>NC_081415.1:46519891-47139266 GCF_030272615.1 Cryptomeria japonica | reverse complement strand
TCTAAGGGAAACAATTTTCCTCTTTATGCAAATATTGTCAGATGAATGCAATGAAAAGTTGCAAGATAGAGTAAATTATGTTATGTTTATCATATCCATAAACCATCAGTGTGAGCATGTCTGGGTAGGAAGGTTTATGCTAGGCATGATCCTAGTTGGCTTCCCTAGTTTCTCAAATGTCCAGGGTCATACCATCATGACACAATCTCTTAAGTGTCCCAAGGTCAAAAAATTATCAAACTTTGATGAGCTATTTATCAAAATTTGAGGCATATATGAATGATTTGTTTGAACCCACAGGGTCATATGAGGCCCCTCTACAATAACCTGTCTCATATTTTGAAGAAACAAAGCCATTTTCTTAGGGAAATATTTTTTTTGTTGATGCAAATATTTTAAGATGCATGCAATGCAAAGTTGAAAGATAGGGTAAATTACATTCTATTTGTTGTATCCCAAAACCGTCAACGTGAGCATGCTCAGGTAGGCATTTTTTTGCTAGGCATGGTCTTGGTTGTCTTCCTAAGTTGCTCAAACATCCAGGGCCATATTGTCATGACACTATCTCTTGAGTGCCCGAAGTTAAAAAATTATTGAACTTTGATGAGTTATTTCTCAAAATTCAGGCCACATATGAATAATCTATTTGAACCCATAGGGTCATGTGAGACCCCTACAATAACCTATCTTTGATTTTAAATTAACAAAACCATTTTTTTAGGGAAATAATTTTTCTATTGATGAAAATATCATCAGATGCATGCAATGCAAAGTTGCAAGATAGGGTAAATTTTATTATGTTCATCTTGGGAATGTTCCGTTAGTGTGAACATGTCTAGGTAGGTAGTTTTGTGCTGGGCATGGTCTTAGTTTCCTTCCTAGGTCACCTGAACATTCAACACCCTACCATAGAGACATTATCTCTTAAGCACCATAACATTGAGTTTTTATGTTAATACAAATATCGTCAGAAGAATAATGCATGAATTACACATTGATAAAAGAATAACACATGAATTACACATTGGCAAAAGAATAACGCATGAATTGCACATTGAAAAAAGTATAATGCATGAATTTAAAGTAGAATCATAGATACAAAATTGTGCTAATGATATATGCAAAATTGTGCCTCTAAATAGGTATATGCAAAACTCTGCTTCTAAATAGGTATAAATCAGCTCATGGTCATCTACATACAAAACTTAACCTCTAAATAAGTACAAATTAGCTCATGGCCATCTATATACAAAATTTGGCCTCTAAATAGGTACAAATTAGCTTATGACCATCTATATATAAAATTTGGCCTCTAAATAGGTACAAATAAACTCATGGCCATCTATATATAAAATTGTGCCAATGATATATAAAAAATTTCTAAAATCATTGTACCCTTTTGTATAATCATTCTTGATCATAATTTTCTAACACATTGAATACTTGTGATTGGCCCAAATTAAATCTAATGAAACTTGTGGATTAGCTTTAACCCTTATTATGTCAAGTATTGCCTCATGATTAGATTCATGATCTTTCCATAAATTCTTATTGAGTGGTCTACCATAATATTTAAACAACTGAATATTGGTTGTAACAAGAAGGTTAGGGTAATGAAGAATATGCCTGTGCATGTCGAAGTCCTCAAACAAACAAATATCAAATTTATTGATAGGGTAACTTCTAAGCCAAGTTCTTGTTACAACAAAAGACCCTATTGGGTACTCAATACCCTCTCCATCGATGATTGTGGTTGTCAATTTTTTTACCTCAATACAGCGATAGAAAAAGTAATATCTTCCTTCTTCATTGTTTTGATTAGCAATAACCATGTACACATGACCAACATTTTATTAAATAATAAATTAGTAACAAAAACAATGTAAAATTAAATACAATGAGTTAATTTTTTTATTTCAAGTTAGTAATAAGTCACAATTCCTGGCTGCACTAGGTCAGATACATGGCCAAAATCCATGAAATCTTTGATTTGGTTCAATTTTAGTGCTTTAGGAAGTTGATATGTATCATTGTGAACTAAAGGTCTACAAGACCATTCATCAACCCACTCACATTATTCACACTCTTCCCACAAAAATCTATACATGAAGAGAAAAAACATATAATCTCTCTAGTATATAAATAATTGGCGAGCTTGTATTTGAACTTCTAAATGAGTGCAATTCACTCGATCCTATAAATTTGTGCAACAATCTATATAGTTTGCAACATCAAATTCACATATCAACCAAAAGTATATAGAAATAGTAAAATTACCTTGATTACCTAGTCCCATTTTTGAGTTACACCATTGCAGAATGGTTGTTGCATCTAATACCTTAGCACCACCTTTGTACTTTAGTTATTCCCTAGCAAGGGATCTTTTTACACATTCTCTTGCACCATCGTGCTCTCTATGTATTCTTAAATTCATCATTTCTTATTCAATTAGAAATAAAGGGAAATCATGAATGCCTATCTAACCAAATAATCCTAAACAAACATCAATGAAATAATGCAAAACAAGCAATATGAATATATAATCTATGAATTAAAACTCCCTATTCCATGACTGCATTTAGCTTCCATTGTTCTTCTCTTCTTTGTGGTATGATGGCTCTCAAATATCGTGCTGACAACCTGCAAATGACACAAAGATTCAAAGTTCGTGATTGCTGAAAATGGAGATTGAATGCTCAATTTATAGATTATTGGGTGAGATTGATTGAGGGGTGGAATAGATTGATCAAAAGGTGGAACTCAGGTGAGCTCACATGTTGATTGATAGTTGAACTGCTGATTTGGAGGTGGAACACAATAGATTGAATAGATTAATGAGTTAACTGATTGAGAAAATCGCTGATTGAAAGATAAAGAAGAATGATTGGAGGATAATTAATTGATGACAAAGAAAGCTTTATTTAGAAAAAGCTAACTAGACAATAGAAAATGAATGATTGGAGGAAATTAAAGAAATGATGCAATTAATCAATTAAAATAGATGGAATAGTTAACTGAGATGATTGATTGAATGCTTCTTGAAAAAAAGAAAATTGGAAGATAGAAATAGGAATTGAAAAGATAATGATTTAATTAATCAATTAATTGAATTAATTAACTTAGCATGTGCTTTCACTTTGACTTTGATTTTCAATTTAATTTTTGAAACCATGCACATGTATTTGAAATTAGAAGAAATATGAATTTGATTAGCTAATTAAATAATTTAAAGAAACTATTTAATTATTTAGAAATTGAAATTAATTAAATATTAAATATTATTAAATTAAAAGATTAAAATCATAATTAATTAAATAATAAATATTTAGAAGAGGGTTAATGATTAAATGATTAGAAGATAGAAATTGAAAATGAATTCATTTAAATAATAAAGATTATTTAAATTGAAAGATTAATAATCACAATTAATTAAATAATAAATATTTAATTAATCATTTGAAAATGGTTTAAATGATTAAATAATGATATAATTAAAATTGGAATAATTAGTAAGATGATTAAGAATTTTTTATTTTTATTTTTTTTGAAAATAAGGGTAAAGATTTATTCAAATATCACATAAATACAAAGATCATGCCTTAGGCCCACCAAGACAACAACAAAAACTAAAAGGATCCTAAAAGAACCACCAACACCACCACTAGAAAGTCCAGTGATCATAGCATTAGATCCGACTGTTGGATTTTCAATGATAATACCTATTTGGAAAGCCCTCAGAAAGATGACGTTCACAAAGTAGGGCCATTATTACACCAAAAACCAAGCTCATCCAGAGCCTCGAAGGGCCTCAAAAATGACAATGAAAAGGAAACAAACATAAAAGGGAAATTGATCCTACACCACTGGGTTCTCTTGCATCATCCTGTCTTCTAGCATTAACCTATCTAAAGTTTCAAGATAATTAGGAGTTAGACCATCCCTTCCACTAAAATCCCAACCATCAACAAGCTTTTAAGCCCACTTGGCCAAACAATCAACCACTCTATTCCACTCCCTGGGAATATGACAAAAGGAGACAAATTCTAATGTATTACACAGTTGTAAAATCTGTCTAACCACAGAAGCTAATTGCCAACTCACATTATTCAAATTTTTCTTGTTCAACGTGTCCACAACAATCTGAGAATTTGACTCACAAATAATCTTCCTCCATCCTAAAGAACAACCTTGCTCAACAACAATCTTAACTAGGTCCTCCATAAGATTGTTAGAGTGCAACCCAATATAAATAGAGAAGACAAAAACAACACAACCATCATCACCTCTACCTATACCTCCAATACTTGCATGTCTAGGATTCCCACGGGAAGAGCCATCTATGATGAAGAAATATGAATTTAGAAGAATAAGATTAATTAAATTATTTAACTAATTGGACGAATAATTAGTACATGATCAATGAGACATTTTTAGGTGTCTACATTTGCCCCTCTTTGAGATAATGTCAGAATGACTTTGTTTCAAAGAAAATGAAAAAAATTTTGCCCCAGTATTGCCCCGGTGATACTCAGGGTGTAATGCCCCCTCAAGAGATTGTTTATGCATTAAAGGTATGAAAGATCTCTCGAAAGAAGAAGAATGTGAGATAGAAGAATAGTTAGCTGATTAAAGATAGAGGTAGGTGATGTGAAGATGATATTAAGATAAAATATGAGAGAATTAACCTTAGAATGAAATAGAGTGAAATATGAGAATTAGAAGCAATTGAGGATGATTGATATGAGATGATGGATTGATAATGATAGACTAAAAATGAAGATGATAGTTTTCACAAACTTTTGTGCCTTTATTCATAGTGCAATATATATTCATCACTGATCCTTATTATGGAACAATGGAGCTTTGCACATCAGGGTATAAGGAACCAAGATGTAAAGATATCTCATTGAAGAAAAAACACGTAGCAAACAAGGAGTGAAACCTCCATTTTGGGAATAATGCTAGGAGTCAAGGTATGTGCGATAGTCACAAGCATAACTATCCTTGAATTTTGCATAAGATATTTTCTAAATGAACGTACCAACACAGAAACCCACTGGAACTATTGCCCCATAACTTTATTGGTTCACACCACAAACAACACACAAAGAAAAAGATCATGACCATCCTGAATTCTCTAGTCACATGTGGACATCCTTGAGTAGCATAGGAACATAATTTGTCACCAAATGATAAAGATAAAGACTGAATCAGAAAATAATCAATAACTATATACTGATCTGTGACTTCGTTCTCAGTTGTTTGATGTGATGGTTGATAATGTCTAATCTTAGAAAATTGCGGACCCCATTTAAGACTGACCTGTCTGATTTTGAGTGTATCCTCTTTTGTTTAAGACAAGAAAATGATCACTTGATATGGATAGTTGATATGATTGATAAGACAATTTGATCAGTTGATTGCAGATGTTTGATTAGATAGCTATATCCTTTGTTAACTTCATGTGAAGCATTTGTTGGATATCTGCTAGGGTATTTGTTTCTTGCGAGACATTTTATTGCAAGCTTTTTGATTGATTTTTTTTATTATTTTTGGATTTTGTAGATTGATATTTGAATGTTTTTGGTTGATTTTTTCAAGACTTTATTTGAATGTTTTTGGTATTTTTTGTTTTTACTTTTTGTTTTTAATTTTTTTTAGGACTGTATTTGGAATTTTTTTAAATTTTTTTTCTAGCTATGCCCCTAGTGTGCAAACCTGTATGACATGACCTATACTGATCTACAAAATACTTATGGAGATAAAATAAATTTTGACATGACCTATGTTAATGCAATATGCATGATGAAGATGCATTTCCTATTCGAACAAGGATGACTGTGTTTGTTTAGTATTTTGTAATATACCAATTGAATGGGAGGTACAAAACCTTTCATAGATAAGTGATCAATCGATCCTTAAGGTCCCTTAGAAAATCCAAATTAACACACATAGTGACTAGGATTTATAAATGGAGATGTGGAAAAGTACCCATTGGTTGTTGAAACTTTGATCTTCTTTTGTCCATGTGTGTGCAAATGAGTTAATTCCCACTCTTGTGTTCACTAAAGATCCTTAGCATCCTATATGACTAGCTTTGTGGATTATTCTAACTTCAAAAGCATCCCGAATAGAGCCTCGTTGCCAACAAGTTTTATAGCTCCAATGAGGTTATAAACTATAATTTCTCAAATATTGCTCCATTGTTAGCAGGCATTCATAGCCATGATGGAGTTACTCGCATGTTCCCATAGTCAATCTTTTTGTCGCACCTACATGTGTGATATTTGAGTTATATATCATGGCTCTTTTGCCTTGAGATGGATATTTGACATAGCACTTTTTTATTTTTGTATTTTCTTACCTTAACTTGTAAGTAATGAAACCTACTTGGGTGTGACAATTACAACAATGTTGAAGTAGAATTTTAGATTTTTTACTAGTCATATGATCAACTAGGTGTCTCAAATGAATTAGAGATTTTGTTAATATGATTGAGATATATAAATTGATAGATTTTTGGTTAACAAGTCTCAAATAGTGAAATCACTACCCAACCATAAGTAAAGCGTTGTCACAGGGTAATGTTGAAAATGAATGACCTTAGGACCTCAAAGACTTCATGTCCAAATATATAAGAAAGGAGATGACCCTTATGTCTCTTGAATGCAAACAAATGATAAACTTGGACAGTTGCCTTGTTTTATTGATGTTGATATATGCCAATGTAGAAACTATATGTCATGAAATTAGTGAATGTGATGTGCTTAGAAAGAAACTATATGCGATGCAATGCTTGTAAGAAAATGAGATGCAATGCAAAAAGAAAAACCAAAACTAACCCAAACCATAGATATAATATCATTTAAGGTGCATGTTGTTCATAAGGTTAGGAAGTTTTATGTAGGTAGTTCATTGGTCTTTGTTTGAAGAGTCGGATAAAGATGTCTTTTCCAATAGGATATAAGGACTCGGATAAGTGTACATGTTCAACATCTTGAATGCTGATTTCCTTATTTTTTGGATTTTGTGGATCTTCAGAGGGAAATCTATCTTTGGAACCCATGAATTCAACTATAGCCTTATCATTTTTTAAGCAATCCAACTGTGGAAGATTCTCTTGCCCCCAATTTATCAAGTGTGGGTGTATGAGAAAAATAGATTTTGGTTCCAAAGTTGTTACCACATTGGCATGTAGAAATGGCACACATATAATCATTGATAAATTGTTCTATGTAGTATGATCAGGATTGGTGATTTCATTGATAAGGAGTTCATGAAAAACTTGTGTAGAGGGATTTGGATTATGAGGGGGACTAGGAGAAATGGTAAGCTCATTTGAGAGGGAATCTTGTGAGGAACATGGAGGATTATGGCATGGAGATGAAGGGATGGAGAGATCTTGATTTGGATCTGGAGAAATAATGGGATCTTGCTTAGGACATGAAGGTGAAGGAATACTTTGATCTTGACTTGGAAAGGGATTATTAGGAAGGATGGAAGGGATGTCCTGATCTTTCTTAGGAGTTGGATTTTGGATGGACTTGAAAGGACACTTTGTTCTTGAGACAAAAGGGTATCATTATGAATGGAATAGACAAGAGTGAGGGGATCATCATAAGATTATTCATCGATGGGATCTTGATAAAAAATTGGGTAGGATGGAAGGGTTTGTTCTTGATCTTTATTTCTTTCAGGACTCATTTCTTCCAATTTTTCATCATCCTCTTGACATGGGGAAGGAGTTTGGATATGCATGGGAGATTCTTGGAAGGTTTCAACATTTTGACCTGATGAGAAAGAATTTTGAATGGGTCTCTTTGTAATAGGAGTATATGATGGAATTGGATCTTTAATTTCTAAAGCCTAGAAAGGACTAGTATCATGACTTGGATTAAATTGGATTTGTATTATGGATAGCCCTTGGGGGGTTATGTTATTGGATAAAGATGGTGTGGACTACTATTGTGTGACTTCAGGGTATGAGGAAATGGTGGAAGATATGGAGGCTACTTTAGGTGTAAATTCTTGATGGGAAGAGCCATTTCTAGACATGGGCAGATGACCTGTTGCATGATAGGTGACACATTGACCATGTTTGATTGATGTCCAAAGAATGTCATGTTTTTCAATACACTTGCATTCATTTGGGATACCCTTGGTGGTGTATTTGAAGCCATAGGAGGATATTCGTAGACATGTGATGTGACTAAAGGCATAATTGATTATGTGATTGTGTGTGACCTTGATAGTGGTTGAATTGTTTGCACAATTTATGGTGCTGAGAGTTGTGTTTTTTGTTGTATTGGTTGTTGGACTTGCATTATTGGGTTTGCATTGTTGGATGATGAAATGGTGGATATATATGCTTGATTTGGACTTTGGTTGAATGGTATTTGATTTTGGTTGAAAGAGGTTTGAATGTTGGGTTGATGTGATTGGTATGATTGATATGTTGGGTTGAAAGAAAAAGAAGGTTGACATAACTCTGATGTTGGTTGAATTGAAGTAGGACCAATTTTATTAAAGAATGAAGGTTGACCTAATAATGATTCCCTCATGGTTATCACAAGAAAAAGAAGGTTGGTCTAATAATGATTCCCTCATGGTTATCACTTCCCTCATCATTTTTTCTAACCAATCCCTATGGTTGTTAGGACTAGTCATGTCTCTTATTTGTTGTTACAAAGTCTTAATTTATTGAGATAAAATCTCTATGGATGGTGATAGAATAGGAATGGAAGGGATAAATTCTTCACCTTCCCTACGAAATGCATAATGTCATTCCACAATGTTTTCTTGATTGGTTTGGACCTAAGATTGCAATAGATAAGATGTTTTCTCTATTTCTCTGAATGTGACAATGTTTGATTTGTTGAACTTAACAAACTTGTTTGAGTTGAGGTTGAGTTTTATTGATCCTCTAATTGTGTTTTGGACATTTGGGGGTATGACTTTCTAGGATGATAATGCAAATGATGATAGACTAAGATAGACGTATATGAGGTCTAAACAAGGACTAATAATGAAGACTATAATGACCCTAAAATGAACTAGGAGGTTAATAGAACACAAATAAGGACCTATGCGAAGATTATGATGATGTCAATTATCATAATGATTATGCAAGGACTTATGAAAATTCTAAGGATGTAAATGAGGACAATAATAAGGATGATGCAAGGACTCTTGTGCAAATTCTAAGGATGCAAATGAGGATGATAACAAGGATGATAATAAGGATGATGCAAGGACTTATGCAAATTCTAAGGACGTAAATGAGAACGATAACAAGGATGATAATAAGGACAATGAAAGGACTCCTATGGTCACAAGTATGCAAAATTTTGGACTTTGTAGGACTGTCTGATGTTTTAAGGTAGACTATGTTTCAAATAACTATGTTGATAGGAAAAGTCTATTGGTTTTCAAATCTGAGAACATTGTCCGAAGATAGGAATAACTGACTGAACTATGTTCTAACAAACTTTGAGAATTCAGAGATATGCAAGGTAGGGCCTGAAATAGCCCAAATATTGACGCAATACTAGTCTGGAACAATGATACATATAAAAGCACAAAATATAGTCTTAGGCTAGAAAGTGGAAACTATTTAATGGGGCCCCCACAAAAAAATACCAAAACAAGACAAACAGATAGAGATTTTGGCAACACTGGCTCTACTCCACGACACATACTTCTTGGACATGCCAGTCTCTCTTACCCCAAAGATTCGAAGATCTTATCATTGATGATTTTCTATCTCATCATGCAAGATACATGGAGGGTATCTATGGGGTACGATCTACACCCCCGAAACCAATAAACATGGGATTTGGGCTACTAAGTTGGTTCTTATTGTAAGTTTCAAAGGGTCCCGATCCAACGACAGATTCTCAGAGCAAGCCTGTAGTACCCCTCCTTGATCAACCTCTTTTTGTATGTTTTGATTTACTTCAGTGATTGTTCAGTGGAACATTATTGTATATTGATTTAGATTATATGAAATGTTATTTTATTCTTTATTTGGATGTATGATGTATGCTTTTATGTAGTTTTTCAGTGCTTATGTTTAATGTTATTTTATGGATCATTATCATGGACTGACACTTTTACCTTATATTGTGATGCACTATTTATATGTTGTGTGTTTGCAAGTGTATTGGGATGCAAGGGGATGATTTTCCTTCACTCACTTCGGTGAGACAGGGAACATCATGATTCTCCTTTATCAGTGTGTGTGTCGTGTCTGTATATATGAATATTTGTCTATATGCACGTATGGATTCTTTTGGTGCATGATATTGTAGGTACTAGTACTGGGTAGGTACGGGGTATCGACTTCACCTAGTTTCACAGGTTTGAGCATGCCTTATATATCCAATGGGAGTGGAGGAGATAGTTTTTGTACCCTAACTTGACCCACACTTACACTCGTGTGAGTATTGTTAGTCAGTTGTCTTTCCCATCTGGCTGGTATGCGAGTCATAGTGCTTTGGTTTAGTCATTTGTGAGTTGTCATTTGATCATCCTTTGTCTTGCGTGCTTCCGTTTATTTAAATGGTTATTTAATTAAATGGACGATGCTATCTCATGTTGTTGTAATCATGATTATTGATTTATTAATTAATGATTTGCTAGATTAAATGGTTAAATGGCTTATTTCATTGTGTAAAGTTGCATTAATATATTTTGTGAAAGGAAATAAATAATTGCCTAGCCATTTAAATGATAGATGCTTATGTTGAAAGAAAGTATTTTGGAAAATAGAAAATAAAATAAAAAGCTTTTCTTTTTACCTTCTCGTTTAAATTTTTCATTTTAATTGTTGGAAAATAATTGTTTTTGGAAAAAGGTAAATTTGATTGCTTTTTACTTTTTAAAATATTTAAATCTGATTGGATGGAATAACTTTCAACCTAGAAAGTTTAGGTTAAAAACATATTTTTCAATCTATTCCAAAAATTCACGAGAAGGAGAAGAGGGGAATTTTTGGAGAGAAATTATGGAAAACTTCATGGAGGAGCTGGAAATTTGACCTAGCTTGCAAGATTGGAAATTATTCATCTCTTTGCTTTCTATTGCTTCAAGGTTGGAGGATTTCTTCTTGTGTTGAAATTTGATTTTTGAATATTTCAGTTTCTTCTTGTGTGTGTAAAAATGCAAATCTTCCTATATAATCTTGTGGAATGTTTGGATTGGAAGAAGGGATGCTTGTTATTGTTGATTTTGTGAAGTTCTTATCATATGGTTGCATATAGGAAAGAAATGGTTAATCTCTCTACTTGGTGTGTGTTATTTGTTTTGAAAATAAACTTCTTGGTTTGCCTCTTCCATTTGAAAAAGAACGAACTAGATTTAGCTTGTTGTGTGCTTTCTAGTATCTTGTTGCCCAAGATTTGGGGTTCTTGTGGGGTTTTATTTCACCTTTTATCTTATTGGTAAATATCCATTTGAAATTTGGATTTGGCACTTTGTATGTGTGTGCCTATGAAATGATCCGGGAATAAAACGTTTTCATGTTTAAATGATTTTGGGTGTGTGGATTTTAATGTTTGGATGGCATGTGTTTTATTTGCTTATCGTTGACTTTACCTTACCCCCTATGGTAGGCTAGTCCCACCACGTAGGTCGGTAGTGTCTGCTACCTGCAGGAGCAGTAATACCGATCGGTAGTACTGCTACGTGGTAGCAGTACTATCGTTCGATAGGACTGTTACCATTCGGTAGTAGTCCTATCGGTCGGTAGGACTACTACTGGTTGGTAGCGGCTGCTATCGGCAGTAGTAGCACTACCAGATGGTAGGAGTGCTACCGGTTGGTAGTAGTGCTACCGGATGGTAGTGTCTGCTATTGGTTGGCAGGAGCACTACCGGTCGACAACAGTACTACTGACAAGTAGTGCTTGCGGCCTCGACAATGGCATTGTTGCGGGTTGGTCTCGACCCCCACGTAACCTTGTATCCTAAGTGGTACAAATTCCTATGAGAAATAAAGTTAATTTTTATAAATGGAATATATTTTGTGAAGTGGTTTAGTGTTAAATGAAAATGGTGATTTTCCATGTGATTTTTATTATGTAGTTTAATAAATTTATCTGTAGAAATCAAGGCATGAATTAGGGATTCAAATTGGTTAATTTGGATGTATTCTGGAAATAAATTAAATGCTTGTGAGAATTCATGTTTTTATTCGATTGAGTATTTGATGTGAATTTTATCCTTGATGGAATATTGATTTGGAAATTGAATAGATGTGAATGATAGAAGAGTGTTTTATTTAATTTTCAATCAATGATGTTGCAAGTGTGTATAATGTTGATTTCCCAAAGATTGTCTGAGTGTGGACTTAGTGAATTAGCAGTCCTTGCAAGTGTATATTGTGTTATTTCTGGTCTATGGTTCAGTCATCCTGTGGTGGCGTATTTGGTACCTTTGACCAAGTGATATATGTTGGCTCCGTTGTCGTAACCATGTAGTGTCTTTGCCTTATGGTTAGCCAAGAGTCACTATGTCCTTGTTTGACCACTTGTTTCTGAAAGTGGTGTAATGGTTGTCTGCTTCGCCATAGGGTCCTCGAGGAGTGACCATGACTGTTTAGTGTCCTTTGAGAGAGTGGATTTCGAGCAAGGGGTGCGCCCAGAGTGGTTAGCAGGTTACCCTAGTGAAAATTAGATAATAAGTGATAATATAATTAATTGATTAGGTGGGTAGTTCATAAAATTAATAAAGATATTGTACCTCGCGCATAGGTGAGTTATTGTATTGAGGCTCATAATGTAGTGAGAAGGCCTAGAATGGCAAACTGACCACCTTATCTTCATGAAAGGCTGGAAGGGTCTGCATGAGACTTAGTTGGAACCGAAGGTTCGAGAGAGGTTACCAGGATAGAGAGCCGGGACCTATGAGGGCCTACCGAGGTAACCATCAAGCTATGCAATGACACTCTCTCTTTAGGTTCACTTGTGTGTGTGATGTAGGTTCACTTGTGTTTTGTGATATTGAGCCACTTGTGTTATTATGATGTTGAGTCGCCTGGATTATTGTGGAGTCTCTTTGTGCTGTCATGGAGTCATATTGTTTTGTCGACCATGTTATGCTTTTGCTTTCTTGAGGGTTCTCAACTATCTCCTAGCATGGTGGGGTGATTCCATTTTGGGAATTACATGGTCAGGTGGTAGTGCCACTTCCCATCAGATGTTCTTGTTTGTATCTTCATGCGAGGATCGGCTTCACATGTGCTTTTATGGTTTGTGGCTCATGCATAGTCTCATGCTGGAGATTATTATTCTTTGGAGACCTAAGTGGTCATTGTATCATGATCTTTTGTAACCTTGTAATTGGTTAAGTTGTAACTTTATATGTATATTGAGAAGCTCTGTATTAGAAGAGAAATGTAATCCTATGTATGGGATGTTTTTATCAGTTTCCTATATGATATGTGGAAATGCTTATTGAAGTGGAATTATATTGTATCCTTTCAATCTTTCTATGGTGTAATCTGTTATTGCATATGACTTCTTGTGATCATTGAGTTAATGTTGGATTATTGAATTAACCTTAATTGAGGAATTTATCTTTTGGTTTTTTTTATTCTTCGTTGGTAACCCTTAAGGAATTCTGGTGTAAGTCTTTTGCTTGTGTTATCATGCATATTGTGTAAATGCACTTATGATGTTTATACTTTAAAAAAAAAATTGTTTCACCCTTGTTGTGGGTTTTCCTTCGGGGTTCCTAGTGGGGAATTACAAAGCCACTTAAGGCTTTATTTAAGCTTATCGGTGCAGGGAAGGCCCCCACATACATCAAATTTACTCAACACTCTAGCCGCCTAACCAATATATTTATATAGCGGCTCAAAAACCCACTTGAGAGTACGCTGGGAGAGATGATATCCCCAATGCATCCCAATTTGAAGTACCTCTATGGGGTGATGAAATCCCTAGTCAAAGATATCCCTCACTACTAAAAAGAAAAGTGAGTGTCGTTATCACCTTTCCCTCTCTCCCAAGACCCTAAAGGTGGGTGGAAAGGTACTTAATGCAACAATAGGTCCACCCTAAACACAATAAAAGAGTTCTTTTCCCTTAAAAAAATTTCAAAATGTGATTTATTCTATTGATAAGCTTGATTCACGTTCGTTTTAAAAACCCAAACTTAGGTGTGAGATACACATGTTCATGCCAATTTTAGAACACCAAACTAAAGTGTGAAAGCATGCATGTCAATTTTAACCAGATTTGTTTTAAGTACCAAATTGAAGTGTGAAAGCATGTATGTTAATTTTAACCAAAATCCCAAAAGTGATTTAATGCCAAAAGGACCCTACAATTAAATTGTTACTATTTTCCAAAATAATATGGAATGATCTGGCCTTCTCTATGATTTCGCCACATGCTACAAACACGAAATCAGTAACCAAAGAAAAAAATAGAAAAAAAGAAAATAGAAAAAAAGAAAACCAAACTATCTATTAAATGAATGCATGATTATACCTACGCGAATGTGTGATCCTACATGGGTGATTTTTTACAGTAATAGGGCGAATGCATGATAAAGAGATAGACAATTTTTTTTTTTGAAAAAGCCAAAATTTAATCAGAAACCTGCAAAACATACCGTGAGGCCCTATTCAGATCTCTCATCAATCATTCTATATTAAACAAATCATATTTCACTCTTTATGAGAGAACTAGGTTGTTGTATCTGTGAATGGATGATTAGACCTCTAGGTCTTGTATCCTCTTTTCTGACCTTAGAATTCATCGATAGCGTCTGGCTTGCCTCCATTATTTTTTTGTTCTTCAAGCACTTGAAATCTTAAATTTTACCTTATGTGTCATAAGATGTTATATTAAAAGCATAATATAAGAATAAAAAATCTTCAGATCTATAGAGTTTAATATAGAATTGAGACAAAATAGAGGACGTAAAATTAGAAAAACAAGATAAACATTATGCATAAATAGATTTGATGAATGTGTAATTTTACCTAGGCGAATGTGTTATGGTATTTTCACGAATGTGTCACCCTGTCTGGTCGATTGCGTAAATCTGTCTATGCGATTGCATGATTCTATATACTCGATTGCATGATTATTAAATCTACCTTTGAAATCCGTATAAAACTAGCAAAAAAAATGAAAATCTGTATGATTTACAAAAATCACAAAAAAAAACATACAGGGTTAATTATCTATTGATTCATGCCAGGTTCACCAAATTGTGTATGCTTAAATTCATCATTGCCTATTCAACTAGAAATAAATGGAAATCATGATTCCCTATCTAATAAAAGAATCCTAAACAAACATCAATGAAATAATGCGAAACAAAAAAAGGAATATATAATCTATCAATTAAAACTCCCTATTCCATGACTACATGTAGCTTCCATTATTTTTCTCTTCTTTGTGGTATGATGACTCTCAGATATCGTGTTGGTAACCTGCAAATGACACAAAGATTCAAAGTTTGTGATTGTTGAAAATGGAGATTGAATGCTCAATTTATAGATTATTGGGTGAGATTGATTGAGAGGTGGAACATATTGATCAAAAGGTGGAACTTAGGTGAGCTCACATGCTGATTGATAGTTGAACTACTGATCTGGAGGTGGAACTCAATAGATTGAGTAGATTAACAAGTTAACTGATTGAGAAAAAAGATGATTGAAAGATGAAAAAGAATGATTGGAGGATAATTAATTGATGACAAAGAAAGATTTATTTAGAAAAAGCTAACCTGACAATAGAAAATGAATGGTTGGAGGAAATTAAAGAAATGATGCAATTAATCAATTAATTAAAATAATCAATTAAAATAGATTGAATAGTTAACTGAG
This sequence comes from Cryptomeria japonica, assembly GCF_030272615.1. Taxonomy (NCBI): domain Eukaryota; kingdom Viridiplantae; phylum Streptophyta; class Pinopsida; order Cupressales; family Cupressaceae; genus Cryptomeria; species Cryptomeria japonica. The sequence continues at coordinate 47,123,423 of NC_081415.1, read as the reverse complement.
ATGACTGATTAAATGCTTCTTGGGAAAAAACAAAGTGGAAGATAGAAATAGGAATTGAAAAGATAATGATTTGATTAATCAATTAATTGAATTAATTAATTTAGCATGTGCTTGCACTTTGACTTTGATTTTCAATTTAATCTTTGCATGAGATTTCATTCAAAATATTTAATTTATTTTAAATTCAATCTGTTATTTGAATATATTTAGAACTTGACTTTGATTTTCAATTTAATTTTGGAAATCATGCACATGTATTTGAAATTAGAAGAAATGTGAATTTGATTAGCTAATTAAATAATTTAAAGAAACTATTTAATTATTTATAAAATGAGTTTAATTAAATAATAAATATTTTTAAATTAAAGGATTAAATCATAATTAATTAAATAATAAATATTTAGAAGAGGGTTAGTGATTAAATGATGAGAAGATAGAAATTGAAAATGAGTTTATTTAAATAATAAAGATTATTTAAATGGAAAGATTAATAATCACAATTAATTAAATAATAAATATTTAATTAATCATTAGAAAAAGGTTTAATTGATTAAACAATGATAGAATTGAGATTGGAATATTTAGTAAGATGATGGAGAGATATGAATTTAGAAGAATAAGATTAATTAAATAATTAAATAATTATTTAACTAATTGGACGAATAATTAGTACATGATCAATGAGACATTTTTAGGTGTCTACACTCTCCCTTTCCATGTCTAGCCTCACTAAAATTTTAAAAGTGTTATACACCAGTCCTCACATGCATCCTACTCAACCAATAAAACATCCTTGCATTCTTGAATTGTGATGTGTAGTTATGTGACCATATGATGTGTTGGTTGCAATTGATATTCCTTTCCCTTAAATTCTCATAGTAGAGTTGAAAGAATCCTTTCATAAACTTTGTTGAATGAATACAATCATCCCTTATGTAGAAGTGATATTCTCTTACTATCTTTCTATCTTTCTTTGTCCTATCATGTGCATGCATGAATGCTATGTGTATTAAAATAGTAACTTTTTGAGAGTGGTAATACTAGGATCAATTGCATTTCATTTTGAGGTTGTAGCATATAATTCTCTACAAAATATACAATAGAGATGATGGTACTAAGAGGAAATGTATCCTTGCAGATTTTGAATTTTTCATCCAATCAATGAGCTCTATGTGTATGCATTATGTCGCCATAAACTATTTTCTCCTAAAAAATACTCATAAACTCTACTACAAGTATATCTTGACTCACCAACTCACATCTCTTCAACTCTTTTCCATATTTAACCCCATATATGATTGACTTGTATTTTCCATAAGAGACTAGTTTCTTTCCAATTTCATGTGTACTCTTTAAATGTATGTACATCTTTGGAACTTTTGCTAACCACCACATGTAGAATATGAACCTTTCAAACACATCATCTTATAAAAGGTGTAACCATCATCTCTTTGACATAACACACTTGAAATAAATTCTCTTGATGACTTTGGAGGTACTTGTGTACCGCATTCATGCAAAACATCGTTAGTATGCAAAGTACAATATATATGATGATATATATCATAATGCATGAAAAATTAAATATGCATTCTACAACAACATGTAGTGCTGCATGATTTTTCTTAACATAAAGGGTTTTGTCATTTCAAAAATATTTGACTAATTCTTATTTGAGGATAGGTTTGAATGAATTTCTCATAAAATTTTGTTTGAGTCACATTCAAAAAGTTTTTCAGATGTGACTCATGATTTCTAGATCCAATTCACCTTCTAACAAAATCTCTTTGATCAGATGAAACTCTTGTGTTGTCATTTGAAAAAATTTCAATTAATTCTCTTAATGCATTGACAACAATCTTGTGCTTCTCTGGAAGTCTACCCATTTTTTTTTTAAAGAGAATTATTGTTAAGATCCTCAATTTTTTCATGCCTCCCTAAGGCATGGTGTAACATTGCTCTACTTATCTTTATTGACTTACTTGTTTTTCTTATTAAATGAGACTTTTTAGATTGCTTGCTCATTATGGTTGACGTAAGAACACATTGAGTAATATTCATATCTTAGAGCATGATGTTGAACCAATCGCTTGATACACATCAAATATATTTCTTGAGCTATCATTTTTTCGCTATTATTTTTAGATGATCTTAATCCAATAATTTTCATTGTACCTGGTTTGCATTAGACTCATGTAATTGAGTTGGTATAGATGGCATACCTTCTCCTCCCAATTTCCTCATTTCACGTAGTCTTTTCATGCGCTCCCTCTACCTTTCATTTACTACCTCTTGTGATTCAATAGTTCCTCACTTGTTCGTTTTGATTGTTAATATGAATTTTCCTAAATAACATCATATATGTTAGTAAATATTATACAAATTAAACAACAAATCATTTCATAAAACTATGAAAATCGTTGAATTTGATAATCAAAAGTATCAAAGAAACAAAAAAATAATAAAAAATAAAACTAATTACACATTTCAATCATTTAAAATCAAATAAAACAAAAGAGACCTTATACTATTTGAGAATGTCATAGGTGGAGACATAGTTATAGTGGGTCATTCAATAGAAATTGTGCTTTTTTGGCCATTATGAATCCACCTATAGTGACAAAAACCCGATTTGGTTTTTATCATTAAAAAATTGTTTAGGGTTCAAACACTAGAGAGAGAGAGAGAGAGAGAGAGAGAGAGAGAGAGAGAGAGAGAGAGAGAGAGAGAGAGAGAGAGAGAGAGAGAGAGAGAGAGAGAGAGAGAGAGAGAGAGAGAGAGGGACAATGTTGCAATGTTTGTAGTGACAAAAACACGATCAAATTTTTATTATTAAAAACATTATTAGGGTTTTGACACTATAGGTAAAGAGAGAGAGAGATTGTTGCAATGCCTATAGTGACCAAAAATCAATCGAGGTTTTGACATTAGAGAGAGAGATAGAGAGAGAGAGGGGGAAGGGAGAGGAGGGAGAGTTAGGTTGAGAGAGAGAGAGTTTGAGAGTGAAAGAGATAGAGAGATATGGAGAGAGAGGTTGAGAGACAAAGAGATAGAGAGTGAAGGGTTAATAGAGATAAAAATATAGAGAGGGAGAGAGAGGTTGAGTGAGAGAGAGATGTTATATGTATGTATGTATGTATAGAGAGAAAGGGGGGGAAGGAGGAGGAGGGAGAGGGAGAGTGAGGTTGAGAGCTTGAGAGAGAGAGAGAGAGAGAGAGAGAGAGAGAGAGAGAGAGATGAATATATGTATGTATACATATACAAATATTTGTGTGTTTACATATATGAATATAAATTAACAATTGGGTTTTTAACAAATAAAAAAATCGATTGGGTTATGGCTTATAATTAGCCTTGGATGGAAAGGTTGAGACTTGGAGACTTCATTTGCCTCCTTTTTACATGTTTTCTTCTTCAAATATGATTTCTCAATTTCCTCATCATTAGATTTACACATTATCAAGTGGGTATTTGTAAATGGAGATGGTGGATACAAAAAACACTTTTTGAACTCCTAAAACCCAAACATAAGCTAGGGATTCAAAAATTAGAATCCAACATCATACAATGAAATCTCTTCCCTATGAAAAGCATAAATTTATAACAAATAAACAAACTAAAACTATACATTCACAAGACACTTCACTCCATTGTTTCTCTATCAACCAAAATCTTTCCTTTTCTCTCATATTTTTCAAGAAATTTGCATAAGAGGATATGGAAGAATGAGATTGATTGATTCAATGATGATAAAAATGATTGCAAAAAGATTAAGTATTTGAAAGATCTCAAACTGGCATTATGACATTACCATTTTGAGATCAACGTGAGACTGGACAAATGTTTTAATAAGTATCCTCATGAAAAAAGTTCATTGTGGGATAAATGTGGGATAAAGGAGGTGGTTGGAAAGGAAAACATTTGTCCCACATTCTCCAAGTGCCTACAATTGGTGGGGTGTGGAAGAGATAAATAGGACGAATAATGAAGATTAGGGATGGATTTAAGATTGAATTTATGATAGAAATTTTTTTGAATTATTTAAGAAAATTAAATAATTTAAGGGTTAGTGCAAGAAGGTGAGTCCACTTTTTGACCAAAAAGTGGAAGTGTTTTCCCTACTTTTTCAGGTTTTGTCTAATTTGAGCTTAAAATTTGAAACACTTGGAGATTGAATCTTGGAAAAAGTCAGTAAAATAAAAGATAGTACTTTGAGTCTACTTTCCAAATATGTAATTTATTTTAATACCCACATAATACAAAATAAATTTTTGAATGGAGTTCTAAAAACTATGTTTTAAAAATGTTTGTTTCAGGACCATACCATGCATGTGTACGATCCACACTTTTTGACACAATTAAAATTATTTTCTTAAACCATTTTGGGAAATAGTTTGTAACACACTGAAGATTGATGAGCATATTTTTCTGTATTTTTTTAAAAATATTATTTTTTAATTAATTTTTTAATGATCGTAATTATCTTTTTAAAAATTTGACGTGTACGACCCACATAATTTGACGTAAACTTAACATTTTTTGATTTTTTTTAAATAGAAAAGAATTTTGTGTAGATTGATGACATATAATTATTTTTCAAAATTCATTAAAATAAAAAAATATTAAATTAACAAAAATAATTAATATTTCAAGTTTATGGACCTGATTTAGTATAAATTAAATGAAAAATAGTTAAAATAATTTTTTTTTTTTAAATTTACATATTTAGAATCTAGACAGTATAATCTGAAATGGGTTTTAATTTCGTATAAAAATTCTCTAATTAGAGGCATGTAAACTATTTTGGAAGTTTATATTTGTACTTTCGTTCATGGAGATTTGAATTTGCAGGTCCATGTCTCATGTGTAGCCATCCTAGGCCTATCCCAGAGCTAATCCCGAGGCAAATGGTGGGTTGTGGAATCAACTTCCATAGAATGGGCCCCCATTTTGAAAACGGGGGACTGTTTACGAAACAGGGGCCCGTTCCTTTTTTAACTGTTGGTTTTCGAAACAGGCACCCCCATTTTGAAAATGGGGACCCATTCCTAAAATTACCATTACTGTCCAAAAACAGGATAGATTGCATCAATTTACCAGATAATCATTGGAATCCGTACTGACAAACCTTTTTTATAGCATTTGACACTACTTTTTTTTATCTTTTTTACACAAATTTCAGAAGAACTCGGTAAAAAGAAATATTATTTTTTGAAGAGGAGTTTGTAAAGATGGGTTCAAAGCAATGTCAAAAGAAACAAAGGAAGACAATGGCAATGGATGAAATTCAAGAACAAAGAGAGAAGGAGCAAAAATGGCAAAGAGATCGAAGATCACAACAACGACAATTGAAGAACACTGAAGCATCTAGTTCAGTGCCCATTGTAGATGGGACCATTGAAGAGATCATGATGGATGCAAGAAATGTAGAACCAAACATGGGTATGACTGTTGATGCAAATGTTCACGTGGATGTGAATCCTAGTATGTTTTTAAATTCCCAAGACTATGATGCCAATCAAATTGCTGATTTAAATGAAGCTGAATATAAATTTAATACACTGATACAAAAGGAAATAAAAATTGAAAATATTACACCACCCTCTCTAAAAGAAATTGATAGAAATTTGCTAGATAATCTTAATGGGTTAGTTTCTTGCAGACAAATTAGAACACATGTGAACATATTATATAAACAAATTTTCTATAATAAAAAGTTAGGATTCCAATGTCAATTAATGCTACAGTTAATAAAAATATTAAAAGTGCGTAAAGTCATGAAAAAATAGGTATTTATGCAAAACAAAAAAGAAAAGATGAATCATATAAGCAATTTGTATCTACTGTTGCCAGTGCTATCGTTTCTAACAGAAAAACAAGTCGATCTAAAGATAAGAATGTGACACGTAGAGTTATAACAACTGCTATAGTTGACAAAATAATTGTTAGTAAAAGAATGTTAAGTGATATAAGTGGCTATTTAAACTTACATCGTAGAACCTTGTCAAGAGTGGCCAAAAGAAGAGACACAATTGAAATTGATTCACTAAACCATTGTTGGCATTTTAGTGGTAGACTTCAAAGGTCGGACATGAAATAAAATGACAAAACTAAACTATCAATCTCAAAATTTTGTCATGATAACACTAGAGTTTCATCAAATGCTAGAGATGTTTTAAAGTTAAGGGTGGGATAAAAAATTTGTGATCCTCATCCAAAACATCTTCTTGACATGACTCAAACAGAACTCTTTAAAAAATTTAGTGATGAATCTGTGTTAATGAATTTATGAATTAGTCAAAGATCATTTGAAAAATGCAAACCCTGGTATGTTAAAATCAATAAACAAAGAATATCTTGTTGTTGTAAAACTCATGTTCAGTTTCGTTACTATTATGATATTTTTGATATATGCGTTGTATGTTGTATTGTAATGATCTTGTGCAAGATTGTGGTGTTTCTATTCCACCTAAAACTATAAAAGATTTTATTGCAAGTTTATTTTGTAAACCACCTAATGACCAATTATTTCTTTCTAGTTCATGCATTTATGGCCTTTGCAATTTATGTGGGAACTATTCTTTGATAGGTGAATGTTTGCATGAACTTGTTTCATCTAAGTTTGGACAAAAAATGGTTGATGTTAGGAGATCTAAAAATATAAAATACCCTCGAAAGGATGGAAAGATGGGGAAAAGTTTAGAATTGATTACATAAAAGAATAGTGTGAATGCATTTATCAGTGAGTTTAAAAGTCATATTGTTTCAAAATATGTGAAACATTCCCAACATGCCCGATGGCTTGATGGACAGTTTCATATATGCAAGAACACATTTCCAGTTGGAACAATAGCATCAGTTGTGTATTTTGTAGAAAATTATACTCTAAAACCACAAGAGGAAACTCAATCACAATACTACAACTCAGTGCAACTGGCCATATTTGTGCACATTATATATAGACATGACCATGACAGTGCAAAAGATAACAATTTTTTTTTGAGGGAGTATCATTTCTATGTTAGTGATAATCAATTACGCTCGTCAAAGTTTGTTCAACATTGCTTCAAGGTATTTCATGATAATCTTAAGGAAAGAGAAATTGACATGAAACAACATTGATATGGTCAGATAATTGCACTGGACAATTCAAAAATGTAAGAATGTTTTATTGGCTATGCAGAGTTCACAAGAAAACCAATGTCCAACATTTATGGAGTTTTTTTGAAGCGAGACATGGTAAGGGGGAACATGATAGAGTTGATGCCTATGTAAAAAGAGCTCTTGCTAGAGAACAATTGAAATTTGAGGATGCATTGAAATTAAGATATGCTCGTGTAGTTGTAGATTAGTGCAATTCAATATTGTCAAAAGGATCAACTGAGAACTGTGCAATTGGATGCTTCTTCTAGTTGGTAGAGGAAGATAGTATTCCTATTCGGCATGATTGTAATAGCATCATTGGATCAGCTAAATGAAATTTGTTTAAGAGTTATAATTCAAACACATGGACTATATTCACAAGGGAGCTTGCTTGCTTTTGTCAGTTTTGTGTTTCTGGAGATCGGAAATTTTGTTTGAGTAAAGAATGGGTTGAAGAATGATAACAAAGATCATTGACACCCATAGATGCAAATGATTCACATGAAATAACTGATGAAGATATGGATCAGATGTTTGCATCAAATGACTATGATCACATTTTAGATATTATACAACAAGGTAAAATTGTTTTTGAAATTTGTTTTGATTTATTAAATAGTACATATATGAAATCTGACAGTGTATATTTTTATTTTTATATCTCATTAAATATTAAAATAAATTTGTTTTGTGCACATGACATGTCTATGTTGTTGATGCACCAGAGGAAAATGAAGAGGGGATAGAGTATTGGTTGGCTCGATGTGTAGAGCCAAAACATAAGCTAACCACTCGAGAAGATGATGATGGTTATGACTATCCAACAGGATCTATGGTTGTTGTTGGCACCTGGCTACACAAATATCTAACAAGAAAGAATGGATTGCCCACGTTTGAAGATTATGAATCAGAGAAGAAGATTATACATTACTCACATTTGGTACTAACAACTAATATAAAATTGGATAGCTATCACGGCAGACCTGCTAATAAACAATTATGGACTCTCTCTATGGAAGAGAACAAGACAATTATAAATACTTTGCAAAAGAGAGAGGATGCAGATGGTATAATAGAATGAATATATAAAACTAAGTTATAATTTGAACCCTTAATCCACCTCCCCTTTAAAAGTCTTGATGTATATTTTATATAGCATTTTAAATCATGCATCCTAATTATAAAATCTAATCTAGTAATTTTGTTTTAGGTCTACCACAAGTAGAAGGCATTAATGAAAACCAAGTTATTTGGGCATACTTTATGTTTCATTTTTAATAATTACAAGTAAGTTAAACTTTTGTACCCTTAAGGCAACTCCCTTTTAAGAGTCGTGATGTATGCATTATGTTGTATTTTAAATTGAAAGCATCTTCATTATAAAAAACTAATCATATGTATATTTGTTTTTCCAGGTCTCTCAGAGTAGACTTGGCCTCAATGACTACTACTGTTTGTGCATACTTTATGTTGTATTTTGAGAGATATATCCTTATTATTATAATTTAAATAGACTATTTTTTATTTTATTTCAGGTCTTCCACATGTACATGGCATCAATGAATACTATTATTTGTGCATTTACAAATATTTTTAAGGTTAAATTTTTAAACTTTAATTGAGTAAAGTAATATTCTTGCACTTGAATGTTGAATTATGATTGTGTATTTTATACGATATGTTTTTTTTTGAAAGTCCCTTAGGAGATGAAGTCATTTGAATATTTTAGATAGGTCTGCTTGATTACAATTTGTGTAATATACATAAATGAGAGACTATTGGTCAAATTTATGAATGAGATAATTATGTTTTAATCAAGTTCTATTCAATATATTATATATTCTATGGGGTAAATTTAATTTCATACATAGCACACTGGTTCTACTTGTTGGACCCCACCATACCACGTACTTTGTTCCTTAAACTTTGCTCTTATCATCATTGTTATTGAAATAGTAATTATATATTTAAACCTATGTTTTGATACTTTTCTCTTATCATCATTATTATTGTAATGGTAATTATATATTTGATTATATATTTTGCGTATCTATGATGATTAATACTTTTTAATTTAGTTTAAAATATGTTATAATTATAAGATATATTTTGATACTTTGGTCTTATCATCATTGTTAGTTCATGATGTACACCTTTATTTTATCTAATCACAAGTTATTTAAATTAAATTCCATAAATAAAATTTCAAGTCCACATAATGCATCTAATATCTAATCCATATATATCTGGATGGTAACATGATGAACTCCACATTATCTAATGTGCATAAATATATGTATTCCAAAAAATATATATGATCTAATCCTATTATGCAACTATACATATATATAAAGTATGTGCACGTCCAAGACAATATATACAATGTTAAAAAATAAGTACATGTGTAAAAAAATGTGTAAAGTCCATAAAAAAGTACATATCATATAAAATAGTACATGTATATCATATCAAAGCCAAATAAACAATAAAATCTAAGTGCTATTATCAATAACATCTCATGGTCTCTTCTCTCTAGGATGTGGACCAGATCGACCCCTCTCATGTTGTACAAGGAAACAATAATATTATTAACTATTAAAAGATAATCATTTATCAAATATAGTTAGAATTCATAAATTAAGTTACAAACTCACCGTATGTGTGTGCACATCAACTCTAGTAACTTGTTCTGCATGTACTATATGCTCAGGAGTTGTGCCATCCTGTATACAAGATAAGAAAAATGATATAACGAACATGAGCACATACACGTATTTATTTATTTATTAAATAAAAATAACCATTTATAATTTGATTAAATAATCATATAATAAAAATATCATACATAAGGTTTCTCATATCCTATAGCAGCATCTTTGGCACCTTGACGTGTATGTACATTGAAATCAACACCAAATGTAGTGCTAGCTAAGTCCTGTACAAGGTCAAATTCAAAGTGTCCAATTAAATGTCAAATTAAGAGTCAAAATAAGGTCAAATTAAGTATTACATATTAAGACCTCAAAGGATGTTGATGGATGTTCAATTTGGCTTTGATAAAAATGATGAGGATAACCTATCCTGATAGTAGTGTCCACCTGCAAACATTCATTTAATGAAATCATATTTATTGAACATATATATGTGTATTAAACAATTTCAAGTTAAGTTACAATGTTGTAAGAACATATTTAATTTATGAATTCTAAGATACATACAATAGATGGTGTCATAGTTGTCACACCCTCTTCTCCATGTGATGTAGAGGGTCCCTCATGACCTGAAGCCTGGAGAAAGAAGCATTCAATGTATCAACATCAAAATTTATATAGTATACGATGATAACATGTTAACTTTAAAAGCTAGTACAATGTCTAGATAGAAATTGATACTATACCCCTAAAGGTGTGCTAAGCTGTGTAGGAGTAGATGCAATATTGACTCGAAGATTTGGTGTAGTCCTTATCTACACAAACCAAATTTATTTAATGAAGTATTAGATTGTATATAAAAAAAGACATGCACTTAATTTATATATTGACATGTACATGTATATATATCTATACCTTCTCAAGATGATCATCAGAGCAAAGAAAATTAATATATGATGTCATCATAGTATCATCTACTGCATCATGCTCAGCTGCAATTGAAGTGGATCCTAGATCAGCAGTAAGACCTACACACATCTAATGATAGTTCGTATATGTGGCATCGATCTAGGAGCAGATGCCATGAGTGCAACTTGCTCACTCAAGTTACCTGTGAGGGAAGTCAAACCATCTAATGTTGAAATGAATGATGTATTTTACACATTTGTAGGAATTGATGGAGCAACAGGCGAAACTATGGGTGGATCTATGTGTGCCCCTAATCTATGTTGTGGCATTCCACCACCAACACCTTGGAATGACTTAATATAAAAATAATTTAGTGTTTTGTGCAATACAAACTCACAATATAATCTCTTCAAAATATATAAAGGGACCTCATAACTATGATGTGGTGGATAATCAAAAACCATCCACCATCTATCCCAGAAGTGTCTAGCCATTTTTGGATGATCACACCACCTAATTGAAATTCTTTTCTGGGTAGTTTGCATTGGTTCTTTTGTTTTTGGGTTATTAAAATATGGACATAAATGAACTTTGGTTGGTTATTCTAAGATCAATGATTTTCCTATAAGTTAATCCATCAGCATTAAAATCACGCAACTCTTGTCGTCGTATATGAAATTGATCTAATTGAGAATCAACTGATCTAACTGAATCGACAATAGTTTGCATTGATTTTTCAAACTCTATAAGATGGGGGGGGTGATTGGCTCATTTTGGATTCAAGTAATATTTTGTTCAATAACTTGTAGGTATTCATTAATTCTTTCTCTTAAATGAATTTCATCTAATCTAGGGGGTGGAGGTGGAGGTGGAGGTGGAGGTGGAGGAGGAGGGGGTTGTGGTGGGGGATTTTCACCTAACAATTCATCTATGTCAAACACATCCATCATAACAAAGAGCTCCTGCATATATAAAGATATACATGAATTATATACAACTCTATGTCAAAGAAGAATCTATTTTAGTTTTAAAAAAAACATTTATAAATAGTAACATTTCTATGTTATTGAATGAGATACACATAAAATACAATATAATATTGAACTTAAAAAAATATACATGTACATACTATTGAATCTTTAAATATAAAATTTGTGCACAAAACTTAATAAAAACTTTCATTGAAACTTCATAAATGTATTATATATTCAATTTAATGCATTCATTTCTTGTAAAATGAATCAAATATTAAATCAATATAAAATATTCCATACATGAACTTGTAAAAAAAGTAAAATAAGATCAACATATAAAAAGTAATATATAATAAATAATTAGTCACAATTATGGTAAACATGTTGAATTAGTACTTTGTGTTGGAATAGTACTAATATATTAGATGGTAACCTCTCTAAGTGGTCATTTACTAAGTAAACATGTTGAATTAGTACTTCAGTGTTGGAGATGAATTAGATGATGAAGTTAGCAATTCGAGAAAATCATGTCATGTCATGGCCTAATAGGTCCTATTATGGACCTATTATGCCATGATGGCATAATAGGTGGACTATTATGCAATGTCATGGCATAATAGGTCCATAATTGGTCCTATCATATCATGACATGGCATAATAGGACCATAATAGGACCTTTATGGCATGACATGGCAAAAATAGTTATATTGTGCCATTTCATGGCATAATAGGTCCTATTATGCTATGGCATGATATAATAGGACCAACTACGGACATGTTATGCAATGTTATGGCATAATAGGACATATTATGCCATCATGGCATAATGTGTCCTATTATACCATGTCATGGCATAATAGGTCCATAATTGGTCCTATCATACCATGACATGGCATAATAGGACCATATTAGGACCTTTATGCCATGACATGGCATAAGCGGTCCTATTGTGCCATTTCATGGCATAATAGGACCTATTATGGCATGTCATGGCATAATAGGACCTATTATGGCATGTCATGGCATAATAGGACCTATTATGGCATGTCATGGCATAATAGGACCTATTATGCCATAATCATCCCTTAACCTAGCTACTTGTTCCATATCATCCTTGTCATCCTTGTCATTTCAATAACCCACCTTCTAAAAATTGTCATCCTTGCTTCTTTTTTGAGTTGTCAAACTTCTCTTCATCTAACACTTATTCAAGTTATGCTTAATTCTATAGCTCTACTGATTCTTTCATTATTTTTTTAAGTCAAACTTTCATCCATCCTCCCACCTTATTTCTCTTTCCTTGATTCCTTCTAAATATTTTCACCTGATAACTTGCTAAATATTTCCCATCAAAGTTTGAGAATTAGAATTTCCTTTGAAATGGTACTAGGTATGAATCGAGCCTAAACTTTGATATCTAAAATTTGAAGAGTAATGTTAATTACTTATGGTTATACATTTGGATTTACCTCTTCTAAAATGAATTTTTAGTCACCCCAATGTCTAGTAGCTCAAATTGTGGTTTTAATTATGGATTTTGTCTAATCCATGAAATTTAAAACATCTCACCTATTTGTTTGACTTTGCATAACCCACTAGAATAGCCCAAAAGGCCACATGGTCACCTAAAAATGATCCAAGGCACTAGAAAGGTACCAATAACTAATAGTGGTTAGTTTTGTATTGCCTAATGAGGATTAAGAATATTTTTGGTACATATGTTATTTAAGGAATTGGAATGGTGGCTTGCTAGAAGTGGTTAAATTTTTTTGTTTATTGGTTGAAAGGCCCAATACCTAAAAAAATAATTCCTAGAAACATTTAACCTAAGTCTCACAAATTCAATATTGAAAGATTTAAAGTCCATTTGAAATTTACTATAGTGGATCAAATCTTACTACAAGTAAAGTCTCTTAATGTTTCAGTAGTATTCACTATGGATTTCATGAATTCATTGACTATCTTGCATGTAGATGGTGATCTGATTGGTGAGAAAACTAGCAGATCTTAATGGAAAGATCTTGATAGTTCTAGTATGGTTTTTGATGTCAGGATTACAGTTTTGAGACAACATGGTGCAACATGCAACATTTTTGATAATGGCATAATAGGTCTCCATAATTGGTCCTATCATACCATGACATGGCATAATAAGACCATAATAGGACCTTTATGCTATGCCATGGAATAAACGGTCCTATTATGGCATGTCATGGCATAATAGGACCTATTATGCCATGATGGAATAATAGGTCCTATTATGCCATGTCATGGTATGACAGGACCAACTATGGACCTATTATGCAATGTCATGGCATAATAGGACATATTATTCAATCATGAGTTGGTCCTATCATACCATGACATGGCATAATAGGAACATAATTTTCCATCATAACATAATGTGTCCTATTATGCCATGTCATAGCATAATAGGACCTACTATATTCCTATTATGCCATGACATGCCTTAATATGACATGATGGCATAATATGTCCTATTATTCCATGACATGCCTTAATATGTCATGATGACATAAGATGTCTGATTATGCCATGACATGCCATAATAGGTCCATAATTGGTCCTATTATGTCATGTCATGGAATAATAGGAAAATAGTTATCAAATCTACAATAATTTGAGTATGTCAATGGCTAATTCTTAATGAATATTCATGTTTTGAAGGTCTCATTAAGAAATTAGAGATATTATACAAGAGGAGAGAATTAAATCCCTCTAATATTGGTGTATAAACTACAAATCCTTTGATTTACCAAATGGAATTTCTAAGTAGGGTCATCATGAATGAGGAACATTGAGATTTACATTTAGAGCTATGGATGACATTGGCATTGGTATCCCACCACTTCCATGTGTAAGAATATATGTGTTAATGTTGAGTTCACACCATTAGGGTGAATGAAGTTACAATATTAGGACTTTTAACATAGAAGAAGAGCACTTGGTCAAACAAGTTGATAATCATTATAAAGTGAAAGAAAAAAAGGAAAAAAAACTATTGAGATTGAGACATAAACTTTATGATAACTCATACACTAGCATCTCTTTCATAATCTTTTATAGACATGATTACGCATACGTTAGTTATCATTATCTATGCTCAATAGAATATAGTTCATTTTCTTTATTTGACACATTTGAGAGGTCATAGTTTGACTTTATTATGCCATATCATGGTATAATAGGACATATTATGCCATGATGACATGATATGTCCTATTGTGTCATGACATGCCATAATAGGTCCATAATTGGTCCTATTATGCCATGACACATGCCATGATATTTCATTTTGGTTTTGGTTTTGATACATCCATTTAGTTTTGGTTTGGTTTTGATTTGGTTTTGGTTTTGATTTCCATTTAGTTTCAATCTTATTTTGATTTGGTTTTGGTTTTGATGTTTGTGAGATATCTTGTATCTTGTAAATTTGATATTTTGTTTTGTTAACTTTCTAGTTGATTTGTAAATTTGTTGATTTTGGTTTAGGGTTAACTGTTGAAGAATATTTTAGATCAAAATTAAGAATTTACAAATATAAAAACAAATTTACTTATAGGCTACTTTAAAAAAAAAACTTAAATAATACTCAAAAAACAGGAAAAATATACAAGAAAATTTTAAAATGTGAAAATGGATGATCGAATTTGTACCTGGGATAGTGGTGGAGCCTTGAAATGGAGTCCACAACACGGGGGCCCATTTTTTATCTCCTTTTCTCACTACAATTGTAGGTAAAAATGACAAAATATGCCTCAAAAAAATGTGTAAAATCGGATTTAAAAATGGAGGTTCATTTTTTAAAAATGGGACCCCATTTCATTTTCAAGTAGGGCCTCATTTGAAAACAAAATGGGGGCCCATTTAGTTTCACCTAAGGCCCCTGTTACTTTTTACCTTGGGGGCCTAAAGAAAAAATGGGCCCCCATTTTTTGTAAACGGGCCCTCGTTTCTAAGAGTGTGTTTTCCAATGCGTGGACTTCAGCCAATTTGTGACCCATTACCTTGCACTTACCCTTAATGAATTAAATAAAATAAGATATTAATGAATCAATTAAATAGATAATGAAATCCATTTAATTAATAGAGGTATTATGATTATCACACAAGGATAAATTATATGGAATATTTTATGTGTTTACAGTAAAATTTGCACCACAATTTCACACTTCTTATGAGCTTTCTAAGCATATGCTTTTTAAAAAAAAAATTGAACAACATTAACATATATTAATTTTTAATTTGTTTTATCAATGTGTCCAGAGTTCTTAGAGACAGACATGTACCATTTTTTAATAACTTTTGAACTACTTGTCTAAATTTGAAACAAATTATATATTCTTGTTCTAAACTCCATTCTTTATACTTTTTTTTAAAAACATTTTTTTGATTATTTTGGTGCAAGTTATGTGACGTGGATGAAGAGGTGCCTGATTTTTAGGATGTGTCCACTTCGAAAAATCATTAAAAAAAACTCAACAAAAAATTGCCAAAAAATATACTTCTAGTTCTCACTCTTAACTATGTTAGGATTCCCAAAGATACTGAGAGGGGGGGGGGGGGGTGAATCAGTATCTAACTAGTTATGAGATTTTCTTGTTTTAAAACATGTAGAGCATATCAATACTGTATACTAGTAAACAAGAAATAATACAATAAATAGAGATAACAACAACCACATGAAAAACACACCATAACACAGTAGTTTAATGAGGAAACCCAGTGTGGTAAAAACCTCGGTCGGATTTGTGACCCACAATATTCACTTACTAGCCAATAAGAGAATATTACTGCTACAAGAGGGGCCTACACATGCAGGAAGGCTAAGTGCCTAGAGCTCACTGCTCAATTACAAAATGGGAAGTCTCACTGACTTACAAAATGGATTATATAAATCCAATGTCTTGTACTACTTCAAAATAGCATCTACTATGCTAGATTCAGTACTCGTTTATAGCTCTGCTTCATACATAAACCCTTAACCTATAATTTGCATAATAGGTCTACCTTATTTCACCTATATATTTCCTTCCATCTATTACAAAATGTTCTACAATGATCTCTTATATATAAGAGTCATTTTACAACTTGCCAAGTCGGATTACAATGATTTTACAATAATTAATAAAATATATTACAAACAAAATTCCTGTCGGCTTCTGTGTCGGTATGCTTCCTTTTACTGCCGATGGTCTCTGTGTCGGTGTAGAGTCTGTCTTTGCTAGTGTTGGTAAATTGTCTTGCCAGTGTCATAGGACTGTAAGGTTGCCATCAATGACAAAACCTTCAATCACCTACAATATCTCATTGGAGTGTGCATTTGCCAACAATCTCCCCCTTTGGCATTGATGGCAACACTCATGAGAAAAATCCAAAAATTGTTATCCAAAAGAGTCTGCCGGAATTGTCTTACCAAAAATTTGTGTACCAAAATAATATGTGCTCCCCCTGAACTGATGAGTCATTTGATGGTTATTTTTCTCATTCCACTACTCCCCCTTTGGCATCAATGGCAAAGGTTGTCAAAGTGTCAATTGAGTGTGGTTTCCTATTTCATCCTTGTAACTGGTTGGTTACAATTTGAAAAAGATCTGCCAAAACCAGATTCAGGCTCTCAATGAACTTTTTGTTGTCTTTTATTGCGGCCTCAGTCCTCTGAACTGTACTGGTGAGGTGTTGCATTTGTTCTGCTGGTGTTTTCTATCCTTGAATCAAAGCATCAGATATTTCTTTTCTTAAGGAGGTGAGGTAGTCTAATTTTGGACTAAGTCTCCATTTTAGATCTTTAGACTTTCCTTTTATTCTTTCCTTCTCTCTTTCCAACTTTAGTAGTTCTTCCTGAAAACCAGTTATTTTTTGCTCAAAAACTAATAATGAATCAGATGAATTAATGAAGTTATCAGCTAGTTGATTTATTTCCTCCTGTACCTTGCTAATTTTCTTGTCTATATCTATTGTCAAAAAGTTAGTTTTACATGTATCCCTATACAAAGTTTTAAATTCCTTCAGTGTACTACATAGTTCTGGTAAAAGAGTGTCAAATTGTCTTGTACACTTCTTTATTTCTTCCTCAAAGAATTTATGTTTTTCTTTCTCTAGTCTCTCCTTGAATGCTTCCTCTTTTATTTGTTCAACTGTCATAGTGTTGTCAGTAATATACTTAGACAAAGTGTCAAGTTGACCTAAAGAATCTTTATTATCTATATTACACTTAGGTGCTATCATTTTCAAAATTAGAATTGTGTCATCAATTGCCTTGTATGCTTGTGAGCTACACTCTGTTATCTTCTTGATGGAATCCAGAAGAACTTCTATCACATTAATTGGTTTGAATTTTGCATTTGATGAACCAACAATCTGTATTCTGCCAGTGGAAGCAATTTCCTTGCTTGTGGTGACCTCTGGTAGGTCAGTTTGTGTTTCCATTTCTTTAAGCAAAGGTTTGGATTGCTCGGCTATTGCCGGTGGCTCTGTTTCTATATGAACCTGTTGTTGAGAGTGTTTCTCAGTGTTGTCATCTGCTTGTTTACCTTCTGTATTATCTGTTACCGGTGGCTCATTAGCCATATCTGTTTTCCCTGTTGAATCCTTATCTACTACAATATTGATTTTTTGAGTGTCAATGTCCACTGTATATAACATCTCAGAATTGGGATTTGTGTACTCTTGTGGTGTGTCCATACTCTCATTAGCCGGTTGATTGTTTGTGGTAACTACCAATGGAGTATCAAGAGGTGGTGGAGATAATTTATCTATTATTTTTATGCTGGGTGGTCCACCAACCTTACCTTTTCCCTTATCCTTATCTTTTTGGTATACTTTGATGGGTTTAGGATTTCGATATTCTTCTTGCTTTTCCTTTTCTACAAGGAATATGTCCCATGCATTAGCTATTTCCTCTGCAACCTCATTCACTCTACCAACCATAATTGCTACATGTCGGTGTGGAGTTGAAAATACTAATCAGTTAGCCTCTAAGATCAGTTTATCTATCTCATTTGGTGAGTTAACTGGATATACAACAAGAAGTTTTTCAATTTTTATTTTCTTATCAAGCTCTACAACAACTTGCATTCTAGCTTCAAGTCTTTTGAATAGTTTTGCCGGTAATTCATCCACAACTTGCATCATAAATTTCTTGTGAATGTCCAAGTGTAGGATTACACTGTTTTCAACTTTTTCCTTGTCATCAATTGATAATGAATCATACTATTTATTGATGTTTTTTAGCTTTCCATCCTTTGTTATTTCATTTAGAAGTTTGTCAATTGGAGCAGTGGTTTGTTGAGTCTTCTTCTTGGGGGTTAAATTCTTCTTTGGAGTTAACTTCCTAGCTGTGGACCTTACTACCTGTTGTTTCTGTCTAGTTCTTCTAGGAGAAGGTGTAGATACTAGTGAAGGTAATACCAGTTTGTTTGAGTACATCATCCTTAATAGCTTTTGCTTGCCTGGATCCTTTTCTAACTATTGCTTCAACCTTTTTAACCCTTTTCTTTGATTGAATTTGGTTTTCAATAGTCTCAGCACTACCAAATACCTCTTCTTTAGGTTCCTTAGGTGCTTCCAGGAGGGATTTTGCATATGTTTCTATTATGTGGTCATCAGTTTCATACCCCATTTCAGTAACCTAAATAGTTCTTGGGATAACTGCCTCCATCCAAATTTCATCCTTCTTAATAACAAAAAAGATTTCATCCTTATACTTATTTACAATTTCTTGTGATAGTCTGACTCTGGTCTTCATCTGGGCCTTCAATGCCTGAAAATACTCATCTATGTTCTTTTCTCTGTTCTCTCCCATGTTGTTTAGTAAATCTGACAACTATTTGCCTACCGGTATGTCAAAACCAAGATTTCTGTTACCTATACCGGGTACTTGTTTGGTTATGTATAGCATTAGACAAACAAGTAGATTTCCAAATCTGAATGTCCCCTTCTTCTCTTTCTTAATCTTTCCCAAATTGTCAATTAGCTCATCTTTAAGCCATTCACACACATCTATTTTTGCATTTTCATTAATCATGTCATAGGCACTCTTTATGCATAGGCTAGAGACTGAGTTTAACCTATTTGCATGTGTGGTTTTGTAGCCTAAGATCATACTGATGAATCTAACATTGATATATGTTACATCATTTACCCTTAAAGATCTCTTGTCAGATGTTGCGCTGGTTAGGTTAATCACTAGGTCATTTGAGACCTTTTTTTTTTTATCAGGTCTGTTACCGATGGAAGGTAACCCTATCATAGCTTTTACTGCTTCTTTAGTGATTTTGTGAATTGAGTCTAGCCAGAAGAATGCACCATGTACCCTGCTTAAAACTATCCTTATAACATCCTTAGGGAAATCTGGAATACTGAGAATTTTAGTGAAACCTAGGGTTTCTACTATCTTGTGTTCAGGTTTAACATTACCGGAATTTTCATAGATTACTGATTTATACATGTTCTTGATTTCCTCATCACCTAATTCTTCTATGTGACAATGTATGTACATTCTAGGGTCTTCAGCAAAAACTACTCCTTTGGGGATTTGAGAAAAAGCACCAACATTATCATCTTTCTTGGCAATTTCAGGAACTAAGTGAAATATGGGTCTAGGGCATTTAATCACTTCGACAACAGTAGGGTTTGCTATAAATTCAGGAATAGATGAAGAAGCCATGATTATAAATACCTTTATCTTCCTTAGAAATGATTTCTTGATGAGTTGCTTCACTTCTTTGCTCGAAACGCCTTTGCTTTTAAATTTTTGCACTCTTCGAAGGTTTGAATGCTTGGTGAAATAAAATTGGAGCCAAAACACTTGATTTATAATGTTAATTTTGCCAACCACCATATTTAATGCTTGTCGGTTAAGTAATGACTTAACTTATCTGCCGATATAGAAGTAATTTCAACTTCTCACCATCAACCGAGGCAATAATAGCATGTTTCACATTTGATTGCCAAACCCTCAAGGGAATTTTCTTCAGTTAGATGAAGAGTCTCCTGCCAGTGGAGTGTTACTTTGTTCTACCAGTGGAGGAGTGTTCCTATTACCATTTAGATTTGATTTCTTGATCCATTGTTTTGAGAATTTCTGCTTTACTTCTTCAACCTTTTATTTACCTTTCAAACTAGGACCTTTGTTATTTACCGATGAGGACTTGCTTCTATTAAATTTAGCAATATGTCAAATGTTGTTATAGGCATAACAAGTCACATTATTTTTCTGAATAGCTTTTCCATAACCCGGTTTGTGTTATGAATTGATTAGATAAGTGTCCAAATCTTCTACAAACATAACATCTTACATTCATTCTGCAATTTCCTGAATTATGACCAACTTTGTTGCATTTTGAACATTGACCGGTGGGTGTATTGGTATTCTGATAATTTCTAGATCTACATGATAGTTCTGATACTTAATATAAGTATAGATCCAATAGCCAACAAGATGAGAGGGGGGGGCATGAATCATACAAACTTAATCATCCATAAAAACATCAAATTCAACCTCGGTAACATATACTTCAATAATATAACCAAAACTGTTAAACATGCAAACTCAAAAGCATATAAACATCATAAACCTCATAACACCAGATTTAACGTGGAAACCCAAATAGGGAAAAACCACTGTGGCATTTTGGACCCACTAAGAAATATACTCTTCTAGAGTATGCTCGATTAAAAGCAAATCCTGTTAAAGATTACAAACACATTGCTAGATGTGACCTGGTTAAGGGATTTCCCTCAGATCTGTTAGGATCTTCACCTTGTTAGAAGTGACCTTGTTAAAGGATTTCAAACACTCAATCAGAATGTCACCTTGCTAGAGGGTTTTACAAATAAGACTGTTAAGTTTACTCAGTTAAGAGATTTTCTGTCACTTTCACAAAATAACAGTAATAAAAATCTATCTGCAACTTCACATCTAAAATGCTAAAGCAGATTCTTATTTGTTCAATACAATCTAGACATAGAACTAATCTTGTCCATCTATTGGGCTTCTATACTCTGTTATTCAAACAAGTCTTCAAGCTTCGGTGCTCGGTAATCACTATTTAGCATCCCTGTGCATACACTTGCTCGCATACATTGTTTATCAATAGTTCCCTATTTATAAACAATTAGCTAACTGCTTAATCTCCTTGATCACATTTCCCATGATCAATCATAGCCATCAGATCTTCAGTCTTGTCTAGGTTCAATGCATCTTTTGATCTGAAAATGTTTTACCCCACCTAGGAACTTGCATATATTTCTTCAAACTTGTGCCAAGGTATTGCCGTTCAATCTGCACTGTAGATCTTCATGCCAAATTTCCTTTGCCTTAGATTCATTAACAAACTATATTTATGGCATACCAATCATTTAATCAGTTCCAGCTCATCAACTTCCTTCATTAAATATCGCATGTAAACATTTAATGTATTCTGTTATAGCTCGGTTACAACTCAGTAGTGACTCGGTTATAACTCAGTGAATACTAAACTTTACTCGATAGACATTCTACCTTCATTAACCGATAGCGATAACCTTAGGGTTTACCAACTAGGTTCTTTGCTTGGTAACATAGCATAGTATTAACCTTTACAATTTACAACATATGTATGATGTTAAAACAATCTCAAACATCATGATCTCATCATTGTCTGACTCAGTAATAGTGGCCCATTGAAATACCTTATTCTTCCTCTTATTCATCATAATCTTTCCTGTGTCTTTTACCAACATCTTTATACTCTTCAAATCATACTTCTCAAGATATGGCAACACCATACTGAATTAGAAAATCAATTTCTTGACATCAATGACAAAATAATAATATCAAGATAGTAAACATCCTTAATCAGTTATATCCATAATCATCAACAACCTTCTCAATATCCTTATTGAAATGTCAACAATCTTTCATTGTCTGTTATAATGCCAAATGCTAACAATCTCTCCCTTTGGCATTGATGGCAAAACCAATTGATTTGACCTTACAAGATTTAGATTGATGTGATTCTGAAATGTTGAAATGCTCTTCCCTATACATTAGACTTCTCCTCTTTTCTTCAGTCTTCTTTCCAATCTTTAGTCTTCCTCAGTCTTCTCCCCCTTTGACAACAATGCTAAAAAGTAAAGAACTAAAACATAATTGCTTCCTGTATGAAGTGATTTCCTATTGTTGTGTATCAACTGGTCAGAGCATTTTGTCTTCAATTCCTATTCCCTATAATATTTCCTGTACACCTTTAGAAAACATCCTAGAGTGTGTAAATCAGCATCAACTCTTAAAAAGATATTCAATAGAGTTATCGGATTGATGCTTTCACTGAACTTGGTCAGTGAGTAGAAGATAGGCGTAGGAACCCTAACTTACTTCTAAGATATTCAAAAGTGTCCCTTGGTAGTCACTTGGTGAAGATATCTGTAATTTGTTCCTTTGTGCTGACATACTCCAACACCACTTTCTTCTCTTGAGCTTCTTCTCTAAGATAATGATATTTGATAGAGATGTGCTTTGTCTTAGAGTGCATAATATGATTTTTTGAAATATTAATGGCACTAGTATTGTCACAGAATATAGTTACTGGCTCGGTAACTTTCTCATTTATACCTTCCAACAATTGTTTGATCCATGCAATGTTGGTACAATTCAGTGCTGCAGCAATGTATTTAGCTTCTAATGTTGATTGTGAAACACATCCTTGTTTCTTGCTAAGCCAACTCACTAGTCTTTCTCCTAAAAAGAAAGCTCCTCCACTTGTGCTTTCTCTGTCATCAATGTTGCTTGCCCAATCAGCATCAGTATAAACTTTTAAATCAAAATCATTTCCTTTCTGATATACTAAGCCATAATCCTCAATGCCTTTCAAGTATCTAAAAATTCTTTTGATTGTTGTCATGTGTGTTTCCTTAGGATCTACAGAGAATCTTGCAACTATACCTACTACATGTGCTATGTCTAGTCTGCTATGAACAACATATTGTAGTTTTCCAATCATGGATTGGTAAAGTGTCTCATCAACAAATGCTAATTCATCATTCTTTGATAATTTACAGTTGGTAGTCATAGGAGTACTTACTGATTTCGAATCCTCCATTCCAAATTTCTTCAAGATTTCCTTTATGTACTTGGATTGAGTAATGAAAATCTCATTTTTCATTTGTAGTATTTGTAAACCTATAAAATACTTTATCTCATCGATTAATGACATCTCAAATTCTTTGCTCATTTCATTTCCAAAGTTCTTGCATAAAGAGTCATTTCCACAAAATATAATATCATCAACAAATATGGCTGAGATCAGTATTTCATTTTCATCATTCTTCATGTACATATTGCTATTCTCACTTGTCCTTATAAAACTAGTCTTAATCAAATAAGAGTGCAATCTTTCATACCATGCTCTTGGTGCTTGTTTCAGACCATATAAAGCTTTGTTCAATTTACATACCTGATTTTTATTCTTGTCTTCAACAAATCCTTCGAGTTGTTCAATAAAAACTTCTTCTTCTAATATTCCATTCAGAAATGCAGATTTGACATCCATTTGATATACCTTGAAATTCTTGAAAGCAGCATATGCTAATAATGTTCTTACTCCTTCAAGTCTAGCAACAGGTGCAAAAGTTTCACCATAATCAATTCCTTCTTCTTGAGCATAACCTCTGCAAACTAGTCTTGCTTTATTTCGAATGACCTCTCCTTTTTCATTTAGCTTGTTTCTGAAGATCACTTTGTACCGATTACATTTTTGTCCTTTGTTCTTGGGATTAGTGTCCATGTGTCATTCTTCTTGATTTGATCAATCTCTTATGTCATAGCATTTATCCAATCTTCACTGTTAAATGCCTCTTTCACTGCTCTTGGTTCAAATTTAGATATCAGACATGTGTTTTGTCTTAGTTTGTTCCTTGTCATCACTGGATCATCCTTATCTCCTATAATCTGACTCGGTGCATGATGTCTTCTAACATACTTGGCTAATATAGGCTCGGTATACTTGGCTAATATAGGCTCGGTAGGCTCTGTATGATCTTCTTCATCACTCGGTAACTGGATATTCTCTTCATTTTCTTCAATAGTTTTCTCAGTAAGACTTCTCGGTTGAACATAGACAAATTCATCATAGTATTCTAGTTCCTTGGAATTTCCTTCATCATTTATTTATGCAAATTCATCAATTTTCACATTTGCACTTTCTACTATTTTGTTAGATGATTTGATCAGACATTTAAATGCTTTGCTTCTAGAAGAATAACCTAGAAATGTTCCTTCTTCACTTTTCTGATCAAACTTGCCATTTCTATCATCTTTGTGAACATAGCATCTACTTCTAAAGATTTTAAAATAACTTACATTCGGTTTCTTATCATACCAGATTTCATATGGTGTCTTCAAAGTACCTTTCTTCAATTGTACTCAGTTCAGGGTATAAACTGTTGTGCTTATTGTTGCTCTCCAAAATGTTTGTGGCACCTTCTTTTCAATCATAAGTGTTCTAGCACAATCCACAATAGATCTATTTCTTCTCTTAGCTATTCCATTCTGTTGTGGAGTTCTTGGTGCAGAGACTTGTCTTTTAATACCATGATCATTGCAGAATAAGTTGAACTCATCAGATGTGAACTCTCCTCCTCTATCTGATCTAAGACATTTCAGTTGTCTTCCTGTTTCATTTTCAACTCTTGCCTTGTATCATTTAAACATTTGAAAAGCTTCTGATTTTTCTTTTAAAAACATTACTGATATCATCCTTGAATAGTCATCCACAAATAATATGAAATATTTATCACCATAATAACTTTGAACTTTCATAGGACCACAAAGATCAGTGTGCACTAGATCTATTATTCCGTTAGAAGTGTAAGACTTACTTGTAAAGATTGATCTTGTCATCTTACCCATCTGGCATCCTTGGCACATAGCATTCTCAGGTTTTTCAAGACTCGGTAGACCTCTTACTCGGTGCTTCTTACTTGTTTTGATCAAATTATCAAAATTTACATGACAAAACCTTTTATGCCATAACCAGGTATCATCTATCTTTGCATACAAATACTTATTCCAAGTTGAGTCAAGGTGAAATGTGTTACCTTTTGTTTATGTCCCGGTAGCAGCTAACTTTCCATTCTTGTCATGAACTTTGACAATTCCTTTCTGAAATTCTATTCAGTAACCTGTATTGTTTAGCTGTGCTACACTCAACAAATTGTATTTCAAACCTTCAACCCAATAAACATCATTGCATCTTGCATTGTCAAGAAGTGTTATAGATCCTTTACCTCTTACCGGACATGGTGCATCATTACCAAATCTAACATAGCCTCCATCATAATCTTCTAATATAACAAACTTGTGTTTATCACCTGTCATATGATGTGAGCATCCACTATCTATGATCCAAGAATCATTAGTGTTTATGTGAGATATTAGGGCTTTTTCTTCATACCTTTCTTCATCTGATCCATCTTTGATAGCCACATAAACTACTTCCTCTGTATCAGTTTCATCTGATTTATCATCATTGGATTCCTCATCAGCTATTAAGCATGTCTTTCTATCTCTTCTTCTAAAGTCTCGGTGTCCTCTGTAATGATTATCTTTCTGTCTGTCATCTCAGTAATCTCTCCTTTCAGTAGAATCTTTGTCAGGACAGTTAGAAGCCATATGTCCTATCTTATCACAATTGAAACATTTAAAAGGTAGTTTTCCTTTATACTTACCTTTGCCTCTTGGTAACCTTTTGGCTAATAGTGCTTCAAATTCTTCTTGCTTTCTGATTTCCTCATATAGTTTGTATACTTCTTCCATATTCTTACAAAATCTTTCACTTGCTCCACTGTGATCTCCTTCAGAGTACTTATACTTTCTCTCATTGAAATCATTAGATTCATCAAGATGAAAAGAACTAAATGCAGATTCAACTTTATTTACTGAAGATCCACTATTATCAAAGTTACTTAACTCAAATGCATGTAGCTTACCAATAGTAGCATCTAAAGAAACTGGCATATTAGGTACAAACCTCAATTCATTGATTGCAAAGACTTGGATTGCATAAGCTGGTAGAAGGGTTCTTAACAACTTTCTTGTTATATCCTTTTCTTCAATAGTTCCACCTGCCCCTTTGATTTGATTGACAATCTCCTTTAGTCTTGTACTGTACTGAGTTATGTTCTCACCTTCATTCATCCTCATGTATTCAAGTTGTCCTCTTAGACTATCTACTTTTTCTCTTTGAACATGTTCATCTCCTCCATATATAGATATGAGCTTATCCCACATTGCCTTTGCATCATTGTAACCTTCTAGATCATTAAACTCTGAGTCAGTCAATGTAGATGTTATTTCAATCATTGCTTGAATATGCTCTTGCTTTGCCTTTATCTCTTCCATAGTCAATGGATAGGTGCTCGGTGTAACAAAATCATTCTCCATATAGTATACAACATATTCTCCAACTCCTGATAGATGTAGCTTCATTCTTTTCTGCCATGTAGAGAAACTTGACTTGTTCAGCTTTGGTGCATCCCTTTTATACATCTTTGGATCTTTAACTCAAGTGCCTTTAAAATTTTCTTCCAGAGTCCAATGCTCTGATACCAATTGATAGTTCTAATACTTAATATAAGTATAGATCCAATAGCCAACAAGATGAGAGGGGGGGGGGTGAATCATACAAACTTAATCATCCATAAAAACATCAGATTCAACCTCGGTAACTTATACTTCAGTAATATAACCAAAACTGTTAAACATGCAAACTTAAAAGCATATAAACATCATAAACCTCATAACACCAGATTTAACGTGGAAACCCAAATAGGGAAAAACCACTATGGGATTTCAGACCCACTAAGAAATATACTCTTCTAGAGTATGGTTGGTTAAAAGCAAATCCTGTTAAAGATTATAAACACATTGCTAGATGTGACCCGGTTAAGGGATTTCCCTCAAATCTGTTAGGATCTTCACCTTGTTAGAAGTGACCTTGTTAAAGGATTTCAAACACTCAATTAGAATGTCACCTTGCTAGAGGGTTTTACAAATAAGACTATTAAGTCCACTCAGTTAAGAGATTTTCTATCACTTTCACAAAATAACAGTAATAAAATTCTATCTGCAACTTCACATCTAAAATGCTAAAGCAGATTCTTATTTGTTCAATACAATCTAGACATAGAACTAATCTTGTCCATCTGTTGGGCTTCTATACTCTGTTATTCAAACAGTTCTTCAAGCTTCGGTGCTCGGTAATCACTATGTAGCATCCCTGTGCATACACTTGCCCGCATACATTGTTTATCAATAGTTCCCTATTTATAAACAATTAGCTAACCACTTAATCTCCTTGATCACATTTCCCATGATCAATCATCGCCATCAGATCTTCAATCTTGTCCAGGTTCAATGCATCTTTCGATCTGAAAATGTTTTACCCCACCTAGGAACTTGCATATATTTCTTGGAACTTGTGCCAGGGTATTGCGGTTCAATCTACATTGTAGATCTTCATGCCGACTTTCCTTTGCCTTAGATTCATTAACAAACTATATTTATGGCATACCAATCATTTAATCAGTTCCAGCTCATTAGCTTCCTTCATTAAATATCGCATGTAAACATTTAATGCATTCTGTTATAGCTCGGTTACAACTTGGTAGCAACTCAGTTATAACTCAGTGAATACTAAACTTTACTCGGTAGACATTCTGCCTTCATTAACCGATAGCGATAACCTTAGGGTTTACCGACTAGGTTCCTTAGGGTTTACCGACTATGTTCTTTGCTTGGTAACATAGTATAGTATTAACCTTTACAATTTACAACATATGTATGATGTTAAAAAAATCTAAAACATCATGATATCATCAATGTCTGACTCAGTAATAGTTGCCCATTGAAATACCTTATTCATCCTCTTATTCATCATAATCTTTCTTGTGTCTTTTACCGACATCTTTATACTCTTCAAATCATACTTCTCAAGATATGGCAACATCATACTGAATTAGAAAATCAATTTCTTGACATCAATGACAAAATAATAATATCAAGATAGTAAACATCCTTAATCAGTTATATCCATAATCATCAACAACCTTCTCAATGTCCTTATTGAAATGTCAACAATCTTTTATTGTCTATTATAATACCAAATGCTAACACTACATTGATTTTCTCTATGACCATACTTGTCATAGTTAAAGCATTTTCCATTAAATTTATAAGCAGTAGGTTGTCTTACAGGTTTGCCTTGATCCTATGTGTTTGTAGTACTGGAGCTTTCACCAGCTTCAAAACCAAGACCATTAGTGTCACCATTAGGTTTCTGATTCTTCAACAACTCACCAAGTTCTTCTGAGCTTTTCTTGAATTTTTCTTTATGTTGATTTGCAGCAACCAGTTCTCCTTCCAAGATACCTTTTTGTCTCATGAGTTCATTTGAGTCATTCTATGCATGCATCAGATCTGTCTTCAACATATCATTTTCATAACTAAGTCTTGTGTTTTCATTTGTAGCATCATTCAGTCTTCTAGTCAAGTCTTCTTCATTCTTCTTTCTATCTTCAATTTCTTTACAAAATCTCATAGTCATATCCTGCATCTCATTCTTTGTTGTCATGTTTTCTTGTTTCAGCTTATTCATCAGATCACTAAAAGTTTCCTTTTCATCATTCTCATTTTGCATCTTTTCACAAAGTTCTCTTCTCTTGTTCCTTGCAATGGTAAGATTTTCTTGAAGTGCTTGAATAATATCCAATGCAGCCTTTAGATCATCTTCAAGTTTGATATTTTTAAAATTTTCTGTATCATAGTCTGAGAGAGCTGCTTCTAATTGCTTCATCAAGTTTTCCATTTCTACCGGGGTCAAGATCTTCCTCAAGTTGTTAGGCTTCTGAAAATAGAGGACCAAGTTTTGATACCAATTGTTAGGATTCCCAAAGATACTGAGAGGGGGGGGGTGAATTAGTATCTAACTGGTTATGAGATTTTCTTGTTTTAAAGCATGTAGAGTATATCAATACTGTATACTGGTAAAAAAATAATAATACAATAAACAGAGATAACAATAACCACATGAAAAACACACCATAACACAGTAGTTTAATGAGGAAACCCAGTGTGGGAAAAACCTCGGTGGGATTTGTGACCCACAATATTCACTTACTGGCCAATAAGAGAATATTACTACTACAAGAGGGGCCTGCACATGCAGGAAGGCCAAGTGCCTAGAGCTCACTGCTCAATTACAAAATGGGAAGTCTCACTGACTTACAAAATGGATTATATAAATCCAATGTCTTGTAATGATTCAAAATAGCATCTACTATGCCAGATTCAGTACCGGTTTATAGCTTCGCTTCATACATAAACCCTTAACCTATAATTCGCATAATAGGTCTGTTAGGCCCAATATGGAAAGCTAATGTACTGAGAGGGGAGGGGTGAATCAGTACTCCAAAACTTTTCTTGAACAATATCTTTACTGTTATGCATAAACTAAATAGTGCAATAACATAATATACAATTAAAACAAATAGATAACAATCATACATGATTCACTCCATAACACATATTTTGGTTACGCAAAAACTCTTGGTTAGAGAGAAAAACTGCGATGGGGATGGCACCCACAACTTCACTACTGCAATAATAAAGAGTGCTTAGTTAGAGCTACATGTTTAGCTATTTCTAATAGCTTACCCTGTTAGGAGTAACAAGATCCATTAGATCTACCTTGCTAAAGGATTTTACAACACTTAATCTAAATGTTGCACCTGGTTAGAGGCTTTACAATTTATAGACTTGATTAGAGTCTTTTACCTTGTTAAACGTTTCTCTTTCAACTTCACAATATTACAATAAAATCATTACAAATATCTGCAACTTTACATTTGAAATGTTATAGCAGATTCTATGTGCTTAGAATAGATTACCTTGCTTATAGCATACCTCGGTAACCCATATAGTAACTCAGTAAACCCTTATGTTTACTCTGTTCTTCGACTGTTCTCTGAAAACCTTTTCGGTGTCCTCTATGTCACCGTAATAGTCTTCTTTCATGCATACACACACCCTTAACTCATGCTGTATAAATAGATCTCTTAAGATGGTGATCCAATTCATTGCTTCGATCTTACAAACATGATTTATTGAATGAATAATCATGCAAATTATTTTATTGGTTAGATGACCTCGAAATCATACACAATCTTCTAGTGCAATTTCCAATGTGATAACAGTTAGATGTGCCTCGATCTTGTAACACGTTTTCATATGCATGTCTAGGTTCAATGAATCTGGTAACACATTTCACTCAATGTATATCAACTCGGTGTGTCATCTTTGCTGCTTGGTAGACATGAAAAGATACTCGGTAGACAGCTTGGTGACTACTGCAATCTGTGACTGCTTTCTTCTGTAACCGACTAGACTGTGCATACCAACTTCTCTGTGTATACCGACTGCATGATTCGGTAGTGTTAACCAACTAGAGTATATAGTATAACTTTAACATAAAACTAATGGCAATCTGATAAGTAGTAACAATCTCCCCTTTTGACATTAGTTGAGATGTTTGACAAAAACTACTTTCAACGTTATAACTCAAAAATCTATATACTTTGCAAAATGACTATACTGACAGTATATATAATAATCAATGAAATAATATATCAAATTTACTCCCCTTATCATTATACTGTACATAACCCTGATTTTGCATGCTTGGTGATCTTTTCTGTGTGTTTTGCTTACTGTTCTATATACTGCTCGGTTTAGGGCTCTTGGATACTCTGCTTACTTTGCTTGGTATACTCCCCTTGTATACTATACTCCAAATATTGTATCAAAACTATATCACTCCCCAAATATATGGTATCACTCCCTCAAGACTATATCGTATAGCTCCACAAATATAGTATCACTCCCACTTTTTGACAAACATCAAAAACTTAATTTCCATCTAGGGGCGGTAACTGGTCAAAAATAGATTTGTACTTGTTCCGGGCATCGGTGAGAGCAACAAAGAGTGCATCCTTTACACTATCCATTAAAGAATTATGTGCTTGAATACCAGCCAATAGTGATATTAAGCCATCAAGAGTGCTTCCCTCTTGTGTAGTAGACAAGTATGTGGCTCGGTTGATCTGTTCTTGGACTGATGAAAGATGTGGAAGGAATAATGTCTGGAGTGTCATTATGTCCATCTTGATCTTGTGTTCTTCATTTCTTAAGTCCAATTGTTGAGCCATGAGCTGTTGTAACCTTGTATAAAAATTCTAAATTGAATTTGGCTCTGTGGTCAACTTGCTTGAGATATCGGTGATTTCTTTCTCAATTGTCTCTGTTTTATTCTTAATGTCTTTAATGAATAAAGAAAATGTGTAGAGTTTCTGAAATAAATAATGAATGTGCTTGAGTTGAGGAGTCAACTCAGCAATAAATTTGACATGTTTGACTTTGCCAATAGCTAGAGCTTTCTGTACCTCTTCTATCATTTTTGCAGTGAACTCTTTGTCTTTTAGTTTGCTCAAATACTCAGATGCATCAACTCCAGATGTTTCTATTTGATTAAGGAGTTCATCTAGTTGAATATGGATGGCTGCATCAGTTGACACTGTAGCTATAGGTAGCATATCTGATAGTAGTGTCTTCACCTTCTAAAGTACTTTATTCTTCTTTTGTATGGCCATCTGTTTTTCTTGTTCAGCCTTTGTTTTGCATAGTTCACCAAAATCAATGAGTGCTTGCCCCTTTAATTTTGATATATCCACATTGGGCAACACTATTGGTTTAGACAAATCAACTTTGAAACTATGTTTTTTCACTTTCTTCTCTTTACCTTTGGTCGGTTGGACCAAGACAATAGCTTGGGAGGCTTGCTGACCCTTGGTAGGTTACTCAATAGAGGCAACACTTTGGTCGGTTCCTATAGCCTCTGTGGTGTCTTTTAGTGTCTTGGTACTGGGTGTCTCAGCTGCAACATTTTCAGTGCTTGTGAGGTTTGTTCTAGAGTAGTATCTTCTCCTGTTGTAGACTTGTGACCTTCAGTGCCTTGTGTTGTATCCTGAGGAGCTTCGGTTGAGACAGGTTGATTGACCGGGGAATAAGGTTGAACTTGTTCTAAAACAGACTCACTAGATACAAGTTTTGCATATGTGGTACCTTCTATCATTTCCTGCTCCGGTGCTTCTATATCGATGACATCTTCATCTTTCTGAATGGTGTCAGTAGGGTCTTGTTCGGTAGCATCAGGACTGTGCTTGGTGACATCAACAATTTCAACTGTAGTTTGTTCACTGTTTTGAAGATTTCCTGCCACTTTGCTTTTGTCTCATTTTCTACATCAATATATAGCCCATTCATCAGTTTTAAGGCTCTTTGTTTGACAAGAAATTTAGAATTGTAGGTTGTCAGATGTTCCTTTATTTCTGCTACTGACATATTAGGAAAGAGATGGAATAGACTTCTTTCTCTGATTTGTTTCTCTGAGTCCATTGCATACTTCCACATATTATCAATATGCAAGTAAAGTTCATTTGGAAGTGACTTAACTAGTTCCAATGGAGCTAATCAGAACTTTAGAAGTGTGCAGATGACATCTTCTTCAATTTGTCTCTTCTCATCATTATTTCTAGTTTCATACTTGACATATCTAAATGAACCAAATCCTTCATATTCTTTCAGATTAGGACAGAAGTTTTCAACACTATGTATATTTACCTTCTTGCTCTTGACAATCTGGAATTTGTTTGCATCCTCTAATTCAGTATCACTAGACTCTTTTGCCAAAATGAGTCTCCGAGTAGATTTCTTGTATGTCTTTGTTACCTTGGGAATAGTAACACTCGTTTGTTTCTTACTTGGTGATGCTCCAGATGCTCTTGTGTTAGGTCTCTTTGTTGGAGGTGGAGTCGGTAGGGCCTTTGAAGTGTCCTATTTCTTTCTCTTTAACACTTTACCCTTAGGCAATTCGGTGCTTAATGTTATAGCTGCCTCTTGAGCTTCTAATTCTTCTTCGGTGATGGCAAGAGTGCCTTTGACAAGTGTAGAGGAAGAATCTTCTCTGAATTTCTCAGACAATTCCTTAATCATCTTTGTTTCCTTTCTTGTAGCTTTGGGTACTACAATGCTCATTTTTACCTTTTCCTTCACTTCTTCATAGGTTCCATACCTCAACTCGGTAGCATGCCTTGGTAATGTAAGAAATGCATTAATTTTCTATTATGTGATGTCATAGTCAATCTTGTAACCCATAGGTGGCAAAGATTGAGTCCTTGGTTCCACAGCATTCACATAACAGTAATTAGTGTCTACCTCAAAGCATATGTCATTTTTATATTTCTCCACTAGCTGGCATGGAATTTGGTACCTGTTGGGCATCTTATCCCGAAATTTACTGAAGTAATCATCCATGATATCATTGAAATTATCTCCTAACTTCTTGATGAAGTCATTAATCTGATGGGTGATTGGTTGGTGTAGCTCCCAAACAACTTTACCGACTGATGAAAAGAATTTTTCAAAGTAGAAATGTTAGGTGCCAGAGACAACTGAGAGGGGGGGGGGGGGTGAATCAGTTGTCAAATAAATTTGAACCAAAAACTTATTAACCAACTTAATGCTTAATACCGGTAAACCAATTAAGTATGCCAGTAGACAGTGTTAATAGTAAATTGCTATACCGGTAAGGATTAATGCATGAAACATAAACATAAAGTCATCCACAACATATGACACCAATATTTGTACGTGGAAACCCTGTAAGGGGAAAAACCACAGTGGGAAACCTTACCCACAATTAGATGATACTACTACAGATAGTATGTGTACATAAATGGGGTCTGCACATGCAGAAAGGCCAACAGCCTAGAGCTCACTACTCAATCACAAAATGGGAGTCACACTGACTACAGTTGGATGGTTAAATCCAATAAGAATGTATTGCTCAAAATAGCATCTTCATATGCTGGATTCAGTACCGGTGTAATGCTGATATGCTTCTACAAAAACCTAACTTCACCTTAAAATGATGTCTTCGTGTATATCCTTGCTTGATCTCACATATACCTTCACTTAATTCTTTTTGCATTCCACACTTGATCTTACAAATAAGATCTTACATTTATACCATACCCTAAGACCAATTTTAGTAGGTCGGCTCTACAAGATATTACAATAAAAACATTTTACAAACAATATAATATCCAATGCAATAACTGATTGAACATGTCGGCTTAATGCATTTACAACAAAAATAAATCATCTCCATAGCGTGCCATGCTGATCTGGAAAAGATAAACCTGCCGGTGTAACCCTAGATAACCTGGACCTATTTGCCGGTAAAAGAAAATATGCAAATATGAATATACCAATGATTATTTCTTCAAAATAAAGTGTCCACATGATGTCTTCGACATTACCAAGTGTCTTCCATATCATTCCAGGTACAGGTGAACAATATATCCTGCCAGTGAACCATATACCAGTAACTGTTGCATAGTTTACTTGCTTGCCGGTGAATATTGCTAGATCTCCAAAGCAGGTTTATTAGTAGGTGTTGACATCAATGACAAAACCATACCAAAATACCAACAATCTCCCCCTTTGGCATTGATGGCAACACAAGATGGAAAAACCATCAAAGTGCCAAAACAGAAATGCCAAATACAAAAACCAACAATCTCTATTTCTCCCCTTGGGAGTAACAATACCAATCTCTCAAATGTGTTTTTCAAAATCTCTCCCCTAAAATCTCTCCCAAAAAAGATAATGTGTTTTTCCATAGATATCTCTCCCCCTTTGACATCAAATGCCAAAGTCACAAAAGGTCAAGTTCATACAAAAGACCAACCAATTCAATATACCAACTACTCCCCTTGAGAAGTAGCTTCCTCATCAAATACCAAAATAAAAGATTTGTCTTTTAATTCTGCCGGTTGATGACAATCATCAACTGTCTAGGTCTCTACCGGTGGAGGTATGACTCCAAGTTGATCTCTGAGATACTCAAAAGTCTCCTTAGGCAAAGGTTTTGTGAAAATATCTGCAAGCTATTCTTTAGTATTCACATAAACCAGGTTTATCTCCTTTTCTTCAACTTTTTCCCTTAGAAAATTTAGTTTAATAGAAACATGTTTTGTTTTAGAGTGCAATACCGGATTCTTAGATATATCAATTGCTGCAGTGTTATCACAGTATATAGTAATAGGTTCCTTGCATTTTACCTTTATGTCTTTCAACATTTGCTTAAACCATAATACCTGTGTACAGTTAGTTGTTGCTACAACATATTCTGATTCTACTATTGATAAAGATGTACAACTCTGTTTCTTACTCAACCAAGAAACTAATCTCTTTCAAAGAAAGAATGCTCCTCCAGTGGTGCTCTTTCTATCATCTATATCTCCTGCCCAATTTGCATTTGTGTATGCACATACATAAAAATTTTCATCTTTAGGATACCATAATCCAAGATTTGTTGTGCCTTGTAAGTATCGAAAAATCCTTTTCACTGTCGATTCATGATTTTCCCTAGGATTACTCTAAAATCTAGAAACAATACATACTGCATTCATAATATCAGGCCTGGTTTGTGTCAGATATAGTAAACCTCCTATCATAGATTTGTATGTAGTTGGATTAATAGGTGTAGATTCATCCCTTTGAGATAATTTGTCATTTGTAGTCATGGGTGTGCTTACCGATTTAGAGTTCTCCATCACAAATTTCTTTAGTAATTCTTTCAAGTACTTGGATTGACTCAAAAATATACCTTTATCAATCTAAGAAATTTGCAAACCTAAAAAGAATTTTATTTCTCCAATCATAGACATTTCAAATTCTTGCTGCATTTCAAGAGAAAATTCCTTACATAATCCACCTTCTCCTCCAAAAATTATATCATCAACAAATACTTCAATAATCAAGATGTCATCATTAGTTACTTTGTAGTATAAATTGCTATCTGCATTTCCTTTAGTAAAACCAATCTTCAAAAGATACTTATCCAACCTTGCATACCAAGCTCTTGGGGCTTGTTTCAATCCATACACAACTTTTCTTAACCTGCAAACCATATCATTGTCATCTGTCAAAGAAAATCCATTAGGTTGTTCAATATATACTTCTTCTTCAAGATCTCCATTCAAAAATGCATGTTTAATATCCATTTGATAAACTTTGTAATCCTTGTGAGCTGAAAAAGCCAAGAATAATCTAACTACCTCAATTCTGGCTACCGATGCAAAGGTTTCATTGTAATCAACTCCTTCTTTCTGAGAATATCCCTTACACACTAGTCTTGCTTTATTTCTGACAACCTTACCATCTTCATTAAGTTTGTTTCTAAATACCCATTTAGTTCCAATTACATTTTTATCTTTGGGTCAGGGAACTAATGTCCAAGTATTATTTTTCTCAATTTGTCCTAATTCTTCTTCCATAGCTTTAATCCAAAATTTATCTTCACATGCCTCATTGATAGATGATGGTTCAATTTGAGAAATAAGACATACCTCTTCATTTGCCAATCTTCCTCTTGTCATAACTCTTTTACATTTGTTTCCAATTATCTGATCTTCAGAATGATTCAATCTTACATACTAGGGTGTCTTAGTTTGTTGTTGTTCTTCAATTATTGTGGAATCTTCTGATGATACTGGGGTAACTGGATCTTCATTTTGTACCAGTGGATTCAATATAGGTTCATTTGTCACAATTTCTATTGCCAGTTCAGAGTCTATATACCTTGAAGTTCCTCTGAATTGTTCATCAATCTTTACATTTGTACTCTCAACAATTTTCTGCAATCTTTTATTAAAACATCTATATGCCTTGCTCTTAGATGAATAACCAAGAAATATTCCTTCATCACTTCTAGGATCAAATTTTCCAATATACTCATCTCTTCTAACATAACATTTACTTCCAAAAATTCTGAAATACTGAAGAGTATGAGTATTACCAAACCATAGTTCATGAGGGGTCTTACCGGTTTCACCTTTGATGTGAACTTTGTTGAATGTATAGACAGCAGTGCTAACAGCCTCTCTTCAATACACGTGGTAGATTTGCTTCTGATAACACACTTCTAGCTGCATCCAAGATAGTTATGTTTTTCCTTTCAACAACTCCATTCTACTATGGTGTCCGAGGTCCTGATAACTGTCTTCTGATTCCATTCACTTCACATAACGTATTAAAGTCCTTAGATGTGAATTCTCTTCCTTGATCTGATCTTAAACATTTGATTTTCTTATCGGTTTCATTTTCAACCATTGCTTTGAATGGTTTGAACTTTCCAAGTGCTTCTGACTTCTCTCTGAGAAAAGTAACCCAACACATTCTAGAATAATCATCAATAATTAGCATGAAATATCTATCACCTTGTAAGCTTCTAGTTCTAGCTGGACTACATAAATCAGTGTGATTTAAGTCAAGAGCATTATTGGATTTTTCTGAAATACTTTTGCAACTAGCTCTAACTTGTTTTCCAAATTGACATTCCTTACAAATTGTATTTTGAGGTTTCACAATTTTAGGTAGATCTCTAACTGCCTTAGAAGTACTAATTTTTACCATGCAATCAAAGTTTACATGACATAGTCTCTTATGCCATAACCAACTTTCATCTATGTGTGCAATTAAGCATGCATTTTCACTATTATTCAAATGAAAGATATTTCCTCTAGTCTGATTACCGGTTGCAATTTCCAAACCAGTTCTATTCATGATTTTGCATTTTCCATTTTTAAATTGTAACTGAAATCCCTTCTCAACTAATTGACCAACACTTAAAATATTATGCTTTAATGCTTCAACATAGTAGACATTGTCAGTGTTATGTTTACCATCAAGAGATATTGAACCCTTACCTTTGATTGAACAGGTTTTGTCATCTCCAAATCTTACTAAACCTCCATTGAATTCTTGAAAGTTCAAGAATTTACCTTTGTCTCCAGTCATATGATGTGAGCATCATGAGTCAATAATCCATTCATCCTTTGCTTCAACTTTAGTTGCTAGGGCTTGTTCTACCGGTTGAGCAATAGGTGCCAGTTGATCTTCTGTTATAGCAACAAAAACCCATCCATTGTCTATTGGATCCTCATTAGAATCATCAGTCACACCATCATCAACAATGTAATAAGATTTGTCTTTGTTCTTTTTAAATCTGTATCTCTGATATTCAGGAAAAGGCTTGTATGTTCTTCTAGCTTCGTCTCTTAGTCTAGCATGTCTATCAGGGCATCTTGAAGCCATATGACCAATCTTATTGCAATTAAAACATTTAAAGGGTGATTTACCTTCATACTTACTTCCAATTGGACCTTTTGGCATTTTCCTTGGAAATAGTGCTTCAAGTTCTTCATTCTCCTTTCTGGTTTCTTCAAGTTCTCTTGCATAAAAGGCTCTCCAGTGTGATTTGTCAAATGATGGAGCAAATGATGTTGATGCTTTAAAGGCCAAATCAGTCTTTATAGCAATAGGACCAAATTCCTCAATTTCAAAGGCTGAAAGTTTTCCAATCAATGTATCCCTAGTTACTGATGTATTAGGCATTGTTCTCAATTCATTTATAGCAGTAACCTTCATTTTATATGCCGGTGGCAAACCTCTTAATATTTTTGAAACAATTTCATCCTCACTCAGAGTTCCTCCACAACATTTAATACCCAAAACAATTTCATTTACTCTTTCCATAAAAGCATAAATCCTTTCATCTTCTTCCATTTCTAGATGTTCATACCTGACTCAAAAGCTTTCAAGTTTTGCAATCTTGACTGTGGAATCTCCTTCATTCAGTGTTTCCAAATGATCCCAAATAGCTTTAGCAGTAGACCTATCTGATAATCCCATGATTTGTTGATTTGATAATGCGCTCAAAAGTGCTTCTCTTGCTTTGCAATCATTTTCTTCATCTTTAGCTAAGGTAGTTGGAGCAGCCTGACCAGCTACAACAGCAGTATAACCTTTCTTAGTAACTTCCCAGATGTCTTTACCAATGCAATCCAGATGTGTCTCCATTCTGATCTTCCATATCCCATAGTTGGTTCTTAAAATAATTAGTAGACATTGGATCTCCTCAAGTTGTTAAACTTCTGCAAAAGAGGACTAAGCTTTGATACCAATTGTTAGGTCCCAGAGACAACTGAGAGGGGGGGGGGTGAATTAGTTGTCAAATAAATTTGAACCAAAAACTTATTAACCAACTTAATGCTTAATACCGGTAAACTAGTTAAGTATGCCAGTAGACAGTGTTAACAGTAAATTGCTATACCAGTAAGGATTAATGCATGAAACATAAACATAAAGTCATCCACAACATATGACACCAATATTTGTACGTGGAAACCCTGTAAGGGGAAAAACCATGGTGGGAAACCTTACCCACAATTAGATGATACTATTGCAGATAGTATGTGTACATAAATGGGGTCTACACATGCAGAAAGGCCAACAGCCTAGAGCTCACTACTCAATCACAAAATGGGAGTCACACTAACTACAACTGGATGGTTAAATCCAATAAGAATGTACTACTCAAAATAGCATCTTCATATGCTAGATTCAGTACCAGTGTAATGCTGATATGCTTCTACAAAAACCTAACTTCACCTTCAAATGATGTCTTCGTGTATATCCCTGCTTGATCTCGCATATACCTTCACTTAATTCTTTTCACATTCCACACTTGATCTTACAAATAAGATCTTACATTTATACCATACCCTAAGACCAATTTTAGTAGGTTAGCTCTACAAGATATTACAATAAAAACATTTTACAAACAATATAATATCCGATGCAATAACCGATTGAACATGTCATCTTAATGCATTTACAACAATAATAAATCGTCTCCATAGTGTGCCATGCTGATCTGGAAAAGATAAACCTGCCGGTGTAACCCTAGATAACCTGGACCTATTTGTCGGTAAAAGCAAATATGCAAATATGAATAGACCAATGATTATTTCTTCAAAATAAAGTGTCCACATTGTGTCTTTGACATTACCAAGTGTCTTCCATATCATTCTAGGTAGCGGTGAACAATATATCCTGTTGGTGAACCCTATACCAGTAACAATTTACTTTCTTGCCGATGAATGTTGCTGGATCTCCAAAGTAGGTGTATTAGTAGGTGTTGACATCAATGACAAAACCATACCAAAATACCAACAAGAAAAACATGCATACAAGAAGTGAACCAAACTTTAGTGTATTTGCCGAGTTGTTCTTCTTCAACTTCCTTATTGTGTTTAGATTCTCAAACAGGTTCTTCAATAACACTTCACATAAGTCAACTTTCATTCCCTTTTTCATAATTTTATAAGCTAAGTCAACTGCTACACAGGGTACACTGTTTTCCCTTGCCGATTGGAAGAAACAGTAACCAATCACTCTAATAGCAAACTTAAGTTCTGCATTAGTGACATTGTTCAGTTTCAGTCCTCTGTAATCAGATTCTACTCCAGTTAAACTGATCAATTCCTTCTATGATATCATCTTTTGTGCTTGAGCATGATCATAAATAGGGTAACCGGTAATCAAATGAATGATTTCCTTGGTAATCTTGAATGGTTTCTCTTCTAGCCACATGAAATCATCATGAACTCTACTCAGAACAAACTTGACCCACTGGGGTTTGAACACACGAGGATAGGTTAGGGATTCAGTTAATCCTTTGACTTTGATGTGTTCATACTTGCTGTTCAATTTACCATCAGTACACAGCTCACCATAGGTGTCTCTGATTTCAACATGATCGAGTTCTTCAACACGACATTTGCTGAAGAATCTCACTTCCTCGACTAACAAGACTCGATCCGGGATGAGTGAAAAGGTGGTTTTGTCATCCGGTTTGGATGCAACTTTAGGAGTCAAAGAGTATTTTAGTGAGGGCTTCTCTACATTCTTAACAACTATGGGATCTTGGATCTTAGGCACCATTTACGGTTTCAAGTAAAAACTAGCAAAGAGTCCTTAGGGCTTGACGGTTTTTAAATGGCAGGCACTTCAAACTCAGCAGATAATAACAATTTGATAAGATCGGTAAACTAGCTTATCAGTGTGATGAGATTGATGTAAATACCTTGGATTTTGCTTTGTAGGAGGTTTGATCGCCTTGATTCGCTTTGCTCTACTCTCTCAAAAACTTGGTAAGTGTAAATGACTACAAAAATGCTTGTAAGTACACAAAATACCTTATCGGGCTTCGTGCGGGTTAGGTCAAAAACATAAACGCACTCAGTTCCTCTTTAACTGATTTACTCTCCTTTTTCTGTTTTGACCGAGTAACCAAACTTCCTTCATTTACCGACTTGACAGGCTTCCTATATACACCGACTTGATAGGTTTCCTGTAAAGTGCTTCAAAAGACTTTGATAGAATTTCAAACTTACTAATTACATCTTAACTATGCAGATTTTGAATTTAGTACATAATAGAATAGGAACTGTTAAGATTTTAACCTTTAGAGAATGCAGTCCCTTCATACCTTTATTGATTAATTTGGAATAGGTGCACCTAACTCAGTAGGTAAGGTGCTTTCTTCATTTGACACTACTTCCTTCTTTTTCCAAATCATCTTTAATTTTTCTTTTATTTCCTCAGTGTCTCCTCTAGGTTGATCTCTGCAATCTCCAGCCAAGTGTCCAGCTTTATGACAATGAAAACATGCCATACCAGGATTTCTCCATGATCTTCGGTTGTTCATTCCAAACCTTATAAAATAGTTGGCACTTATATGTCCATATCTTCCACAACATTCACACCATATCCTTG
This sequence comes from Cryptomeria japonica, assembly GCF_030272615.1. Lineage (NCBI taxonomy): Eukaryota > Viridiplantae > Streptophyta > Pinopsida > Cupressales > Cupressaceae > Cryptomeria > Cryptomeria japonica. Next base: position 47,080,944 of record NC_081415.1, on the reverse strand, counting down.
TATTGTAATCCCATGGTACTACTGCATATTGTTGATAAGGATCTGTGTAAGTTCGGTAACCTCTAGTATTTGCTCAGTGTGCAAACCACATGTAGCTCCTTTGCTTAAACCAACACTTCTCGGTACTATGTCCATATCTATTGTAGTTTCTACAAAACCCCTTGAATTTTGCCTTCTGATAATTGTTAACAGACTTTGTCCTACATTGATTAGATGTGTGACCATATTTATTGCAATTGTAACAATAACCATTGGACTTAGTGACATTCGGTTGCTTACCTTTTTTGATTTGGCATATGTTGGTAGTGTGACCTTGATTTCCATAGTCATTGCAAATAGGCTTCTTTCTTTTGATGTTATTCTTGTTCCTAGCTTGCTTTGATGATTCTCCTCTCTCGGTAGTATGAATTCCTTTCTCGGTAGAGTCTTTTCCTTTGTAACCGAGTCCTGCATCTTTGTTGGGTCTTCTTGTATTCAGTTGCTCATCCAACATCTTTGATGCTTCATAACTCTTCTTCAGTGTTTCTTTGGATTTCTTCTATGATTCAAGTTCAGTGGTCAACCTTGATACTTCAAGTCTCAATGCTTGATTTTCATCATTCTTCAGAATTGCTTCATGATGTGCATAACCTAGTTGATCTGATAGGTTTTGTTGAATTCTTGTTAACCTTATGATTTCATCATTCTTATCAGATACTAAAAGTTCAAGTTGTTGCTTCTCTCTTTGTAGATCTCTTTCTTTATCCTCAGCTGTCATCAATGCATCTAGATTTTCAGTCATCTGTGTGCTGAAATGTTCATGTTCTCTTTTCATTGCTTTTATTTGATCAACCAGTGCTTTGTTCTTTTCTTTCAATACTCCAATCATTTCTTCAATTTCTTTAGATATACTGTTCTCAGATGATATCTCAATTTGTTCCACTAACTCTTGAGAATCCTGCAAATCATCAGATAATTTTCTTCTCACTTTTAGAGATTTTTGCATTTGCCTTTGCATGTCTACAATCACCTGATTAGCATGATCTAGCTCTTCTTGTAGATACACAATCCTCTGAGATTGTTTGTAGCCTTCCATTGATAAGATCTTTCTCTTTAGATAGTTAAACCGTTTTCCAAGATTCGAGCTCTGATACCAATTGTTAGGCCCAATATGGAAAGCTAATGTATTGAGAGGGGAGGGGTGAATCAGTACTCCAAAACTTTTCTTGAACAATATCTTTACTGTTATGCATAAACCAAATAGTGCAATAACATAATATAAATCTAAAATAAATAGATAACAATCATACATGATTCACTCCATAACACATATATTTTGGTTAAGTAGAAACTCTTGGTTAGAGAGAAAAACTACGGTGGGGATGACACCCACAAATTTACTACTGCAATAATAAAGAGTGCTCGGTTAGAGCTACATGTTGAGCTATTTATGATAGCTTACCCTATTAGGAGTAACAAGATCTGTTATATCTACCTTGCTAAAGGATTTTACAACACTTAATCTAAATGTTGCACCTGGTTAGAGGCTTTACAATTTATAGACTTCATTAGAGTCTTTTACCTTGTTAAAGGTTTCTCTTTCAACTTCACAATATTACAATAAAATCATTACAAATATCTGCAACTTTACATCTGAAATGTTATAGCAAATTCTATGTGCTCATAATAGATTACCTTGCTTATAGCATACCTTGGTAACCCATATAGCAACTCGGTAAACCCTTCTGTTTACTCTGTTCTTCGACTGTTCTTTGAAAACCTTCTCGGTGACCTCTGTGTCTCTATAACAATCTTCTTTCATGCATACACACACCCTTAACTCATGCTGTATAAATAAATCTCTTAAGATGGTGATCCAATTCATTGCTTCGATCTTACAAACACGATTTATTGAATTAATAATCAGGCAAATTATTTTATTGGTTAGATGACCTCGAAATCATACACAATCTTCTAGTGCAATTTCCAATGTGATAACAGTTAGATGTGCCTCGATCTTGTAACACGTTTTCATATGCATGTCCAGGTTCAATGAATCTAGTAACATGTTTCACTCGATGTATATCAACTCGGTGTATCATCTTTGTTGCTCGGTAGACATGAAAAGATACTCGGTAGACAACTCGGTGAATACTGCGTTCTGTGACTACTTTCTTCTGTAACCGATTAGACTGTGCATACCGACTTCTCTATGTATACCGACTGCATGATTCGATAGTGTTAACTGACTAGAGTATATAGTATAACTTTGACATAAAACTAATGGCAATCTGATAAGTAGTAACAAGGTCTGCCTTATTTCACCTATATATTTCCTTCCATCTATTACAAATGTTCTACAATGATCTTATATATGAGTCATTTTACAACTTGCCAAGTCAGCTTACAATGATTTTACAATAATTAATAAAATATATTACAAACAAAATTCCTATCGGCTTCTATGCCGGTATGCTTCCTTTTACTGCCAATGGTCTCTGTACCGGTGTAGAGTCTATCTTTGCCGGTGCCAGTAAATTGTCTTGCCGGTGTCATAGGATTGTAAGGTTGCCATCAATGACAAAACTTCAATCACCTACAATATCTCATTGGAGTGTGCATTTTCCAACAAAATATCTTTATACCAAAATGTTTTTCAATATACTAAATGCAACTATAACTTTTTTGATGTGCACAACAGACTCTATGTTATGTTTTGTTAAAAAAAATAGGAACACTTATGTTTGTGTGAAATATTAATTGACCCCCTTAGTCTTATCCAATTTTGAAAAACTTTAGTAGTTTGGAAACTAGATTCAAAGTACTACAATTTTTGTTCTCTGGGTATCTTGAAATTTTTATTGGACAAGTCTTAAATTTCTCCTGCAAGTTTAGGTTTAGCCGATTTAAAAAAAGAACATGGCCACTTATACCCCCATTTTGTTCGTCATCTTGGTGCACTTACTCCACTCGATATTGCAAGGAAAATGTTGAATAAATGCTTTAGCCAAATCACCCCATGAACTAATCCTAGATGGTAATTTTTAAAATCATTCCATGGCTTGTCCACCCAAATTTTGTGGAAAAAGATACATTAAGTAAGAATCTTCATGAGCCACTTCTATACAAGCTATGAAAAATTCTTTGACAGGTGCATTAGGATCACCTTTTCCTATATACTTGTCAATTTGGGCACATTGAGATTGGGAAATAGTGATATGGGTATGGTCCTATCAAAAGGATAAGGACAAATATCCTAAAGTGTGTAGTTCTTGATATGAGTACACATATGAGTCATACGTTGCACTAAAATTCTCTTATTTGTTGCTGTAAATCACCACTAGGTGGTATTATATTCTTTTAACTTACCCCTATTCTTGATCCACCAGTTGGAGGAGGAATGCAATTATTGTAATGGTCACTAGAAGGAGGTACATAAGCATGATATTTGTCACGTGGGTCTTCTAGAAGTGGTGGAGGAGGTATGTAATTGTTGTATGGTCCACTTGAAATGCAATTTTGATATTCAGTATTAGACCTTGGACAGGTGTAAGTATCATGACCATGAGCATAATTTATGTTGAAAGTATGTTCTTGGATATGTTCATCAAATGTAACATGAGGTCATCTAGTGTGAGCATGACTAGGATTGTGACCTTGGTTGGCATCTTGATATTGAGAATGAGTATATACATAGGTATTTGTTTGGCCATGGAGGTCATTACCACAAGGTTTCTCATGATTATCTCAAGCCTAAGTTGAAAAAGTATGTGTGTGGATAAAATATCTAGTTTTTGTAAATGAGATGAAGGTGACTCGGGAATGAGCATATACTCATATCCATTTCTACCATTTCTACCACTAGGGTGATTTGGGTCTTCTTCTTAAAGTTGAGATACATGAAAATCATGAGGTAACTTAACACCATCTTGAATTGGCATATAAAAATAATGTTGGGGATATTTTTGCAACACCATGTCAAGCACTTTATGGAATAAAAAACTGGACATATGATCTTGATTTTTTGTTGATGTTGAGGACTCATTGTCTGAATCTTGCATATTACTTCAATTTTCAAAAGGCTCAAGGAACTATACAATTATTCTTCATCACATGTGTAAGTATCCATGCCTTGAGATAATGATGCTTCTTAAGCTCGTCTTTCAAATCTTTGGGCTCACGTTTCAACGATGAAAATGAAAAGAGTTCTTGAGTGAAATGGAAATTAGGACATTTGACAAGGTTGATGATGATGATGATATATATATATATATGTTGATACATAGGTTCTGATTTTTTTTTGTTTTTGAGATTTAAATCAGTTTTCCAGTTTACTAATGTACAAGGTTTGAAACACACACACACACACACACATTTATTTTTCTTTTAAAACCCTATAGTGATATATTACTTTCATTTTGGTTTTATATCTTTCTTTTAAACATATTAACTAGTTGTAGGTTGAAAAATAGAAATGCTTCAAATATATACTTTCAGATTTAAATATTATTATTTTCATGAGATTAAATGAAATGCTAATATAGTGTTTAAATCTTACTTTTTAGGTTAACTAATAAACAAATTTAAAACATTAGTAGAAGTATAAATAGATCTGAATCCATTTCTTTTTCCCAAGTATTTTATTTTGCTTATATTAATACAAACACAAATGTTGTAAATAGATACTATCTTTTTTTCTATATTTACTTTTGTAGAATGAGCTTCCAAGAAATGAAATTATCTAAGAGTTTAAACAAAAAGTAAATAAATGTAATATAAGTTTAGAGCTTTGCAAAGTTTTCTTCATTTTGACATTAACTTAAATCTAAAACTCATCACCTTATTGCTTAATAAAGAAAATGAATCTTTCCTACTTTGTATTTATTCAAAATAAGAAATACAACAATAATACTAATCTTTTCTTGTCTCTTTTCCTTTGCTTCTAATGATGTGAAATTAATAAAACAATATCCCCTTTTTTTTACATGCATTTTTTTTTAACCACAATAGTAGGTAAGAGAATACAAAGGTATCTTTCATTTTTTACATTCTTTTTCACTAATAAGCATAAACTAAATAGTCTTTAAGTCGCAATTAGAAGCATTCCTCATTCAGCCACATAGATAGCTTTCCTTCTTCTTTCTTCTATATCCAAAATGTAGATCTGCAAATGAAACAACTCCTTTGGTTGTGACCGTGGAGGCTCACATCCCAATCTAGGCCTATAAGAGGCCACCCTTGAGCTAGGGAGAACTAGGTGCCAAATAGGTTATAAACAAACAATACACACATATAATTTTCAAAATACAAGAGAATACATTCAACACAAAACTCTCATCCCAAGATTAACACATAGCCATAAAAATGACCTTTATAAAATGGGGTGAAGGTGGACTAGACATGGGGAGATCTTCAATTATACAACATTAAGCCAAGGTCATCACAAGGCCATAAATATCCTTTCAAACTTGGTCTCTCATGACCACAAAAATAAGACCCTTATGCCCCCCTAAAGATTTCAAGCCAAATCTTCCCTTATGACCCCCAAATTAAATAAATAAAATGTAGCAAGGATCCCAGATCCTTATTTCCCTCTCTTCCTGGAAGAGAGACTCTACACCCTATAAATGTCTAACTCCCTTCACCCCAAGACTACTCTATGTTGGTATTTGATTGAAGATTGCATTGATGAACTATTGTGTTGTCATTGATGTCAATTGTAATAGATAATGATGTTGTTTTGCAATTGGTAGGTTGAGAAAGTGAAGGAAACCGATATTACTTTAGAAGCATTGAGATCAATCGATAACCCTACCTTTTGATAATCCAAACCCTAACTAGTGAGGCTTAGTGAATTAGTTATATTGAATTATGATCAAATGGTTATTGGTAATGATTATGCCACATATGTGTTAGACACAATGTACCACTAAGAGGGGGGTGAATTAGTGGTATTCAAATTTTCCCTTTAACAACTTGGATGTGTATACCTGTTATGGGATCCAACACAATGCAGACTTACCAGTTAGTGGGGAGACATAAATACACATGTAATCACACAAAAAGGGTCATCACATAACATTAGCATGTATGAGGAAAACCCAAGATAGGAAAAACTTTGGTGAGCAATGCTGCTAGAGTCTACTGCTCCAATCCAACCTCACAATGAAACTCTGTCACAATGTTTAGTGTACCAACCCAAGGAGCTACAACCCTTGATTTAGGACACCAACCCAAGGAGTAGCAACCCCCAATTTAGGGCACCAACCCCAAACTTGTTTATGGGCTACAACCCCTGCACCGAGCTACAACTCAATGTTCACAAAGATAACTTCAAATACAAAATTAATACTATTGTTACAAGTGAATCTTCTAACCATCTCATATACCTTATGCTGTCAGTGAGATACATTCTTTGCTACACCGACTCACTCTTCGGCTGCTCTCATTTGCTTCTTTGCTTGTCGGTAAACTCTATCAGTACACCTGTCCTCTTTTTCTTCTCTACTGAGCCTTCTCCTTACTCTTTTCTCTTCACCAGTACAACACTTTGTTGGTTTTCTGTCTGCCTTCTCTACAACTTACTTCTCTTCTTCTCTATTGGTATGGATACTACTAGTTTTTCTTTTCTACTAGTTGAACAGTTCAACCTAATTCTCACTCACTCTCACTCTCTTCTAAGATACTCATTGAGCATTTGGCTGATTTTCTCTTACATGCAAAAGTAACACACTTTGTAGTAGCACAATATTCTTCTATTCAGCAACACTTAACTATGTCTTTAGCTTGCATATTTATAGCCTGGTTTTCTCGCCAAAAACCAATTCAAACTTTGGGCGATTAGGGTTTCCTCATCATCCTCAAGGAAAACCAAATCCAATCAAATATTGCCCAATCGGATCTCTTTGACAGCCAACTGTACATCTCCGTCATTAACACTCCTTCTTGATCACACCTTCTATCTCTAGCAATCTGCTTTTCCCTTATCGACTAATTTCTTGGTCAACCACCAAGATCGGTCTTGCTATTTCGTTCATCCTCCTCGATGTCCTCAATCACTCTTAGATGGCTCTAATTTTTCCTCTAGATCACAAGCCATAAACCTCTGTAACAACTCTCCAACATGTCCCATGATTTGTGGGATCTTCCATTTATGTCGACCAATTCTACAACTACCCCGTCGGTGTACATTCCTTCTTCATTCGAATGCAGGTCTGCCATACTAACTCCATGTGGCATCCATGTCAATCAATTGCCAGCATGATGCTTCATGTTGGTCCAGATAGGATCACTGACCAAACACCCTACGGGTTCCTCTTTCCTATCTTTTTACTAACCCTGTTGGTATCTCACATTCTACTAGTTGACTCATGTTTGCACTTTGCTAAACTGCTGGTGGAACACCTAAAACTGGTCTTCTAACATGTCTATTCCAAGCATGCACATTTCGGCCAAGTGGGAGGACATCTGCATCTACACCTAGTCCCTAGTACTGGTGGATTTACATACTGGTAAGACCTCTTGATGACACTATCATCAACCTTCAACAGACTTCATCTTTAGTCCAACCATTCTCCTTTGATTGTATCTGCTCAGCCTTGCCTTCTCCTCGATCAACTCTGACCATATCATAGCTAGTTTTTCAAAGTGACAAACACATCACTCTTCATCTGTATCGACATCTCAACATGCCTTCTCTATTGGTCAGTGTATAACCCTAATTTCATGCACTTAAGGCATTCCTTTGTTTCATCGATATATCCGGTGTGGGCACACTCACTGTCAGTCATTGCTTCTCAAGATGACTACATCTTCATCAGGTGGGAGTCCTACTATCATGCAACCTTGCAACATACCCTTGACTTGTTCATTATTCTCCTCTGGTGTTGATGTGATTCAGGTATCATTCTGCCTCTTCATCACAAACAACATCCAAGCACCTTGGCTATTATCAACACTTCACTTATTAGTTGACATACTCTCCTTACTAGAATACACTGTAAAACAAGGTGATATCATGGATATCTCAACTTGTGCTCCTCCTTGATAGTGTTACACATACATCTCTTCTACTAGTATTCATCCCATACCATTTGACATCAATGACAACACAATACCAACAATCTCCCCCTTTGGCATTGATGTCAACTCAAGTAATATCTAGCATATTGCATAATCTCTCTCCCCCTTTGGCATTGATGTCAACTCAAGTAATATCTAGCATATTACATAATCTCTCTCCCCCTTTGTATGATCCAATGGGTTCTTACTCATGTAGTATGTAGTATACTACATAATATTTCTCCCCTCAAAGGGAACTGCTAGGGTATCATTCCTCCTTGTATTTGCCAGGTACTGACATAATTATTTCTCCCCTTTTGTCTTTACCAGATGTCTCTCCTTCTTTGATACCAATTGTTGCATTTTGTTACATTTTCTCAAGTCACAACACTTGAGATGGAGGAATCAACCATCAAATGACACCAATTGAGCATGCAAATTTTATATCATTTGTTAAACTACTTAAATTCAAAGGGATGTGCTAGTGAACACCACTCACTTACCGATCAACCTGTATCACCTCCTGTTTGATCCCAAATTTATTTAGGAATCAAATGTGATTGTACTATGAATACAATCAACCAAATTATAGGTAGATACCCCTTACAATGAAATTCTCCTGGGTATTCCTACTATAACTTTTTATCATCTGTAGTTTTGGGAAGTCAGTGCACTTACTCTCCCAAGTTCAAGCAACCCACCTTTGCATCATAGCCACTTGAACTCCCCTGAGTCATACATCTCAAGTCCTCATCTCCTGTTAGGTCCAATATGAGGGGCTTCAATCTTCACCATATACCGGTCGAGCTTTGCATATATGATCATCTGATGATCCTTCAGTTCCATTGTATCCACCACAACTTATCACATGATCCTGAAACCACATAGTGCCATATAATGACATCATGATGCCATAAATTAAAATGAGCCCAAAAATATGCATGCCTACATGATCAACCACGGGGCCAACAAGTGTCATTCAAGTCTTTTCCAATACCACCTGAGACATGAACCCCACAAGCCATGTTACCAGGGCTATTGCAATGATCTCCAACTTCATTGTCTTACATAACCTGCAAGTACCTGTTAGCATTTACGTCGGTAACATCCTATACATACCAATCTCCTGTACCAGTCCACCATCACTACCAGAGCATCATCTTGTGACCCGACCTTTTCCAACACTATATCTAATTCCAATTATTATCTTGTCATATATTGATACAACAGTAGTGATCCAATCTTTCATACCAGCAACAACATGTTCTTCCATGTTGCTTTCATCATTGAGGGGGTGAATGATAAAGTCATTATATTAACCCCCCTAAGATCCAACATCTCCTTTAGTCCTTAGGAGATATCATCTGTGCAATGAGTGCACAGTGTTGGTCCATGGTCTTCTTCCTCCATACTTGCTTGATCTCATTCTTCTTCCCATTTTTCAGGCTTGGGAGCAGGTCTTTCCTTCTTTTGTTGATGGGTCCTTCTTCCTGATCCTCCATCATAGTCAGAAGTAGTGTAATAGTAGCGCACAACATCCATCCCAACTTCATGTTTGGGAAATCTCTTGACATACCGGTTTGACCATCTTCTTTTGATCATGTTGCTATGACTAGCAACCGAAATCGGTGGACCTCTTGCTCCTAAAGGGATATTCCTCCTTTGGTTCCATGTAGGTCTCTAACTTCCATATGCTCTATACCCACTTTTTAGTAGAGCATAGTTTCTATATCGGCCTCCATGTGACTTGAGGTTCCTCTTCCTGCACTCAAACTCTTTCTGGCCAAAACCATTGCAATTATGATAAACAACATTTCAGGGAGAGGGGACATGCATGTATCTACTCCTGAATACATTTTTCTCATATGCATGATGTCCATGAGATCCTATATTATTCATTCTAGACCTCTTTCTACATTCCTCAGCCGTATGGCCATAAGCATGACATGCAAAATAGTAACTAGTAAAGGATGGCATATGAATTACAAATTAATTTTTCCATGCATGGGGAGATCTTACCGGTTTGGCATCTCCATTTCTTCTTCTCTGAGAATGGATCCTTGGTTTTCCATTTTGTGTAGCACTTCCATCTAGTCTCTTCTTCTCACACACTTGCTTTTCCCTATGGGTGGTATAATTTCTTTGTCCTCTGCTAGTAGGAGGTCTTCTTTGCTGCTTTCTCATTTTCTTGCTTCCGATGAAGCTATCTTCTCCTATCTTCCCTTTACCTTTGGGATCTACATTGTTCCTTGTTCTTGCAGCACCAGTCTTATTTCTTATCTGCAAGTCCTCACTGATTGTATTTAGATCAACCTTCTTTCGGGGAGAATTTCTCACACTAAAGGTTTGGCCATTATTTTCTCCATTTGAGGAGACAAACAGAATGTCATTGTAGGGGACATTCTTGTTGGTGGAGCATTCATCGACACCACTTCCTAATCCTTTAGTGTCCTTGGTATGCTTTTGATTTTTCAACATTTTGTCCAAGACATCACTGCTACCATCAAACTAGATTCTTACCTTGAGCTCATCCAGACATTTCTGAAGGTTATTTTGGAGTCTCCATTTCTCCAAGCAGCTTCTAATATTCTTTATCTTTAATTTCTAGCCTGGATGCTAAATCTTCATACTGACACACCTTGGTGTTCTTTTCCTGAGACTTCAACTCTGAGAAGCATTTCTCACATTCCTCAAGGCATTCAATCACCCAGTTCTGCTCTACTATAGCAACATTCTTGAATAGCTTGTATTCATTTCTCAAATTCTCCCTTTCAATTTCCTTGGAGTCCAAGACTGATTTCAAATCATTAGTCAATCATTTTATCTCTTCTAGTTGAGCGATCAATAAACCAACCTTTTGGTTTGACACTTCAAGGAAGGTTCTCAACTAACTGCAATCCTTATGAACTGATCTTTTGTAGATTTTAAAATAATTTCTAACATTTTGAAGCTCTTTTAGAGCACTTACCAGTTCACACTCAAGATCTACTTCTGCATCTTCTTCTTCTTCTCCTTCACTATCAAATAGATCTTGATGGCTAGATCTATTTGTCTTGTCTCCTTCCTCATCATCACTACCAAACACATCTTGTCAGTGAGACCTATTTTCCTTATCACTTTTAGATGTGTGCACCTCATCTTAAGATCCTTAAGCCATGAGGAGGTGGGTTCCCTCTTCATCAATGCAGTGATTGCTAGTGGATTTGCCTTCATCATCTGCACATGTAACTACTGCATTGTTCTTCTCACTTCCACACACTAATCTAGTGGTGAAGGGTTCATTCCTATAGAGCTTCCTTACTCTATCTGATAGACTCTTTGCTGATTTACACTTATCCACTTGTGGGGAGACATCACTGGTGAGGCCACTGAAAATGTCCTTCATGGCTTCTTCATTGTACAAGCATCATCCTTTCTTATTTAGATTTGGAGGGAGGACTGCCATTCCTAGGGAGACCATTGATAACCAACATCCATACATCAAACCCTAGAGAGGATAGGAAGACTTCCATTCTATAACTCCAAATAGAATAGTTTGAACCATCAAACACAAAAGAAGGGATTGACACTAAACAAACCATTGTGTCCTTAAGCTAGAATCTACCCAAGCTGGAGAAAGCTTGTCTAATTGGGAACCTACACTTTGATACCAATTGTTAGACATAATGTACCAGTGAGAGTGGGGTGAATCAGTGGTATTCAACTTTTCCATTTAACAACCTGGATGTGTATACCGGTTATGGGATCCAACACAATACAAACTTACCAGTTAGTGGGGAGATAGAAATACACATGCAATCACATGGAAAGGGTCATCACATAACACTAGCATATACAAGGAAAACCCAAGATGGGAGAAACCTCGGTGAGAAATGTTGTTGGAGTCTACTGCTCCAATCCAGCCTCACAATGAAACTCTGTTACAATGTTTAGGGCACCAACCCAAGGAGCTACAACCCTTGATTTAGGGCACTAACCCAAGGAGCACCAACCCCTAACTTGTTTATGGGTTACAACCCAAATGAGCTACAACCCCTACACTAAGATACAACTCAGTGTTCACAAAGATAACTTCAAATACAAAATTAATACTATTGTTACAAGTGAATCTTGTAACCATCTCATATAGCTTACTCTGCCAGTGAGATACATTCTCTGCTACACCGACTTACTCTTCTACTGCTCTCATCTACTGATTTGCTTGCTGGTAATCTCTACCAAGTCTTCTCCTTACTCTCTACTATTCACCGGTACAAAACTTTGCTGGTTTTCTATCTGCCTTCTCTGTAGATTCCTTCTCTTCTACTCTACCGGTATGGACACTGCTAGTTTTGCTCTTCTACTAGTTGAACACTTCAACCTGATTCTCACTCACTCTCACTCTCTTCTGAGATACTTGTTGAGCACTTGGCTGATTTTATCTTACATGCAAAAGTAACACACTTCACAACAACACACTATTCTTCTATTCAACAACACTTAACTGTGTCTTTGGCCTACATATTTATAGATTGGTTTTCCCACCAAAAACCAATTCAATCTTTGGGCGGTTAGGGTTTCCTCAGCATCCTCAAGGAAAATGAAATCCAATCAGATCTTTCCCAATCTGATCTCTTTGACAGCCAACTGTACACCTCTTCCATTAACGTGCCTTCTTGATCACGCGTTCTATCTCTGGTGATCTGCTTTTTCCCTTATTAGTTGCTTTCTTGGTTAACCACCTAGATCGGTCTTGTTATTTCCTTCATCTGCCTCGATTAACTCAATCACTCTTAGCTGGCTCTAAGCTATCCTCCTTATTTCAAGCCGCAAACCTCTGCAACAGCTCTGCAACATGTCCCGTGATTTGTGGGTTCTTCCATTTATGTCAACCAACTCTACAACTAGCTCGTTAGTGTACATTCATTTTTCATTCAAATGCAAGTCCACCACCTTGACTCCATGTGGCATCCATGTCGACCAACTTCCAGCTTGACACTTCATGTCGGTCTAGATAGGATCACTGACAAAACACCTTACCGGTTTCTCTTTCCTTCCTTTTTACTAACCCTGTCGATATCTCACATTCTACTAGTTGACTCATGTCTGCACTTTATTGAACTGCCAATGGAACACCTAAAACTAGTCTTCAGACATGTCTATTCCAAGAATGCACATTCCCACCAAGTGGGAGTACATCTGCATTTGCACCTTGTCCCTAGTTCAAGTGGATTTACATACTGGTAAGCACTCTTGATGACACTCTATCATCAACCTTCAACAGACTTCATCTTCAGTCCTACCATTCTCCTCTGATTGCATCTGCTCAGCCTTTCCTTCTCCCTCATCAGCTCTGACCATATCACAACCATTTTTTCAAAGTGATGAACACGTCACTCTTCATCTATACCAGCATCTCAACACACCTTCTTTGTTGGTCAATGTATAACCTTGATTTCATGCACTTAAGGCATTCCTTTGTTTCATCGATAGATCCACTATGGGCACACTCACTTCCAGTAATTGCTTCTCAATATGACTGCATCTTCATCAGGTGGGAGTCCTACTATCTTGCAACCTTATAGCATACCTATGACCTATTCATTCTTCTCTTCTGGTGTTGATGTGATTTAGGTAACATTCTGCTTCTTCATCACAAACAACATCCAAGCACCTTGGCATTGTCAACACTTCACTTATCAGTTGACAAACTCTCCTTACTAGCAATACATTGTAACAAAAGATGATATCAAGGATATCTCAACCTATGCTCCTCCTTAACAGTGTTACACATACATCTCTTCTACCAGTAGTCATCCCATACCAGCTAACATCAATGAAAACACAATTCCAACATTATGCATGTTGTATGTGATAAGTTTCAAATGGTTTTTGGCACATAGAGATAATTGTTTTCTTGGGAATGAGAGAGTACATTGCATGAAGAGAAAGTTGTGTGATGAGTTATTAGAATCAATGAAGTGGTGATCAAGGAGTGGTCAAGGTTGTCTTGAACAATGTGTAATGATTTCTATGTAATCTAACAGTCATACTTGAACCGATTTGTTTGCAATCTCTATGAGATCTTAGGTTTGTGATGTATTACCAACCTAGTGTTTTGCATATAAGGTCGATGAGTTGTTTTGTTGTAGTGTTGGCAATTTTTGGTTAAGTGTCAGTGTGATTGTTTGTTGAACTAAAAGGAGTGTCTGCAATATGTGTGAAGGTAGATAGGATCATGAAAAGGATCTGATCAAGCAAAGTAGTGCTATTAACCAGATCAACAATCCCCTATTGTTCTCTAACAATTACAATAGTTAAATCCCTTAACTGGGTAAGCCTTAACAAGCCTAGTGCTATCTAAACCCTCTAACCAGGTGATCCATTAGCTTGGATTTCAAATCCTCTATCGAGGTTACTCCTAATAGGGTATTCTTCTAATGGGGCATTATAGTCAATCCCTTAACTGGGTGGTCCCTAACAAGATTTGTTCTTAACAGGACTTTTTGTAAAGCTTTAACAGGCTTGGCTCCTAACAGGGTGAACTTCAGAAGAGTTCAAAATACTTGTGGGTATTCATCCCCACTATGGTTTTTCCCATTTGGGTTTCCATGTCAAAATCATTGTGCCAGGTGGTGAATGGTTTTTGGGGTTATGATTGCTATGGTTAATTTGCCTAACTATTAAATCCACTTAGTTATGATAAGATGACCGACAGTAATCTGAAATGTGCTTTTACTATTGCTAGTAAAGTATTTTGATGTTTTGGTTAAATGGTTTTGGTGTTTCAGATCTATTTTACTATTATTTTGGTATGCCAATCAACTAGTTAAACTATCATTGCTATTGCAGTTTGTAGCTCAGTGTTTCAACCAATTTAGTTTAGTGATTGACTTGTGAGATTATTTTTGAGTTTGGTGAAAGTATTTTTAGTTTTCTATCTACTGATTCACCCCCCCTCTCAGTAGTTGTTTGGATCCTTATTGATTCATCATATCATCAATTGGTATTGGAGCACTTCAGGTCATCTGGTGTCTAAGCCTAGCAACTTGACGTAAAGATCTAGAAGAACATGATGAAGAAATAAAGTCCGAAGTTTAATAGGGAAAACTACAGAATATGGAGTGACAGGATGAAAATCTATATCAAGAGTCTAGGAAGTCAATACTGGGAACATGTTGTTACACCATATACTGCACCTAGTGGAATTCTGACTTATGTCCAAAAGAAAGAACAACAAGATAATAATCAAGCATTGAAGGCTATTATTAGTTCTTTTTTTTATTCAAAGTATGTAGATGTTAATGGTCTGGAATCTTCTTATGATGTATGTAAGAAACTTGAAGAGATCTATAGCGGTGATGAGCATGTGAAGATTGCCAAAGAAGAGAGTCTGAGAGGTAAATTTGATGACATGCAGATGGCTGAAGGTGAGAATATTCAACAGTATGGTCAAATGATCAAGGAGATAGTTGGTGAGATCAAGAGTGCTGGTGGTAAAGTGGAAGATGCCACGGTGGTTAGTAAGGTGTTGAGAACCCTTCTACCAGTCTACGCTATTCGAGTTGCATCCATTCAGGAGCTAAAGTCTATTGATAAAACTAAGGTAACTCTTGATTCCATCATTGGCAAACTTACTGCATTTGAATTAAATGGTTATGATGGTAGTGCTCAGAAATTTGAATCTGCATTTAGAGCTTGTGTCTCTAATCCACCTATGAGGAAAAGCAAGGATGTTAGTCACTGTTATGAGTCGAGATCCAGTAGAGAAATTGATGATGAAGATAGTCTGATCAAGCTTGAAGCATTGTTAGCCAAGCGGTTACCCAAAGGTATTGGTAAGTACAATGGTAAATTTCCTTTGAAGTGTTTTGCATGTAACAAGATTGGTCATATTGCTG
The DNA here is from genome assembly GCF_030272615.1 of Cryptomeria japonica. Lineage (NCBI taxonomy): Eukaryota > Viridiplantae > Streptophyta > Pinopsida > Cupressales > Cupressaceae > Cryptomeria > Cryptomeria japonica. The sequence continues at coordinate 47,065,024 of NC_081415.1, read as the reverse complement.
CCAACTGTCCTAATGGTGACAATGAGCATAAGCGTGAGAAGTATAAGAAGTACAAAGAAAAAGGCAAAAGAGATTGCCTCATTGCAGTTGATGGTGGTATCATTGACAAGGAATTTGAGGGTGATGCTAATAAAGACATTGTCTTTGTTTCCATTAAAGAGGAGACATCTAATCAGAAGCCATTAGTTTCTTGCATAGATAGTTCTGATGATTGGATCATTGATAGTGGTTGTTCACACCACATGACCAGTGACTAGACTAAATTTCTTACTTTGAAGGAATTTGATGGAGGAGTTGTGAGATTTGGAAATGACTCACCCTGGATGGTAAAAGTAAAGGGAACCATTTCTCTTAATGGAAAGAGCAGTGCAGATGATGTCTATTGGGTTGAAGGATTAAAGCACAATCTTTTGAGTGTAGCTCAGCTCAATGACAAAGGTTATCCATTGGAATTTAAGAATGAAATATGCAAAATCTATGGGAGCAAAGGTGAACTGATTGCAACTGGCAAGCAGACAAAAGGTAACCTATTTCACCTAAATCCTAAAGTCAACAACTGTTTAATTGCTAAAATAGATGATAGTTGGCTTTGGCATCGAAGATTTTGTCATATAAATTTTCATAAAATTGTCAAAGTCAGTAAGTCCAAGACACTAAGAGGTTTGCCTCAGTTGGAAAAACTAGTGAATACTCTATGTAAGGAATGTCATTAAGGGAAGATGACATCTTCAACTTTTAAGAGTTAATCTTTCTCAGCAGAACATTTGTTAGATTTGGTTCATACAGACCTCTATGGACCAGTAAGGAATAAAATTATTCAAGGTGACAGATATTTTATGATCTTCACTGATGATTGCTCAAGAATGATGTAGCTCACATTCTTGAAGGACAAATCAGAAGCCTTTAGTAAGTTCAAGGCATCCAAGGCCTTAGCTAAAAAGGAAAGTGGTAAGAAGATAAATTGTCCAGGGCCTTAGTTGAAAAGGAAAGTGGTAAGAAGATAAAGTGAATTTACTTATGAGGAATCCACTAGATATTGTGAAGACAATGGAATTAAGAGGAAACTTTCTACACCTAGGACACCATAGCAGAATGGTTTTGCAGAGAGGAACAACTGGTCAGTTGTTGAAGGTGCTAGAAAGATGCTAATACAAGGAGGTGTTGCAAAAAATTTCTGGAGAGAAGCTGTGAGCACAACTGTCTACACTATGAAACAAATATTGGTAAAGAGAGGTAAGGATAAAAATCCTTATGAATACTGGTATGGTAGATCACCTAACGTCAGTTATTTTAAGATTTTTGGCAGTAAATGTTTTATCAAGAGAGGTGACTATGTTGGTAAGTTTGATGCTAAGAGTGATGAAGGCATATTTCTCGGTTATTCCACCAAGAGTAAAGCCTACAAATGTTACAACAACTAGACAAAGAGAATCATTGAAAGTGTTGATGTCCGAGTGGATGAGTGTCTTAAAGTTACAAGAGAAACCAGTGAGGAGAAAAAGGAAGATGAACCTTACATTCAAATTTTGGAACCAGAATCAATGAAGCCAGAAGTTGATGAAGTGACTGTTGTAGTACCAGTTCAACCGGAATAGGTAGCTTTTGAAAAAGAAGATGATGATAGTGAGGAAGAAGAACCTGAAGATAATGATCATGCTATTCGAATGTATGTGAGACTCAATCATAATCCTAGCCAGATTATTAGAGATAAAGATGCTGGAGTGTTAACTAGAAGAAGAGTTAGAGAGAATTCTTGCATGATCTCCACTATTGAGCGTAGAAATGCTAAGGAAGCCTTTGGAGATGATCACTGGGTCAAAGTTGTAGAAGAGGAGCTTGACCAAATTAAGAGGAAGAACACATGGACCCTAGTACCTAGACCAATGAATAAAAATGTGATAGGTACTAAATGGGTATTCAGGAATAAACTAAATGAAGATGGAGTAGTATTTAGAAACAAAGCTAGATTGGTATGCAAAGGTTATGCATAGGAAGAAGGAGAAGAATATGGAAAGACATTTGCACCAGTTGCTAGATTGGAAGGTGTTAGGACTCTACTTGCATTTGTAACATATAAAGGATTGAAAGTATATTAGATGGATGTGAAGTTGGCATTTCTAAATGGAATATTGGAAGAGGAAGTATATATTGAACATCCAGATGGTTATACTTTGACAGATGCAAAGGACATAGTGTGTAAACTACACAAGGCTCTATGTGGTTTGAAGCAAGCACCAAGAGCATGATATGCTAGACTACATTCACACCTGATGAAGATAGGTTTCTAGAGAACTAGTGAAGACAACAATATATATCTCAAGTCTGAAGGAGATAAGATAGTAGTTAGTGAAGTGTTTGTGGATGATATCTGTTAGAGTAATTGGGTCTTTACTTGATTAATTAAATGATATTTGTTTAATTAATTAAGTTCCCCTTTATCTCTTTTACACTTAAGCTAACATTAGCTGCATAATAATTAATTCTTTTATTAATTATTATGTGCAAGCCTAGGGTTTTGCCTTTTAAGGTTTCTTGACCTATTAGAGGTTAATTCTTTTCTTTGTATCATAATTTTATTATATATTTTTGGTGAATACAAAGCTCTCATCTTTTTGAGCATTTCCTATGTATTTTGGTTTTTCTCTATTGCTTCCTTGCTTCTCCTTGTAATAGGTTTGTTCAACTTGCAGAGATCATTTGGGCTCCTATGGTGTTGTATTTCTCAACCCTCATATGGTATCAGAGCTTCAGATTTGCAGCTACCTGTTCTTGTTTTGATTTTTTTGCATTGGAAGTAGATCTGGGGTTTTTTCAAATGTTTTTTTTGTGCACCTAGGGATATGCCTTTTTTCTGAGCACTTTGGGCCTAAATAGACCTCACCATCATTCTCAGAAGGCCCAAAAACTCCTATAGTCATATAAAACTTGACCAATTTCGATACCTGAGCCTTTGGGGGTATATTATTTTTTTTTACTAGGCTGTACGACCTTGGCACACATTTTGAGAATTAAAAAAAACCATATTCAAACCCTCGACAAAGTTTTTAAAAAAAAAAATCAAACTTTTTGGGGTTTTTTGGTCCCCGTCAGCCTAACAGTCCGGCCGCCGACCCTCTCAGCACGGGCCCTTCCTGTCGGCCTCCGACCCTCATCACCGACCACCATAGCCCTTCCCGTCAGCCACCCGCCCGCCACTGCAGCCTTGCCACTAGTTAGCCACTATTGCCCCTCTCTCTTGCCTTTGAAGGGGGGCTTGGTTTCTTCATCATATCTTGAGCATCCAAAGTTATTTTTTCGAAAATGAGTAGGCATCAAAAAGCTGGTTCTGAGCCAGACCTCATGGTGTTGGAATTTTTTTTCAAGTTTGTTGTTTGACTGTACTTTTTTCTAGTCAAAGTGGGGTCTCTTTTTTGCACTTCTGGGGCCATAGAATGGGCAAACAGACTCCATTTTTCAAAAATGAATAGGTGTTGGAAAGATCTTAGAATGCTCTATGCAGATTTGTGATCTTGTTTCTCAAGATTTTCATCAAGTACATTATATTTTAGTTTGAATTTTTTTTCTTATGCACTACTTCCTTCTCATCAGTATGTACTAGGGTTTGGGTTTCTCTCTTGTGGGAGGGTGTTTTTTCTCACTTTCTATCATTTATATCTGAATATAGAACACAAAAACTCTAAAAACAAATAAACCCTTCTATATCTTCTATCTATTCTGAAAGATCACATAATAAAAAAAACCACAAGCAGGTACAGGTGTAGAGCTTCATGGCAGATTCTTCAGTTGAGTTGTTGATATGACACAACTATCACACCTGGAATCCTCACATCACGTGGCTTCTTAGGGCACGATGGTTGTGGTCTTATTTGGATGAGGTTTAGCCTCTGTTGCAGCATCCTTATGAGCTTCTTCAGCACATAAACAAGATGGATGAGGCCATGGGTTTGCTCTCATTACATGTTTCCGATAGTCTTCTATTTCACATTGATTCTTTTCTCACTCCTCGAGCTATGAGGTTAAAGTTAGACTCTCTTCGAGATAGTTAATGAGATCCTGGCATTATAGATTAAGACAGAGTTGGTTTCCTTGACACTTGATTCCTTTCCCACCATTGAGGATTTTCTGAACAAATTCAAGACTACTAGATCTATTCTCCTGGGGTTTGTAAATATCAAGACAGACCCAAAGTGCATTCACTTGATCCTTTCGAAGCTTTGGGGTCCCTTTCAATTTTTTTCCTTTGCTTTCTACTCCACCATGGATGGCTTGGGTGCTCATTTCACCATGCCTACCTTTGATGTGTTTTGTGAGCATTTGTCTCATGAGCAATCTCACCTTTCTCAGTTGGACATGCTCTCCGAGTCCAAGTACAAAGCATTGGTTGCTCAGTCCTCTAAGAAGAAGCAAAAGCAGAAACTGAATCCAAAGAAGAATTATGTAGGTCGTGAGCATTCCTCCAAGCCACCTCCTAAGTCTGATTCTAAACCACCATTTCCTCTTAAACATGGGAAATATTCACAGTCTGGCGAGTCTTCCTCCAAGACTAAGAAGAAGTTAGGAGATACTTGCAGTTTTTATGGCAAGGAAGGACATCCAGTTTCCATGTGTTGGAAATGATTAGAGGCTTTAGAGGAAGCAATGCAACAACATCACATCTCCTCACCTCAGGTGTCTTCTCCTTCCACAGGGAAAGGTCATGCTATCACTGCTTGAGCTTCGACCTATGGGTCCACTTAGATTTTAGATTCTGGCACTTCTCACCATATGACTCACACTCACTAGTTGGTTACTTCTCTTGCCTCTTGTGGTACTTCATAGATTGCAGTGGGTGACTCAATTCATCTTTTAGTCTTGGGTTCAGGTTCTATCTCTTTGTATGAGGGTACTCTGTAGGATGTTATGGTTGTTCCTGACATCTCGACGAACCTCTTGTCCATTTATCAGATTTGTCATTCTGGCTCTGGTAAGATAGTTGAGTTCTCACCACATGATGTGGTTATTCGGGACCTCCATGACCCTGATTTGGTTGTGGCTCTTGGGAGTGTTGATACTGCATCTCGTCTTTACAGATTTGATGGATTTGAGCACGCTATGGGTGCAGGTTCATCTCTTGTAGCACATATAGATTCCATGAGTAAGATTTGGCATGAGCGCTTGGGCCATGTCAATTATAGATATCTTTAGCAGATGAGCACACAAGCACTTATTCTTGGGCTCCCATAGATTTCCTACACTGATGGTGTTTTTCATGGTTGTGTGCTTGGTAAGCATCACCAAGATCCCTTTCTGAAGGGAAGAGCCCCTCATGCTTTGGCACCTTTGGAGCTGATTCACAGTGACCTCATGTCATTCCCTACTCCTTTTTTTGGGGCCAAGTATGTACTCACATTTATTGATGACTTCTCCAGACGCACATAGGTGTACTTTCTTTAGTACAAGTCTAATGTCTTTGATTCATTTTGAATCTTCAAGACATTTGTAGAGAAGAAGTCTAGTTGTTCTATTCGGCAGATACATACAGATAATGGGGGCGAGGGAGTATGTGAATCAAGGTTTCAAAGATTTTTTCACTGAGCATGGATGGCAACATCAATTTACTATTCCCTACACCCCTCAGTAGAATGGTGTCACTGAGAAAAAGAACAAAACTTTACGAGAGATGGTGAATTTTATGATTCAGTCCAGGTCCATGGATTCATGTTTTTGGGCTGAGGCAGTCAATTATGCAAACTACATTCAGAATCAGATCCCTCACAAGGAGATTTGACATATGACTCTTGAGGAGGCTTGGTCTCATGACAAGTCTAATGTTTCTTTTTTCTGAGTATTTGGTAGTGAGGCATGGGCATTTATTCCTAATGCTCAGAGGAAAGCAATGGAACAGAAGAGTTGACCCCTCATTTTTGTTGGCTACTATGAGGATGTTAAGGCATACAGGTTGTTTGATCCTAATTCTAGAGAGGTCCTATTTCGATGGGATGTTCAGTTTGATGAGCACCTTCCCATAGTGGATACCCTATCTCCAGTGTCTACCCCTCTTCCTACTCCTCCCACTACATCTCTTTAGGATTATTTTGAGGATGATTCTGCTGATGCTGCTGATGATCTACCATCTCCACCTCCACTTGCTCCACCTCAAATGCCCAAGTGGGCTCCTTTTACTATTGAGGTAGCAGGATCTATGGTCGGTGATCCTTCAGATACTCATTGCACCCATTCTCATACTGTGGGTTCTATTCTTTTGAGTCATGCCATTTCAAATGATCCTCAAAATTTTTTAGAGGCTACAGGACACCCTGAGTGGGATTGTGCTATGGAGGAAGAGTATTCTTCTTTGATGAGGAATAATACTTGGGATCTCTATCCTCTTCCTAAGGGCAGAAAGATGGTTTGATGTCACTGGTTGTATCGTACTAAGTATGCTACAGATGGTTCAATTGATAAGTACAAAGCATGTCTTGTTGTAAAGGGTTTCTCATAGGTTGAGGGTATTGATTACTCTGAGACATTTGCCCCTATCGCCAAGATGAACTCTATTTGCTTTGTACTATCTCTTGCAGCTTCTAGGGGATGGCCCATTTTTCAGATGGATGTGAAGAGTGCTTTCTTGCATTGAGACCTACAAGATTAAATCTATATGGAGAAACCTCATAGATTTGTGTAGGACAGTTCTTTGGTTTGAAGACTTCGATGTTCATTGTATGGTCTCAAATAGGCCCCTCGGGCTTGGTATGAGAAGATGGACTATTTCTTGCTCTCCACTGGTTTCACACATTGTCATTCTAATCACACAGTGTACATTTAGCTTCTTGAGGGTGAGATCTAGATTCTTGTGCTATATGTTGATGATCTCCTCATCATAGGTATCTCATCTCTATGATTTAGCATGTTCAATGAGATTTGATGGACCAGTTTGAGATGACAGATCTTGGTCTTCTGTACTATTTTCTTGGTCTTCAGTTGATTCAGTCTTTTGATGGGATCTACATTTACCAGCAGTAGTATGCTCTTGACATGCTTCAGTTCTTTGGCATGCTTTATTGCAAGCCTGCTCCCACTCCTTTTCAGTCAGGGGTTGTTTTGATTACTACTTGCTCCACTTTTGTTGTACCTGACACGCACTCGTCCTGATCTTTCCTTTGCGATTGGCCTTGTCTCTCGATTTTCCCATGATCCTCATGAGAGTCATTAGCAAGTTGCCAAATGTATTTTGTAGTACTTTCGAGGCTCTATTTATCATGGCATTCACTACACATCAGGGGAACCTCACATTGTTGGCTACACTAACTCAGATTGGGTTGGTGATGTCAATGATCGAAAGTCTACTTCTGGCTTTGTTTTCTATCTTGGCTATAGTCCTATCACATGGTCTTACAAGAAGCAAACTACTCATGCATTGTAATCTACGAAGGCTGAGTATCAAGTTGTTGTGCTCACCAGTCAGGACATCTTATGGCTTGGACAGTTGATGACTGAGTTTGGTTTTCCTCTTGATAGTCCCACTATTCTTTGGTGTGACAATCAGAGTGCTATTCACATTTCTCACAACTCGGTAGAGCATCAATGGATGAAGCACACTGAGATTCACATGCATTTCATCCACCAGTTGATTCAGGATGGTTCTCTCATTCTAGAGTACATTCCCACTGCCCAGCAGGTTGTAAACATCTTCACAAAACATTTTGCATCGCCGTGTTATCTTCAATTGCACTCTATTCTTGGGGTGAAGGAAGTTGTCCTTGGGGGGTCTTTATGAGGCCTTCCTTCCTTCTTATTTATTTTAGCATTTTCTTTTATCTCTTTTTGGAGAGGAGTTTTTTTCCCATTTGGTTTTCTCCTTTTTCTCCGTTTCATAGAGATTTCATTGTATGTGGGTACCTGATCAGGCCTTGTTGCTAGGACCCATCTTTCTTGCTTTCAGTAGTTGTTCTAGGTTTTAGCTTCTCCCTAAGTCTAGCTTAAGGGGGGGTGTTAGATTAATCGGGTCTTTACTTGATTAATTAAATGATATTTTTTTAATTAATTAAGTTCCCCTTTATCTCTTTTACACTTAATCTAACATTAGGTGCATAATAATTAATTCTTTTATTAAATATTACGTGCAAGCCTAGGGTTTTCCCTTTTAGGGTTTCTTGACCTATTAGAGGTTAATTATTTTCTTTGTATCATAATTTTATTACACATTTTTGGTGAATACAAAGCTCTCATCTTTTTGAGCATTTCCTGTGTATTTTGGTTTTTCTCTATTGCTTCCTTGCTTCTCCTCGTAACAGGTTTATTCAACTTGCAAAGATCATTTGGGCTCCTGTGGTGTTGTATTTATCAACTCTCACAATATAATTTTTGGAGGAAATGATGACATAATGGATTAATTTGCAAATGAGATGAAAAGTGAATTTGAAATATCTCTGGTTGGAGAGATAAAATTCTTCACAGGTTTGCAAATTCAATAGATGAAGAGTGGTATTCTTATCACATAGTCCAAATATGTGAAAGAGGTATTGAAGACATTTGGAATGGGAGACTATAAACTAGTTGGGACACCAATGGTTACAGGTTGTAAACTATCTAAGGAGGATGATGTTGTATCTATTGATGAAAAGGAGTATAGGTCTATGAAAGGGAAACTGCATTATGTTGTTCACAACAGACGGATATTGCTCATGCGGTTGGATTAGTTACCAGATTTCAGAAGAACCTAAAGGAAACTCACATGATTGCAACTAAAAGGATATTTAGATATCTAAAAGGTAATATTGATTATGGATTATGGTATCCATATGCAAGTAACTTTGATTTGAAGGTTTATACAGATGTAGACTAGGCAGAAAATTTAGATGACATGAAGATCACAACCGGTGGTGCACTCTTTCTTGGAGGAAGACTTGTATCTTGGAGCAACAAGAAGTAAAGTTGTATATCATAGTCCAATCCTGAAGCTGAATATGTTACAACATATATGAATTGTACCTAGGCAATATGGATGAAGCACATTCTGGAAGGATTCAAGTTGAAAATCACAGAACCGGTAAAGATTTTATGCGATAACACCAGCGCAATAAATATTTCAAAGGACAAGGTGTAACCCCTAGAAATTTGTAACAAGTGACAAGAAGATTCAAATATCTAAGGAGAGGGAAACAAGAGAGAAATATAGTCTAGAGACTATTGTTGAGGAGTTGGGAAAAAATAGTACAGATGAGAAAGAACAAAAGGAGAATTTTGCAATAAGAAAGAGGTCCAAGAATATTAAAGATGAAAAGAAGGATGATGTGGACATAAAGGATGATATTCGTCTCTTTCAGAGAGAGAGAATATTGGTACCCTCGGCAGAGACCCTAGATGATAAGAAGAAGGAAATAGTAGTGGAGAAGAAGAAGAAAGAAAAGAATATAGTAAAGGGAAGGAAGAAGTCTAGTGCCCCTTTGGTTAATCCTAATTATCAACCCCTTGATCATAATAGCTTGGTGAATGCAATCTATCAGCAGAATTATTTGGAGGTTTTTGTAAGTCTATATAAGAGTGCTCCTCTGATAGACAAAGTGACCATTGAGAAGGCCATTGTTCATATTTTATCAAACTCAACAAGAGTGTTACTAACATTGTACATAAAATTACATGTAGAGTTTTTGGAGGCCTTGAAAAAGAGAAGAAAGAAAACAGTAAGGAAGGAGTCCAACATCCAAACTCATGCATTGGATATAGTATGTAATCCCTTATCTTTGGACAATTGGACAAAAATCATTCACTCTTAACATTATGTTTATAACTAAAGAGAGAGTCAACAACCGTATCAGTGAGGATTCAAATGACAATACAAGGGTAGTTAGATACATAGAAGGTAGCAAAAGATGTTGTAGTAGAACTAAAGAAGAGTATGTCTTCTTCTGTGGAGAAGAAAAATACTAGTATTGGTCAAGTGGTGACTAAATTTGGTTTTCCCAGTGGTAGTAACATTGTAGATGAGATGAATTAGAAGACTAATGAGTAGAAATATGATAATGTAGGTTTGAAAATAGGTTCAAACAATCTAATGGAGGAAGACAAGGGTATGGAGATAGTCATAGAAATGATTTTTGAGAAGGAGAAGAGTTCAACAAAGGAGAAAGAAAAGGAGAAGGTGAGAAAGGAAGAGAAGGGTATGGAGCTTGGTGGATAACATTTCAAATATTTCAAAGATTCTATTTCAAATTTGTTGAGTCTATAGATGCAATTTGAACTAGTAATCACCTTAGAGGTACTTAAGGCACCTATGACTCAAAGTAAGATGGACCTTGACTGGTTCTCTCCCTTGAACGTGCTTAATTTGGGTGATATAATTCACAATTATTTATGCAATAAATATATTAAATAATAAATACAATGATCAAAAGTTATCAATGATGCAGTTAAAGTTCTCATGAAGGACTTCTATAAATTGTTTTGGATGAGAGTTTTCCTACTAAGGAGTGGCTACAATTGTTACTTAAGGGTTTTAAGGAACATTCTTCCAAATTGGAACATAAATTTTTGAAGGATGTAGAGAAGAATGCATAGGAGAATAGATTTGAAGAGTTAGTAGAGATGCATAACAACACATATCAGACTACAAGATTGTATATTTTTTTTTGAAAAGAGTGTAAAGGATATACAGTGGTGGTATAAAGGTTTAGTCACTAGTGACTTGAATCTACTAAAGACATTAAGAGAAAAATAAATATTTTAGTCATAGATCCTATAATTATCTAGTACTATAGAATTGAAAAAAAGGATGTTGATGGTAATGGAAGACTTCAGATTGAGAATTTGTACATGTAGTTAAATCTAGTGACTGATCAAAAGACAATATTAAGACACCATTTGGTCATACTAGAGATATTGTAAATTTGTAGCTCAATAGCATGGTGAGACTTCTTGATGACTCAAAAAAATTGGATTGGGTAGTAAAGGTCCTAGGTAGCTACAATGAGGCAAATGATCTTCTTTTGAAGATAGAATGGCAACACAACATTTTAATATCTATGAAGAATAATTGGAAGACCACTTTCTCTCATCTCAAGTTTGTTCATAAAGGTATTATGCCCTCAACCATGTAGATTCCTTTATTTTTGTTGGTAAGACAATTTTGTTCATACCATAAGTGGGAGTTGATGTTGGTAAGGGGACTTGTATACAATCATTGAGTTTTTGTTGTGTTGTGGAAAGACCCTTCATTCTTGATGTCAAAGAGGGAGAGAATTAATTGTGAAAAGATAAGTGTTTTAGTGGAGTGATAGAATAATAGTTTTGAGTTATCACAATTGAAAGGGGGAGATTTTTGCAAAAATGACTATGTTGTCATTAATGATAACTTGGACTGGGAGGTTGATGAGTTGTGTTCTAGAGTAATGCAGTATCAAAGGATTGGTTTGAGTTCATGTAGATGTGTGGAGATTGATTGTTATTTCTTTAGATGGTATGTCCAAAATTTGTCTTAAGAATTTTTTAGAACTTTGGAGGTGTATTCTATGATCCTCATTCGAAGTTGGCTAAATATAACTATCTTGGTGAATAGTCTATCAGATTGGGTATAGTTTTATGGTCCGCATTGTGGTCCATTTATTCATCATTTCTTTTGGTTGTAGTATGATGTCAATGGATTAAAATGCCTAATATATCCCAGTTTGTATGTTCTCATTTGATCTACAATTGAAGTTGTGATGGTCTGAGTATTAGTTTGCATAGTGATAGTGTGATGGTTCATAGGAATGCATTGTTGCCCTCTTAGTTGTTGTCCTAAAATAACAAAGTTACAAATCTATTGGCATATTCATAGTGGATTTTGGATAGGTGTACTTTATTGATATTGGTTATAGATTTGAATACTCACATTGATATTAGTATATGGACAAGATTCAATTAAGTCTATTTGAGGTCTATTTGATTATCATTCCATATGGTATTCATCAGTGGACACATTGTGAACAGGTTTATAGATTGGAAAATCACTTTCATATATCTTTCTTATGATTGATATGGCATACCCTTGTTACATGCATACTCTTGTTATTTGATAGCTAGTGTATCTTATTTTGTATTAGATATTAATGTAATATATTTTTTCTAATAAGTAATTAATACCTTATCAATGTTTTATTGATAAGATGTTAATGTATTATTACATACAAAGTGTATAAGTTATTATTGATCTATTGCATATAAGGTCCATATGTATCAAGCGATAAGTTGTGAATAATGAATAATATTGAGCTACTTAAGGATAATCACTTGATAAATTGTGAAATTTGTGAAGATGGTCTTGAGATTTAAGTGAAATCTACTTTGGTATATTTTTGCAAATCATTGCATACATAGGTAATGATATTACCCTTTGACCTTGAGTATAATACTCATAATGAGTGAAAAAATGCATGTTTGGTCTCGTTTGCATTTAGGGTGATAATGAGACATACACATCATTGTGGTCTTTGACATTGAAGACATTGGTTTAGTTGCTCATGGGTGTACACCGAAAGACATTATCATTGTAATATTATTTGTGTGAGCTAGGAATTAGGAAATAAGGAAATCATAACACAAATTAGCCAACCACAAAAGCTAAATGTTGTGAAATGTAATCCTTACACATTCAATAGAAGAATGAAAATGAAATATTTTAAAAGAAATGCAAATAAAATGTAAACATCTCTTTCATTGTTCTTCTTTCTCCTTCAAATATGTGTGGATCTCACCTACAAAGAAAGTGTGTTGCAAGCAAGATGATAACATGATGAGATGAAATTGACATCATAAGGATATTAAAAAATATGGTTGTTTAAAATGAGCAATGAGAGCTCAATTTATAGAAAAAATGGGGATTGATTGAATGGCTAAGATTGATTTGGGACTAAAACCAATCAATGGTTGAGATTAAATGAGATGAATTGTTTAGTAAGGATAAAAAAGAAAGTGCATTTCCAATGTTAAGGAACCAATAGAATTGACAAGAGTTAAATGAAAATGATTATTGGAAATATTCATTTTCAACAAAATATGACAAAATGAAATAGAGTTAAGTGAAAATAATTATTGGAAACATCTATTTTCACTAAAATATGCCAAAATGAAAGTGGAGGAAAGGAGTGGTGATGAATTAGAAAGTGGAAGAGACAAGTGAGAATGAAAATTGAAAGGTGGAAGAGTTAAGTGGGGTCATCAATTTAAATAAATAAATAAAAATTCATTTATTTCACTCACACATGGTAATTAAATAAATTATAAATTTATTTAATTAGAATAATTTAGAAAAAGGGATTAAATAATTAAAAATAATTATTTAATCATGGAAGAATAATCATCTTAGAATAAAGGGATTAAATAATTAAGAAAATTATTTAATCAAAGAAAAATAGTTAGGATTAGTTGATTAAGATCAAGATTAATTGATTAGAAAGAGGTAATGATGAATATTAAATAAATAATGAATATTTTTTAGTTAATGGAAACTATTCATTAAATAATTAAGAATTATTTAATTATAGAAAATTAGAAGAAGAATATTAGTACTAATTAAATAATTTAAAATTACTTAATTAGTTTAGATGAAAAAGGTCAGTGAAAAGTGTTGTCGAAGAATCAAGACAATTTTTAGTGTCTACATTTTGCTCCTCTTTGAGACAATGTGATTCTGAGCATTGTTTCAAAGAAAAATAAATTGAGAAATCATGCTCCAATAGACCGTAGGATGGAGGTAAGACACCCACTTGAGAGACTGTTTATGTATGAAACAAATGAATGATATATCAAGTGAAATAAGAGAAGAATGTTAAATGAAAGAATAAATGAGGAAAGAGAAAACTGGTTAGTAAGAAGTGAAAAATGGTAATTGATTGTAGAAAAGGGTTGATTGATATCAAATAAAGATTCTCGATTTATGAGATAGAATAGATAGCATGATATTGATTGATTTCATGAATAGATAGGAGTGATGGGATAACAAAAATGCTAGCTAGGAGAATTTCAGGTGAGAAGTGATGAATGATTAGTGTGATGAAATATTGCTTTCACAAATGCAAAAATTTAGGTGAGAGCCTTTATTTAATATGAAAAAATGGATGTGATGCACCATGTCATTGAAGGTCAGTGCGATAAGGCAATCCTTTTGCATAAAAAAGACACGTTGCAGACAAGGAATGGTTCAACCATCCTAAGACATTATGTGTGTCAAAGGTTGAGGTATGTGAGACAACTACAATGTGAACATGCCAACACAGACACCTAAGACATACTTGCCCTAGAATTTTATGAAACAAAAAATAGAAAAGGAGAATGATCCATCTTGGCCACTCTAAATCACTCAATGAAATCTTTGAGCAATATAGGAACATGATTCAATATAAATCAATAGAAGATAATACTTGCAAATTCAAATAAGTCAAACAACCATTTTGATCTTGTTGTAAAAAGTGATAATGTTTGTTTGATGATAGGATGATCATGCTGCCTACTTTCAGGGAATACAATATCTCATTTAAGACAAGACATAGTCTGGTTTTGAGCATAATGTACCCTTTATAATGTTGGCATTATAATAGGCAAGGAGAGATTGTTGGCATTTCAATAAGGATATTGAGAAGGTTGTTGATGATTATGGATATAACTGATTAAGGATGTTTACTATCTTAATATTATTATTTTTTCATTGATGTCAAGAAATTGATTTTCTAATTCAGTATGATGTTGCCATATCTTAAAAAGTATGATTTGATGAGTATAAAGATGTCGGTAAAAGACACAGAAAGAATGTGATGAATAAGGGGAGGAATAAGTTATTCAATGGGCAACTATTACTGAGTTAGACAATGATGAGATCATGATGCTTAGATTGTTTTGTTATCCTACATATGTTATTGATTGTAAGGTTAATACTATACTATGTTATCAAGCAAAGAACCTAGTCGGTAAACCCTAAGGAACCTAGTTGGTAAACCCTAAGGTTATCGCTATCGATTAATGAAGGCAGAATGTCTACTGAGTGAAGTTTAGTATTTACCGAGTTGCAACTGAGTAGTAATAGAATGCATTGAATGAATTAAAGCATTATTTAATGAAGGAAGCTGATGAGCTAGCTATGATTGAATGATTGGTATGCCGTGCATGAAGTTTTTTAAAGAATCTATGGCAAAGGAAAATCGACAGGAAGATCTACAACTCAGATTGAACCGCAATACCCTAGCACAAGTTCCAAGAAATGTATGCAAGTTTCAAGGCGGGGTAAAACATTTTTCAGATTGAAGGATACATTGAACCTGGTCAAAGTTTGAAGATCTGATGGCTATGATTGATCATGGGAAATGTGATCAAGGAGATTAAGCGGTCAACAAATTGTTTATAAATAAGGAACTGTTGATAAACAATGTATGCGGGCAAGTGTATTCACAGGGATGCTACACAGTGATTACCGAGCACAAAAGATTGAAGACCTATTTGAATAACAGAGTATAGAGCCCAGCAGATGGACAAGATAAGTCCTATTGTATTGAGCAAATAAGAATCTGCTTTAGCATTTTAGATGTGAAGTTGTAGATAGATTTTTATTATTGTTATTTTGTAAAGTGATAGAAAATCTCTTAACCGAGTGGACTTAATAGTCTTATTTGTAAAACCCTCTAGCAAGGTGACATTCTGATTGAGTGTTTAAAATCCTTTAACAAGGTCACTTCTAACAAGGTAAAGATCCTAATAGATCTGAGGGAAATCCCTTAATCGAGTCACATCTAGCAATGTGTTTGTAATCTTTAACAGGATTTGCTTTTAACCGAGCATACTCTAGAAGAGTATATTTCTTAGTGGGTCCAAAATCCCACAGTTGTTTTTCCCTATTTGGGTTTCCACGTTAAATCTAGTGTTATGAGTGTTATGATGTTTATATGCTTTTGAGTTTGCATGTTTAGCAGTTTTGGTTATATTACTGAAGTATATGTTACCGAGGTTGAATCTGTTGTTTTTATGGAAGATTAAGTTTGTATGATTCACCACCCCCCCCCTCTCATCTTATTAGCTTGGCATCTGTACTTAACATTAAGTATCAGAACTATCATATAAGACCCATGATAATATTGACAAGGACCAATCATATTGATGTCGATTGATTGATAAGACAAGTTGACCAGTTTGAATGTTTGGTTGATCGAAAAGTTCACCTGTTTATGCATGATTTGTTAAGCGTAATGTTTGTCATGTTTCTATCTAACATCCACTCAAATGTTTGTCTATGTAAAAAAGGGATAGTTTACTGATTTAAATTGTCTATGTACAAAAGAAACAATTTATTTAATGTCAAACCCCAGAAGATATGGATTGAGGAGATGGGTTATGAAGTGGATGCACAGATTCTTGATGCCTATGCAAAGATGCTAATTGATGCACTGATAGATGAAACTGTAGAAACCTTTGGTATTGCAAAGAAGAAGACTCAAGAGGTTGAAATTAAGTTCAATCAAAAGAAGAGAGAGAAGAAGGAAATTAAGACAAGTAAGTTTTTTGAAAAGGTTGCACAGGACATCAAAGCATTGACTAATGCTGTCTCAGAGAAAAGCAGGAAGACAAAAGAACCAAAAATATTCATTGAGCCTATTGCAGCAGTGTTTGGGTCTGAAGATGACACACCCTTGGCATTTAAAAGTGTATTGAGGAAGAAAACTAAAGAAGCTAAGGTAGAGGTTAAGAAAGTCACATTCAAGTTACCAACGTAGAGAAGAGCTCCAAAGGAAACACCTTCTGCTCCATCTGGTATTGCAAGAAGGAAGAAGATGGATGACACTGATTTGGAACTTGTCACTGGTAATGTAACTACTATTCCACCTAATACTTGTGCAGAGTTAGTTGATGAGATTGCTAAAAATGGTATGTTAAAGAATGCCTTTTTACTCATTTAAATAAATACTTTTATTTATTTAAATTGTCCTTCTCGTAAATTAAATAAATATTTTTATTTATTTAATTGATCCCACTTCCTCTATTAATTAAATAAATATTTATTTATTTAATTAATTCATTAGACTTTTCTACCCATGACACATGTCATTCATCTCTTAATTCCTAAACTACCTACCTCCTTTATCATTTTATTATTTCTTCTACCTACCCTTTAATCCTAGTCGACCATTTATCTTTTACACCTCTTAATCTTATCCCTCCATTTCTTACAATGTCTTCTATATAAGTAGATGCTTCTTTCATTATCAATCGTCCTAAGCATTCAAAGATCTTACAAATTCTAATCAATCTTATGATATCAAGCCTTTTTGCGATCAAGCTATCAACCACATTTCCATTCTTTGTTGAGCTCTTATGCACACATAAAATCTAAGAGCAAATATATCAAGAAAGATCAATGGAGATAGGAAGAATGGAGATTCAAACCCTAGTGGACATGTGATGGTATAATATTTTTGACTTTGTTGGTTTACATTGTTTTAGGTAATCATTATATGTTATGGTGGATCTTGGTTGTTGTTAGGCTAGGATTTTGTGGTTGAATTCATTTAGTCTTTCAATATTGTTGTTTCCATTATCCACTTTTCACCATGTACACATTTTGGCATGCCCAGTCGGACTCTTGTCCTTTTGCATTTAATATTTTTGGTTGCAAATTTTGTGTTTTTAAAGTTGCAGATCTAACATTTTCGACTTTTAGTGTCTCCACCTTTAGGAACCACATTTTTGTTTTTCAATCATGTCTATGCATTCCAAAATTGCGTTTGTATTCCCAACAAAATTTTCAATTTTTGAGATTACAGTTTTTTATTTTAGTCACGTCCGTGACATATTAAATTGTGTTTGTGATCCTTTTAACCACATCTGTGTTTTGCAAGATTTTTTATTTTGCATTATTTTGCAAAAAGGCGTCTGTGATCCTTTTAACCACATCCGTGTTTTGCAGGATTTTTTGTTTTGCATTTTTTGCAAAAACGCATCTGTGAGGTGTTAAAACACATCTATGTTCCAGAACCATGTCTGTGGTTGGCAGAATCACGTCTATGTTTGGTTTGCATTTTTTAAATTTTTGTTTCTTCATTTAAAGTTCCATTTCACCATTTTGTCTTGCATTTAGTGTTTCAAATCTGATTTATTTGAGCTAATATCTTGTGATCTAACTAACAAAGTGGTGCATCTTGTCTTTGGAAGAAAATCATGTGTCGAAGGCCCCTAATTTTCATAAAGTGTTTGGGATTTTGTTAAAATAAAACTAGCTTGTTTGCTTGCAGGAAGGGGTAATCATTTGAAACAAGCCAAACTACTAACAAATCTTTGTCATAGGACCTTGGCAAGGGTTTTCTTTTGATTTTCATTGTGTAGTTTTGTCTTAATAGATTAGCAAACACTTCAATTGGTGCACTAAAACTGAACCAGTGTCTTTCATTTTTTGAGCATTAGGTTCTTTTGTGTTTAATCTTTAGAGGGCTTGCCTCCCCGTGTGGTTACTAAGACTACTAGTGAGGAGAGAACGACCCAAGTGGTAGCGAGGAAAACTCCCCTCTTCTAAACCACTATAAATAACTATATCCATGGTGAAAGTCATGGGTAACGTGTGTTGATTAGTCCATACCAAAATTACGTCTCCCCATAAACCCGTTTGATCAAATTTATTTTATCAATAGTAGGGCATAACCCCTACCAGATGGGAGCCTTATGTATTTACAGAGTTGAAAGTGTTGCATGTATGGACACACGAGAGGATGCCCTTACTAACACCTTTTTGTTTTAGAAATCCAAAATCCTTCTAGTTGTTGGAGTAGGAGGTTGGACTTCTGGAGTGGCCCACACAAATATGGCTCTTAGTAGAGGTACAAGGTTCACCATAGAGAGTTTTCATGGGGACTGGTGCTTGGATGCCCCAAAGAAGTGAGTGCTAAGGGTGGAGCCAGTGGGGTCAAGCATCTAAGTATTCACTTTGATTAGCATAGCCTTGAGAGAAACCCCATGTGAGATCAACAACTATGGTCCTTGCCAACCATAGGAATTGTGCGTGTCTTCTTTTAAACATTCGAACATTCAAGTCCAAACACTTGCAAACATAGAGTCCTCATCAATATTGTGTCCTCTTGTCATGAAAAATGATCAAAATTTTAGATTTGGTCACAATAACAACTTCACAAATTGGGAAAATGGCACTCAGGTTTTGTAAACGCATCTGTATCTGACAGAAACATGTCTGTGTAGGATAGAAACATGTCTGTGTAGGATAGAAACATGTTTGTGTCATCGTAGCAAACTATATTCACAAGATTCTCAGAAATGCATTTGTTCAGTATCTAGTCAAATCTGTGTTATTTAACCACCTCTGTGAAGTATACAAGCATGTCTATGTTCAATATTGGAAAAATCTATAGTCCAACAAACAAGAGCAATCAGTTTTAGAATTCTTGATCTTCCTAGGTTAATTCTCTGAGTTTTTATCCAGAATTCAGCCTATTTTTGGGTCTCATATAGCTCATCATTGCTTTACACTTTACATTACATTCACATTCATCTAAACTTGAGTCAAAATTTCACTTACTTGTCCTAATATTGCTTTGTAAACACAATACATACAACAAAATTTTGTTAAGTGGTCCCTCATCAAGGTCTATCACCTTTGGATCTCATTTGGTCTTACTTGGAGTCAAGGTCAACTTACCTCATCAAGAGATCTATCATCTCTTTGGAAGTCACACCTACTTTACTACATACATACTTGGTCTTAAACTTTGGACATTGCAAGTACACCTCAAATTCATTTACACTCCATCTAACTCTTGGTCTTCCATACTCTTTCCAATTTCATCTAGTCTCACACATATTGGTCAATCCCTAGTTCATGGTTGAAACCTGTTCCCAAAAATCTAGGAGGGAAGATGAGGAGGCTCAAGAGTCTGCAAACATGAGTGGCTATGAGTACAACAACAATATCTTTTTCAATTATGATCATACCACATTAGCTGACATGTAAATCTATAGAAACACTCATAATGGTGAGAACATGGATGATATAAACAACAATGATGCACAAAATGACAATGTTGACAACATTTTAGTACATTCAGTAGAGGTGGAGGAAACTATCATGGATCCCCATTTAAATAGATTGGTTGAAGAGATCATGAGAAGATATAGACAATATTTCCTACAAGTGATGGCACAAAATGGAGCTAAGATACCTCATGATTTTGACATGTCCCAAATAGTGGAAAATTGACCTACTCAAGAAAGTCATCTCAACATGGATCAAAGGAGACCTAATAGTGGAGGTAATAGAGGACCAAGTTTCATGCTTGAGTCACCATCATCCTTGTTTAAAAAACCTGAGATCCTAAATACACATGGTCAAGCTTATGATACTCACGAAAGAACATCTCATGAATTTTTTTGTCTATGCAGACCCTTATGGAAATCTTATAGGAATAAATACACTCAATTGAATACCAATGTTAAGGACCAACCTCAAAAGAAATTGGATATCCAAAGGCATGCTCAAAATTTGCACACAAGAAAACTGCGTGTCAAATTTGGGGGCAATACACAAGAGCAAACTCATGACATGCCTTATGACCCTATATCAAGTGATCACTACACACATAATCATTATATACCTCCTCCATATGAACATTTTTAAGATAAATACCATCCATATATGCACTATCCTCCTCCTTCGCTCAGTGGCGTAGGCATGGGATATGGTCCAAGAAGTTGGTCTCCACCCAAAAATAATTTGGAATAGCACATAAAGGACTTACAAAAGAAGATGGAGGACATCAATACACCAAAACCAACTTACACAATGAGAGATATATGTGTCTATCCATTTGATAAAAGCATTCCAATTCCTCCATTTCCTACACACTTCGTAACACCAAAGTTTGATAAATATAGAGGCAAAGGGGACCCTAAGGCACATATAAGACATTTTTTCATAGCTTGCATTGAGGTAGCAGTAGAAGAAACGTACTTGATGAGATTGTTCCCACAAAGCTTAGGTGAACAAGCTATGGAATGGTTCTCCCAACTTCCATCTGGAATTTAGTCATGAGGTGATCTAGTAGAAGCTTTCATACAACATTTATCATATAACATAAAGACATATATAGCAGTTACCACTTTATGCAATACCAAATAGAAAGATGGGGAGTCATTTTCATTGTTCTTACAAAGATGGAGGAATTTAGCCAACAGATGCTCTTATAAAATTTCATAAAATAAATGGTAGAGATGTTTACACAGAATGTCAACAGAGAAACTAGTTATGACTTGAGGAAAGCTTGTTTGTCCACTTTCAAAGACGTCATTGAGAAAGGATTAGTAATAGAGAAGGTCTTAATTGAGCAAGGAATCTTCAAGATATTCAAAGAAAATAAAGAGGATTTTAAAGGAAAGGACAAGCCACGATTCTGGAACAAGAACAAGAACATAGTAAATGATGGCGTTGTTGATGCTAACACAATAAGACCAAAAATAATTCTTTTAGGATCAAGTTATTCTTCAAACAACCAAGTAAATACTCAAGGAACTCCAAAACTATGAAGGAAATACACCCCATTGGGAGAAGCACATGAGTTGTCTTTTAGGAAGCTAGTGGAAAACAAGATAATAACAATTCCAGACAATCCTCCATATGAGACAAAAGTCAAACCGAATTGGTGGAGTGATGATGAGTACTATGAATATCACAAGAGAAAGGGACATAAAATAGGAAATTGCCATTGCTTGAAGAACATTATACAAGATCTTATTGATAGAGGTGACATTGAGATCGAGGGACATACATCCAATCAAGAACATGAGATGTTTAAGGAACCATTCCCTAAACATGACAAGGGAAAATCCAAAGCCATAGATGATCAATCCAGCTATACCAAAGTGTCTTATGATTATGATTCAATCGTTAACCACATTTCGATGGACAATTATGTTTCTACTATTATCATAAAGGAAAAAATGCTTGAAAGTTCTACCCAAAGAACCAAAGTTGTCCTAAAGGGAATTGGACCTTCTTCTGAATCTGCCTCCGAATGTAATGTCACAAGTCGTCGAGGTAAATTCACCTCATAAGGTTCTCTAGCTAAAACCACCACTTCCTCATTAGCCAAACCTGAGTACAACCTAGTAGAACAATTAGGGAAGACACCCACGCTTAGCTCAATCCTAGAACTATTGTGTATCTCTCCTTCACATAAATCCATACTTGACAAAGTTCTGAGAGAAACTTATGTACCCATTGATCTGAACATGGACCATTTTCAATCCATGGCGGAATATCTTTCTGTTCCACATTGCCTTAGATTCACCAAAGTTGATGATGCCTCTGTAAGCTAACCACATAATGCACCTTTGCACATTGAAGACATCCTACACAAACACCGAATAAAATGAGTCCCGATAGATGGAGGAGCCGATCTCAATATATGTACTTTGAACACAATAATAAAATTGGGATATTTAGACAAAGTTGTGAATGCTACAAACAAAATTACCATCAAGGCATATGATGAGGAAGAACATTCATCTAAAGGCACAATCACCTTACCTCTTAGAGTTGGGCCAGTTATGAAGGATGTGGTTTGTCAAGTCCTAGACCTTGATCTCACATACAACATATTGCTAGGGCATCCATGGATTCATGAGATGAGAGTTGATACTTCTACATATCATCAATGCATTAAGTTCCCTCATAACGGAGTTGAAGTGATAGTCAAAGGCAATCCAAATCCGTTCATATATTTCAATAAGCAACCTAGATTAGAAATAACAAACCCAATCAATAGAGATGTTGTTCCTTCATCAGCATATGTTGATCCTGAATCATTGAAGTCTTCTACATCCAAACAAGCAGAGCTAAAATAAAAATTCAAGGTTAAAGACCTAGGATGTGGTGAGTATATCTTTCATGTTGATCAACTCCCGCTATCTTTTAAGGTATTTAGTTGATAGGAGCAACCTACAAACAAGTTGCAATATCAAGGAATTGGGTGTGAACCACCTAGTGTTGTGGCTACTAAGTCTGAATGCAAATCTCCTCTATTGGTGCAAGCATCTCTTGATATCAATAGTCCTAAGAGTGGTTCCAACAAAGAATCTATTGAGCGTATCACCAACCCTCTTGAGAATTCACACAGCTTTACCATTTCATCTATTCATTCCATTTCCACTCCTCTCCTAGACTTAGATCAACAAGGATTACAAAATCCCTTATTCATTGGGGATCAAAAATCAAGCTTTCAAAAGAAAAGTCCTTTAGTCCAAATCAAAATCAAAAGCTATTGGACTCTGCAAAAATAAAGGTCAAGGATAAAAATCCTATGAAATAAAAAGAGCAAGATTTGATCTCCCCTAATATCAAAATAACTGGGGGCAAAAGTTCTAAAATTTCAAGTAAAAAAGAATACTTGTTGATCCTAAGTCTCCATCATGCTATCTGTTCAGTCCAACAATAGGAATAATAACTATAGTTAAATTCTCAACCCAAATTTTGGACATTCACTTTGTGAAGTTACTATCTCCATAGTTGGAGTTCATTTGATTGACCCAGGGACATAATACTTGAAATGGGTTTACACTATATATGCACTAAGTTCCCGTGATAGCTACTCTGCGTTACTGTAGCAACTAAAATCTATGTGGGAAAAGTAAGCAAGAATCAAAACAACTGAATGACTACAGGAAAAACTTTGCATTAACATAAATTTCACTCAAGAAATACTAACTAAGTCCAAAGCTGCCAAACATGAATTACTCTGTTTGTGTTGGCTGCAGGAATAGTCAATGGATCTGTTTCCAATGGTTGCAGGAATAGTCAATGTAAAGACGTCTACTATAGAAAAAGAAGAAAACTAAACTTAACAAAGGCACAGGAACACTCACCAAGTGGGCCCCCTTGGATGAGTGCTTCAAGGATTCCAAAATAACTCTATGTGCTCAGAATAACATATCTTTATTCATTGTTTCTCAAAAATAGATACATCATTTAGAATGAAAAGAAACTCAAAACACTCTGTAACTTTATTTCTAATTCTTCTGATCTTTTTCCTTCTGTTTTATTTCTAACCTTCGAAAAGAGACAAAGACACTTATTTAAAAGAAAACAATAACTTCCTACAATTAAGATCACGCTGATGAGAAGAGGTAGATAACATTCATGAACGAGAACAGACAAAGTTAAGCCACTAAAAACGTGGATCTAAACCAAACCATAGTTAAAACATTGTGTGGCGGTATTACAAGATTGATTCCCACTAGAATCAGACATAAATGAGTCTTGTGTGCCTACTTCTTCTCTATCATTCCTTATGCTCATTATCCTCTTAGTTGATTTGAACTTTTAGTTGCCTCCTTGAATATCTCAAATTGCAATTGGTGTGATAGGAGAACCTTCTCCGCAACATCTCATTTATACCTGCAATTCAAAAGAGAGAACATACAAGCATACACATATCTATTTTAATTAATCATAATATCTATTAATTTCACACATGATATTGCCTATGACAATCCATATGGCAACAAGAATAAATCACATGGCTGTAGGAATAACTGGCAAAGACAAAACATGATTTAATGGGTTCAGTTAACATCTGAACTGCATATAGTCAAAGTTTAATACATTATTACCATCCCATCATATAAATAAAAACATGACAAAAACTTATCAGTTCTAGGAACAAAAGGATCTAATATCCCAGCTCATCATGCCTCCAAACTCAGTGTCTTGTTGATCCTCCAACAAGAGGAAAGTTTTTGATTGGGCACTAACTATTAAGTCACAAATAGTTCCCTGACATGTCCCTCTTGAAGCCAAATTCCAATAAAATCCCTTCATCTTTTGTAGTCTAGCCCATTTGGCTTCTTCTGTAGCTACATCACAGGGTTCGTTTGAAATCCTGCATCTTAACAATGGCCACATGAGGATAGGGGGTTGAAAGATCAAGGGTAGCCAGTCATTGTTTTTCATCCTACCCAAATGGATGTATTTAGGGGCTCTTTGTATAGTTGCATGAAAATTTGGAAGTGAACGAGGTTCACCCTATTTCAAGTCCTCTAGCATATTATTCCAATGTTGAATCAGACAGCCAATTGCAGTTGCACTTTCATTCTCAATCAAGTGTTCATATGCTAGGAATATTTCTTCCCTCATTGGTAATACCTAACTCCTTACATCTGGCCTTGCTAATAGCTTCTGCCAATCATAATAAAGAACCCTTGGGTCTTTGGATTTAGTCCTAAGTGGCTATGGACAATAAAATTCAAGATTCCTATATGCTTTGGCCTGAGTTCCCATGCTAATTTCATTTTGCACCCTTGAAATTAATGATTTTATGTGGATATCACTGATGTATAACAAGAGATTCCAATCACTGTCAAAAGTCACATCATAGTTATGCAAGTAAAATTCACACAATAGATTTTTTATAGTTGTTGGAGAGGTCTGATAAGAATCATAAATTCTTCCAGGGTGTCTAAAGAAGGGATAAGGTCTCTAATAATGTGGTTTAGCTTAAAACTTAAATACCACTCTTTTAGATGCAAAGCATAAACTCTTGGTGGAGCCATACATTGCATTAATCCTTTGACAAAAGCTTCCCCTTGATGGAATGAATACATGAAATTGGAAGCAATTTCCTCATTATAATCTGTTATTTTCAGAAAGTAATCAATCCAACCATGGAGCTGGAAATAATGCTCACATAGGGCATCCTGTAGCAATGCATCATGGATTACTGGTTCATGGCAGATAGGATCTCCACCCATGACTATTTCAGATCACAAAATAATTTCTGCAGCTGAGAAGGAGGACCTGAAGTAATCTACGGACTAAAAACATTTTCTTGAAAATTAATTCCTTACTTAATTCCAGTTTTGGCGAAAAAATTAATTATTTACTCATACCAAAGAATATCTCATTAAAAGTAATGATGGTAGGAAATCAAATCAAGTTACTGAAAACAATAGATAATTACTAATCTTGGAAATCAGACCATAAAACACGCCCCCCCCTTATTTTGGCACATGTCCATAAATGTGGAAAGGATATAGGGAAGTGTACATGGATTTGAAATAGACAATACTCATAGTAAAATAATAAATTCATAATTAATAAAAAATAAGATATGTACATACCTGGAGTCGTGCAAATAAATGTTGCATGAAACGGTTAGCCAAAAGAATGGTGAAATGAAATTATGCGACATGAATGAAATGATAGATAAAGAAATGAAGTGGGATGACATGGATGGAAAAATTATTTATGGAGAATAATATTTCCATAAGACATAGAAATATCTTTATGAAATGATGCTTGAAGAATTATGGAGTGTTAGGAATGTTCCCTGTAGAAGCTGGAGGAACTGCACCCCGAACGCTTCCTTAAGTGGTAGTAGGAACTTGCCCAATTGCTACAGGAATTGATATTTGGTCTTTATTGGTGAATTGTTGCAAGAACTATTCTTTGGTTGTAGGCTTATGATAGAGGCGTAGTCGGTGACCATTTACTAAAAGCTTGAATCGAACTGGATCAATAGTGGTCAAGCGAACTGCTCCATTTTTGAAAACTTCTTCTATCTCATATGGGCCTAACCATCTTGTTTGCAACTTTCCCATAGTATCCTTATATCTTGAATCATACAGTAGTGCCCAGTCACCTACTTGAAATTTCTTCTCCTTTATATACTTATCATGCCACTTAGCTCTCTGTATTTGAATAAGTTTTGTTTGTTGGACAACCATTTTTCTCAACTCATCCAAAGCATTCAATTGGTGAATAGGGTCTTTTTTGTGCTTCAGAAAGTCTCATATTCAATTGTAGAGATATTCTTAGAGTTTTGTGTTCAAACTCAATAGGCATCATTGTTGTTTTTCCATAGACCATTTCAAAAGGTGTAAAGCCAATTGGTGTTTTCCATGTTGTTCTATATGCCCAAATGGCTTCAGGAAGTCTTTGAGACCAATATTTTTTATGAACAACTACTGTTTTAGTAAAAATGGCTTCTAGATCCCTCTTTGTGACTTCTACTTGCCCATTTGCTTGTGGATGGTATGGGGTAGACTTTTTGTGCCTTATATTGTATTCATTGACCAATGTTGCAATCAATGTGGAAGTAAATTATGGTCCTTGGTCTAAAACAATTTCTCTTAGAACTCCCTACCTGGTAAATATTTCTTCATAGAGAAACTCAACCACTTTATTATCTCTTGCATGTGTCAGCTCATGCTTCCACCCATTTGGTTACATAATCAGTACATACCAAAATATAAGATTTTTCATTGGAAGGGGGATCAATTAGCCCAACAAAATCTAATCCTCATTTATCAAATGGTGCAACTAATATCTGTGGATATAATGGCATCTCATCATATCTAGTAGGCCTACCCATGCGCTTGCATCTATCACATTTCCTTATATATTGTGTTGCATCCTTATATAATGTTGGCCAATAATATCCTGTGCTCAATATTTTAAGTGTTGTTCTCTTAGCAGCAAAATATCCTCCACATGGTTCATCATGCCATGCATGTAGGATATCATATGTTTCATCCTCTATAATACATCTTCTCATGACTTGGTTAGGTCTATTATAGAATAAACAATCAAAAATCCATGAGAAGTTAAAGCTTTTCTCAACTAACAACCTTCTTTCTTTAGGAGAGAAATGAATTGACATTTTATTAGCAGCTAAATAATTGTCAATATCAACATACCAGGGAGTGTGTGCCTATATAAGGAATAAATGTTCATCTAGAAAAGCATCATCTATGGCTACAGGACCATCCTACAATTGAAGCCTAGAAAGATAATTTGCAACCACATTGGACTTTCCTTGTTTATCAATAACTATGATATCAAATTCTTGCATCAATAGTAACCAACGAGCCAATCTTTCTCTAATTGAAGGTTTGTTCATGAGATATCTGATTGTGGTATGATCAATATGCACAAATATAGGATATCCTATTATATAATGCCTAAATTTGTTTAGTGCATAGATAACTGCTAACATTTCCTTTTCACTAACTATGTAATTTAGCTCAGGCCCCTACATATTCTTGCTGATATAATAAATTGCAGTCTCCAAATTATCAATCTTTTGTCCTAAGACTTCTCCTATGGTATAATCAGATGCATCTGTGTGATTTTGAAATGGTAAGGACCAATTTGGACCTTTAAGAACTGGAGCTTGGGTCAAAGCTTGTTTGAGATTCAAGAAAGCTTCATTGGATGAGGAAGTCCATTTAAATTCCATATCCTTGGTCAAAAGAGAATATAAAGGGATTGCAATTTTTTTGAAATCTTTGATAAACCTCCTATAATATCCAACATGACCAAGAAAACTTCTGACATCTTTTTGCTTTATCGGTGCTGTGATATTTTGAATAAATTCTATTTTTGCTGGGTCAACTTGTATTCCATTTATAGAGATATGATGACCAAGAACTATACCTTCCTACATCATCATGAAGCACTTTTCACTATTCAATGATAAATTATAGTCTTCACACCCTTACAAAAAATTATTCAGGTTCTCCATTGCTTCTTCAAATTCTGAACCATAGGTTTTAAAATTATCCATATAAATTTCCATGTTGTCCTGAGAAATATTTGAGAATATGCTTATCACTGCTCTTTGAAAAGTAGCTGGAGCATTACATAATCCAAAAGGAAGAACAAAATATGCATATATTCCCCAAGGACAAGTAAATGTAGTCTTTTCTTGATCCTCTGGGGAAATTTGAATTTGGTTGTAGCCACTAAATCCATCAAGAAATGAGAAATATTGCTTCCCTGCCAAGGAGTCTAATACATGATCCACAAATGGTAATAGAAAATTATCCTTCCTGGTTGTCAAATTCAAAGCTCTGTAGTCAACACATACTCTCCATTTTCCTCCTTTCTTGAGACCTATCACTAAAGGTGATACCCATTGACTATCCGCAATAGGATAGATAAATACAACATTTAACAATTTCTGGAATTCTTCTTTAACTATGTCTCTTAGTGCAGGATTAATTCTTCTCTGTGGCTGTCTAAGTGGTCTACAATCCTCTTTTATGTAGAAACAGTGGGTACAAATTGTAGTATCAATTCCATGCATATCCTTGTAATACCATGCAAAAGCATGTTTATGACATTTGAGAAAGTCCACAAGTGCTACTCTTTGAGTTTCTGTAAGATTACTGTTGATATTTGACAATATTTGTTTGAATCAACTTCCACTTTGATAGTAAGATCAATCTGAGATACATCAAAAAAATGAGAAGTGCAGAACTCCTGCGGCAACAGAGTATGCAATATATCTGTGGCTACAGGAAAGTTTGATTATGAAATATTTGATACTAAGTCCTCCGACTGTTTCTCTTGTCTTAACTCATTTGTCAGAATTTTATAAAGAATTGAGTCATCATCATGAAGTTGGATGAATGGTCCTCTATTAGTCATCATAAGGTGATTTATAGAGTCAAATCCTTCTTCAAATGCTTCTCCCAAGTTAGCCCAAATGACTTCTTGTTTATCAAATTGGGGCTGAGCAGGAGAATACAAAGCTAATGTTTTGGTAGTATTTCCATATGAGATAGTCATATCCCCTAACCAACATCCAATATATGCATCATGTATAGCAAGCCAAGGTCTTCCCAAGATCACTAGATATCCTCTCAATGTGGCCTTAGGAGATAGGATCATAAAGTCTGCAGGGTATTCTCAATAATCAAAAGCAACAACTATATCTTCAATCATACCATCAGGTCGAATTGTAGAACTATCAACAAGCAGTAGGACTATAGGTGTAGCTCTGAGACTAGTTATTTCAATCCACTACATAATATCCCTTATCATAACATTAATGGATGCTCCTAAATCTATCAAATCACTCTTTATCTAAGTGCCATTGATGACTATATTCATAATAGGGCTACCAGGATCATCATACTTAGGAACTAAAACTTTTCCTACCATAATATTAGCCAATTGACCCATTGCATGCACTGTTTGCGGATCTTTTTTCTTTCTGCTAGGCTTCTTTAGACATGCTTCCCTAAGTGCCTTACTATATACAGGGACATCCTTTATAGCTTGTAACAATAGTATTTTAACAGATACCTATTTCAGTTGATCTATAATATCAAAAGTTTGTTCCTATTCTACAAGAATCTCTTTTTCTTGCAACCTCTGAGGAAATGGGGGTAGTTGTTGATTTTGAGGTATTGGGATTGTTGGACTAGATATTTCTTGTTCTTTGGGTATTTTAGTTATAACTGGAGGGGATGGATTAGGAAAATTTGTCCCAGATCTGAGGTGAATATCACTTATAGATAGAGAATAGGTTGGGTATTGATTAGGATTAGCTAAATACACTTGTTGTTGTTGCTGAGAGTTTCTATTAGGATTCGACATTGGTTGAGTGGGTAGTTGTGTGGGTTTAGGTAGAACAATAGTGGCTGCACGGGGAGGCATTATTGCAAGTGGTTGTGGCTACTGAATAGGTTGCTGATATCCAGAAGACTGATTTGTCCATGGCTAA
This sequence comes from Cryptomeria japonica, assembly GCF_030272615.1. Taxonomy (NCBI): domain Eukaryota; kingdom Viridiplantae; phylum Streptophyta; class Pinopsida; order Cupressales; family Cupressaceae; genus Cryptomeria; species Cryptomeria japonica. The sequence continues at coordinate 47,034,521 of NC_081415.1, read as the reverse complement.
CTCCCACTCCATTGAGGAGCAGGTTGCCAATTTCCTTGAAATTGTTGCCATGGTCCTTGAGGTGGAGACCAATTTCCTTGTGGCTATTGCCACTATGGAGTTTGAATGGCAAAATTTTGCCCTTGGCCTTGAGGACCATACCATTTGGATAAGTACCAAAATTTTGAGAATATAGAGATTGCCATTGATCATTTGGTTCATAGGAATTTCCACTATAACTAGAAAAAGAAAGTGGATCAGGAGGCACACCTTGTCTTGGAAAATTTGGCCTTCTTTGAGCAACATTGAAAACTTTTTCATCATCACCTTGTATTGTCTTGAAGTCAGGAACTTCAAGATTTGCAACCATTTTACATCTGCAGTCTCTTTTCCTTTGTCTACAATGAGGGCATAGTTCTGCAAGAACTGCATCTTCTTCCTCATACTTCTTCTTAGATGAGAGTGTGTCTAGTTGAGTAGCCATATTATTTATGATATACTCCTTAAAATCCTTCAACAAATGGCTAAGTTTCATTCTAGAAAATCCATTACCAGATGTTGATGAAGAAACTCCTGGATTGAAACACCTATTTTTCTTAGAAGCAAATCTGGAATACTTCAGAATAATTTGTCCAATGTCATTCTATGTGGATTGTGTTATGTCACCTCCTCCCATAAGATCCAAAGAATCAATGCATTCATCACTGGTTCCTCTCAAAAATATCAGCTTGAGAGAATCTTCATTTAGAGTGCTATGCTTGGACTTTTTGACACTAAATAGAAATCTCTCCAGATAATCTTCAAGACTCTCATCTTCTTTCTCTCATTCTAAAAATATCATCCCCATGGCGATCAGTTCCTGTACAATAATCCTTGTATTTTGTGAGAAACAATCATTTCATCTCATCCCATGTAGTGATTATGCTACTCCATAGACTCATAAACCATCTTAAGGATGATTCTTTCAAAGTGATAGGAAATATTTTGAGTCTATGTGTATCTGTAGTATAATCAAAACTCCTACAAAGGACATCAAACTCAAACAAGTATGTGTATGGGTCCTCTGTCACTAATCCATAGAATTTAGGGAGGGAAAAAGCTGGAATGTTCTTGAGATTAGCATTATCATGCTGATCAGAGATAGGAAACTCAAATGTTGGTGCCAAAGGTGGGGGTGGATTATTCCCACCAAGAGGTGGATTTCATTGCATTGGGCTTTTGGGAGAATTCACTAAATGAAGTTCTTCTTCTGGAGGTCCAAAGAGAAAATGGAGACTGTTTTCAGGAAATTCAGATTTAGGATGGTTCAATTTCTTTGGGGATTTGATAAAGTTCAGATGATGGATTTACATCTGGGGGGTCAATTCCTGCATGATTAGGATGACTGGGGAGGAATCTACCTTGAGCATCTCTTCTTCGCCTATGCATGCAGGTTCATAGAAATTACTTAACAATCAGGTCTATCAAAAACAACTAAACTAAAAACTAAAAAGATAATAACCATAACAGGTTCTTAGTTTGACACCATCCCTGACAACAACACCAAAAATGTTCAGTCCAACAATATGAATAATAACTATAGTTAAAGTTTCAACCCAAAATTTGGACATTCACTTTGCAAAGTTACTATATTCGTAGCTGGATTTCATTTGATTGTCAACCCAGGGATGTAATACTTGAAATGGGTTTGCACTATATATGCACTAAGTTCCTATGATAGCTACTCTGCATTACTGCAGCAACTAAAATCTATATGGGAAAAGTAAGCAAGAATCAAAAAAACTGAATGGCTACAAGAAAAAATGCATTAACATAAATTTCACTCAAGAAATACTAACTAAGTCCAAAGCTACCAAACAAGAATTACTCTGTTTGCTTTGGCTGCATGAACTATCAATGGATCTGTTTCCAATGGCTGCAGGAACAGTCAATGCAAGGATGTCTACTGTAGTGAAAGAAGAAAACTAAATTTAACAAAGGCACAAGAACACTCACCAAGTTGGCCCCCTTGGATGAGTGCTTCCACTATTCCAAAATAACTCTAAGTGCTCATAACAACATATATTTATTCATTGTCTCTCAAAAGTCAATACATTATTCAGAATGAAAAGAAACTCAAAACAGTCAGTAACTTTATTTCTAAATCTTATGATCTTTTTATTTCTCTTTTCTTTATAACCTCTGAAAAGAGATGAAGATACTTATTTAAAAGAAAATAATAACTTCCTACAATTAAGATCATGTAGATAAGAAGAGACGGATAACATTCATAAAGGAGAACAATCGAAGTTAAGCCACTAAAAATGTGGATCTAAACCAAACCACAACCAAAACATAGCATGGTTGTATTACAAGATTGATGCCAACTAGAGTCAGACATAAATGAGTCTTGCGTACCTACCGTTCCTTATGCTCATTATCATCTTCATTGATTTGAACTTGTAGTCACCTCCTTGAATATCTCAAACTACAATTGGCATTAAAGGAGAACCTTCTCCATAACATCTCATTTATTCCTGCAATTCAAAAGAGAGAACATACAAGCATACACATATCTATTTTAATTAATCATAACATCTATTAATTTCACATATGATATCACCTATGACAATCCATATGGCAACAGGAATAAATCACATGGCTGTAGGAATAATTGGCAAAGATAAAACATGATTTAATGGATTCAGTTAACATCTTAAATGCATATAGTCAAACTTTAATACATCATTACCATCCCATCATATAAATCAAAACATGACAAAAACTTATGAGTTCTAGGAAAAAAGGAGCTAATATCTCAGCTCATCACTATTCTACTTTCACTTCTTTTCACAATCATACGCCTTCATAACTCATCCACTTGTTCCACACATCCTCCCTTTTGGTGATACATCATTGACCTTTAATGGAGCTTCTTCGAGGGACTTTGTTATCATGGATGCCCAAACTTCTTTAGGTGACACACATATGGGCAAACATAGTCTACACATTAGTAATTCTACATTAGTTCCTTCATCAAGGAAGATAGTCACCCAAGCTACACATCATTGAGTCAAGTAATAATGCAGTTAAAATCATAAGGTTAAGTCTCATATGTTCGAGGTAGGTGACTTAGTTCTCAAGGAAAATCCTAAAAATCAGCAAACAGAGAGAAGAGGGGCAAGTTCGAACAAAATTTGCTTGGTCCTTATATCATCACCGCAACCTATGTATTAGGTGCATATAAGCTTTCAACACCAAAATGAGAACCTTTGGAAGATCCTATCAATAACATGCACCTTCGTAGTTTTTACATATAGCTCTTTGAAAAAAAAATTTGAAAAAATACAAAAAAAAAAAAGAAAAAAAAAAGTAAAGAGAAATAAATTTGCCCAATGGTGAAAACCACTTCGGTGGTGCCCTGGGAAAGTAACATGGTGAAAACCAAGTTATTGGCACCATGCATAGATACATTTCTCCTCCCTCCTTCAGGATTCAATCTCATCCTTTCACTTTGCACACACTCACAACCCATCCATCCATAATAAACTTACCCATTCCCATCATGGCTTGTTAGTGATATACCTAAGATTTGTTAGCCATTCATAATAATCCTTCATTTTCACCCCTTTTCATCCATAATAAATCAGCTCCTATATGTGGTTAAGGCAAATCCTAAGTCTAGTGATGGGTGTGGAACTAAGAGCATCACACGTTCTAAGGAGTACAATTTGTTCTAGTTTTCTTTAGCTTATCCACATACAATCCACAATAAAGAAACACTTGCATTGCCAATCCACAATAAATTATTAGTTTCATTGGATTCAGTCAGTTTTAGATAAGACACAATATCAGTGAGCTTTCAAACAAGTCAAAATCTTTCAACAGACTCAAGAAACATTATGGTTCAGTGCTATCTATCCTTTTGTGAAAGTATACATTATGACCATAATCAAAAAGACTTATACAAGTGACAAGAGACACTAAACTTGAGGAGTACAGTGGATTTTGGTGTCGAGTCTTGGTTTTCTTTTGATTTTATCTTTTGGTGACATGTCTTTTAGCTTTTCCAGGATATCTCTGACCAGAGATTTTTTTAGTGGCAAAACTTCGCCAATTGGCGAATTCTATGTTTTTTTTTTGAGGAAATGGCGAATAGTCTGGGGCAACATAGTGGTCAAATCACCCAAAATTTTGGGGTTACCATTCAACATGCATTCCTATAATATTCACTTGGAATCACTCAGACGTGGGTATTAGATTACCTCCATTATTCATTGGAAATAGTAAAACAACCATGTACCCAGGACCTAATTTGCCAACGGTAAATTAAATGTTCATTGCACACATCGGCTAAATTCACCAATATCAATTAAAACATTAGAAGCATTCGAGGACCCATTTCACTCCGCTTAAATCAAGATGCATTTTGAAATGCCTGCACAATTTGCCAAAAATGCAATCATGGATTGATATAAATACACTCTTTCTTACAATTTGTTCATGTCTGATTAGTAAATTTGGGAGCTCTCAATTCACATTCTACAATTTGAGTTGGAACGTCGAAGTTCATTGTAGACCAGAGGGCCAAAGTTACAATCCTACAACATAGGCCTAGACATTCCTGATTCCTGATTCAGAGAATTGAGAAGGCATAAAGGTGAGTAATCATTTATTCATACTTGATAGTATTAGTTTTAACTTTTAATTCGTAGTGAGAGGTCAAGACTCAAGATGTCATAGTCAGACATGGGTAAGACTCCTCAAGGTGGTGAAGGGATTGAGCTGTCAGACAAGGGTGAGATTGAGACTCCTCAGGGTTGTGAAGGGATTGGGATGTCAGACAAGGGTAAGACTCCTCAGGGTGGTGAAACTGAAGGGATTGGGAGGCCATCAAAATGCCCAAAACTTAAACTTGAAGATACTACCATAAAGTCTTTCTTTGAAATTGGCAAAGTTTCTGGTCCATCAACTTCTACAATTGTAGAAGCCATTCATAGTAGCTCACCATCACCACAAGGTGGGATTGTCATTGAGTTAAATGCATCAAATGATGATGACAATACTGACACGACATAAGATGTTCTAAGGGATACACACAATGGGATAATTCACTAAGATGCAAATGCTAGTACTGAAGATGATGTTGGTAGGAAGAAAAGAAAAAGGAAAGTAAAAATGGGGCGATAGTGGGAGATGACAAGGAGTTTTAAGATTGATTGGGTAGAAAAGTACCCATTCATTGAACTAGTCCCAAACAATGATGAACAACCAATAGAATGCAGGTGTAAGATTTATAGCTGGAAAACAAAAAGAGAGAAGAAGATGCAGCTAAAGCTTGACACCATAGAAAACCATATTGGTAAGGTTTATGAAAAACAGATCATAGACGGAAAGGAAACACCAGTAGTAAGATGGAAGTCAAAGGAAGAATTTCTTCATGTTAAGTATGCCGTGAAATATGAAGAGCATAACCACAAAATGATACTGATTGGTAATAGTGGATTTAGAAATACAATCAAGGTTGGGCTTGAACATGTAGCGAAAGATGCAAACCTGGCAAAGACTATTCAGATGAGTGTTATTTTTCATATTTTGTCAAGAGGGCGTCCTATGAAAGATTTCCCAGAATATAGTAATTTATTATCTTTTTTAAATGTTCCTCACTATCCTATGTCACATTGGTCAATAAACACTGGATGGGAAATGGAAAACTATCTCGCTGAGGTGGAAAAGCAAAATTTACAAGAGTGTAAAAGAGTCAAATTTCATTTCATTATCCATAGATGAAGTTACTACGGTAGATAACACTGCTTGGGTTTGTATGCATGTGTATACTGTAAAAGAACACATTTGCTAAGCTCATCTACTCTGTGTTCATAAAATGAGGGGCAATTCAACAACATAAAATTTATATTTGGAAGTTAAGAAAGCTTTGAATGAAATTGCTAGTATGGATGACCTGACAATTGCCAAGAAGTTGGTGTGTGTTGGAGCTAATGGAGCTGCAGTAATGCAAGGTCAAAGGACCGGTCTTTGCGCAAGATTACAAACTAGTATTGCACTATACATGGTTGGAATTTATTGCATGGTCCATTGAATGAATTTAGCATATAAAATTGTAAGCAATTTCCCTACAGTGTCAAAAGTTGAAGATTTGGTCCACGAGCTCCACTCATACTTCTACTAAAGTCCTAAATGTTTTACAGAATTTCAGATTTTTGTTGAGGGAGTAACAATAGGAAACAAGCTTCTCAGGGATATTGAGACCAGATGGATCTCCTTGCATGGACCAGCGAAATGAGTTCTAATAGAATATCAATCCTTAATCAGACTAATGTATGAGCAACGCCTCACAGTAGACAAAGCTCCTGATCTCTTACATAAGTTAAGTGATATAGAGACTCTGTTAACTTTAGCTAGTTTTCTCCCCATGTTAGATTCAATGAACAAACTTGTTAAGAAATCCCAAGATAGAACTATGTATATCAATGAGTATAGAACTCTACGTAAAATGACATGCTTGGGCCTGGATGGTCTATATTCAAATCTCACAGGGCGCAACCCAAATTTTTTTAGGTGGCAGATAGTTACATATTTGAATCATGTTGATTTTTTTTTACATTTCAATACAAAAAATGAGCTATGTGTCTTTGTAAAAGTATTTCAGATACCAATGCACCAATCTAAGATGGGCAAGAGAGGTAGAGCACTACCAGTTAAAAAGAAATATTTTGACAGGATTGTTAAATCTGTTAGTGATAATTTGAAGTCTATTGCATATGAACTTTCAACTGAGATTCGTGAAAGATTCCCTTGAGAAGAAATACTTGAAGCCATGGGTTGTGTGTATCCTCAATTTTGGCAATCAATTGGAGATAATCCAAATGACGCAAAGGTGTTTCATAAAAAACTAGAGGAATTGATATTGACATTTTCAAAAGATGCATATTGCAATGGACAACCAATAGAAGGAATTTTAAATTCACATCATCTTAAAAAACAATGTAAACGTTTTGCATTGACTATGAAACAACAGTTGGTTGACTTGGAGAATCCACTTGAACTTGGATCAATCACAAGGCTTTGGAAAAGTATAGATCAAAGTGAAGTATTGAGTATTGCAATACCAGAATATTTGAAACTTGCTTATTTATGTCAAACAATGATATTGGGGTCGGTGGAAGATGAGAGAGTTTTCAGTGCATTAGGGCTTTTGAAATCAAAGATCATAAACAAATTAGACAAAAATTTGGAAGCTTACTTGAGGTTGTTTGTAACTCAGTATAATGTTAGAGATTTTCCATATGATAGGGCACTGGCAATTTGGAATTCTATGCATGAAAGACAAGGGTTGTGCAACACTTTAAAAGTTGGTGGTGCTACTGCTAGTGCTAGTGCTGAGACAAATGATGGAACGTAGACTCAGAGTCAGCATGACGACGATGAAAATTTTGAATACTCGACTCAGAATGAAGATGAACCTGTTAGTACTAGTTAGTTTCTAAATCTTGAGTCCATTTGGGATATAGAAGCCTCAGACTAAGTCACTGAAGTGAATTAGAAGTCAGTTTATAGTTATTAATAATTATACTATAGTTCTTGAGTCATATTACAGTTTCAATTTGCAATACTATAGTTGTCATTGATTATTTTTGATATTGTATTCCTTGAATTTGCCAATCAGAACAGATACTTATTTCATATTTTTAAATGTGAATTTGAATTATTAGTAAACAATTAGAATTTATTTTCTGCATTATTAGTAAACAATTGAATTATTAGTAAATTGGTTCCACACTATGTTGAACATGAAATGCAATAATTTGTGTCACAAGATCCATTAAAATTATTCATATTGCATAACTATTAGAACCTTTCTATTGTTCTACATTAAATACTTAACATGATGTTCACGATGCTTAGGGTTTTGTGGTTTTTTTTTTGTCTTAGTTGGCTAGTAAACCAAAGTTGTCGTGCATTGAAAATCTAAGTTGTCCTATCTTTATTTGTCCATGTCAACGTCAAGTGTTCTCAAATGGTTGGTCAGACAATGAGACAAGTTTCATGTTTCATCTCTAACTCGTAGATAAATTTCATGTTTAACAATTTAAGTGATGAGTTAGCGAGTGTTGGTTTGAGTTTAAATCGCGAGGTCTCTAGTATTTTGGGTGTTAGCATTTTATGTTAGCAAGCTAGAGATTGTTAATGCAATTTCTTTGGTTGAGAGGTCTCGAATTGGTTTGATGCCATGCATTATAGCCGTGAGAGTTAGTGAGTAAGTCATTAATGGTCTATGTGCCACTGCTCATGCCTGTTTATGAAGGTAATTAACATAAAACATCAATTTTTGTTGGTACTCATTGGGTCGTTGCAGTCAAGAGAAATAGTTTTGATATTTTATGATTATTGCTAGCTTGCAGGTCCTTTATCATCAAGACAGTTTTAGTCGCGAGCTTGAGAGTACTGGGAGATTTTAGTTGTCGCTACCTCACAAGATGTTTTGCACTTGACCATTTTATGTTGTGAGGTTGCGACTGGGTATGATTTTATGTTATTGTAAGGTCGCGTGGTGTTCACGGTTAAGTCATTTTAATTTGCGATCATGAGATGTGGTTGGTATTGCAACTTAGTTGGTTTTATCGCTTGCTCGCAGGTTTGAATTTGTTATCAGTTTATGTTGTGATCTGGGGATATGTAAGTTTTGGTTTGATTTTGTGGTCATCGCATGCTCGCGGGTTTGTAAGTCTTAAGTCAAAAAGTGTTGCGAGCATGCATTGGTAGTTAACTATCTTGTTGCGGGATCGCAAGGGTTTAAGTCAAGTTAAGTTTTGAGTTGTGAGCTTGTGATGAAATAAGTTGTTTTGTTAGATTTGCAGTGATCACCAGCTCATAGGTAAAGAAATAATATTACAAATGTTGTTGCGAGGTTGCGACTGAAGGGATTGATGAAGATCAATGACTGTCGCTCACTCATGAGATTCTTTGAGGATTCATAAAATGGGTTGCGAGCTTGGTCGCATTGTTTCTAACTCGTCGGTTACTTTCTAAATTGTTATAACTGGTTGCGAGTGTGCGATTAAAGATGGGGATTAACACGGGGACTTGTTTGTCGGGTTCTGTAAAAGTTTTGAATGGCAATCACCAATCAAATAGAAGGGCATGAATTCAAATTTTTCTTGAGTACTTCATCTTTGAATTAATGCCATAGTAGCTAGTTCATGCAAGTGTGGCAATTAATGAGACTTGAGAGAAGTGACGGCGCCCAAATACCATAAATTGCATGATCGAGCCGAGATTTTGTATAATTGCATTAATGCATTCTATCTTCGAGGTAATCCAATGAATTGAGCTCTGCAACAACATTGGAGAATTCAAAGTGTTGGGTATGGGAAAATTTCAAAAAATTGGTTAAGTTTTTCTCCTGCAGCTAAAATGAGCAAGGCGACCAGTGGAATTGGAGGTTCCAAGCCCAAGGCCACTGAGGAAAAGAAGGATAAGAAATACAAAGAAGAATTTGCAGATTTTCTGCCAAGGACTTCCATTTCTTTGAATACAAATGATTTGGCATGGAAATATTAATGGAGCCAATGCAAAAACCCGACCATGCTTCATATGATTGGTTTTGCTCTGTTTCATTATTTCTAGAATAATAGGGTTAAGGGTGTCTCGATGTCAAACCCTTGGGATTTAAATATGGAAAAGTTAATTGTGCCAGATGTGTATGTTGATGTGGATATGATCAAAGAGTTGTCCAAACACTATTACCCAGTATCTAGGGTAATCAAAAGAAAGAACTAGTCTGTCCTAGTTTCAAATAACAGAGCTAGCTTTGTTGAAGCTTTCCAGATTACTGGTGCTGCATGTACAGATATAGATTTGAAGCGAATTCCAGAGGATTATGACAAATACAAAGGTGTTATCAAGAAGTATGCAATGCCCAAATACATGCCTAGGGTGAATAGGAAATCAGTTCTAATTCCAGATAGTATCAAACCACCATTTGACATCACACATTTCCACCATTATATGCATTGTACAATCTATGGATTATGAGTGTTGAGTTTTGGTGGAGATTCAATAATGTCAGCTGAATTACTGATGATGACTATCGAAATTCAAGAACTAGATGTTAACAAAGATTACGATTATGTGGGCTATGTGGTTGAACACATTCATAATCCTCTAGTTGAAATTCAGAGTGGTGCACCCAACCCTACATTCAAGCATTATTCATTGTTGATGCATTTAATTTTGTTCTATAATGTTGAGTTCATGGATAATGAATTGGAGCTTTTCAAAGAAGAATTGGGTGTCTTAATGCCAATACAAAGATGGACCCAAGTTTGGGACAATAGTTCTCCCCATTCTTCTTTCCTTTTCTTTGAAAATTGGATTGTTTTGCCAATTATGGAAATGCTAGGAATAAATAGGGAAAGATTGTCAATTAATGTTAGGAGAGTTTTGAGACCTTACTAGTATGTTCCAAATTGGTCCATTTCACATAACTGGGGGGACTTTTTCTTTTTTGATAACTTTACTATGATCAGAGTCTATGGGTGTCCTCAGCCTCCCCATATTTTACCAAAATTTGTTCAATTTAGGATTGCTTTTATAGAGTTTATTTGGCAATTGACCCTAGTTGAAAAAGAATACCTTGACTAACACGGGAAGGTTTCTCTTCTTCCTAGGGTTTGGGTTGTGTCTGATTTTACCATTGGTAGGAGTTCCTTTGATTAAGTAAACAATTTCCTTAAACAATATAGGTTGGTTAATGCTGTGTCTAGATTCTGTGATCCTGAATAATTTATTAAACGTGCATTGCCAAAAATGACACCTTGGGCCACAATAAAGGACCATGAACCATTGGATGATGAAGATGTGGTGATAAATTTGCTGAGAAAAGAGGAAGTACAAGAAAGGAGAAGAAAATGGAAAAAATGATGAGAGTTGAAGCAAAATTGAAGGTTGTTGACCCTAGTTTCTCAGGTTTTTGCCCTGATAATCCATACCTGGAGAGGATTAACAAAATGTTGACTTTATATGAAACTCTGATGAAACAAATGCCTCAAATTCCAGAAGTGGTTTCTCAATAGAAAGACCCCCAAGATGGACATTCTTCACATGGAAAGAGGCCACTTAGTGTGTCTGCTGATGATGTAGAGAGTGGGGATGAAGTTCAATCTACCCAAGTGCCACCTGCAAAGAAACAAAAAACCAAAGAAGTCGGTACAATTATGAGGAGAGACCCTACTAGAGAAATTGTTACAGAACAAGGACACTACTTTCATCAAATAAGGACACATCTCAGAGAAGCAGGGAAAAATGAATAATAGGGATAAACAAACGAAGCCCTTGCTCAAGGCTTTGATGAGTGTGTGATGTTGTCAAATGAGTTCATGAAAGATGATGACTTTATTAAGTCAGATGAATTTAAAAGTTTTTTGACAAGGTTGAAAAAAAATCAATTAAGATAAAATCTTATCATAGAGGAAGGAAATGTAGAAAAGAAAGAGGAGATCATCAAGACATTGCAGGGATATGATCTTGACAGGGAGCAAATATCTGTGGAATAGGCAAGACAATTGATTAAGAGTATTGGTATGATTATGATGTCTGACTGGGATATCTGATCTATTTTTATTATTGATCATATTAGGAAGCAAGAGGACCCAATGTTTAAAACTGAATTTGAAATTGGAGATGTAATAAGAGGATCAGGATTTAATCCTAAGTCAACGACACTTGCTACTTGGTCTTTGGCCCCTTCCACTCAAAATCCCCACCTTCTAAATATCCAAGTACAAAAGAAAGTTGACAAAATGATCTGGAATTTGTATAACACAACTAACATGGAGATTGCCTCATCTTTTACTCAAGTTTCTTTCATGAATTTATTAAAAATAGAGGATTTGTCAAGAAGATACACAGAAACATATAGCCAATTGATTGCATTATCTAAAAAATATGAAGATACATTGATGAAGAAGGGCGCTCTGGAGGAAGAGTTAATGGAGTTGAAAGAAAAAATTGCAAATGAGCAACCTCCAATATAGATTATAGAACAAGTACAAGAAATACTAGCTGATGTGACAACAAAAATGGAGGAATACACAGAGAAAATTGAAAAGCTTGAAAAGGAACAAAATGTCAAGGCTATCTCTATTGTGTCAAGAATTCTGAAACACGGGATTAAGTATTGAAAGGAAAATTGATGGTAGAGCATGATTTCCACATTTCTTTGAAAGAGGCAAGTAAAACATCCTTTGAGGCTGTCGCTTTTCTTGGACCTTTATTCAATGTTTGGTCAGGAAGAAGCAGATTAATGGATAAGATAGATAATACAATGATGTATAGTGATGAGTTCCCTTCCAAGATCAATGACACTAAAGACATGGTGGAGGTAATGAATGCAACTTATTCATTTTTCACAAGGAAGGATGTGCTTATAAGTGAAATATTGCAGACATTTGGGGAAGGTTATAGTAAATTGGTGCCTTCAATTCATGGTAGTAATGGAGATTTGAAATCATTTTCTGATTGGACCAGTGAATTTGATTTTATTCTGGAGGAAGAAGAAATAATCAAGCATATAGATGAATAGGTTGATGCTGATTTCCTTAATGATATGCTTGATTCACTGTTCAAGGTTGAGGCTGACCATGCAAATTTTATTGTTGAGGCTAGGGTAGTTATAGATGCCAGATGGAAAGATTAAGTTGCAAAGTTGGAAGAGGTAAAGGCATTCATTTGGCCAATAGACAAAGAGGTGGACATGTGACAAACCATGCTAAAGAAAAAGAAGAAATGTCAGATTGCTACCCAAGATTCCTCACAGTAATTCTAAGCTTATTGAATCCTCATCTTATAAAAGGATTCCAAGATTAATTTGGGAGGGATGGCCACATTTTTTTTTATCAATAGAGAGGGATGACCAGTTGGCCACTTTAATTGATGTTGAAAAATTTGATATAGACATAGTTATAATAGTTCAACTATTCAAGAATTTGATAAGTGCATAGCTGAATCGCATTTTGAATTTACTTTCTGATATCATTATGAATATAATATCAATATCATTTACAGTTTGAGATCTTCACATAATTGTCTTTGTGTTGAATTTATGTTTTCACTGTGAATTGAATGGTCAAGGGTTTTTCAGTTTACGTATGAATATGGGTTGTGTATGTAATGACATATTCATTCCTATTTATCTGCAAATGAGTCTTATTGAAGTTTATTATCAAGTTTTCTTTGAATTGTAAGTGACTCTATGCCCTAGGGTAAGGCATTGGTCAGCTGTCTTGATGTTGACTTGGTGAAGTGACCCTCCAATTATAATAGTTGATTCATTATGGGTGAATATGTTTTCTTGTTTGCCCTTGATTATGAAATTGTGATTTATCTATAACATCTATCATGGAATTGGATCCTCAAAAGATATTCCCTTTAATTGATTTGCATGCATGTTTTACTAATTATGTTGTATTCCTATCTATTGTGGTGTTTGATACTTTCATTCTTAATACTCTTATGATTTTATATGCTATGGATGTTTATGTAATATATATGGAGGTAGTCTATGACTATCATGTACATGTTTTCCCTCCTCCATAAAGTTGACATTTACTCATGCCTATAATCCTCCCACCAATTACAATGAGGTGAATCCTTAATATGATTCCAGACTAACAAAAATTTTACATTCCTGGGCATAATAGGATGCGTTAAATGAAAAATTACATACACCATAACAATGCAACAAATGAGAAAAGTTAAAACTCATGATTATGATCATTTGAAAGAGATAGAATTATACACTAGAGAGAAATAGATCATAATTTAATTTCTATTGAATAAAATTACTACTTCTGTCGATTGTCACAAAATAAATTTATATATAACTCCTTCAAGAACCTACACAAATATTGACACTAAATGCTTTTCATTTTCTCTGTAAATGACTATACAACTTGCTCCCTTAACCTAGAGTCTAGAATCACTACTGGAACTATAAAAGGAACCCCAATGACTATACAACTTGCAAAATTGTTTGACCCATGCCATTATCACCCTGATGCGTTTAGATAGAATGTGAGATGTTACATTTTGTCCAATAGATCATTTCCCTTCTTGGAAGGGATACTGGGACCTGGCAAGAAGTAACTTAGTAAACTCACCCCTAAAAATTAAAATAGAGGAGGAAGCCTTCATGCCCATGATCAGGGAAAGTGGAAAGAGGAACTTTAGGGTAAATGTAATATGTTGGGGAGGGGTTGTAGCTTCCATGTTATCACAAAGATGACTGGCTGCCACTCCCCACCCAAAAAAATCCTTCTTTCATTCCTCTGTGGGCTCCTTCTTCAAACCCCCTGCCATCCTATGGTAGAGTAGAAGCAGAGGATGTTCCATGCTTGGCCTTTATTGATAAGAAAAGGCTTTCACAAACCCTCTAGAAATCCTTCTCATTTTCACAACCCCTCTGACAATAAACAAACTCACATAGGCGAAAACAAAAAAACACCCATCCGGTATCAAAGAGAACACAACAACTCCATGCACGATCCTGCTCAAACATCATCTTCCTTTCTGAGGAAAAAACCATTCCTAGAAAATGAAAAAGGTTTCTTTTCTTGTCTACCAATTAAGTCACCACTCCATTGTATTTATAACTATTGGCATTGTGTTGTCATTGATGTCAAATGATATAGGATGTTAATGGTATCACTGACATTGATGTCATCTAGTGAACAAGAAGTTGTCGATATGATGTTGCATACAACAGAGGTGAAGAGATTACATGGTGAGCATTGGTCATGTTGAAGTGGTAGAATACTGCTTAGTACACCATAGGAGAAGTAGAAGTATGAGAAGGCCACTAGAGTGCTAGTGTAAGGATAACTAGCAGGACTCCCACCGGATGAAGATTCTATCACAACATTGGTGATAGGTGACATGTTATGTCAACCGATGAAACATCAAAGAAGAGACAAGGAAGATAAGGTTCTCACTAGATAAAGATGGAGCTCATTGAATGTTGATAACATGATATCATCAAGAGTGGCAACCGGTATGAAAGCTCACCAGTAATATTGAAAAGGTATAGGTGCAGAAGACTCCTACCTAATGAGAATGTGCATGTATTGGATTGACATGTTTGAAGTTTGGTTTGCGGGTTACATAGGCAAAACAGACAAGTTCATGACAAGAAGGACAATTGGAAAGGTGTCATAAACCAATAGGGTTTGCTTACCGGTAGATGAAATTGGTTATGTGGGTGTTCGGTGACTAGGCATGAATCGACAGAACAATGTGATGAGGTGGATATCGACAGTGATTCCACATAAGGATGAAATGAAAAACGTGCATGAAGTAGTGGATGAAACATGCACGGGTCAGTGAGGTAGTTGTGATTGGTCTGACATTAATGGTGACTGCAAAGTTTGAGGTAGAGTTGTAGAGTTCTATGGCTCGAGATCCAGGACAAATTGGTTGTGCAGATCGAAGTAGGTGAAGGAGACAACTGGGTTATTTATGGTGATTGTCTGATAAAAGCCGAAAGAATGGTTGCAAATTGCTGAAGAAAGGAGGCATGTTTTGGAAGGCACATAAATGATAGATATGTACAGATAGACATCTCTAATTTGTGATCTGATCAGATTTGATTGGATTCGGTGTGTCTCATGATTAGTAGAGAAAACCCAAAGGTTCCAAGTTTGAATTAGTTTTTGGTGGGAAGTCTAGGTTATAAATACATCAGCCTAAGAGATAGATTGGGCTACTGAAGGGAAGAAGATTATGTTGTTGCCAAGTGACTAAGTGTTACTTCTGCACATGAGAGAAAAATGGCCAAGCACCCGACAAATATATGAGAAGAGAGTAAGAGTGAGGGAGAATTAGATTGAAGTGTTCAACTGGTAGAAGAGTAGAACCGGTAGTGTCCATACTTGGAGAGAAAAGGCAAAGGAAGTTGCAAAGTAGGCAGGCATAGAACTGACTAAGTATAGTACCGGTGGAGAGTAGCAGAGTGCTGAAGGAAGAGAGAACTGACAGAGAGAAAGGTGAAACGATAAGAAGTAGCAGTGAGGAGAGAGAGAAGTGAGTAAGAAGAGAAGAACCAACACGATAATGACTGAGTTGGTGAAGATTTAGTCAGAGTGTGCAGAGAACTGGTAAGGATGAGGAGATACTTTACCTGTAGGGAAGGTTGTATTAAGTTGTTACAAGATTCAATTGTAACTAGATTACTACCTTGTAATTGATGTTTTATATTGTGAACATTGAGTTGTAGCTTGCTGTAGGGGTTGTAGCTCCTTGGGTTGGTACCCTAAAGTTAGGGGTTGGTACTCCTTTGGGTTGTGGCCCATAATTCAGGTAGGTGTTGGTTCTCCTTGGGTTGGTGCCCTAAAATTTGTAACTGTATTTTATTGTGAGGTTGGATTGGAGCAGTAGAGTCTAGAAACATTGCTCACCGAGGTTTTTCCAATCTTGGGTTTTCCTCGTATATGCTGGTGTTATGTGATGCCCCCTTGTGAGTGTGTTTACAATTAAGTTAGTCTACTTCATAGCCGATAAGTCTGCATTGAGTTAAATCTATCAATCGGTATGCTCACATAAGATTGCAAAGGGGAAAGAGTTTTGAGAACCACTGATTCACCCCCTCCCCCTCTCAGTGGTGCATTGTGTCTAACAATTGGTATGAAAGTGTAGGTTCCTAGCTAGACGAGCTTTCTCCAACTTGGGTAGATTCTGGTCTAAGGACACAATGGTTTGTTTAGTGTCAATTCCTGCTCCAATGTTTGATGGTTTAAACTATGCTATTTGGAGTTGCAGAATGAAAGTCTTACTATCCTCCCTAAGTTATGATGTCTGAATAGCAATTGTAAATGGTCTCCCTAGGAATGTATGTCCCCCCATCAACACTGAAGAAGAAAGAAGACGGTTATGTAATGAAGAAGACATGAATGCTATATTCAGTGGGCTCACTAGTGATGTCTCCTCATAGGTGGACAAATGCAAAACAACAAAGAGTCTATGGGATAGATTGAAGATGCTTTATGGAAATGAGCCATGCACTGATGAATTGGATTGTGGAAGCATAAAACAACAATATTGACACATGTGGAAGTGTTGACAACAGTTCCGTTAGTTGATGTAGTTTTGATGAAGAGAAAACTCATCTCTTCATGGCACAAGAGACAAAAAGTAATGCACACACATTAGAGTGTGACAAGGCTGATAGATCCCACCGACAAGATGTGTTTGGGAGTGATGATGAAGATGAAGCCGAAGTAGATCTTAAAAGTGAACTAGTAAGTGCACTAGATAAACTACAGAGTGTTAGAAAGGATTTTAAGAATTACAAAGACTCGGTTCATGATGAATGCAACCGGTTTAGAATATGCCTTGAAGAATCAAATAAAAATATCTGCATATTGACATCTCAACTTGAAGAGGCAAAATGATTGACTAGTGAGTTGCAATTAGTCTTCGATGATAAGGAGAGAAGATGTGAGGATCTCCAACTAGAAGTGGAAACAAAGGCCAAAGAGTATCTGAAGTTGAAAGAGGAAATGGAGAGCATCAGGAAAGACCTTGAGAATTATCAAAATGAGCTCAAGATAAGGATCCAGTATGATGGCAGTACTAAGGCCTTGGACAATATGTTAAGCAAACAAAAACATTCCAAGGATATACTAGAGGATTAGGATGTGCTGTCGGTGAATGCTCTACAAGCAAGGAGAGCTCCCATAAAGATATTCAATTTATCTCCTTCAATGAAAATGGCAAAAGCCAAACCTTCACAGTTAAAGATACTCCAAGAAAGAAGGTTGACCTGACTTCAACCGGTGAAGACATGAAGAGGAAACCCGATGTTGCATGGAGGAACAATACAAACCTGAAAGGTAAAGGGAAAATAGGAGAAGATAGCTTTACTGAAAGCAAGAACATGAGAAGACCACCTAGAAGGATTTTCACCAGTAGAAGATAGGGAGATGTTTCTACCTACACATCATGTCAAGTGTGGAAGAAGGAGAGATCTGATGGAAAATATGTAGAGCATAGACAACCCTATGTCCATCCCCTGAGAAGGAGAAATGGAGAGACCAAACTGGTAAGATCATCTCATGTTTGGCAGAACAAATTTGTAAGTAATAAGCCACCTTTCTCTGGTTATTGCTTTGTATGTAAAGGATTTGGTCATAGGGAAGATGAATGTAAAATGAGGCCTAGGAATAGACAAGGTTCTCCTCCTAGTAATAAAATGTTAGATTGCAAGAGAAGAAATGCATATGGGCATAAGATATCAGAATGCACAAACATGCATATGCCCACTCCTGATTATGCTGACAAGAATCCATTTAATGCTTCTAGAAATGAAAATGTTGTATGCTACGAGTGCAATGGATTTGGCCATAGAAATTATGAATGCAGGAAGAAGAACTCACCTTCCTATGGCAACTGGTGGAACTGTCCTAATCAACTCAGAGGTAGTTATAGGACTTATGAGCGGCAAAGACCTATATGAAACAAAATGAAATGTGTTCCTGCACATGCAAAGAATTCAAGGATATCGGTAACCAACCAAAATGGCTAGGAATAGCTAATCAGTATGTTAGAAGGTTCCCCAATCATGAGGTTGGGATATATACTATCTGCTTCTATAGCACTACTTCTGGCTATAATGGAGAATCCAGAAGTGTAAGGACCAATGAGGAGGAGAAGAAGAAGACTATAAATGTGGAAATGAAAGAATTCAAGCAGACATGGAGGAAGAAGCTGAAAGATAAGAGCATGGATTAGAATTGTGCATTCAATGTACAAGTGATATCTCATATGGCTTAAAGGAGATACAAGAATCAGAGGGAGTTACATACTGACTATATCATTCACCCCTTAGTTGAGTATAGATAAGGAGATGAACAAGTTGTTGTCGGTAAGAGGAAGAAAATATGAGAGCAATATGTGTAGTTACCCTAACTACACATGGAAGATGGCTTACTGCTACAGGAGAAATGAATGGTAGCAGAGGACATTGGAACTGGGAAATATAGGTAATAAGGAAAGTGTCTCGGCAAAGAGAAGAGACCAGTATATGCAGCATGTTACCGACACAAATGTTGATCAGTGTTGCTAAGTTATGTAAGTCAAGTCAATGAGTTGAAGGGTCATTGCAACAACTTTGATAGCTTGGATGGATGTGGCTATGTCTCAAATGTCATCGAAAAGGACCTGAATGACATATGGTGGCCCAATATCTAATCCTATGTGCATGCATCTTTATGAGTCAACAAGCTGGCATTGTGGTCATGACGGTGGATGTTACAGGTATTGAAATAAGTATCGGTTTAGGATCTGGTAGATGAGAAATGAAGACTAGATATTTGAGGTTCAGGAGGAGTTCAGTGCTATATCCTCAAATTGATATCAGATATATTGTACACAAAATCAGATCAAGCAAATTCTCAAAGGAGAGAGACCGGTGTATGCTATTAAGGGATTGTTAGGTACCTAAGTTTTCCATCTCAAATGTTGGTAGTTGAGATGATGTTGTGCATAATCTTCAAAGGGGGAGATGCACGCGATAAAAAGGGGCAGAAAGATTTATGTCAGTGCTCGGTAGATACAAGGAGGATTGTTATCCTAACCATGCCCTTTGCCATTATTGTCAAAGGGGGAGAAAGTTACTATAGTATACCAAATACTACATGTGTTGACATCAATGCCAAAGGGGGAGATTGTTGGCATTGTGTTGTCATTGATGTCAACCAGTATAGCATGTTAACAGTATCACTGACATTGATGTCAGCTAGTGAACAAGAAGCCATCAATATGATGTTGCATACAAATGAGGTGAAGAGATTACATGGTGATCATTGGTCATGCTGAAGTGGCAGAATACTGCTTGGTACACTAGAGGAGAAGTAGAAGTATGAATAGGCCACCAGAGTTCTAGTGTAAGGATAACTAGTAGGACTCCCACTGGATGAAGATGCTATCACAACATTGGTGATAGGTGACATGTTATGTCAATTGATGAAACATCAGAGAAGAGACAAGGAAGATAAGGTTCTCACTAGATAAAGATGGAGCTCATTGAATGTTGAAAAAGTGATGTCATCAAGAGTGGTAATCGGTATGAAAGCCCACCGGTAATATTGACAAGGTGTAGGTGCAGAAGACTCCTACCTAATGAGAATGTGCGTGTATTGGATTGACATGTCTGAAGACCGGTTTGAGGGTTACACTGATAGAATAGACAAGGTCAAGACAAGAAGGACAACTAGCAAGGTGTCATAAGCGAGTAGAGTTTTCTTACCGGTAGATGAAACTAGTTATGTGAGTGTTCGGTGGCTAGGCATGAACCGACATAACAGTGTGATGAGGTGGATACCAACAGTGATGCGACATGAGGATTAAATGGCAAACGTGCATGAAGTGGTAGATGAAACATGCACAGGTCAGTGAGGTAGTTGTGATTGGTCTGACATTAATGGTAACTGCAAAGATCGAGGTAGAGTTGTAGAGTTGTACAGCTCAAGATCCAGGACATATTGGTTGGGCGGATCAAAGTAGGCAAAGGAGACAATCGAGCTATTTATGGCGATTGTCTAAGCAAAGCTGAAAGAATGGTTGTAGGTTGTTGAAGAAAGGAGGCGTGTTCTAGAAGGAATGTAAATGGTAGATATGTACAGATAGACATCTCTAATTTGTGATCTGATCAGATTTGATTGGATTTGGTGTGTCTCGTGATCAGTGGAGAAAACCCAAAGGCGCCAAGTTTGAATTGGGTTTTGGTGGGAAGTTTGGGTTATAAATATGTGAGCCTAAGAGATAGATTGGGCTGCTGAAGGGAAGAAGATTATGTTGTTTCCAAGTGACTAAGTGTTACTTCTACACGTGAGAGAAAAACAACCAAGCACTCAACAAATATCTGAGAAGAGAGTAAGAGTGAGGGAGAATCGGGTTGAAGTGTTCAACCAGTAGAAGAGCAGAACTGGTAGTGTCCATACTTGGAGAGAAAAGGCAAAGGAAGTTGTAGAGTAGACAAGCATAGAACCAACTAAGTATAGTACTGGTGGAGAGTAGCAAAGTGTTGAAGGAAGAGAGAACCGATAGAGAGAAAGGTGAAACGGTAAGCAGCAGCAGTGAGGAGAGAGAGCAGTGAGTAAGAAGAGAAGAACCAACATGATAATGACTGAGTTGGTGAAGATTTAGTCAAAGTGTGTAGAGAACTGGTAAGGATGAGGAGATACCTTACCGGTAGGGAAGATTGTATTGAGCTATTACAAGATTCACTTGTAACTAGATTACTACCTTGTATTTGATGTTTTATATTGTAAACACTGAGTTGTAGCTTGGTGCATGGGTTGTAGCTCCTTGGGCTGGTACCCTAAAGTCAGGGGTTGGTGCTCCTTGGGTTGGTGCCTTAAACTTTGTAACTATATTTTATTGTGAGGTTGGATTGGAGTAGTAGACTCTAGCAACATTGCTCACTGAGGTTTTTCCCATCTTGGGTTTTCCTCGTATATGTTGGTGTTATGTGATGCCCCCTTGTGAGTGTGTTTGCAATTAATTTAGTCTACTCTATAGCCGGTAAGTCTGCATTGAGTTAAATCTATCAACTGGTATGCTCACATAAGATTGCAAAAGGGAAAGAGTTTTGAGAACCACTGATTCACCCCCTCCCCCTCTCAGTGGTGCATTTTGTCTAACAATAACCTTTTAACACTTCATTTGGTGATGCTCATTCACATGAAAAATCATCATTCTGGTGTTTTTCAACATGACTGTAGACTCTCAAAGTCATGCCTATCAAATCCAGTGCATCCTACTAAGGCTCATCTATTGTGAATAATTTTATTCTGATTTTATTCCTCCTTGATTGGACAAATTCTTCTTTAGAATCCCTGACAACAGGCAACCTGAGCTCTGATTTCTTAGAGAAATCTATGATCTCCCATCTCTAACTGATAAGCTATCCAATCCTTTTATTTCTCTAAAACTGTCTTCCTCGCTTGTCTAATCAACCTCGACTCAGGAGAAACCTTTAAACTAGTCCCTTAGGAATGAGTTGGCATCCAAGCCTTAAAAATTCCTCGTACATATTAGCTTGCCACCATAGTTGTCGCTAGCTCTCATGTTTGTTTAATGTTAGCATTTTTTAGGTTGCGAGCTAGCGAACAAATAGTTTGTGGTTAAGTTTTATGGTTATCGCCAACTCGCGAGGTAAAATGTCTGAAGATGTGATCAAGCCATGAGCTGGCAACTAGATGGTTTGGGTTTACATCGCGAGGTCTCTAGCTTTTTGGGTGTAAGTGTTTTATGTTACCGAGCTGGAGATTGTTAATGAAATTGCTTTGGTCACGAGGTCTCGAGTTGGTTTAATGTCATACATTATAGCCGCGAGAGTTAGCGAGTAACTCATTTCATATAGTTATCACTATATCTCATGTCTATTTAATGTTAGCTTTTTTAGGTCGCGAGCTAGCGACTAGACAGTTTGTGGTTAAGTTTTATGGTTATTGCCAACTCGCGAAGTTAAATGTCTGAAGACTTGATCAATCCGTGAGCTTGCAAGTGAAGTGCTAGCGGTTAAGAGATAAATAGTTTTATGTTGGTGAGTACACGAAAAGGGTTAAAGTTACCACTATCTCCAAGTCGCTGCGGTGATGAGGAATTAACCTTTTGTGGTCAAGAATTGGCGGGTGGTAGTTCAGTTTCTCTTAGTTGCTAGATCTCGAGGTTATGAAGGCTTATCATTTTTAGATTGCGAGTTGGAGTTAGAGTCGTAAGGGCTTGTCGCTAGGTCGTGAGATTTTCTAATGGGCAGTCTTTCAGGCAGAGAGTTGATGACTATGTGCCACGTGTTTTAATGACTTAATATCTTGAAATCGCCAATATTTTTTTTTTATGGTTTGAAAATAGCTTGAAATTGCCAATATTTATTTTTTATGGTTTGAAAATAGGTTGAAATCGCCAATATTTTTTTTAGTGGTTTGAAAATAGGTTGAAATCGCCAATGCAAACATTTTTCTAGTTTTAAAAACATTACAATTCGCCCATGCAAATATTTTTTTAGTTTTAAAAACATTACAATTTGCTAGGATTCTTCACAAACTTTGAGCGATCATGGCTAATTCTCCAATGGAGATTATTATTTTTTCTCTGTAAACTGCAAAAATTTGCCAAAAAAATTAAAATTTTCCTTGGGAATTATACAACCTTCGCTAGGTTTTTACACCTTGTCCAAGGAGGGAGTTTCTTAAAGTTTTCCCTATTCTGACTAGAGATTATATCTCTAGGATGTCTTTGACTAGAAAGGCAAGGATGGGATATGATTCACCTCCAATTGTTTTGTTGTCTATGGATTGTCCCTTAGTAATGCTATGACTTGTCCAAGGATATGAGCACACTATGATTATAGTGTGAAATGGGGCATTCCTTGTTTGTGATTGTCTAATCTCCATGCAAGCTGTATAATGACTTTCTAGGTCGAACCTATACCTCAATTGTTATAACCTATTTGCCATAATAAAACTCAATGATGATAAAGCACAAGAATCTCTTTCACTTCCATATCTTCTATCTTCCATCTCCCTTTCTTGATTGACCTCCATTATCCTTCTTGAGTCCGCGTAGCATGATATCACATGAATGAGTATAATGACACACTAAAAATATTTGCATTTCATGTATTTTGCACCCGCATTACCACATATTAGCATTTCATACATATATATAGATATCACAATTGTGTGATATCTTGCACACAATACATGTTAGCACATTTTACATTCTCATCATGTACATAGTTATTTGTATTTTCATATTCATCTGCTTTTCATACATTCACATTTGCATCATGCATGACATATAAAAAACATAAAAGAACAAAACAAATATTGCATTTCATCACGTACATATTTGCATCCATATCATATGCATCACATAGAAACATGCATCACATAGAAGCAACATCACAGAGTTACACATGCATATAGCTGCCGCAAGGATGAATCATCTCATATATATATCAAAAATCATAAGTGTCATGATAAAATAATGTCAAAATACATATGGGTATAAAATCCCCTGAAGGTGTCTACATCATCATACAAAAATGGTACAAAACTGATACATAGGGAGCCATCTAAGGCTATGATGAACTCCCTCCCTCAGATCCAGCTGACCTAGATGGATTCTGAGCCATGGAAGTCCCCACTCTAGGATAATCTCTCATGCCCCCTCTATCTAGTGGTGGTGGAGGATCCATGACCCCGCCAGTAGACATCTATCTCATATCCCTCCATCTAGTGGTCATCGTAGTCTAAGATGGTTTTTGGAAGCTCTTAGCCTACTAATCAGGTGGTACAACTCCAAAATACAAGTCTCTCCAGTAGGCTATATCCTCCCCTGCTCGTAGAACATAGGCATATCCAGCCCCAGTGTCCTTTGTTGCTCACCTACCTATTAGGCCCAATATGGAAAGCTAATGTACTAAGAGGGGAGGGGTGAATCAGTACTTCAAATCCTTTTATCAACAATATCTTTATTGTTATGCATAAACCAAAAACTACTGTAACATAACATAAAGCTAAAACAAATAAGTAACAATCATACATGATTCACTCCATAACACATGTATTTTGGTTACGCAGAAACTCTTGGTTAGAGAGAAAAACTGTAGTGGGGATGGCACCCACAACTTCACTACTGCAATAATAAAGAGTGCTCGGTTAGAGCTACATATTTAGCTATTTCTGATAGCTTACCTTGTTAGGAGTAACAAGATTTGTTAGATCTACCTTGCTAAAGGATTTTACAACACTTTATATAAATGTTGCACCTGGTTAGAGGATTTATAATTTATAGATTTGATTAGAGTCTTTTACCTTGTTAAAGGTTTCTCTTACAACTTTAAAATATTACAATAAGACTTTAAAAATATTTGCAACTTTACATCTGAAATGCTGTAGCAGATTCTATGTGCTCAAAATAATATTACCTTGCCTATAGCATACCTCGGTAACTCATAAAGTAACTCGGTAAACCCTTCTGTTTACTCTGTTCTTTGACTGTTCTCTGATAACCTTCTCGATGACCTTTGTGTCTCTGTAATAGTCATAATACTCTATGATTTCTCATGTATCACATAAGTCTTGCTTCATACACATATGCACACACATTTCTCCTCATTCACATACATTTCTAACCCTAAATTCATGCTATATAAATAGACTTCTTATGTCGGTGATCTGATTCATTGCTTCGATCTTACAAACATGATTTCTCAAATAAATAACCATGCAAAATATTTCATTGGTTAGATGACCTCAAATTATACAAAATCTTTATGTGCAATTTCCAATGTGATAATGGTTCTATGTGCCTCGATCTTGTAACATGTTTTCATATGTGTGTCCAGGTTCAATGAATCTGGTAACAAATTTCACTCGGTGTATATCAACTCAGTGTATTATCTTTACTACTCGGTAGACATGAAATAACACTCGGTAGATAACTCTGTGTATACTGGGCTCTGTGACTGTTTTCCTTCTATAACCGACTAGATTGTTCATACCGACTAAATATTTCGGTAGTGGTAACCGACTAGAGTATATAGAATGACTTCGTATATAAAACTAATGGCAATTTGATAAGTAGTAACACTACCTGCCCTCTATTCCTCCTCATGCTCCATGTAACACCGAATGGCTTGAACTCTCTCTCACTCAGTGCCCCTTGGTTGTCTCCTGAACCTAGCCCCATCCCTCTCTAGATCCTAAATCTCATCTGCCTGCCTCTAGAAGATCTCTCTCAAGGATAGTAGCTCATCCTCCTCCTCTCCTCCCTCCTCACCCTCTCCCTATGGATGCTCCTATCCCTATCCCTGTCCTAGAACCTGTGATGTTGGCACCTGTAAAGGAAATCCACCTCTACCTCCAACTACATGAGCATTTCTATCCTCTCCCTTATATCTCCTCTGAGCTACCCTCCTCTCTATTACTGCACCTCACCTCCGCCATCTACCTCTACCTCCACCATCCCCACTATCATCTCCACCATCCCCACCGTCACCCTCTATCAGCTCTCTTGGATCTGTCAGCCATGGAAATGGATGCTCCGCCCAATATGCGTTGTACTCAACATCCATCCCTACGTCCTCCACCTCTTCCCAAATATCTCAAGGCATGGGAACCATCTCCTGCATCTGTGCCCCTATCTGGTCATAAGATAATAATGGACCTAAATGAGTTTTATCTCTCACTGTATGTACATACATCCCTGAGCCCCATGGCATCCATTGTATCCTACCAAACTGCTTGCATACTCTGTCAATCAACTGCCACTCAATAACATATGGTGTCTACCCAATCAAATACCTACTCCTAAACAAATATGGCAACTCCACTATGCCATCCTCCCACTCCTCACAATCTTGATAAGGCCTCCATACCACACTATCTACCTCATCAATCACTCAACACCAATACTATAGCTTCCCAATCCGTGGCTAGGAAGTAATCAGATCATACAAATATACATAACTGTGCCCATGTCCCCTGCCTCTAAAGTGTATCAGTTGTGTAACCAGAAGATTCTCGTATGCCCATACCTGCAGTAATGTTACTCCACATCCCAACCCCACTGATCCATGATACACAAACTAATGCAACTCATAATACAAGTGTGCCAACAGACACGACCACCATGCAAACTTGGTGTGTTCAGTCACCAATGTCTCCAGAGTCCTCCCCCATCCCACAACCAACCCTCATGTCACCCTATCTAGATAGAGGAACCCATTGATAACTCCTTCCAGCACTTCCTGTAGCTATCATGGTGTCCCAGGACACATGTCCTGTTCTCATCTCTAGTCCTGGATCTTGAAACACTCATCTCAATGAATCCTAATCTCCCTCTCGATCATAGGGAACCAACTCCCCATCGATTGGTATCCGCAGTATCCTATACACATCCTCCAAGGTGACTATCATCTCACACATTGGTAAATAAAAAATGCATGTCTCTAAGTGCCATCTCTTAGCTAATGTAGTCAACAACCCCATGTTTGCTCAAAACTCAAGCATATACATAATATATTGTAAGCCCATGCCCTCAATTGCTACTCTATCCTCCAATGTCAACTCTGGTCATAATCCCCAAGTTGAAGGGTATCTCTCCCATGACTCTAGCATTGGTAAGTCCTCTTGCAGTCAAGAAAATCAACTGTATCAATCCTAGTAGTACTCCATGTTCATCACAAAGTGTTTCTCTTTTATCCTAGTGCTTATATCTATCATATGGCACTCTATCCTAGTAGTACTTCCTGTTCATCACAAAGTGTTGTTTTTATCTTATCTTCTAGGGAACCTACTCGAGTGTATCCTCTTGAGTAGCTTATCCAATTGACAATGTATGTTCTATCACAAAATTGTCAATTTCAACCTAATCTGATTGACAATGTATGTTCTATCACATAATTGTCATTTTCTATGGTACTCCCTGTTCATCACAAAGTACCTCGCTATATCCTATCCTAGGGCCTCTGCTTGAGTGTATCTTCTTGAGTAGTTTCCTGATTGGCAATGTATGTTCTATCACTGAATTGTCAGTCCTAGCCCTATTTGTTATCCTAGTCTTCCCTAGAGGACCTATTTGAGTGTATCCTCTCAGCAACTTATCCAATTGACAATGCATGTTTATCAGAAAACCATCGATTCGAACTTGAAGATGCGCATTCATGACACAAATGCATTTAAATATTTCACAAACATTCCTACATTTCACATACACACCTATATTATATAGATGTGCCACTGACCTGCATATACATGCCTACCCTGCACAAACATTTTTGCATTTCACAAACATGCTTGCATTTGTCATAGACGCCTTTGAAATCATAGATGCATTTAAACAAGACACAAATGCTCCTAACCTACCTAGATGTTCCTGGCACCAATGTAGATGCACCTTAACGTCTTTTTCTCCACTTGACAAGTTTCTTAGACATACCTAATATGCATTTATTTTTTCTACCTAACATGCATTTATGACAACAATTAATGCACCAAAGTACAAGGAGGTTTTGTGGTACGTAATGATCACTCTCCTACTTTTGCTGGCCTCTGATATCAGTGAACATGATCGAATTTGTGCACCAATTCCATCATTGTTGACTATTGACTTCTCTCTTCTCTCTCTGCACTTTGATCTCTTAGGTGTGTGGATGACAATGAGGATGTTTTCCCTCATAATCTATCTTATAGACTACCCTAGTCCTAGTCTCCTGAGTCAGCCTTCTTTATCTTGTGACTCTATCACTCTATCCTATCTTGTTAGTCCTTTGTAGCCTTTCTTTCTTATTGAGAGATTGTCTGCAATATTTTCAGATGTTTTCATCCAATCTCTCGAGGGGGCATATCATTCCCATCTTGGGGCAACTTTGTATCAGTTTATCTTATCTTCTTTGAAACAACATGACAAGTTTCATTGTCTCAAAGAGGGGCAAAATGTAGACACCCAAAATCGCCCTGTTTTATTTATTTAATTATTTAAGCCTAATTCTTCTATTTATCAAATAAATATTTATTTATTTAATTAATTCATTTATCCTCTTCTAGACTTTTTCCTCATTTAAATAAATACTTTTATTTATTTAAATTTTCCTTCTCCTAAATTAAATAAATATTTTTATTTATTTAATTGATCTCACTTCCTCTATTAATTAATTATTTATTTATTTATTTATTTAATTAATTTATTAGCCTTTTCTGCCTATGACACATGTCATTCATCATTAATTCCTACACTACCTACCCCCTTTATCATTTTATTATTCCTTCTACCTACCCTTTAATCCTAGCCGGCCATTTATTTTTTACACCTCTTAATCTTCTCCATTCATTTCCTACAATGTCTTCTATATAAGTAGATGCTTCTTTCATTATCAATCCTCCTAAGCATTCAAATATCCTAAGAATTCTAATCAACCTTATGCAATCAAGCCTTTTTGTGATAAAGCTATCAACCACATTTCCATTCTTTATTGAGCTCTTGTGCACACATAAAATCTGAGAGCAAATATATCAAGCAAGATCAATGGAGATATGAATAATGGATATTCAAACCCTAGTGGACATGTGATGGTATAATCTTTTTGATTTTTTGGATTTACATTGTCTTAGGTAATCTTCATATGTTATGGTGGATCTTTGTTGTTGTGAGGATAAGATTTTGTGGTTGAATTCATTTAGTCTTTCAATATTGTTGTTTTCATTATCCACTTTTCACCATACACAATTGTATTCTTCAAACAAGTGATATGTGTGGATTACACATTTCTTTGTATAAAATAGAGTTTCATATAGCACTACATGTACATACTATTGTTTCTGAATCTCAAGAGTAATAAGATATTCAGGAAATGTTATGAATTGAAATAGAGATGATATTATGTACATGTATAAAATAAGCAATATTGTGAACTGTATTATGTTATTTTCAGTGAGGCACTTATTCCAATGAGGCATATTCATCATTTAGTAAGAAAATAATAGCTAGTGAAACATAGCCATCTGTCAATGAGAAACTATCAGCCAATGAGGCTTTGTAAACAACAAATTTCATAATAAGCTAGTGAGGTGGTTTCTCAGTTGTTTTTCATCCCTATGAGGGTCTTACACTCATGAAAATCATTATGTCATGACCCTTATATGATATTTGTGTTTTACATGTGTATGTGCCATTTTGTTTCATTATACTTGTTGTTATTAAAAGGTTATATCCTTAGTTCATGTGCAATTCTGTTACATCTTTTAAAAAGTTGAATTGAAATTTGAATTGACTAAGAACACTAATTCACCCCTCCCCCCTTCTTAGTGTTCTTTGTACTCCAACAAGTGGTATTATAGCCAAACCTTGTCATAAGTCTAGCCAACTAAGGGGATTCCTCGTGGAGTACTAGTTATGGCAAATCGGGAAGGTCTTTCTACTTCTAGAACACCATTATTTGATGGTACTGGTTCTGCTTTCAAGAAATTCAGAATGAAGCATTATATAACCTCTTTAGACTATGAAATTTGGTCTATAATTGAAATTGCATATATTGCTACTACAACACCTTCTACTCGTTATGAGAAAAAAACATATGAATATGATGCTAGAGCTGCAAATGCTATTTGTTGTGGTTTGAAAAATAATGTGCTTGTTAAATTTATGGACTACAAAAATGCAAAATCCATCTGGGATAAACTCTCTAGTATATATGAGGGTGATGAAAAAGTCAAAGAGACAAAACTAAAAATATTTAGAGCTAGGTTTGAAATTCTAAAAAATGACAAAAGAAGAAAAAATAGCTTATTATTTTCTAAGAGTTCAAGAGATTGCAACTCAATCTATGGTCTTGATGAAGACCTAGAAGAAAAGGTTGTTGTGAAAAGGGTGTTGAGATCATTGACACCAAAGTATGACTAAAAATTTTATTCTCTAGAAGAAAGGGATTTAAATAAACTCAAGATGAGATGCATGGTATTTTTATTGCCTATGAGATGAAATTTTTTAATGATGCTTCTACTAGTAAACAAACTGCATTTAAATTTCTGAAAAAAAGGATAATGATAATACTTTTGAACTCAACAATCTTGATGAGAATGAGTCTATTTTTGTTAGCGAATTGAGAAGAGAATCAGGTAGATACAAAGGGAAATTACCTTTTAAATGTTTCAACTGTGGCAAAATTGGGCATTATGTGACTCAATGTCCCAATAAAGATCTTGATAGTGATGAGGAGGATCTTAGAAAATAAGGAAAGAAGAAACCATTTAATTACAAAAAGGAAAAAGTTTTTAAAAAAAAAAGAGTTTTTGCTGATGTAATAGATAGTTGTTTAGAAGACTCTTGAAGAGGTTGAAGAAACACTTTTCATGGCCATTGTTACTCCCAGTGAGTATAAAAAAGAAAATACCTCTAATAAATCTGAAATAGAAGTTTATCTTGAAGGTGCATTAGAATGTGCCCTTAGTAAGATCAAAAAACTTTAAAAAGAAGCCATTGTATAGATAAATAAGATACAAAAGGAAAGTGATTGTCTGATTCACAAAAACAATGAATTAGAAAAACAAATTTTAGTTCTAAAACTTTAGCTTGAAGAAAATAGAAAAATTATTGAAGTTACTCAAGATCAGTTGAATGCTAAGAAAAAAGAATGTTGTACCTTAGGAGAAAAAATTGTTGCACTAAGGAAGAATCTTGTCATGTGTGAAAGTAGTGACAAGTTGACAAATATCTTGAATAAACAAAAAGAACATAAAAACAAAATTGGTCTAGGGTTAGCAAAAGGACAATGCTCAACTTTTGATGATGCTACAAAGAGGAAATCCATTGACAAGAAAGGTATATCTTGTAAATATAATTTGCATTTATTTGGACATTGTTTTTACTGTAATCAATATGGACATAATGTTGGAAGTTTGGTGAGGTTGTTGGAATAATGTTGCAAATATGAGCTTAAGAGATATTTAAGAGATGTGTTGTCATTGATGTCAACATATTTCTCTGTCTGTGATAGTGATGCAGTGAAGTTCAATGAGCTAGTATGTTCAACATGGTGAAGTTCAAAGTTTGCAGATTAAAGGGTTTTTAGAAATATATATGTAGTTGATTCAATGCGAGTTTTAGAGGTCAACATGAAGATTTGATTGAGCTATGAATATCCATGTTGTGGCTAGTTTTTTAGTTGTTCAGTGGCGACAATGTTTAGTATTTTGATTTTCATTGCTCCGCATTGTAATATCTTACTCTATAGATTTGGTGGTATGTTTGGGAGGTTGGCGTGCATCCTCAATTCAGGTGGTTTTTGGTTTGGCAGTCTGCAAGTTATTTTTCAAGGTTGGTAGTCATTATAATTAGTGTTCTTGAGGTTCGATCTAGAAATAATGATGATTCTAGTAATTTGGGTTTATGTGGATGTTTTTATGGTAATTCATGATGCTTGTGGATGTTTCTATATTGTGTGCCTTTTGTGTTGGTGGTCCACATTGATCGTCAAGCTCTTAATTGATGATTTTCTTTGGTATGTTGGTGTTCTTCATGTTCTTGGCCAACCGGATGCTTGTAGCATTTTGTGGATATTTGAGGCATAATTATTGGAGGTGTTTCGTGTTCGAGGTGATGATTTGGGTCCATGCTATTTCTTATCTGACATTGCTTTGGTCCTCTTGTCATAATTTGTATCTGATCAACAACTATATCATTATAATTATTTTATGTGTGTTCAGCCGACCTTATTGATTTTTTCAAGGTTGATGTCATGCATAAATAAATATAATAATCTTGTGTGATGTATGGAAGAGTGTATGTGTGTGAGCGAATAATGTATTTATCTTTCAAAAGCAGAGAAGAAGTGTGAAGGAGAAGAGGAAAGTTGTTATGTGCTTAATCAAAACTGTAACCAGACATTAAGGATGCTATTTCTTAGTTCATAATTTATGGAAGTAATCAATGATTTTTTGTAAGTAAAAGATCCTTCCTTGGGTTGTAGCCCTTTTCATTTTGAGTAGTGAGTTCTAGGCAGTGTACCTAAATGCATGTGCATTCCCCATTATAATACTTCTAACAATGTATACCTAATTTGTGGGTTCATCTCCGCCGTGGTTTTTCCCCTAATAGGGTTTCCACATTAAAAATCTAGGTGTTATGTGTGGTAATGTGTGCTGATGATTTATGTTTTCATGTTTAATTATCAGATCTGAGATTAAGGGTAAGTTGTGTAAGTTTTTGAGACAACTGATTCACCCCCCCTCTCAATTATCTACCCTATTTTAGATTTATTTCATCAATTGGCATTCGAGAAGGTTCCTCTAAAGAAGCTTGAATGCTTGAGGTGATTTGGGATGACAACCTACAAGAAGAACAGTCCAAGATTTGATGACAGTAGCTACTCGCTTTGGAAGAATCGCATTGAATTTCACTTGAGATGCATTGGTGAATCTTACTGGAAAATTACCAAAGACAAGTATACCATTCCTCCAAATGGTCCTTCAACTCCGAATGAAATAAAGGAAGCTAAACACAATATTAGGGCTAAGGAAGCATTGTTGAGTGTTCTATTTGATTCTGAGATGACTAATGTTATGGAACTGAAGACTGCTCATGAGATCTAGAAGAAATTGGAAATTTTTTATGAAGGTGATAGTTATGTGAAGATTTCCAATTTGAAGAGCCTTAAGGGTAAATATGAGATGTTGAAGATAAGTGAAGATGAGAATATCACTTCCTTCATATAGAAAGTAAATGAACTTGTGTGTAAAATCAAATGTGCTAGTGGAATATTGGAAGAATCAGAGACTGTTGCTAAATTTCTTAGAGCCTTACTTGCATCATAC
Source organism: Cryptomeria japonica (assembly GCF_030272615.1). Classification (NCBI taxonomy): domain Eukaryota; kingdom Viridiplantae; phylum Streptophyta; class Pinopsida; order Cupressales; family Cupressaceae; genus Cryptomeria; species Cryptomeria japonica. The sequence goes on along the minus strand of NC_081415.1, from coordinate 47,001,171 downwards.
AAACACAAAGTTGGTACTATTGAGGAGATCTGGATTGTGACTAAGGTAACTAGGGAAATGTTAATTGGTAAGCTTTCAACCTTTGAATTGAGTGAGTTTGGTGACTCTCATCCTAAGACATAATTTGCATTCAAGGGCAACATTTTTGAAAATGGTAAGCAAATATTGATTCGGGTGAAACTTATTCAAGGAGGATATCAAGATATGAGAAGGAGATGAAGGAAATTGAAGAATAAGAGAGAGATATTGAAGCCCTTATTGCCAAGAGATTACCCAAAGGAGCCAATAAGTATGAAGTAAAATTGCCTCTTAAATGTTTTTTTTGCAATAAGATAGGTCATTTTGCCTCAAGGTGTTTGAAAAGAGTTCTTAAGACAAGACCTAACAAACCTAGATTTCAGAAGAGATGTTATTATTTATCTTGATGAAGGTGTGAGAAATGATGAATCTGATAATGAAGGTTCAAGTGATAATGAATGGGTGTTTATTGCTATCAAAGAAGATGATTCAAAGCCTACTGATTTTGCTAGCTGTATGAATGTGGAAAGAGATTTAGTGGCACAATTTGAAGAGAAAGATGAATTGTGTCACAACCCTCCTTTATCACTTTTGGATTTAAAATACAATTCTATTATATTTTTGGATAAGCTATTTGAATGATTGAATAAATGTTATAAAAAGAATGAAAATAATAATACACACACACACACACATGGAAAATATACATTATTTTTATTTATTTATTTTCCACATCCAATTATGGCACATGTTGTAGGAAGAATAAGAAGCTTCTAGAGGATTCTCCACCAGCTTGCATGTAACTCCCCCACTAAGTCTAATCAATTTGCATGAAGTCCAAAATTGGGAAAGAATCTCCTTTTTAATTAAATTTTATAGATAGTGGAATAGAGGGAATTTTCTTATAAAATTGTATGCAAGTTTCAAAGAAGGGAGTTGATTATATTTTTGAAGGAAATTTCCCAAGTTTTAGAAGTAGATCTTTTCTTTGGTAGTTTCATTTTTCGTTGTAGGAATTTTAAGTTGTTGTTGAAGGATTTCTCTCAAGTTGCAAGGAAGGATCAAAAGGATAACCAGTGGATTCAACATCAAGCTCGATAAACCATGTTTTCTCCCTATTATTTCACATTCACTTATGAGGAATTCGTATTATCAAAAAAAATAGTTATAGATCTTCCTTTATATAAAGAAATTCTTTTATTAGATTTTAAATCTTTTATTTGGGGATAAATAATAATGATGATGCTTTCATATAGTGCATGTAAAATATAGTTATTTATTTATTTTGTTTCCCTCAAGAAAATATACACATGATCTTGCTTTTGTTTTTCTTCCAAAGATTTTAGCAAAATAAAATCATATTCCTTTATTTGTTTAAAATCTCTTTTTCTAAAATCAAAATTCTTTCTGTGTGATTTGAATCTTTATTCCTCCCTCTAATTCATTTCTCTAGTTCTTTGAATGGAAATCTAAATCTCATTCTTTAATCTCTCTGTGATTATTTTAAATCTCTCTGTGATTTTTAGTTAAATAAATCTCTCTGTGAATATTAGTTAAATAAAAATCTCTCAGTGAAATGAGTTGAATAAAATTTCTCTATGAATATTAGCTGAATCTCTATGAATATTAGTTAAATGAGTTAAATAAGATTTCTCTGTGAATATTAGCTGAATCTCTGTGAATATCAGTCGAACAAACTCTCTCCCTGTGAAATCTGAAAATAAATAATCTTCCTATAAATAACTCTCTATCCCCCTCTCCGGACATTGGTTGAGAAATAGAATATAAACCCTCTATGTTAGCTTGTATTTCTCAATTTAAACACCTACCTACTTGATAATCTGTGCATTGCTGGAGCAAATTACTTCTCTGGTTATTTTTATTTCTCTGTTATATTTCATCCCTGGGTTTAATATGATATTCTCTCTTACATTAATATTTTCTTAAGTATACATATACCTGTTTATGCATTCTCCTTTTATACAATTTATTATTCTGGAATGAACTATATATATATATATATATATATATATATATATATAAGGTATTAATAGTTTATGCGAAGTGATTAATATTTATTTTTGCATGACATAGTACCCGTGAGTACCAGCTCGCAGGTGGAAGAATGGAGTGAATACTCTGCAGGGGAGTGGTACCGTAACGGTACCCCCCCACTAGCCTGCGGTCACTGCTACGATAGTGGCCGCAGGGTAGTGGAGGGGACCCGTGGGGTCCCACTCCCATTGACCTTTGTCAATACCAATCAAACCTAATTCGAAGGCAATGTTAATTCTTTTTTTTGATATATGTTTAAAAATGTTAGTTTATTTAAATTCCTTCTTTTATATATATATATAAATTTTAGTTAATAAAATTTTTAAACTTAGGTAAATTTTAGATTTATAACTAGTTTTAACAAATTTATATTAAATGATACTTAGATCCTCTTAAGATCCACTTAGCAATTAAATGACTTGAAGCTAAATTCTATGTTGGGATTAGTGGTTTTATAAGCGATATTCTCGCATGTAACTTACCCTACCTTCGCTTCATGCAAATGTCTTTACATTGATTTCAATTATTGGTGTTCCCATCTTCATGCAAATTATACGTTTAATTGTTAGTATGCAAGTTACCTAACTGTCATTATTATGCAAGTTATATTCAAGTTTTGAATAATAAATAATTCTAGTTATGGTTTTTATTCCATGTCATTCATCAAGTAGTTATTTCAATTAATTGAGCTTTGCAATGTCTAAATATATGCGTTCAATTCATAATTATTTTCCAAGCATGATGTTTATCATAAGTTAGAAAAATTAAATAAAGGAAGTTGGAAAACCAAAACCAAGTAGCGTTCAGTATATACAGTGCCTCTGGGTCATGCTTAGGGGTTATGTCGTCGTGTTGAACTATTGCACTTAACACCTAATAAAGCTACATCAACGACATCTGTGGCATCGTCCCTATAAATCGTTGGGGAGTAATAAGGGACAGTTGGAAGTTAAAATCCAAGGGGTGGGTAATCCCTCTTGGATAGATAATCTAATAAGATAATTTTTAAATGATTTTTCATCCGTTGAGATAAACCATAGTAAACCCCCTTTAGGGTTGGTTAAGTAAAATGCTTTTATGAAATTGATTTTAATCTTGAAGAGATATTGGTGATTGACAATTTGGTCAAGGGTGACGCTCATGATAGGTGTTAGCATGTAGTTGTTAGGCCACAAATAATAGGCCACCTTGAGCCTTTGTTTAAGTGCTACCACCATGGGTAGCAACCACAGAGAAAATGTCTAGGACATTGACCCTAGAAAGGGTTGTGTACCCACTAATCAGTTTACATCAAACCATAGAATAGAAAATAGAACTACATACTTTATGCCTTGATCCTGTGCCGAAGTGGGTATGTAGGCAGTCTTGGGACGGAGTTGTCCCTTGTACTCAGGCATTTGTGGGTGGGGTCTAGGCTTGGTAAAAGAAGGATTGAGTAAGAATCCTATTTTGAAAGATAAGATAATTAAATTGGAAAAGTAATTCAATGCATACTCAGAAGGAATCCCGTATGGATTCGCTTGACTTCCTGAGGCTTTAAGCCAAATTTTGAGGCGGAATTCAAGCTTGTATTATGTTATTTAATTACTCCTAAGGACGGCGACCTCAGTGCACTTTTTTTAGAAGAGTGTAGTACTTAATGAGTGGCTCAGGACCTGAATGGTCCCGATGAGTCTAAGTCTCTAGCCAGAGCACCTCCTATCCCAATTGGATAGATGCCTACACCGTATGGGTAGATGCCTATCCCGTATTGGATAGATGAAATCTTATGTCCCGTATGGACAAATGCCTAACCCGTATGGTTAGATTCTCATCCCGGATGGATGAATGCCTAATCCAAATGGATGGATGCCCAGAGTATGCGATTGAATCAAACATAATGATTAAATTAAACACACAAAAAAGAGAAATGGTCAATTTCATTGAGTTAATTATGGTGGGTTATTACAAATTGGTGATTGACAATAGATGCTCTCACCATATGACAGGTGATAAGAATAAGTATACGAGTTTGAAAAAATATGAAGGTGGCGTTGTAAGGTTTGGTGATGATAGACATGGTGTAATTTGTGTTAGAGGATCCATTTTTCTTGATGGTAAGGATAATATTGATTATGTCTTATATGTAGAAGGTTTAAAGAATAATATTTTGAGTGTTGGTCGGATGGTTGACAAGGGATATGATCTTCAATTCAAGAATGACAAATGTAGAATCTTGGGTGGTTCTAGAATTGAGAGTGAATCTGGTATAAAGACAAAAGGTAATATCTTTCACTTAAATGTTGCTGGTAAAAGCTATTTGATTGATCAAATTGATGAAAGTTGGTTGCAGCATAAAAGGACATGTCATGTGAATTTTGATAACATTATCAAGATAAGTTCTACTTAAGCAATGAGAGATGCTCTTAAGATGATGAAACCTACTAACCCTATATACAAGGACTACCAGTTAGGAAAATAAACTAGAGTTACTTTCAAGAGTAAGAAGAATTATTAAAATGGATTGTTGGATCTTGTGAATACTGATTTATGTGGTCCTTCTAGAGTTGGAAGCTTGCAGGGAGATATATATTTTATGTTGTTGATTGATGATTATTCTAGGATGGCGTGGGTTACTTTCTTAAGGGAGAAGTCTAAATCTCTAGATAAGTTAAAGATTTTCAAGGCTATGGTTGAGATAGAAATGGGTTTGAAGTTAAAGTGTCTGAGATCTAATAAAGGTGGCCAATTCACTTTTGGTGAGTTCAAAGAATTTTGTGAAGAGAATGGGGTAAAGAGATAGTTGTCTGCTCCTAGAACTCCCTAGCAGAATGGAGTTGTAGAGAGGAAGACCAAAACCATTCAAGAAGCTACTAGAATCATGATGTTGGAAGGAAATGTTCCACATGTCTATTGGAGAGAAGTTGCAAGTAGTGTTATTTACACTCTTAACCAAGTGCATATCAAAGGTGATACCTATAAGACTTCTTATGAACTATGGTTTGGTTATGCTCCTACTATTAAATATTTTAAAATTTTTGGAAGTAAATATTATATCAAGAGGGATGGAGATCTAATGACGTTTGATGCTAGAGATTGAGAAAGATAGTTGAGAGTGCAAATGTCAAAGTTGATGAAGGCAAGGAAATACAACCCAGATTCTCTAGATATAACTTAGATGATCAAAACGAAAGCTTTGATAAAGGAAAGCAACCTCAAACTTAGAACCAAGTGCAGATCATTCTAGAAGAAGGAACAAGTGCAGTTGTTGAAGAAAGAACACAAGAAGATGAAGTTCAAGAAAAATCCTAAAACTCCCAAGTATGTAATGTTGAATCATTCTGAAAATCAGATCATAGGAGATAGAAATAAAGGTTTTCAAACAAGAAGAAGAGTAGTTGAAGATCAAATTAAGTATTGTTTGATTTCAAAGGTTGAACCTAAGGATGTGAATGAAGCATGTAAGGATGAACATTGGGTCAAGGCATGGGAAGAAGAATTGATGCAAATTGAAAAGAATAATACATGGGATCTTGTTCCCAGACCTAAGGACAAAAAATGTAATTAGAACCAAATGGGTCTTTCAAAACAAATTGAATGAGAAAGGCAAAGTTGTTAGAAACAAAGAAAGACTTTTTTTGTAAAGGATATTCACAAATGGAAGGAATTGATTTTGAAGAGACTTTTGCCCCTGTGGAATGGATCGAAGTTGTAAGATTGTTTCTTTCTTATGTTGCTTACAAGAATTTCAAAGTCTATCAGATGGATGTCAAGTTAGTATTCCTAAATGGCGAATTGGAAGAAGACGTGAACATTGAGAAACTGGATGGATTTCAATTGTTTGACCAAGGAGATATGGATTTCTGGTTGAAGAAAGCATTGTATGGATTGAAGCAAGCCCCAAGAGCATGATATGCTGGGTTTGATAAGCATTTGCTAAAGCTAGGATTCAACAAAGGTACTACTGATAGTAATATGTACTTTAAGATTGATAATGATAACATTCTGATTGTTTAAGTTTTTGTTGATGATATTATTTTTGGTGGAAATGAGAGTCTATGTAAAAATTTTGCTGATGAGATGCAAAATGAGTTTGAGATGTCTATGATTGGAGAGATGAAATTAATTTTGGATTTGCAAATAACTCAGTTAGATAAAAGCATTTTTGCATCTCGGTCCAAGTATGTGAAAGAGTTATTAAAAAAGTTTGGTTTGGAAGATTCAAAGCCAATTGGTACTCCTATGGTGACAAGATGTAAGTTGACCAAAGATGATGATTCTCCTAAAGAAAATCAGACAAGATATAGATCTATGATTGGTGGATTTCCTTATTTGACTCAAACTAGACCTGATATCATAAATGTCATTTGTATTGTTGCTATATTTCAAGTTGATCCTAAAGAATCTCATGTTGTGGTGATCAAAAGAATTTTTTAGATATTTGAAAGAAATAGTTGATTTTGGTCTATGGTATCCTAAAGATGATGATATTACTTTGATTACTTTTATTGATGTTGATGATCAAAAGAGTACTAGTGGTGCATTTTTCTTGGGAATAAAATTGTTTTCATGGTTGAGAAAAAAGTAGAATTCTATTTCTCTATCTACTACGAAGGTAGAGTATATTGCCGCTGCAAATAATTATACTCAGGTAATGTGGATGAAATAAATGTTGAAAGACATCAGAGTTGATTATTATGAGCCTATTGTTATTTACTGTGACAAATCAAGTTCCATTAACATTTCTAAGAATCCGGTGTTGAATTCAAAGACTAAACATATATCCATCAAGTTTCACTTTTTGAGAGAGCGGGTTAATGAGATAGAAGTTAGATTGTTGTATGTGTCTATAAAGGAACAGATTGTAGACATCTTCACAAAGCCTTTTCCTAAGGATACTTTTGAGTATCTTAGAGGGAAGTTAGGAGTGATTGCCCCTCTTGATTAGAACTAAGATGCACTAATTTGCATCAGTCCGGTGTATTTCATAGTTATATCTTGTGATCTAGATTGATGATTGGTGGCTAATACTAAGGGGGAGTAGTCAGTTTTGTGAGTCAGATGTTGAAATTCAATTTTGTGAGTTAATCTTGTGATTTGATTGTAAATATGTGCCTTTTCCATTGATGTCAAAGGGGTTGAGATTCATGTGAAAAACTATGAAGAGTTTAGGGGGAGAAAGTCATGTGAGTTGTTGATTCTTTTTCTCTGTCATTGATTGTTTTCACATCATATGTTGCAATCAATGCCAAAGCGGGAGATTGTTAGAAGTTTGGTGAGGTTGCTAGAATAATGTTGCAAATATGTTCTTAGGAGATATTTGAGAAATGTGTTGTCATTGATGTCAACATATTTCTTTGTTTGTGATAGTGATGCAATGAAGTTCACTGAGTTACTATTTTCAACATGGTGAAGATCAGGGTTTGTGGATTAAAGGGTTTTTAGATAGTTGTCTATAGTTGATTTAGTGCGAGTTTCAGAGGTCTATATGAATATTTAATTGAGCTATGAGTATCTATGTTGTGGTTGGGTTTTTAGTTGTTCAGTGGTGACAGTGTTCAATATTTTTATCTGCATTGCTCCGCATTGTATTATCTTATTCTGCAGATTTGGTGGTATGTTTGGGATGTTGGTGTGTATCCTCAATTCAAGTGGTTTGTGGTTTGGTGGTTTGTAAGTGATTTTTCAAGGTTGATAGTCATTACAATTAGTATTATTAAGGTCGGGTATAGAGATAATGATGACTCTAGTAATTTGGGTTTGTGTGGATGTTGCTATGGTAATTCATGATGTGTACATGTATGTTTCTATATTGTGTACCTTTTGTGTTGGTGGTCTGCATTGATAGTCAATCTCTTAACTAATGATTTTCTTTGGTATGTTGATGTTCTTCATATTCTTGGCCAACCAGATGCTTGTAGTGTGTTGTGGATGTTTGAGGCATAATTCTTGGATGTGTTTCATATTTGAGATGATAATTTGGGTCCATGCTATATCTTAGCCAAGATTTCTTTGGTCCGCTTGTGATAATTTGTATCGAATCAACAACTATATCATTGTAATTGCTTTATGTGTGTTGAGTCGACCTTGTTGATTTTTCCAAGGTTGATGTCATGTATAAATAAATGTAATAATCTTTTGTGAGGTATGGAAGAGTGGATGTGTGTGAGAAAATAATGTAATGATCTTTTAGAAGAAAAGAAGAAGTGTGAAGGAGAAGATGAAAGTTTTTATGTGCTTAATCGGAACTGTAACTAGGCATTAAGGATGCTATTTCTCAGTTCATGATTTCTGGAAGTAATCTGTGATTGTTTGTAAAGCGATGAGCCTTCCTTGGGTTGTATCCCTTTTCATTTTGAGTAGTGATCTTTAGGAAGTGATATTGAATGCATGTGCATTCCCTAGTGTAATACTTCTAATAGAGTATGCTTATTTTTTTGGTTCATCCCCACCATGGGTTTTCCCTATCAGGGTTTCCACATCAAAAATCTTGGTGTTATGTGTATTACTAATTTATGCTTACATGTTTAATTATCAGATCGAAGATTAAGGTTAAGTTGTGTAAGTTTTTGAGATAGTTTATTCACCCTCCCTCTTAGTTGTCTACCCTATTTTAGAGATATTTCATCACATTAAGGCAAACACGTGTACCTTTATGTTTATAATAAGTTCTAGTTTTGTGAATGAAACTATTTTTTAGTTTTTGAATAAGTTGAAATGTTACAGTTGTGGAAATTTGGTCATATAGCTAAATTTTGCATATCAGTTTCTGAAATAAAATAGAATAAGACTTAGAACAAAACATGTCCTAGTTTTGAAAAAAAAAAAAAAGTTATTCTGGAAACCAAAACAAATTGTTGCTAAGGCAGAAGCAATTCTAGTCCAAACAACCTTACTTGCTCAAAAGAAAAACTTATTGGTTGTAGATAGTGAATTCTCTCACCATGTGACTATTGATAAGAGAAAAATTGTTAAATATGAAGATTATATTGGTGGTTTAGTCAAATTTGGAAATGATCTCTATATGTAGATCAAAGGAAAAGTAACCATAATGCTAGACAATGAATCTCCTGTACATGATGTATATTGTTTAGAAGGTCTAACTCACAATCTTCTAAGTGTGAGTCAAATATGTGATAATGGATTTAAAGTCACATTTATTGCTTTAGGCTATGAAATAAGCAAAAAATATGGTAAAACTATTGCAGTAGGTTTTAGAACAAATGGAAACATTTATAATCTTCACAAGACCTCTAACAATAATAAAGAAGGAAGTGTTTATTTCATGAGTCAAATTGAGGAAAGTAAATTGTGGCATAGAAGACTTGGGAATATTGATTATGATAATCTTGTTAAAATTTGCAAACATTAGAATGTAAGGAATATTCCAATCATTTATAAGCCTAGTAATAATGTCTACAAGGAATTCCAAGAAGGTAAACAAACAAAAGTGAGATTTAAGCCCAAAGAATATTCATCAACAAAACCATTACAATTAGTTCAATCTAATATATGTGGTCCAACAAGGACAAAATCATTGAACCATGAAAGACACTTTATGCTTTTTGTTGATGACTATACAAGAATGCCTTGGGTAACTTTCTTGAAACATGAATCAGATGCCTTTGACAAATTTAGAATATTCAGGAAAATGGTTGAGAGAGAATTTGATCTAAAAGTAAAGTGTCTTATAAAAGACAAAGGTGGAGAATACACTTCACAAAAGTTCATAGATTACTGCGAAGAGCATGGTATCAAGAGGCAATATTCAACCTCTAGAACACCACAACAAAATGATGTAGCAAAAAGAAAAAATAAAACTATTAAGGAAATGGCTAGGACAATGCTTCAAGATGAAAAACTACCTAACACTTATTAGAAATAATCAGTTCATACTACAATTTATACTAAACAAGGTTCAGTTAAGGGTAAACACTAAATTTACTCCTTATGAATTATGGCATGGTAGAACTGCAAATGTTGGATACTTTAGAATCTTTGGTAGTAAATGCTTTGTTAAGAGAGATGGTGATAGTTTAGGTAGCTTTGAATTTCGTTGTGATAAAGGTACTTTCTTAGTCTATTCCACTCATAGAAAAGCATACAAGTGTTTCAATTGAAAGTTAAAAAGAGTGGTTGAAAGTACTAATGTAAAATTTGGTGAAATGTTGTAGTCTTGTGAACCATAGAAAGAAGACACTGAAGAAATCCACTCACCAAATAGTGAAGGAAAATTAGAACAAGAAGATAAAAAAAGTACAACTGAAACACCTATGAGATCCACACCAAATATTTCTTAAAAAATAGTACAAAGAAATCATCCTCAAGAGAAAATAATTAGGGATAAGGCTATTGGTGTTCAAACCAAGAGAAAACTTTCAAATGTAAGTGATCAGGTATATTTATGTTTAATTTCTAAACTTTGGGTTAAAGAAATGCAATAGGACCAACATGCATTACATTCCTCCGCCTTTAGTTGTTTTGGTGATTTGGCTCAATGATTTAGCTATGTTGGTGTTACAGGAATATATTGTGCATCCATATTTGTTTTAGGGGTCCACATCACATTTTGGGTATGTTTAACTTGTTTTCTCTATTGGTTCTATCCTCTGGAGTTGAATTGAGTATTTTTTGTCTATGTGATAGCATGCAAATTTGAAGGCGATGATTCGGGAAGTAATAGGAGTGTGTGCCAATATGGTGTGATTCTTCACATCTTGTTTACCTTCTATATTTCTTTGAAGAATGTTTTTCAGTCGATGGTTTATATTTTAAACATTACTTATAACTAGGCCAACCTAATTGATGTATTTTCTTTGTGTAGATGATATATAAAGGAAGAGATATTTTGGAGGATGATTTGTGATGATGTGTGTTGAATGAGAAAACATGGAAGTATACAAAATAAGTGAATAGTTTGACATAGTTCCTGAAAGAGATTTTTTTTTATGGAATAGGTTGTGAGGATATTGTAACTAAAGTTTCTCATACTACCTTTTTCCATGATGTATACGAGATTTAATATCATTCTTTTTCTCCAAAGCATAAGATACGTACAATATGGTGAAAGTAACTATGGAACAAGGCTAAAATTGATGCTTTTAAAAAGGACTTTACTTGAGGAAATGGACGTGGTGTTCTTTGGAAGTATACATTTATGATGTACATCTATAATTTAAGTCTTGAAATTTTTTTTTGTGAATGATTCACTTTTATTTTAACAATCACCAAATTTGGATCTTCAATATATTCACTTATAAGCTAACAAAAATTTGACTAAAAAAGGATTGTATTGTGGACATATTATTCTTGCATTAAATCTTGATATGTTGCTATAAAGGAGACAAGATACAAAGTGCTCAGTGTCAAGCATATCTTCAAGAAATGTTAAAGATGGAGCAGATGAAGATGCAAAACCACCTTAGCATGATCAACAATTTGGTATTTATTCAAAGTTAGGTGTTATTAGTTATTCCTTTTGTAAAAGTGATTTATGTCACTTATTGTAACTACGAGCTATATCATGGGCTTGATTTTTGTAAAAGTCATGTAAATCCTAACTTGCTTCTAAAAGATAGTTACTAGAAGTGATCACTTAGGTAGTTGTGCTAAGTGGTTATCCTAAGTAGTTAACCTAGGGGGTTATCCTAAGTAGTTATGGGTTGTTTATTAAGGTGAGTCTATAATTACAAGGCTTTAGTATTGTGAAAGAGAGACTCTTATAGAGGGGAAACTCTAGAGAATTTTGTAGAGAAATGTTTTGAGAACTTTAATATTCATGCTTTGTACCCAGGGGTTTCTAGACATATATTTTCAAAATAATAATGAAGAATGCAATGAGTTCACATGTATTGAATGTATTCATGAGTGATTATTACTAATTTCTCATATGGTAAATTACTAATCTCTTTTTGTATTAGTGAAATTCATTTCTTTTTAGTTCAATGATCTATGTAATTGATTTGATGAAACTCAACATTTCCTGGTGTCTTGATTTGTATGAGCTAGTATATCCTATCTCTTTGTATGTTGACGTTTGTTGTGCTTCTTCTATTATCAATTAATATCAAACATATTTTATCATGAGAACCCCCTTGTAATTGTTATCATTGATGAAATCCTATTTGGTATTAATTCATATGTCTTCTGGTAGGATTTTTTATTTTGCATCCTTCTTTAGTTTTATAATTTCTCCTTTATGTACTTTCAAGCTAAAATTACACAAAAATACTAGGAACCCTGATCAGATGAGGGAGATGGTCCTCTAAAAATTAGAGAACGATTTTAGTTTCATAGAAATCTGTCCAACTGTTGGGATGGTTGTCACTGCTCTTCGATCAAACAAGGTCCTTTTTAGAGAAAATATTTTAGTGTCAAATTTGTTTACCAACAAGATGTGAATCTTTCTTTGGGTGCCAAGATGATTTGGAGAGTTTATGAGGATATGAGAAAATTATGGAGTAAGATAATTGTCGCCAAATATCTTCAAAATAACTTATATCTGTTGTTTGAGAAAAACTTTATCCTTCCTTAGGGATCTAACATTTGGATTTTTTTCAACGTATTGCAAATATATCATTATGCTTGATATGAGGTGGTGCCTAGGAAATTGTAGGAAAATCAATTTTTTGGCATGACAATTGTCTTGATTGTGGGCCTCTTAAGGACTAACCTCTATTCAGGTCCTTATTTTGACACTTTGTGGACACTATTGGTGAGAAATCTGCTAATTAAATGGAGGCTTTTGGCTTGATTAGGCATTGGAAAGAACTAATTGCCCCATTTGTAGAGTTTAAGCATGCTTGCAAGGATTTAAAGGCTAAGGTGAGCACTTTTATCCTCTCTACAGACTTGAAGAGGATGACAAGTTAGTGTGGGGTGATAAGGGGTCAGGCCAAGTTATGTAAAAGGAGGATTTCAATAAATATTCGTGTACTTTTGATAGAGGTAGAGGGATGGAAAATAAAGTGAAGATTAAACAAGGTGTTCCTAAAATAAATTATTTCTTATGAATTACATGGATGAAAAGATCTCTCATGTGGGATAGGTTGAGAGTGTATGTCCGATCTAGTCTTTCAAGATGTGTGTTGTGTGAAGCCATGGAAGAAATTAGTGATCATATTTTACTTCATTACAATTTTTTCACTTAGCACCTTTGGTCTAGCTTCCTTGTTAGTGGGGGTTATCTTTGATGCTCACAAAGAGTATCTCTATGCTTTTCAATAACTAGTTTCTCAAAGTTCATATCCTTAACCTTAAGTCAATCTAGAGTACAACACCTACAATAATTGTTTGGAACATTTAGATAGAGAGGAATTAGAGAGTCTTCCAAAGTACTAGGAAATTAATTGACAAAAGTTTGGGATTTAATTGAAAGCTGAATTGGTGAAATAGGAAAAATCCACAAAGATAGTAGCTATTATATTTTTTTATCATAAATGAGTTTGGGGAGATACTTGGGCATGTTTCCTTTGGTTATATCACTCCCTCACTCCTACTCCCATTGTTTGTGATCATGTGATTTGGCTTCATCTAGATAATGATTGGATGAAGTTTAACTTTGATGGAGTGACTAAGAATAACCCTAGATTAGTTGGTGGTGGAGGGGTGTTTAAAGACAATAATTGACAACTTGTTGGAATTCTTTCTTTGAGCCATAGATTTGATTCCAAAGACTTGGATGAAGCACATTCTTTACTATGTAGTCTTATGATTTCTAGGAAAAAGGGTTGAAAGAAGTTATGGGTTGAGGGGGGATCTAGTTTGGCAATTGAAGCCTTGAAGGGTAGAATAATGTAGAATTGAAACTTAAAGGAATTATTAAGTGGGAAATTTGGTTGATCAAGGATTTTGAGGAAATGTTTGTTTCACATATATCAGGTTGCTGATTGGTGTCTCCATTAAGAATGAAGATGGTTCTCAAGACAAACTATGGTTGAGTAATTTCCCTTATGATGTGATTAGTGTGATGTAGGAGGATATTTAGGTGTTTCAATAAGTTGATGTTCTGAAGCATCCCCTATGAATGGGAATTAAGTTGGTTTGCTCAATTTGTCTTGGATTAGCTTATTTGTTTACTTTTCTTGTGTGTTTTGGTTCTCAATTGTGGCTATGTTCTAGCCCATGCTATTGGTTTTTGTATCCCGTGCTCTTTTGACTTTCATGTATGATGTCTTGTTTGTGGGGTGTCCAAATTGTGGCCTTTGTTTGTATCCCCATTTTCTTGGTCTCCTCTTTGTTTCTTTGGTAGTGGTTCACTCCTCTTGAATGTTCCTAGACCTAAACCATTTATATTAACAAAAAAAAAATTCTTTAATTTTTTTTTCTTATATTATATTTTCATATTATGAAAATAAATTAGTTTAATAGTTTTTTTTTAAAAAAATCTTAAAATACACAATTTTCTCAATTACTTCAAAACTATATAGAAAAAAAAGAAATTAAAAATAAAATGTTTTTTCGTTATTTCTTGTTTTAAAAATTTATAAAATTAATTAGTTTAAATTACTAAATTGATTAAAATTAATAATACAAAACTATTTTCTTTTATTTTGAAATTAATTTATTAATATAGCAAAAAATTTGAATTTTAATAGTAATTTGTAATTATAATTAAATAAATAGAAAAAATTAAGATTTTTCGTATAATGCGTTGTTTTAAAGTGGTGATGTTGTTGCGACCACCAAGCTTCAATTCCTCACCATTCCCATTTCACTCAATTCTTCAATACATTTCTCTAACTCTTCTCTACATAGCGTATCATCCATTTTTCTACACTAATGCTAATACTATATCCATAGTCCCCTCTACCTCTTTTTTTTTTCACTTATTTTGAAAAGTAATGGAAACCAACTAACTAGCAAGTTGTAGAAATCAACAGAATATGCTTAAAGGCTTCTGAGAGAACTGGCCATGTTCTTTACTAACGCCTTATCCTATATTAAAATTTCCATGAACCTGTGTATTTATAATGACAATAATTTACGTTGATCATTTTAAAATTAAAGTGATTTGATAATAATGGTTTAACTTTTTCTTATCAAAGTCAGAATATGCTTCTGCAGTTTGCTTGACGATATGAATGAGAATAATATTTAACTTGTTCTTATTGATTTTGATATGATCGTTCATCCGGAGGTTAGGTTTAGTTTGCATAAACAATTTTGTTCCCATTATACCGTCTGCATATGCTCCTACAATCTTCTTAGTTTCCATGAAAATGTTTAATAATACATAAATTAGTTTTTTAATTCTTATTTTATAAATATTTTTTAGTTACAATAATGTTTTACAAAATTCTTTTCAATTATTATTTTTTTAAGATTAAGTAAAAGTTTTATTGAGATTATACATATTTTATAAACAAGTTTCAATATTAGAAATTCAACCACTAAGACATATATGCTTCATTGATATAGTTGAATATAATTTGAAGACTAGAGGAAGGTCCCTTCTTAAGTGTCAATCTAAAGGGAGGTAGTAGCCTCAAGTCTAGTGGCAAACAACAAACCATGGATAATTTTCTATAAAAGTGAGAACCTTTGAAAAATCGAAAGAAGATAAGTAGGACATGTAAATGTTATCTAAAATTCATAAAATTCATAAAATCTTATTTTACAAGCAAAAAATAAATAAATTAGATGATGCATCAAATAATACACTTAAGTGACACTCAATGTGTTAAAAATAAACTTGAATAATTTCATCTCAAAACTTCAATAAGATGTCTATACAATTTGAAAATAAGAAAGCAATTAAAGTTCTAAAAAATCAAATATATGATACAAATTATATATTTTAGTTCAACGTTATTTTTTCTTTTCGGAAAAATAGGTGTCATTTCAAGATACATAACTTGGTAAAAGGAAAGTGTGATTTAAAATTTGAGATGTATTTTTATTTTAAAAAATTAAGTGGCTTGAAATTTTTAAATGATTTTATATGTATCCGTCATTAATTCACTCATAGTATATGTAAAAAAAAAAAATTACATTTAAAGTATGAAGAGGCATATGTTATAGTTTTAGAAAATTCAGAGATTGTTTACAAATTCTTATCCATTTTATTAATTTTTTACAAGTTCTTTTTAATGCATCAAAAAGCTTTAGGATTGCACTAAGCTCATAGTACTGCAACCATTTTTCATAAGTTTCAGAATTCCCTGTTTCCTAAATCTAATGAAATTTTAGGAAAAATTTATTGGGAATAAAGGGAATCCATATTTGAGCTAGACTTATTAACTCTTGTTAATTATGGGTAGCTTGGACAGCTGTTCGTCCTTACCTAGAAATAACAGCATTTGTTATGGGTAGTTTTGGACAGCTGTTCGTCCTGACCTAGAATTAGAAAATGGTTGTTTTTGTCAAACAAGTATTGTTAGGATAAAAACAATTGTTATTTAATAGTGGCTCTTTTTAGGTGACACCTCATAGCCAAAATTAGTTATTGGTTAATTGAGTTGTCTTAATCTCAGCCGTTGGTTTGAATTAATCTTGGCCATTGGCTTTCCAACAGAGTAGTATAAAAAGGGGTCATGGGTCATTTGGAAAACAAGATGTTTTGAGAAGAATTTGCAGTGATAGCAAATAGTCTTGCAGTGTTAGCAAGAGGCGTAGTGATAGCGTTGGTATAGCAGTGGAGGATATCAGCAGGAGATATTAGGAGTTTGTCAGAGTTCTGCCAGTAAGAGGCAAGGAATTCTTTTGTAATTCTTATATTGCTAAAGATTAATATATTTTCCATCTATAGAACTAGTTTTCCCTTAGGGGTTTTTCCAGGGACGATTGTCCAAAACTATTGTGTCCTTGTGTTGCTTATTTCTTTCCGTATTTTTAGTGAAGTTGCAGTTGTGTTATTTTTTGATATTCAGCTGTAAATTTATTTTCAGCAGTTAAATAATTTTTATGAGATAGGAGATTAATAATCAGTGACTGCAATAGAATTTCTACATGGTATCAGAGTTTTGTTGAGGGTAGAAAAGGTTTACCCTAAGCAAAGGAAAGAAATTTTAGTTTGACCTCTTTCGAGTTATTGTTTTTCTTTATTTCTTTGAGATGGCCTCAGCAGGTTTGAGAGATCAGGACAGATTGGATGGTGCCTCAAATTTTGGTGTCTGGAAAGCCAGAATTTCTTTATTGCTAGAAGAGAATGGTATCAAGGAATATGTTACCAGTACTGTAGCTATACCTACAGATCCAGTACAACTTGCAACATACAAGAAGGATGATGCCAAGGCGAGGAGGATAATCCTTGATGGTGTCAAGGACCATGTTGTTCCACATATCGCAGAGTTAGATACAGTGAAGAAGATGTGGGACGCCATTCTGAATCTGTACCAGAATGCTACCACTAACCGGAAGCTGATTCTCAGAGAAAAATTGAGGAATACCCGGATGAACAAAGGAGAAGATGTTACAAGTTACCTCACCAGGCTTAGACTTGTCAAGGACGAGTTAGCAACTGTTGGAGATAAGCCAAATGAAGATGAGCTAGTAAGAATAGCCCTAAAGGGGTTTTCTAAGCAATGGGATGTCTTTGTTCAAGTTATTAATGGACGAGACACCTTACCAAGTTGGGATCGACTTTGGAGTGATTTCACTCAGGAGGAGCTTAGACTAAGCCTTGTCAATGGAGCCAACAATAAGAGTCAGAAAAGTGAGGTAGAACAAGAAAATGTTTCCCTAGCGGGAAAGGGGAAAACAAAGAAGGGATCTAGCAAAGGAGCAAATTCACAAATTGAAAAGAAGAAGAAGGACCTATCTAAGGTCAAGTGCTTTGGTTGTCACGAGTTTGGCCACTATGTCAGTGATTGCCCACAAAGGAAGAAAGATAAGAAGGGAAAGAACCAAGTGGCAGCTTCACCAAGTGCAGAGGAGCTCTCTAGTAGATTGGAGGATGAGTTTGCACTCATAGCCTATATGAATAGCTCAACCTCACAGAGTGTCTGGTATATAGACAGTGGGGCGTCATTTCATATGACAGGAGTTCAAGAGAGTACTTCTCCAGCTACAAGGAGGAGAACACCAGAACCCATATCTCTATGGGGAACTTGTCCAAGCTCAACTCAGTTGGGAAAGGGACTGTTCAGCTTCAGAGGGAGAATGGAAAGGTAATTCCTCTTCATGATGTGTTGCATGTGCCAGGCTTAGGTATGAATTTGGTTTCTGTATCTATCCTTCAGGATAAAGGGTATAATGTTCTCTTTAGAGGGATGCATGTTTTGATTAAGCATAAAGATTGGAAATCACTCGTATCTATTGGAGTTAGGAGTGGTCGCCTTTATAGGTTGCAGTTTGATACTCCTAAGGCACTCATGAGCAGCAGTAACCCTAGAGATCTTGGAGAGCTATGGCATAGGAGGATGGGCCATATTCATCATGGAGCACTTAGATTGCTTCGTGAGATGATGACAGGTGTTCCAAAGGTGAGCACAAAGCATGATGATGTATGTAAGGGATGTGTGCTGGCAAATTTTGTGAAAGCATCTTTTCCAAGGAGTGACACCAGATCTATGGGTGTTCTTGATCTAGTACATTCAGATGTATGTGGACCAATGTCGACAAAGTCTCTCAGAGGATATGAGTATTATGTTACCTTTATTGATGATTTCTCCAGGAAGACCTGGATATACTTCTTGAAGACCAAGGATGAGGTTTTCAGTCGCTTCCAAGAGTTCAAGGCTCTTGTGGAGAACTCAACAGGAAGGAATATAAAGGTTCTTCGGTCAGACAATGGAGGCGAGTACAAAGGAAATGACTTCTAGGATTTCTGTACCAAAGAAGGAATCAAGAAAGAGTGGACTGTTCCTTACAATCCACAGTAGAATGGAGTTGCTGAGAGGAAGAACCGTTCTATTTTGGAGGCAGCAAGGGCTATGCTACATGACCAGGACATGCCCCGCTACTTATGGGCAGAAGCGTGTAGTACAGCAGTCTACATTTAGAATAGGGTTCCACACAAGGTACTAGGGAAAATGACACCAGAGGAGGCTTTCACGGGGAAGAAGCCAGATGTTGGTCACTTCAGGATATTTGGGAGTTTGGCATATTGCCTTATTCCTGGAGACACATGTACCAAGTTAGATCAGACTGCAGAGAAGGGGTACTTTGTTGGGTATAGTGAAACTTCAAAGGCATATAGGATGTTCATTCCAGGGACCAGAAGAATTATTGTCAGATGCAATGTCAAGTTCATGGAGGACAAGGCGTTTAGAAGGTCCAGAGATTTGCCAGCAGATGATTGGAGTGAGCAGCAAACGAAAGCTCCAAGTCCAAGTCAAGGATAACAAAGCTCAAGTACAGTTACTAGTACAAGCATAGACTCAGGTATTGAAGATTCACAGAGTATGGAGCAACTAGTGCAGCAAGATATGCATCTAGATGATATAGAGGTTGATATTTCATCCTCTACAGTTGGCAATAGGAACCATGAGGTTCAAGACTTACAAAGGGATACTCAGGAGTCTGTGGGAGCTCCTAGGAAGAGTACAAGACAAAGGAGACAACCAGCCAAGTTCAATGACTATGTGGCATTAGTCAGCCAGTTGGTAGATAGTGAACCTTCCAGCTATCAGGAAGCTGCAAAGCATCAGGTATGGTGAGATGCTATGGTTGAGGAATATAACTCAATAATGCAGAATGATGTGTGGGAGGTAGTGCCTAGACCAATTTATAGAGCAGTATTTGGATCACGCTGGATCTTCAAGATAAAGCATGGTGTAGATGGTAGCATCGAGAAATATAAGGCGAGGTTTGTGGCCAAGGGGTTCTCTCAGAAGGAGGGAATAGACTATGAGGAGACATTCGCTCCTATGGCCAGTTATACTTCTATACGAGCTGTAATCTCATTTGCAGCATAGATGGGATGGTAGATCCATCAAATGGATGTCAAGACAACATTCCTTAATGGAGAACTGAAGGAGGAGGTATACATAGAACAACCAGAAGGCTTTGTAGCACACAACAAAGAGACCCATGTGTCCAGATTAAAGAAAGCCTTATTGTAAAGCGGAAAAAATCGAACCCTAGTTGTTCTCCCCTCCCCAACTCCAAGGAGAGAGAAGAGAGATTCACTAGGGTTGATGGTTTTCACTTAGGAGGGACTTTACATTCAAAAGAGGGGTTGAAACCCACAAGATCCAATCCCACGCAATGCAAGATTGGATTCTATATGAGTTTCAAGGGTTAAGACAGCAAGGCTACCCTCTTTTGTAAAGAATCTAGATAGAATGATTAAGCTAGGAATACATAGAAAGTGAGAAAGATTCGCTTATAAATTGAGATAGGGATATAGGATGAAGCTGCGGACCTAGAATTAGCAGTAAAATGTCGAGACAGCGCTGTCCTACAAATTTGAACAAAAGTTGACGGGACGATGGCGCCCGGCGTGCACACGGTCCTCCGAAAAATCCGCGAAACGAAGGGGGATCTGTTCGTCTCTGCACAAGGATTCCAGATCTTCAATTTCAGCCGCGTACCTGCAACCTACACACAGAAAAGCGAAGACGATTGGGGGGTTAGGGATTAGGGTTTTGCCCTTAGGTCAAACCCCAGTTTTGGAATTAACCAAGAAATGAGAAATTGCTGTAAATGTAAATGATTGTAATGTAAAACAAGTACTAGTACCTCGTTGTAAGGATGTTTGTATCCTTATATGCAAAGGTATAGATGTTGTCGTTTGTTGTATGTTGTATGTTGTAGCATGTGATCTCCTCTTCAATGGTTGAATCCTTGTCTTGAATGCAACACCTAGCCTTGAATGGAGACTTAGAATGATCAATTGTTTGAAGGAATGTTTGAATGCTTGAATGCTTGAATGTTTGAGTATCGTTTCCACGTCTTGTACACATATGTCCTTCCCCCTCAAATGGGAGAGGAAATCTAGTTTTTATACTTGCCAATTAGGGTTAAAAGACTGATTTTCCTGACCTTAGGCCGACCAGGAAATGTTATTTTCCAAATTGCAAACAAAAAGGCCCGAAGTCCCATAGGAGACCGGGCCCAAAATAGGGCCAGGGACCAGGGCGCTGGGCGCCATGGTCCTGGGGGACCAGGACACTGGGCGCCCTAGTCCTGAAGGACTAGGGCGCTGGGTGCTCTGGTCCCACCTCCCGGGACAGCAGGGTGCAAGGAGGATCAGGCCAGGGTGCTGAAAAATGCAGTTTTTGATGTTGTGAACAAGTTTCGGGGTCTCCATTCAGGTTCAGTGTTGCATCACCATTGTGAAGACCCAAATACGGTCGAAATTGCAAGTGTCACAATTTTAGGATGCTACATTTAGCCCCCACTTTAGCGGGAGTATAAGCGTACACTCATACTTCAGGTAAAGTACAAGGAAACAATATTGAAAGACTTTCACCATGTCAAGGAGGCAAGATACACCAAGCCCCCAGTGGACTAAGGATCTTACGACTTCGATTGACAAAGTAAAAGGGAAGATCACGAGAGAGAACCATGACTGTCAGTAGTAAGGTTCCCTCACTATGAGTCATGCAAGGAAGATATCAAAAATCTTCAAGGCAAAATTTGTCGAGAAATTTTCAAGTATCTTGAAAAGATATGAACGGGATGTATGCCCCCCTACGTTAAAGCGATCACACACGCCTTACCAGGGATGATTTCTTTAAGGTAGTGATACATATAAGAAATGAGAAAGGAAAGGAGCACGTTATCGCAAGGATTTAGCCCCCAAGTGTGAGATAAGCCCAAGGATAATAGACACAAAACACAAAGCACAAGGTGACTTCGCTTTCCTCGGGGTCAGTATGCTGTATGATTATTCATGTATATCATATGTATGTATGCATAATTGTTCTTCATTCCCCAATCAAGGAAGGTCACCTAGAAGAAGGGAACACATGTGTCTTTTGAGTCAACATGAGAGAGATCGAGAGATCTCAATGTTTTGCATCATCCTCAAGTAGACAACACTAAGGACAACAAATAGAAGAATGAGAGTAACATATAGAAGAAGTAACAAAAGAAATAGAGGAGGAGAGAATCTGCTATGCTAATGAACTAGTCTAGCACGTCATCTACCCCCCGATCTTTCTGATCAATGTTTCGGGAAGGCAGGGAACACGCTAGAGGAGAAACATCCAACACAGCAGATGGAGCTATCACAAGATCCAAACAAGGGCTATGTTCATGTTCCAAGCCACGTTGTTCTTGTCTAGGAGCTAGGATAAGTGCTTTAGAAAATTTGTTAGATAAATGGTTATCAACATCAACAAGTTCATATTCACTATCAGAAGCAAGAGAAGTAACATTTTCATCATGAATAACATTTTCATCTATATCATCATCAAGATTTATAAAAATAGGGTCTTTAACTCGCACAGGATCAAGACCATCATGCATCTTATGTTTAGGAGATTTTGGCTCAATTTCCGGCTGAGGAGAAAATGGAATAATATTAGTTGAAGGTGTTTTTGGGGATTGCAAAGTTTGAGCTCTAAGACGACGCTTTCGTCGGCGTTCTCGTGCAAAACGATTTCGTCTAGTCTTAGTAGGAAGTTGAGAAGATTGAGGAGGAGGAATGTTCTCATCCTTTTCACTTGGGTGTTTAGGTTGTGGTCTCTTAGGCTGAACAATAGGAGAAGAGGAAGGTCTCTTCTCTCCATAAGAGGAAGGAGGAGGAACTGCTCCATATAAGGGAGGAATATTTGGTTTATGAAGGAGACCAAGTCCATCATGGCGAGGAGGGATAGGTCTACTTTTAGAAGGTTTAGTAGATATAGGCATAGTCACATCCATAGGGATGGGTTGGGAATCTTCTTGAGGAAAGACACTAGTTTTATCTTTCAAAGGAAGAACTTCCTTCTCAAGAATGATAGGAATGTCAAGTTTGGGTGTTCTAGGTTCACTTAGAGATAGGATCATGTCTTTTTTCCACTTTTGATAAGATTTGAAAAGATGATCACTTCGCGGAGGAAGAGATTGGAATTGTTTAGGCCAAAAGTAATCAATAGGAACGCTAGAAGTTCTTTCAGCTGGTTTAAAGAGACTATGATTGACAGTAACAACTTCACCATTATGGGGAAATTTCAAACACTTGTGAATAGGAGAAGCAATAGCTTTCATGGAAGATAGCCAAGGATAGCCAAGCTTCACACGAAATTGTTCGGCAGATGGAATAATAGCAAAGTTCACATCAAGGGATTTGTTATGAACTTCAATAGGTAATGTAATAGAACCAATTGCAGGAGAAGAAAATGCATCAAATAATTTCACAACCACATCTGTTTCATCATAGATTACTTGATTCAATTGCAAAGTAAAAAGAAATTCTTCAGTAATGATATTAACCATACAAGAAGGATCAATAAGCACTCCACGGCAAGGTGTATTTTTGACTTTTAGAACTATATATAAAGGACCATCAGGGGCCCTGATAGTTTCACTAGAATCAAAGGTGATGGAAAGTTCTTTAGGGATTTTCTGCTGCTCCACAAAGTTAATCACATTCGGAGTCATAGACACAAGATCATCAGGTGAGACAGAGGAATCATTAGTATCAATCGCATTAGAGGTATGAGAAGGTAATGGATCAGAAATAGAGGAGGAGCTACAGATGTATTGCCTTTATCATTCACTCTAGAAACAGAAATAGTATTATTATCAATCAAATCTTGAATTTTCCCCTTTAAAGCAAAACATTTTTCAGTATCATGCCCAGGTTGACGATGAAATTGACAAAAAGATTTGTTATCAAAATAGGGTGAAGTAATCTTTGCAGGATCAATTTGCCTTATAGGAGGAAGAGTAAGCACATTTTGTTCCAATAACTTATTCATAATACTATGCAATGATTCATTCAAAGGAGTAAACTTTCTTTCTTTCTTGAAAAACTTAGAAATAGGAGACACACCTGATGCTGCATTCACATTGTTGTTGATGATGTTTTCATTGAATTTAATGGACTCTCTGTTCGGTTTAAACTTCCCAAATGGTTGTTGACTACTATCACCCTTATCACTCAGAGCCATAGGATGTGATTGTTCCATTTGACTCACAGTCAGTTGATAATTGCGAAGAGTTGTGCACAACTGTTGGAAAGAAGTAAACTCAGAAAACAGGAGTTTTTCTCTAATGTCTTTTTGTAAATTAGAAATAAAGATTCTTTGAATATCATTGTCAGGCACTGGAAAGGAAATTTGAGCATACAAATGCTTATATCTACCAATGAAATCAATCATTTTTTCTTTAACACCTTGTTTACAATGCATTAAATCAATCAAAGTAACTTTAGGACTTATATTGTTTTGAAATTGTTGAATGAAAGCATTTGCAAGTTGTTCAAAAGAAGTAATAGAATAGGAAGGCAATGAGCAATACCATTGCAGGGCTTTATCTCTTAATGTTCTAGTAAACAGTTTTGCAAGCAACCTTTGGTCATAAGCAAAATCAGTACATATTGTTTGAAAGGTCTTAACATGTGTTAGAGGATCACCCTTACCATTATAAAGCTCCAAATGCGGAATTTCAACATGTTTAGGTGGAATAGCTCGAACAATGTCAAGAGAAAGTGGGCTCGCAACATCAAATGTGGGCACACTAAACTTAGATTGGTTCATAGAGGCAATTTGTTGCTGTAAAGAAGAGACAATTTGTGCAAGATTGTTAATGGTCGCTTCAGTCAAAGATTTCATATTAGACGTGTTAGATTGTGATGGAGGTGTTATGTTATTGAAAGAAGGTAGAGAGTAAGGTGGTGGGACACTATGATAGTTAGTCATAGGAGATGATTGGACAGGAGGAACACTACAAGGAGGAATGGAAGGGTTAAATGAATTGCCCCCTTGCGTCATGTTCATTTGTGGAGATGTAATAGGAACACTTATTGAAGGAATGAATGAAGAAGTCGGATTGAATGAATGAATAGGGTTAATTGAAGAAGAGGGATTTCCCCCATGACTGGTGATCATAGGAGGAATGTCTTGTATAGAAGTACTCATTATGTTTGATGTAAAAGTAGGTATACTAGCAATAGGAGTCGTCAAAGGAATAGAATGATTAACTTGAATAGGAGGTTGTGTATAACCTAAGGTTTCGGCACAACTCTTCATAGGCATCACATTTGAATCCACAATGTGTGCAATACCACGCAAAATATCAATTCCATTCTTATCACTTTGAAGCATACATTTTAGACCCTCAATTAAAGGAAGAGCTTGACTATCAGGGTATTCTTGAGACATCCACTGTCGAAAATTGTCAAATTGGTTATCCAATTTTGAAAGTTGTTCTACAGAAACCTCATGGAGAGCTTCTTCATCATTAAGAGGATTAGAGGAATTACCCATGTCCTCGTTAAAAAGACCATTCAAATTAGGTTCCATCTCCTCAGTAATTAAACCTTGGAAAGACTTAATTCTAAGGCTTCGTCTAACAGGAATAGTGTAGGTAGGGCTTATTGTTGTAAAACTCATGCACTAAAGAAAGAGAGAAGATTTTGAATTTTAGAGGTAGCAAATTTCAGTAAAACCAGCCAATCTTCTAGATTTAAGATGTTAAATACAATCAGGACAATCTCCCGAAATTTCAGAAAAAATGTCCGGGACCGTGGCGCTCGAGGTGCACACGGTCCTCGCAACTTTTTTCGAAATTTGCAGGGATGAAAGTTATGATGATTTTACAGCTAACCTGAAAAAATTGAGTGATTTTACGATCTGTAGATAGGCCAAATTAAAGTTGCAATCTCAAAATTGAACCCTACCAAGATTGTCGAAAAATGCAAAATTTGAATTTTGAAAAAGAGAGGGAAACTGAAATTTTGAATTTTATGATTTTAGGGGGAATACCAAAAGCAATGCAAGTTTTGAAATTTGAAAGTTGACTCAACGCAAAATTCAATTTTGAAAGCGGAAATCAAAGTTGTTGTAATTAAGCACTTAATTTCAAAAGTCACAAATTGCAAAAATTTGAATAAATCACTGAAATTTCAAATGAATGATAACACACCTTTCAGATTTAGGACTGTAAGAAACACAATTTTGACACAAATTTCAATTTCAACAATTTTTGAATGATTAGAAGCCTCAATCCAAGCAATCGCTAGACCAACTTTGACCGTAATTTTGAAAGTGTTAAAATTGATAAAATCAGCCAAAATTCTGGATTTTAGCAGAAAAATACAGTAAGATCTAGCTCCCGAAATTTCGGAAAAAATGTCGGGGACGATGGCGCTCGGGGTGCACACGGTCCTCGCAACTTTTTTCCAAATTTTCAGGGATGAAAGATATTGTGATTTTATTGCGGAATCCAAAGTTACAGCTGATTTGGAGATGTTTTGATCAGTGAAATTGTCGGACAAAGGTTGAATCAAGAAGGTTTCAAAAATTAGGGTTTTGACACTTAACCACTTAATTTTCAAAATTAAAGCACAAATATGAATTGATAATTTGCAATAGAAGGGTAGATCTGAAACAAGCATTAACAATTAAACATTTCACAAGCTCAATTACTTAAAAAGAAAATTTAGGGTTTTTATGCAATTAACCTCTAAAATTTTGCAAAAGATCAAACATGGAAATGTAATCAAGGAATCCAATTTTTAGATCTAACTATGAATAATCAGAAAGGATGTTCACGTCGGGTTCACCAAAATGTAAAGTGGAAAAAATCGAACCCTAGTTGTTCTCCCCTCCCCAACTCCAAGGAGAGAGAAGGGAGATTCACTAGGGTTGATTGTTTTCACTTAGGAGGGACTTTACATTCAAAAGAGGGGTTGAAACCCACAAGATCCAATCCCACGCAATGCAAGATTGGATTCTATATGAGTTTCAAGGGTTAAGATAGCAAAGCTACCCTCTTTTGTAAAGAATGTAGATAGAATGATTAAGCTAGGAATACATAGAAAGTGAGAAAGATTCGCTTATAAACTGAGATAGGGATATAGGATGAAGCTGCGGACTTGGAATTAGCAGTAAAATGTCGAGACAGCGTTGTCCTGCAAATTTGAGCAAAATTTGACGGGACGATGGCGCCCGGCGTGCACACGGTCCTCCGAAAAATCCACGAAACGAAGGGGGATCTGTTCATCTCTGCACAAGGATTCCAGATCTTCAATTTCAGCCGCGTACCTGCAACCTACACACAAAAAAGTGAAGACGATTGGGGGGTTAGGGATTAGGGGTTTGCCCTTAGGTCAAACCCCGGTTTTGGAATTAACCAAGAAATGAGAAATTGCTGTAAATGTAAATGATTGTAATGTAAAACAAGTACTAGTACCTTGTTGTAAGGATGTTTGTATCCTTATATGCGAAGGTATAGATGTTGTCATTTGTTGTATGTTGTATGTTGTAGCATGTGATCTCCTCTTCAATGGTTGAATCCTTGTCTTGAATGCAACACCTAGCCTTGAATGGAGACTTAGAATGATCAATTGTTTGAAGGAATGTTTGAATGCTTGAATGCTTGAATGCTTGAATGCTTGAATGCTTGAATGTTTGAGTATCGTTTCCACGTCTTGTACACATATGTCCTTCCCCCTCAAATGGGAGAGGAAATGCAGTTTTTATACTTGCCAATTAGGGTTAAAAGACTGATTTTCCCGACCTTAGGCTAACCAAGAAATGTTATTTTCCAAATTGCAAACAAAAAGGCCCGAAGTCCCATAGGAGACCAGGCCCAAAATAGGGCCAGGGACCAGGGCGCTGGGTGCCCTAGTCCTGAAGGACCAGGGCGCTGGGCGCTCTGGTCCCACCTCCCAGGACAGCAGGGTGCAAGGAGGATCAGGCCAGGGTGCTGAAAAATGCAGTTTTTGATGTTGTGAACAAGTTTCGGGGTCTCCATTCAGGTTCAGTGTTGCGTCGCCATCATGAAGACCCAAATGCAATCGAAATTGCAAGTGTCGCAATTTTAGGATGCTACACTTATATGGACTCAAGCAGACTCCCAGAGTGTGGTATGAGCGCATTGATACATACTTGCAGGAAATGGGCTTTGTGAAGAGTGAGGCTGATGCGAACCTCTACTACTTGGTGGTTGGGGGTGAGGTTCTCATTCTTGTTTTATATGTGGATGACTTGTTTCTTACTGGTGCGATAGGGCTCATAGGGGATTGCAAGAGGGACCTTGCAGAAGAGTTTGAGATGAAGAATTTGGGACTTATGCACTACTTTCTAGGCATGGAGGTGTGGCAGACTGATGGAGAGATTTTCCTTGGTCAAGGGAAATATTGCATTGAAATCTTGAAGAGATTTGAGATGGAAGATTGCAAAGCCATGTCTACACCCATGATCACTAATTGGAGGAAGGTAGATGCATCCAAGGAAAAGGATGTTGATCCCACCTTATACAGGCAGCTGATTGGTTCGCTCATGTATTTGGTCAACACCAGGCCAGATATAGCCTTTGCAGTAAACTCTCTTAGTTAGTTCATGGTAGAGCCAAAGAGAGTGCATTGGACGGCAGCTAAGCATGTGTTGCGTTATCTTCATGGTACAATTGAGTACGGGATCAGATATGTTCGAGGTGAAGGTATCAAGTTGATAGGCTATACTGATGCAGATTGGGCAGGTAGTACAATAAACAAAAGGAGTACTTCAGAATGTTGTTTCAGCTTGGGATCAAGAGTTGTTTCTTGGTTCAGCAGGAAGCAAAAATTTGTGGCCTTGAGTTCATCAGAAGTAGAATACATAGCAGTCAGCATGGCGACGTGTGAAGCTATATGGCTTTGGAAGTTGCTAGTAGCCTTGTTTGGTCAGAAGGTTGAGACTACGGTGATACACTGCAACAATCAGAGTTGCATCAAGTTGACTGAGAATCCAGTGTTTCACGATAGATCGAAACATATAGACATCAGGTATCACTTCATCAGGGATTGTGTACAGAGGGGGATTGTTCAGCTACAGTACATACCTACAGAGGAGCAGGTAGCAGACATTCTAACAAAGGCATTGGGGAAGGCAAAATTCATCTTCTTTAGAGATAAGATGGGTGTCATGCAGAACAACTTCCTCGCTAAGAGGGAGTGTTAATTATGGGTAGCTTGGATAGTTGTTCGTCCTTACCCAAAAATAACAGCATTTGTTATGGGTAGTTTTGGACAGCTGTTCGTCCTGACCTAGAATTAGAAAATGGTTGTTTTTGTCAAACAAGTATTGTTAGGATAAAAACAATTGTTATTTAATAGTGGCTCTTTTTAGGTGACACCTCATAGCCAAAATTAGTTATTGGTTAATTGAGTTGTCTTAATCTCAGCCATTGGTTTGAATTAATCTTGGCCGTTGGTTTTCCAACAGAGTAGTATAAAAAGGGGTCATGGGTCATTTGGAAAACAAGATGTTTTGAGAAGAATTTGCAGTGATAACAAATAGTCTTGCAATGTTAGCAAGAGGCATAGTGATAGCGTTGGTATAGCAGTGGAGGATATCAGCAGGAGATATTAGGAGTTTGTCGGAGTTCTGCTAGTAAGAGGCAAGGAATTCTTTTGTAATTCTTATATTGCTGAAGATTAATATATTTTCCATCTGTAGAACTAGTTTTCCCTTAGGGGTTTTTCGAGGGGCGATTGTCCAAAAATATTGTGTCCTTGTGTTGCTTATTTCTTTCCTTATTTTTAGTGAAGTTGCAGTTGTGTTATTTTTCAATATTCAGCTATAAATTTATTTTCAGCAGTTAAATAATTTTTATGAGATAGGAGATTAATAATCAGTGACTGCAATAGAATTTCTACAACTCTTTTTCTATCCGAACCTAACTAAAACCCAAATGTTAACACTTTCTAATATAGCGGTGTTTTTTTCATTATCGTATTTAGTTTATCGTGATCTCACACTCATCCATACATGTCCTGCTGGCAATAGAATTTTCCTCAATTATTTTGAGTTGGAGATACATAAGAAATATAATGAAAACCTTAAAAGAAAATTAGAATACACTTTTAATAGAGAGTTCTTAGATGAGGGAAATGGTCCAATAAGGTGCTAATGAAAATGACAAGGACCATAAATTCACTAACCACCACTCATATTGTATCGAAGGGAACCACTTCATTCTAGAGGCCATAAGCTAGTTGACATGGAAATTTAGATATTTTGAATATAGATTGGGTTTGGTATGTTGTTATAGCTCTCAAATCCTATTAAAATAGTTGGCTATGAATTTACTATAGAAAATAAATATAAATCAACAATATTGGTGATGCCATGTAGGTAAAATGAACATGATGAACTCATGTTAAAATTTCAAGTTTGTTCTTAAAATTAGTCATGCCCCACTAATGAGACACATTGCAACAATTGATTGGGAAATGTGATGAAAGGGCCAACCACATCAAGGATATCATTGACCCAATATTAAGTGGAAGTGCATAAAGAGTTGAACAATATAAAATATAAAATATGCACATTTAAAATGATTGTCTACTAGGGGTATTTTGTGCACTACATTAACTAGTGAGCACTATTCACCCTTGTGAACAATGTTCATGTGCATAGAGTTCAATTTCAAGAAGTTATAACCACTAAATTATTTGGATGTGCACACATAGCAAAAAAAATTCATACTTTACCACTGTTGAAACATTAAGGGGTAACTTACCTTTGTATTTCATGGATACTTTCTTTAGTTTTCTCAAGAAATGAACTTCCTTAGCATCAATTTCATCTCTTAGGGGTTTAGTCTTGCCTATTAGGATTATCTACTTGCTCTAGTCTAAAACCTCTAAAATATTTTCACTACATGTTTCTTTTTGTTACATTTTTTTATGTTGGCTTGCTATGTCCCATGTTTTATCATCTAAATTAACTTGAGCTTATCTTTGTTTTTACTTATTGGCCTCGCTATCCAAGTATTACTTTTTATATTGGTTTCCTTGATTATTTTTTCCTAATTCTTGGCTTATGTTGTGGTCCCTACCCATCATTTAATTCAATAATAAGTGTAACTCTTTCATTACAACATTCTCAATTACCTTATCTCAAGTCTCAAATATATGGCTTAGCTCAAATTTGTGATGGTGCACAAAGTTGGCATGTGCTATGGTTTCATGCTATGACATACTATAGTAGACTATTCCTTGATAGTTATATAAAGATGCATAATCGTTTCATTGATAATTTTGTTAGAGGTGGACCCTAACACTCTTTCTTTATTTATCCAAAGGTGGGCGTCCTACTTGTCCACATTGTGGCTTGTTGGATGAAAACATACTCCAAAAGTCACAAAACCTTGTCAGATTATAAAGTCACATAGTTGTGCCACCTATTTTTTTTTAGATTGAGCCCAAGTCTTAGCCAAGCATAGATAACATATTCCTTCTATTTATATTCTACATGATCATTCTTGTTCGATTCTCTAAAATAATAGAGCAATGAAGGTTTGAACCTATTAGAATTGTATTGATGCATAGTTTGAATGTGTGTCCTAGGATTGTCAATAGGGTCTAGTGATTGATTTTAGGGTGGTCTATGTGGTAGGATAGCCATGTTCTATAGAGGAGAGAAGATGGGCCTAGTCATCATCACAATAATGTAATTAACATGTGTCTATGTTAGTTCAATAAGGATATACATTTCCCTCTAGCTCAAAATAGGAAGTCATTTGTTGTGTGGGGCTTGACCAATAACTTGTACAGGTTTGCTTCTTTGTGGAAGTTCTTAATTGGATGATTACCATTAATGCAATATGTTCACTAGGCCAAATATTTCAAATTTTGTCAAGGCACATTATTACCATTGATCCTACCTATGCAATTCATGATCTACGACTCAAATTCAAACTTGTAGATGGATGGGTAGATATGAATGGTTAGTTAACATTCATGGTTGACTTAGGTGATTAAATTATTCTTATCATAGCCAACTTGTAGGATGTTCCTATGATTTTTTTATCAATCTTGATGCTGAAATTATATATACTTAAGTTACAAATTTATGTACATGTATAAGAAATTTTTTTAAGAAATAAGTGTGATTGTTCAAATGGCTCTAGGGTTTGACATATGGAAAATTTTTATGACTAGATATAAAAGTCCAAAAACCTCACAAATATATCCAACTAGATATAAGGGGTGCACAACCCTAAAATTCCATCTTGTGTGATTTAGATAGATCAAAGTTTACCAAAGTAATGCATTTGTAAATCAACAAAAGAGATGTTGGGTAAACTTTAAAACATCTATGAAGGTGATAATAAATTAAAGAAGGCCAAGAACCAAACTCATTAAAGATGGTTCAAGAGCTTGAAAATAAAGGATGAAGAAAAATTTGGAACCTACTTCCTTCATGTAGATGAAGTTGTCAATTCCATCAAAGGGTTTGGTGAAAAAGTTGATATTTTTCTAAAAGTGTTAATATCCCTCCCTTCCAAGTTTGATGTGAAATTATCTACCATTGAAGAAGTGAAATATATGAATAAATTGACAATGGATGAATTGTATGAAATTATTGTTGCATGTGAGTGAAGAAGAGAAACAATTAAAGCAAGAATCTTCCAAAAATAAGTTGAAGAATGAAGAATCTTAAACAAGAAATAAATTGGATGCTAAGAAAGATGATTTTATGAGAAAGACGAATAAAGGATCAAGAAATACAAAACTAAGTAGCCATTTAAATGTTTTAGCTATGGTAAGATATGGCATTTTTCTACTATGTGTCCATATCAAAAACTGTAGTTGAATAACTTCTCAAAATTGAATTCTATGTGCATGAACAATATTCAAAATGGTGCATTGTGCTCACTAGTTAGTAGTACATAAAGGAACCCTAGTTACCAATTATTTTAGCATGTATATTTTATTAATATTATTAATCTCTTGATGCCAAAGTTCACTCAATATTTGATTAATGAAATCCTTGGTGTGGTTTGCCCTTTTCTCATAATGTCTAATCAATGCATGTATGGTGTCTTCTTAGTTGGCCATAACCAATTTTATGGCCAATCTTAACCTTTCAACATGATTTCATGATGTCATCTCTACCTACATGACATCACCAATGTTGTTGATTTATATTTCTTCTCTCTCGTACATTCATAGCCAATTGTTTTTAGTAGGATTCAGGAAGTATAACAACATAATTAATGTGATCTATATTATAAATATCTAAATTTCCATTGCAACTAGCTTATATCCTTTACAATGAAGTGATGGCGTTGGGTACAATATGAATGGTGGTTAGTGGTATTTTTGTTCATATTTTTTATGGTAGTAAGTTGAGGATAGACATATAGACATGTGTGGAGCTCAATTTTGTGATCCGCGAGATCAAATAATTTATTTATATTTACTTAGGGTGAATGTGATTTTAGATTTGTAAAGTTAATATTATATTGCTGCTTAATTTAGATTTAGAGTATAATAAATTGTAGTTATAATAGGTTTTAGGTTCTTTTATATGGGGAATTTTGAACTATAATTTTTAATTAGCACCCTGTTTGATTGCTTCTCTCATCCAAGAAGTCTATAAAATCCTATCCTAATTTTATTTTAAGGTTTTCAATGCACTTTTTATGTATCTCGAACTCCAAATAATTTAACAAGAGTTCCTCACTAGCATAACATGTCAAGTAGTGTGAGATCGTGATAAATCAAATAGTTATAATGAAACAAAATACCCACTAGATTGGAAAGTATTTAATAGTTCATTTTTATTTAGGTCTGGATAGAAAAAGAGTTAATATTTCTAACTCAAATATGGGTTCCCTTTAAAATTTTCATAAGATTTTCTTAGATTTAGGAAAATGGAAGTCCAAAACTTGGGAAAATAGCTTATGATTTATTGGGTTAAAATTAATCCTAAAATTTTCTATTAAATTAATAAAACTTATAAAAATATTAATTAAATGAAAAGAGTTTTTAGAAAAATCTTTCAAGATTTTAAAACTATGTTATATGCCTCTTCATAATTTAAGAGTATAATTATTATTAATTTTTTACATATTCTATATATGAACTCATGAGACATTTTTTAACTTAAAAGAGACACAGGGTAAACCGAGTATAGGGAGACCCCCCAAAACTTATTTATATATTAAAAAAAAAAACTTACACAATACATGCAATTTATAAAAAACTACGAAGTAAAAAATAAATAAGAATTAAAAATAAATTTTGTAGCATATTTTTTTTTGAAAAAACCGTATCATACATCCTAATAGGCTGTTGTTTTCCTCCAAAGCCCTAAATCTGATTTTCACCCAATATAGGAGAATTTATGGTCAAAATTCATTGAAATAACCACCCAGACGCAATGACGAGGTCAAATCTGGTCTAGGAGACCTCTATAAGATGCTAGTCCTCATATATGCCTCTTGACCTCCTTAAAAAATGTAACAAAATCTCTCCAAAGGCTATGCAATAGTCCTCCAACCGCTTTGATACCATGTGAGATTATGCTTGAAGCAACCAAGATCAAAGAGACCAGTAGATAGCACAATGAAAAGAGAGAGTAAAATATGAGAAGAATAAACTATATTTCTATCAAGATGCAAAAGAGATCAACTAGATTATCGATAATAGTTACATACAATGCAGATGAGCCTTCTTATAAAGGCAAGACTGAGAAACAAGAGAGAACACAATGATGACATGTGGCTCAATGAGATGCAAGGGTAGGTAGGTAGAGGTAGGTAGGAAAAATAGTAAAATACTCCACATGAGGTTGATCACTCGCGGAAGGTGGAATTATTACTCCACAATAAGTGGATATGATAAAGTAATAACAAGATCACACAATAAAAGGTGGAATTTCTCCTACATACAAACTCCCAATGTATGCACATCTCCCTAAGTGTCTCATATGCAAGCTCCAATGTTATGCATGTACCTAAGTAAACTTAAGTAAATGTAATTATATCCGAGATGAATAAATAATTACACCAACACATATCTTTTACTAAGCTGCGTTTCTTGAATGAAACCTATTTTTCTTAAATTTTAATAGTGCTTCCCTAAAATATATAATTCTTTAAATTAAATAGTACCATATAAATTATATTCAATTTTGTAGAAATTTTATTTCTTCCTTATTTTTTTTATAGATATTTAATTTTATTTTTGACATAAATTTATTGAGATTTACTTTTTAACATTTAGACTTTTGTGAGGTGTATTATTTGATGTGTCATCTTATATTTTGATTATGTTGTAATGTTTTATGATTTTTGCACCACATTGATATGTCGTATTTTTCTTTTTTCCATTTATTTAAGGTTCCTAATTTTAGGAAAACATATCCTTATTTTCTTGTACTATTTGATGCATGATCTTATATTTTGGTTATGTTTTAATGTTTTATGATTTTTTCATCACATTCATATGTCCTATTTTTCTTCTTTCCATTTATTTAAGGTTCCTAATTTTAGGAAAAAAGTATCCATATTTTCTTGCTTACCAAGCTTGATGCTACTACCTCCCTTTAGATTGAGAGAGTCTTTCTTATCTTAGTCTTCAAATTCTATTCGAGACTCATCATATAGTACTAAGCAAGGTTTTCACATTATCATGTGTCACTCATTATTTTTATTATTTTTCTCGGAAAAAAAATTATTATTAAAAAAGTTAAAATTGATTTATAAAAATTACATTCTAAGATAATTTAATTGATTTGCAATATTTTATTTTATTTATTTATTTATTTATTTTGGTAGGTAATAGGCCGAAGCCACACAACGTAGAATTCATTTTAGATGTCCCTATTGGGAATTGAACTTGAGAATTGAACTTTGGTCTCCACAATGAGAACCGAGTGTTTTAACCAGTTAAGCTCAACCCCTTGGACATTAATTTGCAATATATTATTAGCTTATTAAAAATAAAAAAGAGATATATAAGTTTATATGTTCAATTTGTTTCATATAAATAAATAAAAAATGTTTCATACAAATTTTTTATATGTTCTTTAACCAAATATATATGTCTTATGTCTTATTGATTGAATTCTTAACATTGAAATTTCTCTATGAAACATATGTGTTTTTTATAAAAGCCTTTATAAAGAGTTACTTAAATCATCAATAAAACTTTTATTTACAAAATAATTTCAAATTTTTCTATAACTTAAAATTATTTGAAAAAAAAAAAAAATTAAAAACTTAATTGAAGTAAATGTATTATTAAACATTTTCATGGAAACTAAGAAGAGTGGAGAAGCATATGCCGACAATATAATGACAACAAATTCATTTATGGAAACTAAGTCAAACCTCCGGATAAACGATCATTGTAAGATGATCTATGCCCTCAAAACTCGATAATAACAAATTGTCCTTTGTTATTATTTTCCTATCTTGAAGGATAACGACAGAAGAATATCCTATCTTCTATCGGAATGCAGAGAGATATTCTGTGCTATGAACAATTATTGTTTCTACATTTTGATAGCTCTTCCGATTCAGTTAAATAATTTAAAATTGATTAACAGTGATTATTGCAATTATAAATACAAAGCTCCATGCAAATTTTTGTAGAGCAATAATGCCATAAAAGGGAATGAACATGGGCAGTTGTCTCAGAATCCTTTAAGCGCATTCTGTTGATTTCTACAACTGGCCAGCAGTTGCTTTCCATTACTTGAAAAAAATCAGCAGAGAGGACTGAATTTAGTATTAGTGTTGAAAAATGGCTGAGAGAGTGTGTAGAGAAGTGTTTAAGTCACGTAGAGATGAATTGGGTGTTGTGGGAATGGTGAGAAATAGTAGTGTGAGTTTCAGTAGCAGTGGGGATGCGCAAGATGACGAGGAGGCAGCCAACCCAAAAGTTGCAAGCGATAAGAGGATCAAATCTTCCATAATGAAAGGTGGCAAAGTCATAAACAGTCATGTTATGGATGTGGGTGATCTCAAGCCTTTGGAGAGGCACACGCTGGTTGAGAAAATGATGAGGGAAATAGATAATGACAGTGAAAAGTTCCTTCTGAAACTCAGGAGGAGGCTAGACAAGTAAGTGGCAAAACATTTTCTATCTAAATAGTAAATTAATTATTTAAGGAGTTAATTATTTCAATAATTATTTAAGAAGTAAAATGTAATGAGATAAGTTCATTAACAAAATTTCAATTTCTCTTATGTTTTAGTCAAATTATAATGACAGCATAAAAATGGATGTAAAGATTCATTTTTTTATAAGGATAAGGATCATAATATACAATAAAAATTAAATTATATATATATATATATATTGATGGGTTCATCTTATAGGGTGAGAGTTAAATGGTGTTGGTGTTTTAGCTACCAAAGTTCAAATCATTGTGATTGATTGCAAGCTTGTGTTTTGGACATATTTTTTTGGTCTATATGTTAATTTGTCAAACATTATAGATTAAAATATTTAATATAATAAGAGAATGATAGTGAAAAGTTCCTTCTGAAACTAAGGAGGAGGCTAGACAAGTAAGTAGTAAAATATTTTCTATCTAAATACTAAATTAATTATTTCAATAATTATTTAATAATTATTTAAGGAGTAAAATGTAATGAGATAAGTGTGTTAACAAAATTTCTTTTATGTTCTAGACAAATTATCATGACAACATAAAAATGGATGTAAAGATTCATTTCTTTATAAGGATAAGGATCATAATATAAAATAAAAATAAATTATACATATACATATACATATACATATACATATACATATACATATACATAGACACATACATACATACATACATACATACATACATATACATATACATATACATATACATATACATATACATATACATATACATATACATATACATATACATATACATATATATATATATATACATATGTGTGTGTGTGTATGTATATATATAGATGTACACACACACACAATATATATATGTGTGTGTGTGTGTGTGTGTGTGTATGTATACATATATATACACATACATACATACATATATATATGTGTGTGTGTGTGTGTGTGTGTGTGTGTATGTATGTATATATATATATGTATGTATGTATGTATGTGTGTATGTGTATATATATGTATACACATACATATACACACACACACATATATATATGTGTGTGTGTGTGTGTAGATGTATGTATATACATATGCATATGTATACACACACACATCTGTATATGTATATGTATATGTGTATGTATATATATGAGAGTTAAATGGTGTTGTTGTTTTAGCTATCAAAGTTCAAATCATTGTTATTGATTGCAAGCTTGTGTTTTGGACATATTTTTTTTGTCTTATATGTTAATTTGTCAATCATTATAGATCAAAATATTTAATATAATAATAAATGTACAATTACCAATTAATAATTTGTATAAATATTTTTCACTTTCGATGTATCTGAGCTTTCCTCTTTGTAATAGTACTATTGCTACTTTGATGTGAGGCCTCCTTTCAGGCTCTCGTTGGTTGTACTCTCTTTTTTGATCTCTCTATTTTTAATATAAAAAAAAAAATTCCTAATATTTTTAATAAATCAATTTACTTGTTTAAACTAATATATCTAAAAAATAGATAAAGAAATAAATTTTTTAGTCTTGTCATTTTTATTTCAAGGTATCTTAATACAATAATAAACACAACATTAATAGGTAATAATAAATATAAATATGTAAAAAAAAATAAAAAATTTACCGGCTTAGCCACTTTTATCCAAAAAAAATTAAAAAAAAAATATAAATACATAAAATAATTTTTGTTTTTTATTATTTTAAAAATGCCATTTTCCCCTTAAAACACTTTTTATTTATTTTAATTACAATTACAAGTTGTTGTCTAAATCAAAACATTTTTCTATATTAATAAACTAATTTGAAGTGAAAAAATAACTTTATATATTTTTTTAATTCAATTGAATATATTAAACTAATAAATCTCTTATTAGTTAAAATTAAAAATGTGAATTGAAATGTTTATTTATTTTTTAAATTATAGAAAAATAACTTTTAAAAGTAATTGAAAAAGTTGTATAGTTCAATAAATTAAAAAAAATAGAAAATTATCTCATAATATAAGGACATGGAATAAATAATTCATAAAATAATAGTTAAAAGATATAATAAATATATCAATGAAAAAAATCTCTTAATAACATCTATACAATTTTTATATTTATTTTATTTATTAAAATACTTTAAATTTTTAGCATCCAAAAAATTATAAAAAAATAAAATACATTCAATTTTAAATAAAAAATTATTGATAAAAAATAACAAGATTATAAGAACTATATTTTAGAAAAATAAATAATAAGAAATTTATTTCACAAAGAAAAACTAAAATGATAAGAATGCAAAGGAGAAAAATACATCAATTCCTAAACTTTTATTATTTAATCTCAAACTTTTATTTGTTATACAGTGTGGGTTTAGAGTTGCCTACAGTAGAAATGAGATACCAAAACTTGACTGTGAATGCACATTGCCACATCGGTTTCAGAGCTCTTCCAACACTTTGGAATACTGCAACAAATATTTTGCAGGTATAATAATAAAGCCACACACTTCAATTCTTCTATTATTCAGTAATTTGCTGTACTATTTGTGCTTGAAAATGATTTGCTCTTATTAATCTTGGAGCTTTGCTACAACAAAACTATTTTTATTGGGTATTACAATTTGATTGGGTTTCATTGACTGATTGGAATACTATTGTTCGATGTTTTTGTTTGAACCTAGGGTGTTCTGGAAATGGTGCATCTTTCTCCATCCAAGAAAGAAAAAATTACTATACTAAAAGATGTTAGCGGTGTCATCAAGCCTTCAAGGTAACTAATTTGTGAATATCCGTACAAACTTCTTTCAAACTGTCAGAGAGATTGCATTCTTTTCTTACCAGTTTGCAATCACTTCCATTACACCCATCAAATGAATTCATGCCTTTTAACATCAGAGATCCATACAGAACACAAAGTTGCTTCACAAATATGATATAGGGTCACCCTTTATGACAAATTACTTATTTAAAATTACAAATATGAGGCAGGATCACTCTTCTGTTAGGTCCACCAGGGTGTGGGAAGACAACTTTGCTCAAGGCTCTTGCTGGAATGTTGAATCCAACATTGAAGGTCATTATTATTATGAAGTTTCATTAATTTATGCGTATAGAAATGGTTAAGTACAAGCCAAGTAACACATTTAGGATTCTTGATTGGTAAAAACTCTGCATTTGATTCAATTGTTTTCAATCAATTTGTAATGTTTATTGAGACAGGTAACAGGCAATATCTCATATAACGGATTCGAACTCAATGAATTTGTCCCTCAAAAGACGTCAGCTTATATCAGCCAATATGATTTACATATTGCGGAGATGACTGTTAGAGAAACATTTGATTTCTCAGCTCGTTGCCAAGGAGTGGGTAGCAGACAGGGTATGTAGCTGTTATCATTTTGATTTCATTTATGTAGTTATAATTTGTAGAGGCTCATTTTATTATTCATTCTAAATGCAGAACTGCTCTTGGAAATTGAAAAAAGAGAAAAAGAAGCTGGGATTCTTCCAGAGGCCGATATAGAAACGTACATGAAAGTGAGAACTCATTAACACTGTCCTATTTAAAATGTGGTTAACAGATAGGAGGCTACATGTGATTTTGCTGGTTTTCTCTTTTCTATACATTTTATCACCAAAATGTTCCTTTGCCTTTTTCAGGCTGTTGCAATCAAGGGTTTGAAAGGAAATCTGCAAACAGATTATATTTTGAAGGTGAAAAGCTTAATTTTTTGTGTCTTCTTTGCAGAGAAATACTACGTGATCGTGCAAACGTTGATAAAAAGTATTATCTAGTCTGGTATTCATAATTATTCTCGTATTCTTTAAACATCTCTACTCTATACTTTGGAACATATAGCCTCCATGCTGTATAGATTTTCTTGGGATTTAGTTATTTCCCTGTTCATCTTTTGCAGTCTAACCCCTTATTTCTGGATCTCATCGCTTTGTCCAAGATTCTTTTGCGAGAAACTACTAGCATGCGTGTTGTAGAATCATTTCTCAAACGATCCATCGTTTTCACTAAATCGTGATGTATATTTAATTTTGTAAGGGTGAGTTAACATTGTCCATCATCTTTGTGACAACAATGTGGTCTATAGGATCTCCTCTTGCATCAAAAGGTGATCTCAGGAATAGAAAACATCATTTTCTTCTTTTTTTATCATTTCTAGATTTGTTCTTTTTTATCAGGTCGAGTCTCTCTGTCCTCATACTCCAAGGCAATCTTGGAGATCAAAAGCGCCTAATCTTTATTTCTCTTAACGAGCTTATCTGAGATTTCATCACCAAGGAAATAAACTAAACCCTCGTGTTTAAGGATACACAAATTGGATGCGTCTATTCTGGCTCCAAAATTACAGTACGGATTGACTAACATGCATGTTAGTCGCGCGTTTTACACTGTCGATTTTGCAATTAATGGCTTTGATTGACTAACCTGTCGCTAACACGCTGTACGAAAGATCTGTTTTTAAAGCCAGATTAGCTTCAGCCACACAAATTTGGGAGAGAATCAAAAGCCTCTCATTAGAGGACATTTGACACTAGTCCAATCATACAAAAAATTTATAAAATTAGACCTCATACATCTTTGGATATATCAAGGACATCACCTAACAACCTTGTAAATATCCTACATAGAAAACATAAAATAATGTTTAATTGTAATGGATTGATAAGCGTTAACCTCGGTAAGTCTCAACCTATGCCCCTAGAAATAGGTTTGTAGTTCATGTATTCTCTCACTCATACCATTAAGTAATCTTAGGTAATAAAAAGATGGCTACTGCCTCATCGATCCTCATCGCTATCTTTCGCAATCTTCTTCAACTATATATATTTGAACATATAGCCTCCATGCTCACAAAAGCACATCAATCCTCGAAAATTGATCTAATCCACATGTCGCTATGCTACTAGAAATGCAATCAGTCGAGAACAAAAATCTCTGCAGTTTTTAAGGCTTCTTCTCTACCTTCTTCGAGAGTTAGGATTACTAATGTCCATTTTGTTTATGCAGGCGAATAGAGACCAAGATAGAATTAAGTACGACATTAATTTATTCCATGCCATGCGTATTCATACAGTTCATTATTCATTATTTAATATGCTGCTGTCATATGAATATTCATTAATTAAGGAATTTCTTGTCATATAAAATTAAATATGTATGTGAGAGTCTTTGATTAATAGTGTAAATTTTTTTATAATAAATATGATTTTTTTAAATGTATATGTATATATAATCTGTATCTTATACGTGTTTATACACCCAATCTCTAGATATACAACACAGGCCTGGAAAAAAAACTTCAAATCTAACTACAAATAATTACCATTTTAACCTTTCGAATTTCACATTGCAAAAATCAGATAAGTGCTCTTATACCATAATAAAATTTAGAGATTGAAACTGCATTTTGAAACATCATCATGATTAGAGATGGAAATATTAAAAACTATATAATGTATTCAATATACATACACTGAATCTGATTTTGTCCATTGCATTACAATTCCTTATTTTATTTTTTCTGGTATAAAACCACCTATAAAAATAATTACTTCATTTGTCATTTATCTAACCTATTTTAAAAATATAAAAAATTATCTAACCTATGTACTAACTATATACTAATAATGTAAGATAAAACCAACAATTCTCAGGTTTACTATTCATGACTATCCTGTTAATCTTTGAAATATCTCTATTCT
This sequence comes from Cryptomeria japonica, assembly GCF_030272615.1. Classification (NCBI taxonomy): domain Eukaryota; kingdom Viridiplantae; phylum Streptophyta; class Pinopsida; order Cupressales; family Cupressaceae; genus Cryptomeria; species Cryptomeria japonica. Next base: position 46,958,495 of record NC_081415.1, on the reverse strand, counting down.
ATGCTTGTTATTATGTTTACAATCTTCATTACTCTTGTTGTAGGTCCTTGGTTTGGATAGCTGTGCAGACATCATGATTGGTAATGCCATGGTAAGAGGAATTTCCGGTGGGCAGAAGAAAAGGGTAACGACTGGTAATGAGTGTGATTCTACCTCTCGATTAGTTTGTTCGTAGGTCAAGATATTATTATTTAGCATGTCAATGTAACTGCTATCCATTCCATCTCCAGGGGAACTTATTGTATCTCCGATAAAAACTCTGTTAATGGATGACATATCAACTGGCTTGGACAGCTCCACTACGTTCCAGATTGTCAAGTACCTTCAGCAATTTGTGCACATCATGGAGGCAACGGTACTGATATCACTCCTCCAGCCAGCACCTGAGACATTTGATCTATTTGATGACATCATATTAATGTCAGAAGGGCAGATTGTGTATCATGGCCCCCGTGAACTTGTACTTGACTTCTTTGAGAATTGTGGCTTCAAGTGCCCCGATCGTAAGGGCACTGCAGACTTTCTCCAAGAGGTAAATATTTCACTACATCCATTATAGGTATTTTCATTAGTGTTATCAGATTTCTACAAAATATTTATTTGTTATTTCTATAATTTATGTAAATATTTATTTATTATTTTTATATTTGATTGTGTATGAAATATTTACATTAACATTTTAAATCACACTTTATGATCTAATATCTGTAAAAAATTTTCATGATTTAGCATCACACTCAGTATGACAAGTACTTATGTGAAGACATTGTGCAGGTTATTTCGAGAAAGGATCAAGAAAAATATCGGATTGATAAGGAAAAGCCTTATAAATATGTTACAGCAGAGCAATTTTCAGAGAATTTCAAAGAGTCTCATGTTGGACAGGATCTGTCAAATGAACTTCTGAGGCGTTATGACAAGTCCAAAAGCCAGAAGGCATCTTTGTCGAGTTGTTTAAGGCATGCTTTAACCGAGATTGGCTGCTAATAAAACGGAACTCATTTGTTTATCTTTTCAAGACAATCCAGGTGAGCTATCTCGTCCTGATAGTCCAAGTTATTGATTGGAATAAACAACTAATTCATCTATGAACCAATCCTTCATTGCAGCTTGTTATACTTGCATTCATCACAATGACAGTATTCCTTTGGAAACACATGGAAACGCAACTTGATCTTGGAAGTTATCTTCATGGGGCTCTTTTCTTTTCAATCGTCGTCATGATGTTCAATAGCTTTCAAGAAGTACCCCTGACATTGTCACGGCTTCCAGTGTTTTTCAAACAAAGGGACCTCTACTTCTTCCCAGCATGGGCTTACACTCTTCCGGGATTTCTTTTGAAGATCCCACACTCACTTTTAGAATCGTTTATTTGGACCTCAATGACTTATTATGTGATTGGTTACTCCCCAGAAGTGGGCAGGTCTGTATCATAAGGATTCTTTTACCCTTCATTTACATTCCAAGAGATCATCTATCTAATAATGAAATACCAACCTTCTCTCTATCATTGGGCATGAATGTTATGATATCTTCTAAGATTCCGTTTTTAATTTTTTGGCAGGCCTCACATGATTTCTTAGCCAAACCCCATTTATTCCAAAACATTATCGTATCAAAATGAGATATCATTTAACAAGTTTATGAGAGTTGATAAGATTGTCATTTCTTTGTACATCCAAGAGAGCTTCAAGAAACCATTTACATACATCGATGGTTGCCATTAACATTATCATCATAGTATATTATATTTTTGAGACTTGTTTAGGGTTTATCTATTCTAAATCACTTTAATTAATAGCAATCCATCGAGCACTTTTCACTTTCTTCTTTTCTTCCTTTCCTAAATTATTCTTTGACATGAAAATTGCTAAGATTTCATTTTGACATTATCAAAAACTTATTCTTTTTAATCATTTACTCAATATAGGTTTTTTCGCCAGTTTCTTATGTTCTTTGCTATACATCAAATGGCAAGCTCATTGTTCCGTGCTCTTGCTGGAATTTGTCGAACCATGGTCATTGCTAACACTGGAGCTTCACTAACAATAATGATCAGCTTGGTGCTTAGTGGATACATAATTCCACGGCGTATGTTCATCATTTCTTCAATGCATACCATTTAGATGTTAACAAGTATTGACGATGCTTTTCTATGCAAGAGTATCGACAAAATAATTTGATTTGAATATGATGGTTCATGTTGCAGCTTCAATTCCAAAATGGATGCGATGGGCATATTGGATATCACCTTTGTCTTATGGAGAAACTGCAGTTACAGTCAATGAATTTCTTGCTCCACGTTGGAGAAAGGTGATATATATGAGATTTTATTGTTTGCAATATAGAAAATGTTAGCATTTTGTACTCTCAAAGGTGATATATATGAGATTTTATTGTTTGCAAAATGTTAGCATTTTGTACTCTCAATTCTTGTTGTTTCCACTTCCAAAAGCACATTCTATTGAGTAATCTTTGCATTTTGTCTACTTAATTTTTTATTGTCTTCAATTGTAAAGGTAGACGACTTATGAAAAATCATAGGCAACACATCAATATTCTCACCAGCCAGTTCAGCCTTCCAATTATTGTTGGTGGTAACTCAATGTGACAAGCTACACTAATAATCTTCTACAAAATTTTATTTGAACCATATATAGTTTTTAAAAAACAAAATTATTACTTAAGAAAAATTTATTTATATGATTACAATCTCAATAAAAACTACTTACTTCTTCAAATCTTTCTTTATGAAAGTGTTGATCAGCTTGTTATTTCATTTGATTTTGTGTCATGGTAAAAAATAAAATAAAATATAAAAACCTAAAAGTACCAATCTTTCATGATTCATGTCTAACTTTCAATGTTTATGTGATAGATGTACAGTTTCTCTTTATACAACAAGGAGTCTCCCTTTTTTAAGTAAACTAATCTAAATTGCTTAGATCATTCTACAACTATTGAATGACATTATATCTAGCAATAATTTTTACACTAATTTTTTCTTAAATTTAATGTACTTTTAATATTAAAATAGAAAATAATAATACCTTATCCTTCTTATCCTTTTTGATAATAAATCAGCCATCATATTTCCATTTCCTTTCTTATAAATGATCTCAATGTCATATCCTAACATGTTAATAACACATTTATGTTAATCCTTTAAATGAATAATTTTTATTTCATAAAAACATAATATTCTATCATGATTTTTCTTTACTTTAAATTATATACCCATAACATATTACCTCTATTATTTGACTACATAACTCATATTTCTACATGAGAATTACTTCTATACCATTGTTTAAAGTATCATAAGGAAAAATGGTGAAGTGTGGAGTGTTTAGAATTAAAGAAAAAAATATTACTCACCCTATTCTACGAGAAATTGTATTATATTATGGACTGATAAAGTGTACATACCCTACCCCCTTGTGGGATTTGAACTTGTGACCTCTTATTCAAGAGCACAAGTTCTCCACCACTAGACCAACTCAAGCTATACAATATAAAAAAGTTTTATTTAATTGGTTTAATAAATTGAAATTTATAGGGATGCTAGCCATTAGACTCCAAAAATAATGTCAAATATCTATATGAAAATTGAAAATATTAGACATCATAATTTATAGTCTCCCACGAATAGCTTAATACTATGGAAATTATTAGAACTAAATATCCCACCACCTATGATAAGTACTTGAAACTCTAGAGATGAATAGACAAACCAAATTAGGTATATAACTAATTTACTATTGATGAAGTTAAATACTACTTGAGTCAATTAATACTATCACCTTCTCTTTTATAAAAAATCCCACTACCTTAAATATTTTTGAAATGATGGGGCTTGATAGTACATAGAAATGTATACTTTGTTATGTTCCTTCCACTTCTTCTCTTATCTCCTATCATCCTCTTTCCAAATTTTTATATAATTATGTTGTTGACTATACTATCATAATGAGAGCATCTCTCTTTTAATATACTCTCTTCAGTTTTTTGTGCATACAATTTGGTAGCCAAAGGAATTGATAATGTTAGATTTATTTTACCTCTTATATTTAAAAATAATATATGAGCTCTTGGAAGTAAAGAATTAGTTCAATAATTTTTTTTTCTTTTCAAGAATTGGTTGAAGAAGGATAATCTCACAATAATGGTTTACAAATATGGTACATCCTGAATGTTGCTTGAAATCACATATTTTTTTAGAAAATATAATGATTTAATCCTTGAGAGGTCCCATTTGAAGGATAATTGACTAGGGTTAGATCAAACCCTCTTAGATCAAACCACCTTGGATGGAACCTCTCAGGTCTTAAATCATATCTAAAATGGAGTCTTTTTTGAGCATATCAAAATTTTGATAAATAATCACTTTTATTGTACCTTTTGGTTGGTCAAATGAATTCATTTAGAATGTTCATTTTGTAAGTATGTAGTCCTTATTATAAGCTCTCCAAAAATTATAATTTTGAATATATTTAATTTTCTTGATATATTTATATTTTCATCTCTTGTAAATGTAGGTTTTTCATTCAACATTAATGTCTTTATTTCATACATTTGGAAAAATAGGAAAATAGAGAAAAAAGTTGTAAAAAATATCTTTATCCCCGTTATTGATATCCTCATTTCAAGACAAAAGGACTAAGTTAATTCAAATGCATACAAAAAAGGTTATGCATGACATCATAGACCTCTATCCAAATTATAATTACTTTGACTTAAAAAATTAACTAAAAAAGATATATGAAACAACAAAGTATGAAAACATATCCATACACTAGATATTGGTGTGACAAATCTGTATTTTAAAAATTAGAGTTTTATTCTTTCTATACAAAATTTTATTCATAATGTCATAAACTTCACTTCTAAAAAATGTAGATTATTGTAAAAAAATAAGTTATTAATAGTTTTGTAAAAATATGGAAAATTTATTTCTATTTAAAAAAATATATATTTAAAATTTATAGAAAAATCTCACAAATCAGTAGCTTGCTTCATCTTCAAATTCTTATTGGTTTAGCTATTACAAGTGTTAGAAAGTGAAGATCTAGTGCAAAATGTTGATTTCAATGTCAAGCTCGGTCAAGTTTATAAACATTGTAGTCAATTTTATCATCATGTTGACTTTTTTTACTTGTGACAGGCAACTTTTCAAAACACGAGTATGGGTGTAAATTTGCTAAAGAATCGGGGTCTTTTCGATGACAATGAATTTTATTGGATAGACTTTGGATGCTTGATAGGATTTTCTCTATTATTCTTCTTGGGATACACCCTTTCTCTGAAATATTTGAATCGTAAGTTTGACAACCAAAAGGTTTGTTGCACAACCTAAAATATAAGATTTTACATTACAAATGGTATTGTACTTATTTTGGATGATATTATAATTTAAGCAGCATTCAGGCACTCACAAGCTGTGATTTCTAGAGAAAAGCTATCTCATATACCAGATAGTCTTGAAGATAAAAATGTTGGTTTGAACAATAAATCAAACCCAATGACAATGTCCAAAATTGAAGCGAAAAGTACAGGTGACAAATTTGTTTTTTCTTTTTTGCATTTACTTTTAGTGATAGAATATTTGCATGTATTTTTTCAAAATATAAAAAAGATATCATATGTATTTTTATTGATATTTTTATTTGAATCAATGATGGCATCAAAATCACCGGGGCTTCAAGGACTTGACACAATGCAAACTATAAATCATGAATATTTTCAAGGTGGTTACAGTAGAGATTATAAATAGTGTAATAGAGTATAAATAATTATTCTTTGTATTTTAAGGATTTGGTGCAATAGAGAGTACAAATCGTATGTAAACAACCATATTTTCAATTACAAACAATAAGTCCAACTTCTTAAGAGAATAGTTAATCTTCCACAAAACTCATAGAATACAAGATAAATCTAGAATATCAACTCTACACATAAAATAAGTTAAAATTACTAACTACAAGAACGATTACTACAATATCAAATAGACCCCAGACCCTTGAATAATCTCATATTACATTATGCAAAAATGAATTGATACTTTCCTACGAAAATAATTTCACCTTTTAGTATGTTGGTTACTAATATATTTGCTCCAAATAAGTAGTGATAACATAAGACACTAATTGTCAGTGGGCACTTTAGATTATATATACAGATATAAGATTCAATAGCTTTATTTTACACAAAATAATAAATATACAGCCTAGGGAGCAGAATTTAACTCTATGAATTTTGTACTATCATTTTTATTAAATCATAAATCTAATTCTAATTGACTAAACTATATATATATACGCAAAAATTAATGTAGAAATTTAGTATACTTCAACCTTATATAAACATTAAAATCTTAGTGACTAAAGGGAGTTAATTGGGCATTAGTTCTCCAAATAGTGCAATTCTTTACACACCAAGATTGCCATTCTACGTCGAATATGTCTGACTTTATTTTTTATTTTAATATTTGCAGATGAGTTGAATGTGCAACATATGACAAGAGCACTTGATAGATTGAAAAGGAGTCAAGAGGGCTCCCATTCTGCTATTTCCATGGAAGAAAAACGTGGAATGATATTAGATTTCCAGCCATCAGTAGTCTCTTTTCAAAATGTCCATTATTACGTTGACATGCCTGTGGTAAGAGTTAAGCTGAAACTCAGAGAAGTCATCATTTACATGATATTGAATTTTTCTACAACCGGTGAACATTTCCATCAATTTTGTTACAGGAAATGCAAAAGGAGGGAGTGAAGGAGAAAAGACTTCATTTGCTGAGAAATGTAACAGGAGCTTTCAGGCCAGCAGTTATGACAGCTTTAATGGGTGTGAGTGGAGCAGGAAAGACGACACTGCTGGATGTCCTTTCAGGACGAAAGACTGGAGGTTATATTGAGGGAGACATACGAATCTCAGGATTCCCAAAAGTGCAACAAACATTTGCCCGAATATCAGGTTACTGTGAGCAGAACGACATCCACTCTCCACAAGTTACAGTGTATGAGTCGCTGCTTTATTCAGCTTGGTTACGCCTTGCACCTGAAATAGATTTGAAGACCAAGAAGGTACAAAATCTATGCAAACAAGTCACCAGTAAGAAGCTTTTCTATATTCTTCTATGCAGAGCAGAACTCTATCTTTTGGGTCTCTATGGTGCTTTTCTGACAATGAGTTTATCTCTTTACAGCATTTTGTGAACGAAGTCATGGAGCTAGTTGAATTACACAATTTGAAAGATGCACTTGTAGGCAGTCCTGGTGTTAGCGGTTTATCTACAGAGCAACGCAAAAGATTGACAATTGCAGTGGAGCTTGTTGCAAATCCTTCAATCATATTCATGGATGAGCCCACCTCAGGTTTAGATGCTCGGGCTGCTGCTATAGTAATGCGCGCAGTCCGGAATACGGTGGATACGGGACGTACAGTAGTTTGCACTATTCACCAGCCAAGTATTGAGATTTTTGAAGCATTTGATGAGGTAATTGCATGGGGTATGACATTTGGGGATGGTAGATTCATCTAGATGTGTAGTCTAATTCAGGTGAAATTTTCATTCATTGCAGTTGTTATTAATGAAGCGGGGAGGTGAAATCATTTATGCTGGTGCATTGGGCCATCAATCAAAAAATGTAGTAGAGTATTTTGAGGTAGAAAAAATCTCCAAATACCAAGAAATTATGGTTTTGCTTAGGCATCCTTTATGACCAAATTCTGAGGTAAGTTTTGAGTAATGTTGGTTTAATTTTCTTGAAGGCTATTCCGGGTGTTCCCAAGATAAGGGATGGGTATAATCCTGCAACATGGATGTTAGAGGTAACCTCTGTGGCTGCTGAGCACAAACTTGGTAGAAATTTCGCTGAGATCTACAGAGAATCAAATCGTTTTAGGTAACTGCAGAAGAGGGTCGTTGCAACAGTGCATTTCGAACCTCTTTATCCTCCATCTCGGTTTGAATCTTTTAATTATTTTCAAATACTAAAATATAGCATTTTGTACAGGCAAAATTTTCATCTAGTTAAGGAGTTAAGTACCCCTGTTTCTGATGCCAAGGATCTTTACTTCCCAACTCAGTATGCTCAGAATCCTTGGAAACAATTTACATGCTGTTTTTGGAAGCAGTTTTGGACATATTGGAGAAGTCCTGGTTACAATTTGCTCCGTTTTGCTTTCACTTTTATCTCAGGATTGTTCTTTGGTATCATCTACTGGCAACAAGGGACAAAAATGTAAGACGATATGACATGACGTTGGAGTTGAATTATCTTTTCACTATAAAATATGGCACTCTATAATTCACATAGGAATATTAGAATTTCAGTGTTGTATTAACTTATAGTAAGCAATATCTGTGTGTTTGTTGGAATTCAAATCCTTAATTATTAAGATTCAAGTATAATTAAATAAAGAGAATTTGCATATACTGAATTTTTACAACAGAGACAGCGAACAAGACCTGTTCATGATGATGGGAGCCATGTATGCTGCAAATATATTCCTAGGAATAAATAATTGCGCCTCTGTGCAACCTGTTGTCGGTGTAGAGCGCCAGGTTTTCTATAGAGAAAAAGCGGCTGGAATGTATTCTGGTAGTGTATATGCTTGGGCACAGGTAATTGAGTAAAGTTCCTAATATTAGTAATTCCAGAAATATTTTACAATGTTTTCCCTTAAAGTAGCATTATTTTGCAAATTAAATCCAGGAGCATTAACTCAGAGCCACAAGCAGAACATTTTCATATAGAGTCATAATGAAGCAATGAACTAGAAAGCCAAAGACTAAGAGTAAACTTGCTACTGGGGAAAAACTTGATAGGGTTTTGTATGTTACCTTTGTTCTACAAAAATCAAAGTTAAGCTTTTCCTTGAATTCAACAAAGCTTTTCCAATAGAGCAGACTACCAATCTGAGCTAACTAGACAACTTTTAGTATTCGCTGTTACATTGATTTCAAATGTTTGATTTTAGTTTCTTTTTTGTTGCAGGTTGCAGTAGAATTCCCATATACCCTTCTCCAAGCAATAATCTATGGCATTCTCACATATTCTATGATGGGCTACCATTGGTCGGCCTATAAATTTGTGTGGTACCTATTTGTGACCCTATGCACTTTTCTCTATTTCACATACTACGGGATGCTGACAGTTTCAATCAGTCCGAATGCTCAAGTTGCATCTATTCTTGCATCTGCATTTTATGCTATCTTTAATCTCTTCTCGGGTTTCGTCGTACCAAGAACTGTGAGTGTGCTGAACCCTAAATGCATTCATAAAAGATTACAAGATTTCAAACGCAGAAATATATAAATGTACCCAGAGCCATTAAGACATGTATGAATTTACATTGCATTTATCTACTGTTCTCTAGACTTACTAGTAGCAGCTGACTATATATTTCCACGGTCATTCTACTGATGATAAATCTGTGGGAAATATAATTGCAGCAAATTCCTGGTTGGTGGGTATGGTACTACTGGATTTGCCCAACATCCTGGACTCTGAATGGTCTCATAACTTCTCAATATGGAGATATGACAAAGCAGATTAGAATTAATGGCAAATCTCAGCAATCAGTAGAAGACATTTTGGAAGATTATTTTGGATTTCACCGTGACATGTTGGGTATTGTGGCTGCAGTTTTGATGATTTTCCCTCTATTTTTTGCAATCATGTTTGCTGTTGGCATCACCAGATTCAATTTTCAGAAACGATGACAATAATATCTGAAACAAGAAGCATCCGTTTGGAGAAATTTTGCTGGATACATTTGATACTATTTCCTATCTCAGCCTACCACCTATATACTTTAGGACATATTATTATTACTTAGCATATAACATAAATGATATTTCACTTTAAACTTGATTGTGGAGCAATGATGATTAGGAACGACGAGGTTCTAGTGGTAGTGGATGGCCTATATATTAAAATTCCATGCACATCTTATTGTTGATAAAAGTGCTGCTGCCACTGTCTATCAGATTGTGTCTAATTTACTTTGTTTAACTTTTGTTGTCTATCGTAATGGTTGTACATTTTAAGTTCACAGAATTACTTTTGGTCCCACATGGACACTAAAATAACTACATTCGCTTTGTCTATGTAAACTGTAACAATAGATATCTCAACATCTCTGGCAGAAACAAGTCATCACCTATTGAAACCGATTTAAGTTACTGTAGTTTCTGAAAACAGTCGTCACCCTTAACCAGCTGATTAAATCTACATGAAAACAGAGGAAAAAGATAACAAGAATAAAAAATACTGTGATACATTCATTCATAGATATAGAGGCAGGAAATTTCTGATATACTGATGAACTGTATCGGTTACAAAACAGTTATTGACTTTTTCCTTGCAAAAACAATACAAAAGCTACATACAAATAGAGTTCGAAACCTCTAAAAATAGAGCATGAATGCCTCGAAACAGGGCATGGCTATGCATTGTTGGCTTGAAAAAATTAAGCAAACAAGCAAACTGCACTTTAAAAACTAAGAATGGCAGTTTATTTTAGAGAACACTAACTTACTTCGCATTTCTGCATTCATTATTGAATCGAATGCAACAACAGATTTGAAAGCAAATCTAAGACAAGCTCGGTCTAAATTTCGAGTTATGTCTAACTAAAGTTTAGTCTAACTAAACTTTGGTTATGCACTATGGCGGTGAATGGTAAAATTGACATTCAAGTTAGAGTTGCATTATTGAACAGCAGCATCAATGATCAACATACTCCTTGATGTTGAGAGGGCTTATAATCCGATTTCGAGGGGTCAAAAATTCAACTTTTGCAAATATTTTTGTGAAGATATCTGCTAACTGATCTTGAGTGTTGATGTGTTTCAATTCCACTTCTTTCTTTTGCACTAAATCATGAATGTAATGATACTTCAGATCAAAATGTTTGTTTCTGCTGTTATAGACTAAATTCCTTGCTAACTTGATGGCACTCACATTGTCACAAAAAATCACTATAGGTTGAGTCTGCTTCTCTCCAATTTCTTCTAAACATTTCTAAGGCAAAGAGCTTGTGTACCTATTGAGGTGACTACAACATATTCTGCTTCTATGGATGAGAGGGCAACAATGCTTTGTTTTTTTGAGCTCCAAGTAATTAAACCAGAACCAAAAGAGAAACAATTTCCAGATGTAGAATTATGGTCATCCATACTACCTCCCCAATCTGAATCACTAAAGCCAACAAGATTGAACCTTTTAGAATAGTAATGAATATCAAAGTTTAGACTACCTTTGACATACCTAAAAATTCTCTTGGCTGTCTTTATGTGTAATTCTGAAGGATTTGTCATGTACCTTGAAACAAGTGAAATTGAATATGCAATATATGATCTTGTTTGAGTTAGAAACATCAAACTCCCAACTATACTTCTATAAGCTATCTCATTAACTTTTTCAATGCAGTCATCTCTATACTACACAAATTTATGAGCACTTGTAGTGGAGAATGGGTTAAATCAACCATATCAAATTTCTTCAACATATCCTTTGCATACGTGTTGCATACTTTCTTTGACAAATGAAAACTTTATTCTTACTTTGATAAACCTTTATTAGTAGAAAATATTTTGTGAGAGCTAGATTTTTCATCTCAAATTCATTCATCATGGCAAATTTCAACTCAATTTTAATCTTAGAACTACAACCCATATATAATAAAACATCAACATACAAGCTTATAATGAGAATATCAATACATTATTGTTTGTAGGAAAGGGTAGGTTCACTTTTACTTCTCTAAAAGTCATTCTCTTGAAAATACCCATCAATCCTAGCATAACATACTCTTGGTGGTTGCTAGAGGCTATTCAAATCCTTCTTCAACTTGTAGACATGATGCTCTTTTCCTCCTGCTTCGAAGCCTTTTGGTTGTTCAACATATACTTCCTCTTCTAAGTACTTATTCAACAAGGCACTTTTCATGTCCATATAATGTATGTATACTCCTATTCTTTTGATCTACTAATGAAATCAACATTCAAATAATCTCATGTTTTGCTACTGGTGCAAATTACTCTTCATAATCAATCTCATACTTTTGTGTGAAGCCTTTAGCAACTAATATTGTCTTATGCCTTTTAACACTCCCATCACTATTAAACTTGGTCTTGTAGATCAATTTGGTGTTGATTCTCATTTTGTCACATGGAAGCTCTCTAAGCTCCCACATGTCATTTTTGTGAATGTAATCCATCTTTTCTTGCATCACTTCCATACAAACCTAATTTGTACATGCATCTTTAAAACATGATGGTTCAAAATCAGCCTTGGCAAGTAAACCAAAATTTATTTTCTCACCTATTGAATTTTCTTCATGTGCTTAATTTGGAATCCTTTGTTAAATATCACTCAATCTTCTTACTTTGTAGAACTTGGAGTTGAAGTTGGACTTGCATTTGAAATTGAGAAACTAGATGAGGGGTTTATTGATGGATTTGTAGCACATAAAATATAAACATTAGTGGGCTTCTCATGATCAATATCATCAATAATAACATCTTTTAAAGTAGATTTTGGGTTCTCAATGTGACCTTTCTGATGACAATAAACTCCCTCTTCATAAAAAATCACATCCCTTAATACAATAAGCCTATGAGTGAGATGATTATACAACTTATAAGACTTACTTTCATCAATATATGCAATGAAATGCATGATTCACTTTTTGTATCTAACTTTTGTCTCATTTGGTTGGGTACATGAACAAAGGACAAACAACCAAAAACTTTGAATGATTAACATTAGGCTTTTTCTCAAACCAGGCTTCATAAGCAGTCATCTTGTTGAGTGCATTTGTGGGACTTTGATTGAGGATGTAAACTAATATACAAACTACATCTTCCAAAAAGTATTGCTTAAGCCCTTGGTTTGTAATATGCTCCTTGCCATTTCTATCATTGCATAATTTTAACTTTCAATTACTCTATTTTCTTAAGGTGTGTATGTACTAGTGAGTTTCCTCCTAATGCCATTCATATCATAATAATTCCAAAAAAATATTGAACAAAATTCTCCCCCACGACCAATCCTCAAGTTTATTTTTCACCCTTTCTTATTTTACACAAGGGCTTTAATCCTCTTGAATGGATTGAAGGTTTCATTCTTGGCCTTCAAAAAATACAGCCAACATTTTCATGAGTAAACATCAATAAAATTGATAAAATATGATGGCTTACTGATACTCTTTGTTTACATAGGATTGTAAATATTTGAATGATCAAGTTGAAGTGAGTGATGGGACCTCCATGCATTGCCCTTTAAATTTTTTCCCCTTGTGTGCTTTCCTTTAGCACATCCTTGACAAATTTCCTTGTGCTCTTCAATCTTGGCAAACCAGAAACTGATGCTTATGATGTTAGAATCTTCAAACTGTGAAAATTTAAATTCTCATATCTGAGATGCCATAACCAACATGTACCCTCATATTGGAAAGGTTGTTGTTACATTCACCAAACTTCAATAAGAACATCCTATTTTTTTCATAGGGACAATTGTAACCACCCTATTGACTTGATTTTTATCATAAATTGTCTATTTCTTATTCTCAAAGATAATTTTATAGTTCTTCTCATATAATTTCCCAACACTTAACAAATTATGCTTCAACTGTGGACTATAATAAATGTCTTGAACACTCTTCATACCTTCTTTTGTGTAGACTTCCATAGCTCCTTTTGTAGCAACCTCCAATCAATTATCATCACCAAGCTAGATCTTGGATTAGAAACTTTCATCCAATATTGAAAACAACTTATTATTTCTTGGTATATGGTTAGAGCATAGAAACAGGACTCACCTGGACTCGCCTAAACTTGGCGAGTCCGAGTCCGAGTCATGCTCGCCGAGTCTCTGGGGCTCAGACTTGGACTCGTCCGAGTCTGGCAAGTAAACTCGCCAAACTCGCCGAGTTGGCGAGTTTGGCTCAAACTCGCCAAACTCGGCAAGTCCCAAGCCCCAAACTCGGCTACTGGCTGGGTAAGTAAAATGACAAAAAAAATACATTCTAAAAAATTTTTATTAAATGAATGGTATCGTCTTTGTTCACTACAACCTTCGCCTAAGAATGAGAAAAATTAGGGTTACAACATGTCAGCCAATAGAAAAATAACACCCAACACCTTAATTAAATAATAAGTTTTTTTGGCCTCGCAGGGCGCTGCCCCTCAACCCCACCTATATGACCCCACAAGGGGTGATGCCCCTTGAACCCACCTTGGGGGTGCTGCCCCCAAACCCCCATCGAAAAATATGGGGGGAAATTGCGTCGATAGAAATAGGGAAAATTTAAGCTTCGAGTCTGACATTGACTGGATCGACTAGGTAGATATAGAGGCTGAGACTGTAGCCATGGCAAAGGAGGAGAGGAGAGCACGAGCACAAACAAGAGATTTAGAGGAAGATAGTGACACTGATGTTCCTGATGTTGGTGAGCATGGCATGGTGTCATGGGGAGTGGCTATGGTTGTCGAATCATCCAAGACCTACCTTAGATGCCTTCGCAGGGGGCTGGGGCCGGAGGCTGCAGGCTCCTTTGAGCCATAGTCTTGTAGTTGTATTTACCTTTGGTATTTGTACGAAACATTTGATGATGATCATATGATGACATTGATTTTTTATTCCATGAGTTTTATAATATTGTATACATTTGACAATATTTATATATCTATGTTTGTTATTTCCTTCAGCTACAATTTGCGTTTATGCTTATGTGATTGATGTATACTTGTGTATGTAATCAAATGAGCCTAGTTTGATGATGTTATTGTGTCTATAAGGTGTATTCAATAAAGGGTGCCTAAAACAAGTTTTAAATCTTTAAAATTCTCTAAATTTCTTGAGTTTTTCACTTTCCCAAGTCTAGCCGAGTCTAGTACCGAGTCTGATGCCGAGTCCCAAGTTTGAGTCCGAGTCGGCCTTGCCGAGTTCGAGCTGAGTCAGAGTCCCATTTATTTGGGTTAGAGCATCTAGAATATAAATACAAAATACCTTTAATATCATTTTTACCTTTGACATAAGATAAAAATAAATGATCTGCAAGATAATCATCACCTCTCTTGAGAATAATGAACACTTTTACATTCTTTTAACCTGCAATCGCTTTCAAGCTAGCCATACCTATTGCAATGGTAGCACTAGATATTTCTCTTCTCAAATCTACCTCTGCCTCTTCCCCTTCAACTACCCGTGCCTCTATTTCCTCTTGAATTATTTTGATTTTAACCTTTACCTTAAGGCCTTGATTTTTTTTGGTGCTGCTAGTGGCATCTTCATTTTTTTTATTTGTAATTTGGAGGAAAAAGATTTTTCAACACTTTCTCTCAAAGAATATCTCAATCTTTCTTCATCAGACATCAAAGATTGAAATATGTGATCAAACTAAAGGGTTGTCAAATCATTTCTTTCGTCCATAACTATGGCAACATTATTCCATCTTGGTGTTATATTCTTCAACATCTTTTTGATCAAATATTCATTTCTCACATTTCCCCAAGTGTAGACATTTTATCGACCACATCTTTGACTCTAACACAATAGTCACTTATATTTTTAGCCTATTGCATCCTCAAATTCTTGAAATTTCTCTCTTCAATGTTTTTATCTTGACAACTTTGACTTAATCACTGGCTTGGTAGACTTCTTTTAAAGTCTTCTAGGCATATTTAGTTGACATGTTTGCATTTAAAATTCTTGGAAACAAGCTCTTATCAAGAGCTATCTGAGTGTGAAACAATGCTTGAGCATTCTTCTTCTTTGCCTCCTCCTTGGATATTTTATCATTGGTTATTCATAACATACTACAACCACATTGGCTTTCTGATTACAATAATCTATAAGCTAGAGTGACAACCTGCACCACTATAACTAATTTATGAAAAACCTTATTTACCTTCTTTATCTAGAATGTTAAGAGCCTACAATATTATGTAAAGTTTAACTTTCATTTGGTCATTGCAAATCCAATCGTCAATTTTCCCACTCAAGAAGATATTTGAAATTTTGTGGATTTTGGTATAACAACTTCTTGGGGTTTTAAATTTTGATCTGACAATTAGAATTTCAACTATCATATATCATTGGAAAGATCTTTTCAGTCCACAAAGTGACACAATTAGTAGACATTTTTATTTTTGACCAATTTTCAAGTCCATCCAAAGCCTCTAGGTGCCTCAAATTTAACTTCGAACATTTTTAAAAGGATTTTGAAAAATAAAAATATCAATATCTCACAAATAGAAAATGATAATGAAGTTTTTTTTTTCATTAGCTTCATTTTACCTTTTTGGAGGTCTGTGTAAGTTTTTTATGTCCATATGTACATAAAAGCCAACTTACTAAAAAAAGTAACCCTACCACTTTCAGCCCTTATTGAAAAAAGAATAATATTTTTGAGTGATGCAAGATTTCTCTTACACCCTGTATGCTCTTCCATCGGACACTTGGTGTAATTTGAGAAGTGATCTCATCACATCTCAAGTGTTTTAAGGAAAAACAAGATCGTCAACCTCTACCTTAGATATCCAAGATGAATCTTCAATAGGTCTTCATTTCCATTTAATCAGGTGCCCTTCATGTTATCTATTCCTTGTGCTTCTACCAACATGAATATCCAAGATGCCTTCTATCTCCTTATTGGAAGTAGGTGCTTGAATATTCTATTGTGCCTTAGTTGTTTCATCTTCAATACTTCCATCAGGATACTCTATAAGATCTAAAATATTAAACACACGTGGAATGTTAAGTCCTCTTGGAAACTCTATCTCATAAGCATAATTTGGAATCATTATTATTCAAGATTATTCATGGCTCAAATTTCATCTTTAACTTATTATATGTTACGATTGAAAACCTCCCCTTTCTCAAATAATATATGAATTCATCTTGAATTTGAAATTCCTTATATCTCCTTTTCTGGTGTGCATTAACCTTGTACTAAAAATTCATTTGATTAATTTGTTTTCTCACTTCTTTAGGCAAGTTCTTTTGGTGCTCTACGAAGTCTTCTTCTTCAACACTACTCTTTTCACCTTTGTCGATTTCCTTAACCCTAAAATATTTTTAAGACTACTTCCATATACAATTAGAAGGGTTATTTACTAGTGCTCCTATTGACAAAATTATTATATGCTAACTCTATCTGTAGTAAAATCAAACCCTATCTCTTGGCTTTATCTCCTACTAAGCTCATCCCAATGGATTACCCAAACTCCTATTCACTACTCTGATCTACCGATCAGTTTGTGGATGGTATTTTGTTTTCAAATGTAAAGTTGATAGTGTGTCAATATGGTTGTCATTGATGTCAACATACTAATTCTCAGTTATAGTTATTGGTTTGTGCTCCACATTTTTTATTTTTTGTATTTTTAGTCATGAAGTTTTGGTACGTTGTTGGATGTTGCCTTGGGATGTCATTCTTATAATTTGGTGCTCTAGAAGTCATTCTCCAGAAGTGTATTCAGTGATAGTGATGTTCGACAGTGTTTAGAGTGCTCTACATTTCTCCACATTTTTGGTTTTGATGGTGATATATTGGATTTATGATGTTCATGTCAAGTTATCTTTGTTATTCTGACTCATGATGTGATGATGTTCTCTAGATTCATGATTGTGGATGTAAAGCGGAAAAATCGAACCCTAGTTGTTCTCCCCTTCCCAACCCCAAGGAGAGAGAAGGGAGAGTCACTAGGGTTGATGGTTTTCACTTAGGAGAGACTTTACATTCAAAAGAGGGGTTGAAACCCACAAGATCCAATCCCATGCAATGCAAGGTTGGATTCTAAATGAGTTTCAAGGGTTGTGACATCAAGGATACCCTCTTTTGTAAAGAATGTAGATAGAAAGATTGAACTAGGAATGCATGTAAAGTAGGAAAGATTCGCTTATAAACAGAGATAGGGATATGGGATGAAGCTGCGGACCTGGAATTAGCAGTAAAATATTGAGACGGTGTTGTTCTGTAAATTTGAGCAAAAGTTGATGGGACGATGGCGCCCGGCATGCACACGGTCCTCCGAAAAATCCGCGAAACGAAGGGGGATCTGTTCGTCTCTGCACAAGGATTCCAGATCTTCAATTACAGCCGCGTACCTGCAACCTACACACAGAAAAGAGAGGACGATTGGGGGGTTAGGGATGAGGGGTTTGCCTTTAGGTCAAACCCCAGTTTTGGAATTAACCAAGAAATGAGAATGTTGTAAATGTAAATGTTTGTAATGTAAACAAGTACTGATACCTTGTTGTAAGAATGTTTGTATTCTTACATGCAAAGGTGTAATGAATGTTGTATTTTGTATGTTGTATGTGATCTCCTCTTCAATGGTTGAATCCTTGTCTTGAATGCAACACCTAGCCTTGAATGGAGACTTAGAATGCTCAATTGCTTGAAGGAATGCTTGAATGCTTGAATGCTTGAATGTTTGAATATCGCTTCCGCATCTTGTTCTTGCTTATTTCCTTCCTCTTTTCTTACCTCCTCAAATGGGAGGGGAAATGTAGTTTATATACTTTTCAATTAGGGTTGATAGACTGATTTTCCCGACCTTAGGCCGACCAGGAAACATTATTTTCCAATTTGCAAACTTAAAGACTGATGCCCACAAGAGATCGGGCCCAAAATAGGGCCAGGGACCAGGGCGCTGGGCGCCATGGTCCCACCTCCCGGGACAACAGGGTGCAAGGAGGGATCAGGCCAGGGTGTAGAAAAATGCAGTTTTTGGTGTTATAAACAGGTTTCGGGGTCTCCATTCAGGTTCAACATTGCACCACCATCGTGAAGACCCAAATGCAGTCGAAATTGCAAGTGTCACAATTTTAGGACGCTACATTTAGCCCCCACTTTAGCGGGAGTATAAGCGTACGCTGATACTTCCGGTAAAGTACAAGGAAACAACATTGAAAAACTTTCACCACGTCAAGGAGGCAAGATACACCAAGCCCCCAGTGGACTAAGGATCTTACGACTTCGATTGACAAAGTAAAAGGGAAGATCATGAGGGAGAACCATGACTGTCAGTAGTAAGGTTCCCTCACTATGAGTCATGCAAGAAAGATATCAAAAATTTTCAAGGCAAAGCTAAATTTGTCAAGAAATTTTCAAGTATCTTGAAAAGATATGAACGGGATGTATGCCCCCCTACGTTAAAGCGATCGCACATGCCTCACCGGGGGTGATTGCTTTAAGGTAGTGGTACATATAAGAAATGAGAAAGGAGAACGTTATCACAAGGATTTAGCCCCCAAGTGTGAGATAAGCCCAAGGATAATAGACACAAAACACAAAGCACAAGGTGACTTCGCTTTCCTCGGGGTCAGTATGCTGTATGATAATTCATGTATATCATATGTATGTATGCATAATTGTTCTTCATTCCCCAATCAAGGAAGGTCACCTAGAAGAAGGGAACACATGTGTCTTTTGAGTCAACATGAGAGAGACCAAAAGAGATCTCAATGTTTTGCATCATCCTCAAGTAGACAACACTAAGGACAACAAATAGAAGAATGAGAATAACATATAGAAGAGGTAACAAAAGAGATCAAGAGAGGAGGAGAAAGTCTGCTATGCTAATGAAACTAGTCTAGCACGTCATCTACCCCCCGATCTTGCTGATCAATATTTCGGGAAGGTAGGAAACACGCTAGAGGAGGAACATCCAACACAGTAGATGGAGCTATCACAAGATCCAAACAAGGGCTATGTTCATGTTCCTAGCCATGTTGTTCTTGTCTAGGAGCTAGGATAAGTGCTTTAGAAAATTCGTTAGATAAATGGTTATCAACATCAACATATTCATATTCACTATCAGAATGAACAGGAGTAACATTTTCATCATGAATAACATTTTCATCTATATCAGCATCAAGATTTATAAAAATAGGATCTTTAACTCGCACAGGATCAAGACCATCATGCATCTTATGTTTAGGAGATTTCGGCTCAATCGTCGGCTGAGGAGAAAATGGAATAATACTGGCTGAAGGTGTTTTTGGGGATTGCAAAGTTTGAAAAGCAGCTGCCTGAGCTCTAAGACGATGCTTTCATCGGCGTTCACGTGCAGAACGATTTCGTCTAGTCTTAGTAGGAAGTTGAGAAGATTGAGGAGGAGGAATGTTCTCATCCTTTTCACTTGGGTGTTTAGGTTGTGGTCTCTTAGGTTGAACAATAGGAGAAGAGGAAGGTCTCTTCTCTCCATAAGAGGAAGGAGGAGGAACTACTCCATATAAAGGAGGAATATTCGGTTTAGGAAGGAGACCAAGTCCATCATGACGAGGAGGTATAGGTCTACTTTTAGGAAGTTTATTAGTCATAGGCATAGTCACATTCATAGGGATGGGTTGGGAATCTTCTTGAGGAAAGACATTAGTTTTATCTTTCAAAGGAAGAACTTCCTTCTCAAGAACGATAGGAATATCCAGTTTGGGTGTTCTAGGTTCACTTAGAGATAGGATCATATCTTTTTTCCACTTTTGATAAGATTTGAAAAGATGATCACTTCGCGGAGGAAGAGATTGGAATTGTTTAGGCCAAAAATAATCAATAGGAACGCTAGAATTTCTTTCAGCTGGTTTAAAGAGGCTATGATTGACAGTAACAACTTCACCATTATGGGGAAATTTCAAACACTTGTGAATAGGAGAATCAATAGCTTTCATGGAAGACAGCCAAGGATAGCCTAGCTTCACACAAAATTGTTTGGACGATGGAATAATAGCAAAGTCCACATCAAGGGATTTGTTATGAACCTCAATAGGTAATGTAATAGAACCAATTGCAGGAGAAGAAAATGCATCAAATAGTTTCACAACCACATTTGTTTCATCATAGATCACTTGATTCAATTGCAAAGTAAAAAGAAATTCTTCAGTAATGATATTAACCATACAAGAAGGATCAATCAGCACTCCACGGCAAGGTGTATTTTTGACTTTTGCAACTATATATAAAGGACCATCAGGTGCCCTGATAGTTTCACTAGAATCAAAGGTGATGGAAGGTTCTTTAGGGATTTCCTGCTGCTCTACAAAGTTAATCACATTCGGAGTCATAGACACAAGATCATCAGGTGAGACAGAGGAATCAGTAGTATCAATTGCATTAGAGGTATGAGAAGGCAATGGATCAGTAAAAATCTAAAGATTTTGGTTAGGAGGAGCTATAGATGTGTTGCCTTTATCATTCACACCAGAAACAGAGATAGTATTATTATCAATCAAATCTTGAATTTTACCCTTTAAAGAAAAACATTTTTCAGTATCATGCCCAGGATGACGATGAAATTGAGAAAAAGATTTGTTATCAAAATAGGGTGAATTAATCTTTGTAGGATCTATTTGCCTTATAGGAGGAAGAGTAAGCACATTTTGTTCCAATAACTTATTCATAATACTATGCAATGATTCATTCAAAGGAGTAAACTTTCTTTCTTTCTTGAAAAACTTAGAAATAGGAGGCACACCTGATGCCGCATTCACATTGTTGTTGATGATGTTTTCATTGAATTTAATGGACTCTCTGTTCGGTTTAAACTTCCCAAATGGTTGTTGACTACTATCACCCTTATCACTCGGAGCCATAGGATTTGCTTGTTCCATTTGACTCACAGTCAGTTGATAATTGTGAAGAGTTGCGCACAACTGTTGGAAAGAAGTAAACTCAGAAAATAGAAGTTTTTCTCTAATATCTTTTTGTAAATTAGAAATAAAGATACTTTGAATATCATTGTCAGGTACTGGAAAAGAAATTTGAGCATACAAATGCTTATATCTACCAATGAAATCAGTCACTTTTTCTTTAACACCTTGTTTACAATGCATTAAATGAATCAAAGTAACTTTAGGACTTATATTGTTTTGAAATTGTTGAATAAAAGCATTTGCAAGTTGTTCGAAAGAAGTAATAGAATAAGAAGGCAACGAGCAATACCATTGTAGGGCTTTATCTCTTAATGTTCTAGTAAACAGTTTTGCAAGCAACCTTTGGTCATAAGCAAAATTGGTACATATTGTTTGAAAGGTCTTAACATGTGTTAGAGGGTCACCCTTACCATTATAAAGCTCCAAATGCGGAATTTCAACTTGTTTAGGGGGAGTAGCTCGGACAATGTCAAGAGAAAGTGGGCTTGCAACATCAAATGTGGGCACACTAAACTTAGATTGATTCATAGAGGCAATTTGTTGTTGTAAAGAAGAGACAGTTTGTGTAAGATTGTTAATGATCGCTTTAGTCGAAGAGTTCATATTAGACGTGTTAGATTGTGATGGAGGTATTATGTTATTGAAAGAAGGTAGAGAGTAAGGTGGTGGGACACTATGATAGTTAGTCATAGGAGATGATTGGAAAGGAGGAACACTACAAGGAGGAATGGAAGGGTTAAATGAATTGCCCCCTTGTGTCATGTTTATTTGTGGAGATATAATGGGAACACTCATTGAAGGAATGAATGAAGAAGTCGGATTGAATGAAGGAAGAGGGTTGATTGAAGAAGAGGGATTGCCCCCATGACTAGTGATCATAGGAGGAAAGTCTTGTATTGAAGTAGTCATTATGTTTGATGTAAAAGTAGGTATACTAGCAATAGAAGTTGTCAAAGGAATAGAATGATTAACTTGAGTAGGAGGTTGTGTATAACCTAAGGTTTCGGACAACTTTTCATCGGCATCACATTCAAATCCACAATGTGTGCAATACCACGCAAAATATCAATTCCATTCTTATCACTTTGAACCATACGCTTTAGACCCTCAATTAATGAAAGAGCTTCACTATCGGGGTATTCTTGAGACATCCATTGTCGAAAATCATCAAATTGGTTATCCAATTTTGAAAGTTGTTCTACAGAAACCTCATGGAGAGCTTCTTCATCATTAAGAGGATTAGAGGAATTACCCATGTCCTCGTTAAAAAGGCCATTCAAATTAGGTTCCATCTCCTCGGTAATTACACCTTGGAAAGACTTAATTCTAAGGCTTCGTCTAACGGGAATAGTGTAAGTAGGGCTTATTGTTGTAAAACTCATGCACTAAAGAGAGAGAGAAGATTTTGAATTTTAGAGGTAGCAAATTTCAATAAAACCAGCCAATCTCCTAGATTTAAGCTGTTAAATGCAATCAGGACAATCTCCCGAAATTTCGAAAAAAATGTCCAAGACCGTGGCGAACGGAGTGCACACAGTCCTCGCAACTTTTTTCGAAATTTTCAGGGATGAAAGTTATGATGATTTTAAAGCTAATCTGAAAAAATTGAGTGATTTTACGATCTGTAGATAGGCCAAATTAAAGTTGCAATCTCAAAATTGAACCCTACCAAGATTGTTGAAAAATGTAAAATTTGAATTTTGAAAAAGAGAGGGAAACTGAAATTTTGAATTTTATGATTTTAGAAGGAATACTAAAAGCAATGCAAGTTTTGAAATTTAAAAGTTGACTCGATTTCATGCAAAATTCGAATTTGAAAGTGGAAATCAAAGTTGCTGCAATTAAACACTTAATTTCAAAAGTCACAAACTGCAAAAATTTGAATAAAACACTAAAATTTCGAATGAATGCTAACACACTTTTCAGATTTAGGACTATAAGAAACACAATTTTGATATGAATTTCAATTTCAACAATTTTTGAATGATTAGAAGCCTCAATCCAAGCAATCGCTAGACCAACTTTGACTTTAATTTTGAAAGTGTTAAAATTGGTAAAATCAGCCAAAATTCTGGATTTTAGCAGAAAAATACAGTAAGATCTAGCTCCTGAAATTTCAGAAAAAATGTCGGGGACGATGGTGCTCGGGGTGCACACGGTCCTCGCAAATTTTTTCCAAATTTTCAGAGATGAAAGATGTGATTTTATTGTGGAATCCAAAGTTATAGCCGATTTGGAAGTGTTTTGATTAGTGAAATTATCAGTCAAAGGTTGAATCAAGAAGGTCTTAAAAATTAGGGTTTTGACATTTAACCACTTAATTTCTAGAATTAAAGCACAAATATGAATTGACAATTTGCAATAGAAGGGTAGATCTGAAACAAGCATTAACAATTAAACATTTCACAAGCTCAATTACTAAAAAGAAAATTTTAGGGTTTTTATGCAATCAACCTCTAAAATTTGCAAAAGATCAAACATAGAAATGTAATTAAGGAAACAAAATTTTCAGATCTAACCATGAATAATCAGAATGAGGATGTTCACATCGGGTTCACCAAAATGTAAAGCGGAAAAATCGAACCCTAGTTGTTCTCCCCTTCCCAACCCCAAGGAGAGAGAAGGGAGAGTCACTAGGGTTGATGGTTTTCACCTAGGAGAGACTTTACATTCAAAAGAGGGGTTGAAACCCACAAGATCCAATCCCACGCCATGCAAGGTTGGATTCTAAATGAGTTTCAAGGGTTGTGACATTAAGGATACCCTCTTTTGTAAAGAATGTAGATAGAAAGATTGAACTAGGAATGCATGTAAAGTAGGAAAGATTCGCTTATAAACAGAGATAGGGATATGGGATGAAGCTGCGGACCTGGAATTAGCAGTAAAATGTCGAGACAGTGCTATTCTGTAAATTTGAGCCAAAGTTGATGGGATGATGGTGCCCGACGTGCACACGGTCCTCTGAAAAATCCGCGAAACGAAGGGGGATCTGTTCGTCTCTGCACAAGGATTCCAGATCTTCAATTACAGCCGCGTACCTGCAACCTACACACAGAAAAGAGAGGACAATTGGGGGGTTAGGGATGAGGGGTTTGCCTTTAGGTCAAACCCCAGTTTTGGAATTAACCAAGAAATGAGAATGTTGTAAATGTAAATGTTTGTAATGTAAACAAGTATTGATACCTTGTTGTAAGAATGTTTGTATTCTTACATGCGAAGGTGTAATGAATGTTGTAGTTTGTATGTTGTATGTGATCTCCTCTTCAATGGTTGAATCCTTGTCTTGAATGCAACACCTAGCCTTGAATAGAGACTTAGAATGCTCAATTGCTTGAAGGAATGCTTGAATGCTTTAATGCTTGAATGTTTGAATATCACTTCCACGTCTTGTTCTTGCTTATTTCCTTCCTCTTTTCTTACCTCCTCAAATGGGAGGGGAAATGTAGTTTATATACTTGTCAATTAGGGTTGATAGACTAATTTTCCTGACCTTAGGCTGACCAGGAAACATTATTTTCCAATTTGCAAACTTAAAGACCCGATGCCCACAAGAGACCGGGCCCAAAATAGGGCTAGGGACCAGGGCGTTGGGCACCATGGTCCTGGGGGACCAGGGCGCTAGGCGCCCTAGTCCTAAAGGACCAGGGCACTGGGCGCCATGGTCCCACCTCCCGGGACAACAGGGTGCAAGGAGGGATCAGGCCAGGGTGCAGAAAAATGCAGTTTTTGGTGTTATAAACAGGTTTCGGGGTCTCCATTCAGGTTCAACGTTGCGCTGCCATCGTGAAGACCCAAATGCAGTCAAAATTGCAAGTGTTGCAATTTTAGGATGCTACAGTGGATATGTTCATTTGGGTCCGATCAACCTTGCATGTTCTATCTTTTTCTCTAGTGATTATGGTGTATGGATTTCATGTTCTTTTGATTGATTTGTGGTGTGGTCCACTTCTCATTCCTTTCCACTGTAGGAATGTTTAGTGTAGACCTATTTCAAATTGTGTTCCAGTAAATTCTTTAGTTGACTTGGGAGAATTATATTTCAAATATTAGTATAAATAAAGGATGATTGCAATGAAGAAATGAAAATTTAAGTGGATTGAAAAAAAAAAATTTGTCTCTTGTTGGTAATAATTTGTGCAAGGTTGTGTGTGGTTGTGGGTGAGTAGTGTGGTAGTGCGTTGATGCTATTGGTACTCGTGGAAGTGAACCAAATGTCTCTTATGACATTACAACTTAGTGGCAGTTGTGATACAATGGTGGATTACTTATTTTTCTTTCTTCTTCTTCTGGGCAATGAGCCCTCTTTTTCTAGCTATTTTATCTTGTTAATGAGCCCACATGCAGTGAGCATTCTGGTAGTGAGCCACCCTTTTTATAAATCACCTTAACTGGTGTCACCCTAATAGGTGTTTTATATTTAAGAATTGGCATTCTTCATGGTTTTTCCCTTCTTGGGTTTTCCATGTAAAACTTGATGTTTCATGGACCTCCTCTCTCTCATGCTTATATCAATTTATATGGTTAAGTAATTGAGAATTAGTTTACTAGATTTGTTTCTATAGAATAAGTAAAAGATTTTAATTGACAACTACTAGATCTGTTTCTATGGAATAAGTAAAAGATTTTAATTGACAACTAATTCACCCCCCTCTCAGTTGTCTGGGATATTCAACAATTGGTATCAAAGATTTGGTTCCTAGAAAGAAAGACTAACTACTTGAGAAGATCCAATGGAACATAATTTGATTATTTCTACTTTTGAAGGATCCAACTATAGTTTCTAGAGAGTGAATGTTTGAGTATATTTTATTCCTCTAAGTTACAACACTTGGAAAGATATGATGACTAAATATGTGATGTTGATAAATGGACCTACTATCCCGGATGGGATTAAAGCCTATGAATAAAATGAGCAAGCAAGGTATGCTATCTTTAGTGCCCTATCTAAAACTGAATGGGCAAAGCTTGTTGCATTAGACACTGCTTATGAAGTCTGGGAAATATTGAGAAACATCTATGAAGGAAATAATAGTGTTAAACTAGCTAAGATGTAGACTACTACAGACAAATATGAGAACTTAAGAATGGAAGAAGGTTAAGACATAAAAAATTAGTTTCAAAAGGTTGGTAGTGCAGTGAATGAGATTGGAGATCTTGGCAACACCTTGGATGGTAAGGATGTGATAGAAAATATTAGGACTTTACTAGAGTGTTATAGTGACAAGATTTTAGCTATTGAAGAAACTTATGATGCATCCAAGTTCACCAAAGAACAATTATATGGAACCCCGACTACATTCGAGATGAGGAAGTTTGCCAAAGACAAAGAAAGAATTGAGACAATATTTAAAGCCACAAAGCTATAGATGAAGATTTAGATGATGAGATGATGAGATGTTGGATGAAATGGAAGCATAATTTGTAATAAAGATGAAGAGAGGAGATAGCAAGTATAAAGGTATGAATATACCTCTTAAATGTTTTAAGAGTGGAAAGATTGGTCATTACACATCTAGATGTCCAGAGAGTAAAAAAATAAAAGTTTAAATAAAACAAAGGAAAGTTCAATAAGAATGCCTACTATGTTAATGATGATGTTGGTATTTTAGATGAAGAGTCATATTATGAAGATGGTAATTATTTTTTCTTGGTATAAAAAAGATAAATTTAAACCTAGCAATAATAAAGAGACATCTCTTCAAGGTAATACTAAGATTGTAGAAATTCCTCCTACATTACATGTTAGAAGAGATTGAAATGAGTGGTTAATTGATATTGGATGTTCAAATCATATGAATAGTGAAAAAAGTAAGTTTGTAAAACTTGAAAAGTATGATAATGGTTCTATTAGATTTGGAGATGATCAGACTACACAAATTGTTGGAATAGGTTTCATTACTTTTGATGGAAATATAACACCAACAATGTATACAATGTGAAAGGATTACATCATAATCTCTTGAGTGTTGGACAAATGTGAAAGAATGGTTACAATGTTGTCTTTCATGATGGTGGTTGTGAGATTCAGAAGAGATCCCGAATTGTTATTGTTGTAGGGAAAAAGACAAGAGGAAACATGTATCAATTGGAGACTGCTACATGACATTGCCTGTTATCTCATTTCAATAGAATTTGGCTATGGCATCGAAGGATGTGTCAAATCAACTTTGACAATTTGGTGAAGATTAGTTTGACAAGAGATGTGAGAGATTTACTGAGAGTTACTAAACCGGATAAAAACGTTTGCAGAGAATGTCAAGTGGGAAAACAAACAAAGGGAACGTTCAGAAGAAAGGAACAATCTTCTACTAGACTATTAGATCTGGTGCACAAGACTTATGCAGTCATACTAGAACAAGGAGTTTACAAAGTGAGAGTTATTTCATTCCTTTAATTAATAATCATTCTAGGATGGCAGATAATTTTTTTAAGAGAGAAATCAAAAGCATTAGAAAAATTTAAGATAGAGTTAAAAATTAAGTTGATAGAAGAATCAAATGCTTAATATTTGATAGTGGAGGAGAGTTTGTTTCTAATGAATTTGACACTTATTGTGAGAAATATGGGATTAGGAGACATCTGTCTTCTCTTGGGACACCACAACAGAATGGTGTAGTGGAAAGAATGAAAAGGACTATACAAGAGGTAGCAAGAACTATGATCAAAGAAGAAAACATACTAGAAGTTTACTAGAAAGAAGCAATACACATTCTAGTATACACTTTCAATAAAGTTCAATTTCAGAAGAAATATGGGAAGACATCATATGAGTTATGGTATGGAAGGCTACACAAGTATTTATCGAATCACAATTTACAAATAAAATCTACCGACAACAATCTTTACTTTAAAGTTGAATTAAATAAGATCCTAATTGTTATTGTATATGTGGATGAAATAATATTTGGAGGGGATGATGGTATGTGGAAGAAGTTTTCTGATGAAATGCAAAAGGAATTTGAAATGTCCATGATTGGTGAGTTGAATTCCTTTCATGGATTGCAAGTGAATCAAAACAATAAAGATATTTTTATTTCTCAGTCAAAGTATGTTAGAGAGTTGTTGAAAAAGTTTGGATTGGAGAATTCCAAACCGACATGTACTCCTATGACTATCAAATGCTAGCTGATTAATGATGATAAATCTCCTAAGATTGATGCAAGCAAGTAGAGATCAATGATTAGAGGACTACTATTATTGACTACTACTAGACCAGATATCATGTATGTTGTCTATCATGCAACTAGATTTCAGAAAGATCCAAAAGATTCACATCTTGTTGTAGTAAAGAGGATTTTTATATATCTTAGGGGAATTAAAGATTTTGGATTGTGGTGTTCTAGAGGATCATATTTTATTATAAAAGCTTATACTGATGCAAATTGGGCAGGAAGTGTTGATGACCAAAAGAGTACCAATGGAGGAGTAATTTACCTTAGCTCCTGGTTAGTTGCATGATTAGGAAAAAAGAAAGAATATATGTCTTTATCAACCATATAAGCTTAATACATTGCATCTGCATCATGCGACACTCAGATATTTTGGATGAAACAAACATTGAAGGATATTGGTGCAATGTGTGATGAAATGATCTCAATCATGTGTGACAATACAAGTGCGATAAATATCTCTAAGAATCTAGTACTCCATTCCAAAACAAAGCATATCTCTATAAGGTATCACTTCTTAAGAGAGAAGGTGTTGGACAATGAAGTAAAACTTGAATATGTACCCAATAAAAAACTAGTTGTAGATATATTTACTCTAAGGCTTTGTTCAAGAATACTTTTGAGTATCTCTAACAAAATTTGGGTGTAACACCCCTTTCTAGTTTGAAACAAGTGCATTTACCAATGCATTAGTCTAGTGAAATGTATGCATATATTTAGTCTGGACTAATGATTGGGGCTTCCTCTTAGGAGGAGTTGTGTGAGTTTTGAAGTTGGTTATCGATGCTCTGCAAAATGGGAAATGTTAGACTAAAACATGTGGTCGTATAACACACAAAACACAAGAAACAAAAACAAACGTTAGTGTTAATCAACCAAAAACTAGTCTAAGCAGGCATACCAAAAGAGACACTAAAAAATGATACAATATTTAATTATGGAAGCAAATACAACACGACATCTACAAATGCCTTCTAACATGCTTTTAGCTCCTTCTCCCTTGTTCCTCTCCTCTCCAAGTTCCAAATTAGTGTAGCTCTCAGTAGCTTTTTGCACTATGGATGCCTTATGGAGGTTCAAAATTGTAGATGATTATGAAAAGTATGCAAATGCAAGTTTAATGACCAAAGAAAGATGAGTTATCTAAATGTTATTTGTTAATTTTAACCAAAAGAGTGAATATGACTAAAATATGCTAAATGCTCTCCAAAATTCTCTATAACTTGGATGCATACAAGTTTTTAAGATCTGGATTATGAAGAAATGGGCTCTATTTATAAGAAAAATGGAGTAATGGATGGTTGAGATTGAGTAATCTCAACAAGGGTCAGGATTGAATGATATTCAATCCATGTGAGGGCTTTCAAACCAATCCCAGGATGACAAGTGTCAACATGAGAGGGGTTGAGAGGAGAGGGAATAAGCATTAAATGCTTTACCTGACTTGAGAGTTAACTTGGGAGTTAAGGTCAAGGTTGGGTTGAGTGAATAAGTTCTTTATTCAAAGAATAAAGCTTTTATCCAATGGATAAACTCTTGTGCAAAGGTTAAAGGGATAACCATGGTCAAAGCAATAAATGCTTGAGGAGACACATGAGTCACAAGAAGGTTGAGTTAGGGGTTAACCATAAATGGTCATGTAAGAGCCATAAGTGGTTTGGAAGACTTTAGAGGTTAATTTGTTGAACACACAAGGAATTTAATGCTTTTGAAAGACTTTGAAGTCTTTGAGAAGTGACTCCAAGTTGCTTAGGAATGTGACAATAATAAGGGGATGGATTAGGTTAATTAGGAAGGGTTTAGAAGAATCTAGAAGGGGGTTATGATTGCAAGTGGGTTTGGTGGGTGAGGGAAAATAGGATTTTAATTAAAATAAAATTAATTTATTTCAACTTGTGGTATGTGAATTTGAATTTTTGCATTTTATGCATTTTTCATATATTTTTTGCTGAGTCCAAGTTGAGTCAACACAATAGTGCTAAAACTATATTTTGGCGATGTTGTCAACTAAATTAGCACTATTGTGCTGCTATAGCGCTATTGGATAGTGGTTTTAGCATTGTTGTCAAAAGTTGCGCTATTGTATGGCTATTTTAGCGCTTTTGTTTGTGTAGCGCTATTGAGTAGTTGTTTGAGCGCTATTGTTGTCAAGTAGCGCTATGGTATAGTCAATGTAGCGTTATTGTTGGTTTAGTGCCATTGCATAGGTGAGTTAGTGCTTTTGTGATAGTATTAGCATTGTTGTGGTCAAAATAGCACTTATGTGTAGGAAAATAGATGCCCCAGTGTGTTTGGAAAAAGAATCTCCTGATGCCAATGATGGATGGATGGAGATGTGAGGTGAGAGTTGTTCTGAACCATAGCAGCCCTGATGAGACCTAGGTCATTAGGATAAATGTCCGTTGAAGTCTAAGTGTGCCATGATTGCTTACCCATTGAGACCCGAAGATACTTGATCAAAGTATCTATTGATAGTTTAGGTTTAAACTTAAGAAAGTTTGAGACAAAACAACCGATGATGATGGTTGATGCACGTGTGTAGGAGAATCTTTGCATCTTACCGATTCGCAAGAGGCATCCCGCCATACAGGTGCTCCATGACCGATTGATAGAGGCCGAGGTGAATTACATTGCAGTGACAAGACTGTATGATGTTATGTATACGTCCATGATTTGGATGAATCGCGGGTTGATCACAACATTGGTAGAGCGATGGCATAGTGAGACATGCACGTTTCACTTGGCATAGGGGGAGATGACAATGACACTGGAGGATGTATGGTGCATCCTACACATTCTTATTCAAGGGGAGGTGGTGAGCTATGACTGAGCGTGGGGGACATTAGCAGTGCAGAGATTTTTTGAGGAGGATGTCTTCATTGATGATGGATCGATAGCTTGGGAGGATATAGCAGCTTTGTATGAGCCATTACCAGCAGTGCTATCAGGGATTATTGGGGGACTTCTTTGTCCAGATCGATAATCGCATGGACTTGTCATTGGTTGGGGTTAGGTGATCAAGCAGATGATTACAGAGGGGACCCAGTTTGCATGGGGACCGTGCATGCTATCGCACTTATATCGAGATCTACATGAGGTAGCATATTGAGAGAGGGCTCATTGGGAGTGGGGATCACTCTGCTACATATTTGGGCATGGGAGCACTTACCAGTTACCCAACCAGTTAGTCTAAGATGTCGAGCAGTGGACCAGCCATATGTATACATGTATGGTGGTATGATGAGTCAGGCCCACCTGGAAAAGTTAGAGTGGTGGCGGTGGACACTAGATGATTTGGATACAGTAATCTGGAGGCTATATGTTGAGTGTAAGCCCTGGGAGGATGATGCAGAGGTGTTGGTGTATGTGTTCATGACATGATACGTCATTGGTAGGACAAACTACAATGTGGAGAGACAACTTCTCGGTAGAGTTTTGAGACAGTTTGGGCCACGGTGGGCATTTCCTAGTGGTTCAGGAGAGTATGCACAGGTGGTAAGAGAGAGGTACTTATGGGGGCCAATTCTACCTTATGATCAGGCATTGGCAAAGTTTCACACACTATAAGCGAGACCATGGCATATGAGGTCGGGGATGGTAGATGCTAGGGTGTCAAAGGAGTATACGCAGTACATTATGACACATATGATTCCATAGATATTAGATCTAGCAGAGCCAATTCCAGATTTTGAGGAGGATAGGGGATGGAGGTGGAGGAGGAGAGGAGGTCACGAAGTAGTAGGTGGACTAGGGAGAGGGGATGGTGGTGGTGGGGATGGAGGAGGTGGTGATGGAGGAGGAGGAGGAGGGAGTGGAGGTTTTGGAGGAGGTGGTGGATTTGGAGGTGGAGGTGGGGGTGGTGGACGATTACAGTGGAGAGGGAGAGGTGGTTAGCCATTGCGGCTATCTCAGGGACCTTTGATGCAGGGAGGTATAAGATTAGGTGGTAGGGATGCAGGTGAGGGACATGAACCTATGGATATAGGGGAGGGAGCCATTTGAGAGGCACCTATGGATATGGGGGAGGGAGCTATAGGTGGAGATCTACGGGACCATATGATATTATTTTTGTAGACTCAACTAGAGGATATGGAGACAGAGGTAGCAGCTAGAGATGTGCAATTGTTTGCATGAGAGTCAGAGCTGATTGTAGTACTGCGGGAGAGAGATTAGATCATGGAGAGATTTGCAGTGTTGCAGGAGAGAGTATGGGAGTAGGAGTAGGAGCGTAGGGTCCTACTAGGGATGCGATGAGGGAGATGTGAGGAGCACAGGAGGAGATAGATTATTGGTGGGGGTTATATGAGCAGGCTGTGCCAGTTAGTTAGCGAGTACTTAGCTATTCACAGATGTGGCAGGCGAGATCAGAGTGGTCTCAAAGGATGCAAAGCAGTAGTGGTGTGATGGGTCCTCCATGGAGAGATAGATCAGGTGGTGCAAAGGTTAGTGGGGGAGCAAATGGTGATGGTGGTGCAGTATCCGGTCAGAGTGGCATTTGAGAGAACATTTTGTATGCATGTTTTTACATTGTCATTTTGGACTGTGTCTTGGATGGCTCTTGGTAGCCGATATTTTGGACATCATTGTACTCTGATACATATATGTTGTTGGTGATATGGTATGATATATGAGGAGATCCCATATTTTATGTTGATATACATTTTGATGACATGTATGGATGCTTATATAGGATGATGCTTTTATGATTTTATGCTCGGATGGATAATTGTACTTGCTATATGTATGTGTTTATGAGATGATTCCTATATGCATGTTTTATGATGATTTATTCTTACATGATGTCTATATGCATTTTTGTTTATGAATGGGATGCTAACATGTGGATGCAGGTTGATATATGTGTGCATGATGTGTTGGTGATGTAATGTCTTATGTATGTAATGCCATGATGGTTATGTATGCATAATGAAATGATGATTATGATGGCACTTTGGATTTTATGTTTGATGAGATAATATGATAATGATATGAAATGATGTTATGATATAATGTGCTAAATGAATGATTTATATATGTAAATGTATCTAGATATTTGTTAGATGAGTGGAATATGAATAAACAAATGTAAAGTACAAATGTTTAAATGATGATTTCTAAATGAACGCATATGTATAATGTATGAACCAATGTTGAGGCAAATGGTTTTATTATGATTCTATATGGCAAAAAAATATGATGAAGTGAATTGATAATGTAATGATAATGCAACTTATGAGTAACGAATAAATACACCTTAATGCAATTAAAAAGGAGAATGAATGCATTTGTAAGGAATCCTAAATGAAATGAAATGAATGAGTTTAAGAATATACTAAATGGATAAATGAATGCACTTAACTAATGGATAGATAAATAATTGTATATAACTATGGAAATCTAAACAAATGTATGGTACACACGTGTTTAAATGATGATAAATGATGATTGGTAATTGACACTAAATGAATGCATATTAATGGCTAATGATAGTAAATGCAAACAAGGACAAATTTATTATATAAATGAATCTAAATTTCCTGATTATGCAATGATACAATGATATAATGAGACTAATGCCAATAAATGATAATGAACTATATGTAGTTAAATGCAACTAAATGATATGAAATGCACTTGATGCAAATGCAGCTAAATGTAATGATGAAGATATGATCATGATAGATGAATGCAAGGTTGTGTAGACTTTGCATGATGCACTGATGATGTATTAGAGTACTCTATCATGATTGTATCCAAGACCAAGTTAATTTTCACATAACTTCTTATATTAACTTTGTTCACACTTGCATACAAAACTATGCATATGAATAATGAATGAGTAAATGGACGGGCGATATGCAACAGAATGCAATATAAACAAATGAGATGAAATGATGATCCATAGTGCTTTATTTTCATCATTGAGCTTTAAAATGTTGTGAGAAAATATAAGAAACTTGACATAATGATTCAAGATGACCTGAGTATTCCTTACATGGATTTTGATATAGCAAGTTAATATAAGCAACTTGATATAATGGATCAAGTTGACCTAAGTAGTGCTTGCAGAACAGACAAGGATTATCTCCTTTCATGCATGACTTGGAACGTCCTCCTTGATCTTTTGCCTATCATATCCTGAGAAAAGTTTGTACCGTAGTAAGAGATAAACTATTATCAAACTTGGATGAGGTAGTAGGAACCAAAGATGGAGCATTGTACCTGTAAGAAAACAACATATATAAAGAATAAAGAATATGGACCCTCGATAATGGTTCATGCTCATATGGTCAAGGTATACACTGTAGTCAACAAGTCGTAGTGATCTATGACTGTATTTTGCATATGATCACGTAACTTAGTGAACTTCCTACGTAGACACCATTAGTACATGCCCCAGAACTTCATCGGAATAATTTGTAGAAGACATACAAACAATGTTGTAGGAACCATCTCGGCTACTCTAATCACCTGTGGATATCTTGGAGTAGCGTAGGAACCTGATATATATAAATGAATGAATAACCTACAAATCAACCAAGTATTTGATAGCTTAAACAAAATTTTATTGTCAAAGAAAATGTCATCTTGTCTTTGTTTTGGTAAGGAAGGATGCATCCTTGTTAAGACAGTTGGTGTGTC
This sequence comes from Cryptomeria japonica, assembly GCF_030272615.1. Lineage (NCBI taxonomy): Eukaryota > Viridiplantae > Streptophyta > Pinopsida > Cupressales > Cupressaceae > Cryptomeria > Cryptomeria japonica. Next base: position 46,923,013 of record NC_081415.1, on the reverse strand, counting down.
GATGTTGATTATTGGGTTGATGTCATAAGTGCTCATCATTTGAGTATTTCAAAATGTTTGTTTGGTATCTTCTCTGAAAAACATGTACAATACGTTGCCATGTTTTTGTTTGTTTGGTGTTTTCTGATGTTTTTAGATTTTGTGAGCTAGTTTTCCAATGTTTTTGGTTGTTTTGATGATTGTTTTGAATGTTTTTGGAGTTTTGTGAGATAATTTTGTGAATGTTTTTGGTATTTTGTGAGATAGTTTTGAATGAAGAACTCAATGAACCACAAAATAATGTAGAATCCACTTCCATCAGCTAGATTAAGTGCATTGCCCCCAGTTTATACATGACCATGAAAAATCAGGATGCGAAACGCATGAAATGCTATGCTAGATTGCAGATCAATAACAAGCCATGGTTTGGACAGATGGATGAATGGATGAAATGAATGTGATTGCAACAAGTCTGAAAGACAATGGAACCATAGCCTTTATGAGTGGTGCCTATTTGCTAGGTTTTCACCATCGCACTTACCCAAGGTGCCACCGGAGTGGTTGTTCATCGTTTGGATGTATGATTTTTCTTTACTATTTTGATTTATTTTTTTTCATTTTCTTCAAGACATTTATCTGAATGTTTTTGGTGTTTTGCTGGTATGTAGGGGAGCCTGATGCTTTGTACGGCTTATGTATAAAACCATTTGAGGTGCATGTTGTTGATCGGATCTGCTAGCAGTTCTCCTTCTGAAGTAGCCAACTGATAAGCCCCAAACCCAAATACAATAGTGATAACATATGGACCCAGCCATTGTGTTTCAAACTTTCCCTGATGTTATCTGTTTGGTTGGTTACAAGGATTCTCTCGAAGAACAAGATCACCTACCTCAAATTTATGAGGTCTAACCCGATGATTATAGCTTTTGTTCATGCGTTGTTGATAGGCCTTGAGGTGATTGTATGCATCTTGTCATTTCTCATCAAGTAGCTCTAAGTTCTGAAGATGTGATACTCTGTAGGCTTCGTCATCTATAAGATTATGCAAGGAAACCCATAGAGATGGTATCTTGACCTCAATAGGTAAAATAGCTTCTGCTCCATAGACCAATGAGTAGGGAGTTGCGCCTATAGGGGTTTGAATGCTAGTTTTGTATGCCCATAGTGTTGGATTTAATTGAACATGCCAATCACAACCGGCATCATTGACTATCTTTTTGAGGATTCTCAATATGTTTTTGTTTGATGCTTCAGCTTGACCATTGCCTTGTGGGTAATAGGGAGTGGAAAAGTGGTGTTGGATATGAAACTTCTCACAGAGCTCACGAACCTCTTGATTTTTGAAAGGAAGACTGTTATCTGTGATGATGGACATGGGTACACCATACCGAAAGATGATGTAATTAAGGATGAATGAGGCAATCTACTTGCCAGTGACTTGGGTAAGTGGAACAACTTTAATCCACTTTGTAAAGTATTCGATGGTGGTACTAATAAATTTGTGGTTGTTGGATGAAGATGGATGGATTTTACCCACAAGGTCAAATCCCCATTGCCAAAAAAGCCATGGTGTTGTGATTGGTTGCAATTCTTGTTCTAGTGCATGTATCAGATCTCCATAAACTTGGCATTTCTTGCATTTTTTGACAAAATAGTAGGAGTCACTTTCCATGGATGGCCAATAGTATCCAGTGCGCATGAGTTTCTTGGCTAGTGATAGACTGCTTGCATGAGTTCCATAAATTCCTTCATGTACCTCTTCCAAGGCCTTTGTTATCTAATCCTATTCTAGACATCGAAGGAGAGTACCATCAAGACTACGTCGGTATAGGGTTTTAGCAATAATGGTATATCGAGCGGTTTGGCGAATGAAGGTTTTACTTTGGTTATTCGATTGGTTAGGTGGAAGGGTGTGATCACGAAGGTAGGTGTAGAACTCATCGTACCATGGGGATTCAGAACCGATAAGGCAACATATCATCTTGTATTCGGGGATATCATAAGAGGGAATCCAAAGCTATTCTACCAAGAACTCGTAGCATGTTGAATTTTATGGAAGATCTAGAAGAGATGCAATGGTAGCCATAGCATCAGCAACTCGATTCTGCTCCCTGGGTATCTATTCAAATGTGATAGTATTAAATGATGTCTTTAATTTGTCCACCATTTGTTTGTATGGCATGATTTTATCATCCTTGGTCTAATATTCATCTGTTGCTTATCGAATGACCAGTTGGGAGTTGCCATGTACTTGTAGTTCTTGTAACTTCCATTGTACAGCTAGCCTGAGTCCTATGATCAAGGCCTCATATTCAACTATGTTGTTTGTGCATGGAAATGTGAGCCTGTAAGACTCTAGGATGGTGTCACCTTGAGGTGTGATAAACATAATGCCTGCCCCCGAGCCATGCCTAGTGTATGAACCATCAAAGTATAGTTTCCATGGTTGTGCTATTGTGATCATGAATATCTCTTCATCTAGTAAATTGGAAATGAGAGGATGATTGCCTATGAGGGGAGCATTGGCCAATTGATCTGCAATAACTTGGTCTTTGATAGCCTTACGGTCCACATATTTGATGTCAAATTCACTTAGAATCATCACCCATTTGGCCAAGCAGCCTGTCAATGCTGCTTTACTGAGTAAGTACTTGAGTGGATCGATCTTTGAAATGAGTTGTACTTTATGTGTCAATAAATAGTGCCTCAGTTTAGTGGCTGCCAAGATTACTGCTAGGCAAGCTCGCTCAATAGGTGTGTAATTGAGTTCATAGCTGACTAGTGTACGAGAGATTTAGTAAACAACACACTCTTTCCCTTCTACATTGTGTTGTGCCAATAATATACCCAATGCTATATTTGTTGTTGATATATAGAGTAGTAGAGGCTTATTCGGATCTGGTGGGATCAACAATGGCATATTTATGAGATAATCTTTAAGCATTTGGAATGCTTGCTTGCATCTGGTATCCCATTAAAAGAAGATTTTCTTGTGTAACAAGTGTGTAAATGGGTGACACTTATCTGCAAGTTGTGTAATGAATCTTCGGATTGATTGTAGGTGCTCTTGTAATGTCCTTAGCTGACTAATATTCTTTGGTGGTGGCATGTCCATGATTTCTTTGACCTTTGTTGGGTCGACCTCAATGCCTTTGCTTGAGACAATGTATCCTAGAAGCTTCCCGAAGGTTACTCCAAAGACACATTTCTTTGGGTTGAGTTGAACATGATATTGTTCTAGTCTATCAAATATTTTCTCTAATATTTCTAGATGACCTTCTATTGTTAGTGATTTTGCCAATAAGTCATCAACATAATCTTCCATTATGGTATGCATCATGTCATGAAAGATGGTAGTTATTGCTCTTTGATAGGTCGCTCTTGCATTCTTTAAACCAAAAGGCATTACATTCCAGCAGTATGTGTCCCATGGACATGTCAAGGTCATCTTATGTTGATCCTTTGGTGCGATCTTTATCTGATTGTACCCTAAAAAGCCATCCATGAGTGAAAGCATGGCATGTCCTGCTATTAGGTTCACTATTATGTCGATGTTTGGTAGGGGGAAGTCATCTTTAGGACATGCTTTGTTCAAATCTCTGAAGTCAGTACAAATATGGATGCCACCATTTGGTTTGCCAATAGGCACAATATTGGAGATCCAATCTGCATAATCAATTGGTCTAATAAAACCAACATCCAAGAGTTTCTTAAGTTCTTCTTTGACTAGTACTGCAATCTGAGGATGCATCTTACGAAGCTTCTGCTTGACAGGTTTGGCTCCTTCTGCTACGGTGAGGTGATGCACGACTAAATCAAGATCAAGCCCAGGCATGTCTGCATATGACCATGCGAAGTTGATCTGACACTTCTAGAAGAATTCTACAAACTTAGGCTATACATTTGGAGTTAAAAGAGATGCCAGATGTATGTGGTGAGGAATTTCGGGAGTCTCCACGTTGTATTCTTTTGTCTCTTTAATAAGAATTGTTGATCTTTCCTGCCATGTACTAGAGGGGAGAATGTCAAGCCTTTCATCCTTAGGCGCCTCAAAGAGGTTTTCACCATTGGATACGCTCTTTCTAAATATACTTTTGCAGGATCAAACAATGCCAGAGTGTGGTTTTCACTCGAAAGCCATGTTTTATTGTTATATTTTTGCAGCCAAAAGGTTTGGCATTCCCCCCAAAGTATGTTGTGCTATTAAGTTCAATGGCAAATCTAGCTTTGTGATCCCTGCTTGGTTTGATATCTTGTAGTTCCAAAAAGTCAATGATCGCCTCATCATTTTGGAAATGGTCAAGACATGGGGGACTAGGTTGGTTCCATTCGATGAGTTGAGGATGGATAATGGGCATTACCTCATCAATTAGGCTAAGTTCGTTAGATGTGTCAGTGAGGGTTAAGAGATTGTGTTGAAGGTCATTGATGGTACTCTCCCTGTTGGAATTAGGCGTAGGATGTGATGTAGGGTTTGTGGAAGAAGTTTCCAGCTCAGGAACCCAAGAGGTATTTATCTGTGCTTCTCCATAAACAGGGATGTCTCTGCAAAGTGGAGGTAGTGATGTGTCTTCCTCATTTGAAGTATTAAGCTGGATGGAATCAAATTCCCATTCATGTGATTTAGTCTTTGAGTTGCTTTCCAGTATCCAATTACTATACCATATTGGGATGTCTTTTGAGTTAAACACTGCAAGTGTGATTGGTTTTGTAGATGAAATGATTGGTGTTGTAGGAAGGATTATGGGGATCAATGAATCTGATATGGGGAGTATTGGTAGTGTTGACTCTGCTACTTCTATTGGTGTCGTAGATACTGTTCTAGGTTCTGATACAGTTGTTGTTGCTAATGGTGCTATTGATGTTATTGCTATTGCTGATGGGATCGTTGGTTTGATTGGTGGGATGATGGGTGTTGTAGATGGTTTTGCTAGGATTTTTAGCCTTAATGGGGTAGTTGGTGTGGTGCATGGTGTTGCTAATATAACCAAAGGTGACCTCTTTGTAATAGGCTGATATAGTGGTTTGTTAGGTTTCCCTTTGAATCTGAGTTTAGGAAAGATCTCCTTTTGAAATCCTAGTCCTATGTTATCTTTGGGCTTTAATTCTGGCTGCAGTGGTTCATGTTGCCCTTGCTTGCAAGGTCCCAAAGCACTCTGACCATCATAACCCATTCATTGTATAATGAGAAGGCCTTTGCCATACTGATTAGTGGAAAGCTTAGCATGTGGAATGTCCATGGTGATTGGGTCTTTATAGATCCATTCTGCTAAGTCTTCATCTCTAGCTTCTTCTTCTTGACTCTTTCCAAGGATGAAAGGTGTCAAAGTGCATGTTGGCTTGATCAGTGGCATTTGAAGTAACCATTGAGGTTTACCATGAGTTCTAGGAGAAGTAGGCATCTACCCAACACAAAAGAGTTGGCTTAAATTGTACTCTCCAGGACCTTCCTTTGCTATTTTCATCTTGAGCTTCTCTTGCTTGGGTATAGTGGTGTTTGAACTAGAAAGAGAGGTTGGACTTACGTATGATGTGGATGAGATGGATTCTCTATTGTTGGGAATGGTAATCTCTAGTTGATGACTTATATTATGACAATATGCAAAGGGATTTGTATCTCCCAGGATTGTGATTTCTACACCATTATGCGGGAACTTGATACACTGATGGTAGGTGGATGGAACAACTTGCATGGCATGTATCCAAGGTCTTCCTAATAATAAATTGTATGGTAGAGGAAGGTCTATAACTTGACAGATGATGTGTTTTACCATAGGGCCCACTCAGATTGGTAGCACCACAACTCCTTTGGATGAACGCTCTACATCATCATAGGCTTTGATTGTTATCTTCTTATGGGGATCCACTGATTCAATTGCATATCCCAAAGTTGTGACTAATTGTAGCATACAGATATTCAGGCCTGCTCCATTATCAATCAAGACTCGCTTGATCCTATGTTGGTTGATAAACCCTTCAATGTGGAGTGAGGCGTTGTGAGGTTGCTAGAAGGATGAGTTGTCACTTTTAGAGAAAGTGAGACAAGGTGATGACCTTAGATTTCCAACCATGGCTTGGAATTGATCTGTATTTAGGTTTGCAAGGACTGACCCCTCTTGGAGAGCTTGATCTAAGATGGTTTTGTGGGATGGAGATAGGTGCAATAGCTTCAAGATAGATATCAGTGTGGGCATTTTGTCTAACTGTTCCACAAGGTTATACTGCTTTAGGATAGATGGGATACCTTGTAGAGCTGCTTTTATGGTAATATTTCCACGACGTGTAACAACATTGCAAGTGGAGCTGGGATTTTTGATGGTAATAGCTGCAATTTGTTCACTGGCATCATATAGGTGATTCATAGTATAATTATATGCGGCTTGCATATAATCAGTGGTATTTGTGTTTCTCCTTGAAGTGGAAGGACCCCTTTGATCTTATGATGGAAGTGGATTTTTAAGCATGGGATGATCATTGTTTGTTGTCTTTGGGTCATGTCCTTTGATTTTGATTTCACCTCAGTCAATAAGATCCTGAATAAGATCTTTCAGTTAGTGACAATTTCTTGTATTCTGCCCTTTCCATTGATGGAAATCGTAATGTTCAGTAGCCCTCCACCATGAAGGTTTGACTTGAGGTTCATAATTTGATGTTTTGGGTAGGGTAGCCAGATTTTGAGAAACCAGCTGACATAACATTGTTTCAATGGGTTCTCCTAAGGGAGTGTATGTTTGTTTTGGTTTAAAATCTTGTTGACATTGTCTGGGTTCCTTTTGAGATGTATTGCATCCTTGACTTGGAGGAGCAACTATGTTATTCTTGCGTGGGGGGGTTTGTCCTACAAATCGAACCACAAGTTGTGCACTTTTGATAGTTCTTGCATCCATAACCCCATCGTTGATGATTTTTTTTTTTTTGTTCCAGAAGTTATGCTTGTCACTATTGAAGCGTGGGCGAGGACCATCCTTTGGTTCACTAAATATTTTGATAAGCCCTTTTTTGATGAGAGCTCATTCACATTTTAAGCCTTTGGTGATCATGTCATTGAAAGAGTCTGTGTCTTTTACGTCTAGGTGAAATTCCATTTTGTCATTTAAGTTGGAAATAAATATTTCCACTAGTTCTTGTTCAGGTAACTGAAGAGAACGTTTGCTAGACATTTGACGCCATCGTTGCAGAAAGACTAAAAAATAGCTCACCTGGTTTTTGTTTAGTGTTACATAGATCAGCCATTGTGATATCATGTTCAATGTTGTGTGAGTAATGTGCCAGGAACTTCTAGAAGAGTTCTTCAAATGTCTTAATGCCACCTAGTAATCAGGGAAACCATGATGTGGTTGTTCCTCCCAACCTTTGGGGAAAAAGTTGGATTAGGTATGTGTCCTTGTATGCCACTTCGAGGAAAGCTAAATGGAATTCTCTAACATGATCGCGAGGATCTCCTTTTCCTCTGTACTTTTCAAACTTGGGTGTTTCAAACCCTCGCGGAAAAGGTGGCATATGAAGATTCCTATCAAAGGGATAGGGACAAATGTCATTGAGTTAAAATTGATTAGTTTTTACACCACTATGAAGTTGTTGGGTGAGATTTTTGACTTGTTGCCGCAACATGTCTATTTCATTTGGAGGAGGAGGAGGTGGGGGATTACCTTGATGAAGGTTGTATCTGATGTGATCTCGATCTCTTTCATCCTCATTGCGACTTTCGCATTCTGATGCTTGCCTTAGTTGTGCAACATCAAAGTCCAAGGGTAGTTTAGCCCCCTCTTGACCAAGTCTTAAAAAGTGAGCATCGACATTGCTCTTGAGTATTTCATCAAAAAGTCTATTAAAGAGAGGGTTGTGTTGTGCCCTTTCTATTGTTGCAGGAGTAGGAGTACTTGGAATTTTTGGCAAATGAACACTCCAATGAGAAATTGCAGGTGATTGAAGGTTTGGTCATTGATGGAAACCTTGCAATCATATGATACCAGCAAGACAAATATACCAGCACTAACGACAAACTCTACACCAGCACACAAAACACCGACAGTGAAAGGATGGATACCGGCACTCTAGCCGATAGGAATTTTGTTGATAATATATTTTGTAATTAATTGTAAAATCATTGTAAGCCAACATGGCGAGTTGTAATATGACTCATATATGTATGAGATCATTGTAGAACATTTAGAAATAATGTGATAGGGAAAATTATGTAGACCTAATATGCGAATTATAGGTTAAGGGTTTATGTATGAAGCAAAGCTAAAACCGGTACTGGATCTGGCATAGGAGATGCTAATTTAATGTAGTACAAGACATTGGATTTGTATAATCCATTTTTGTAAGCCAGTGTGACTTCCTTTGTAATTGAGTAGTGAGCTTTAGGCACTTGGCCTTCCTGCATGTGCAGGCCCCTCTTGTAAAATAGTAATATTCCCTTATTTGGCCAGTAAGTGAATATTGTGGGTCACAAATCCCACCGAGGTTTTTCCCACACCGGGTTTCCTCATTAAACTACTGTGTTATGGTGTTCTTTTCATGTGGTTGTTGTTATTCTTGTTTACTGCGGGCAAGTGCAAGGTAATGAGTCACAAATTCGCGGAAGTCCGCGCATTGGAAAATGCGCTCTTATAAACGGGGGCCCGTTTGTGCTTCGGGCTCCCGAGCCGAAAGGTAACGGGGGCCCGTTTTGTTTAAAAATGGGACCCATTTTGTTCTAGAAATGGGGGCCCGCTTTTAAACAAAACGGGGGCCCGTTTTTTAGAAACGGGCCCCCGTTTTGTTTAAAAGCGGGCCCCCGTTTCTAAATGACATTTTTCCTTTTTTTCCACAATCCGCCCTTGTTTGAAAACGGGGGCCCGTTTTGTGGAAGTTGATTCCACAACCCGCCACTTGGCTCGGGATTAGGCCCGGGATAGGCCTGGGATGGCCACACCTGAGACATGGACCTACAAATTCAAATCTCCATGAATGAAAGCACAAATATGAACTTCAGAAATAGTTTACGCGCCTCTAATTAGAGAATTTTTATACGAAATCAAAACCCATTTCAGATTATATTGTCTAGATTCTAAATATGTAAATTTATTTAAAAATTGATTATTTTAACTATTTTTCATTTAATTTATACTAAATCGGGTCCATAAATTTGAAATATTAACTAATTTTGTTAATTTAATAACTTTTTTATTTTAAAGAATTTTGGAAAAAAAATTATATGTCATCAATCTACACAAAATTCTTTTGTATTTAAAAAAAAAAAAATCAAAAAATGTTAAGTTTACATCAAATTATGTGGGTCGTACACGTCAAATTTTTAAAAAGATAATTACGGCCATTAAAAAATTAATTAAAAAAAAAATATTAGAAAAAAAAATACAAAAAAATATGCTCATCAATCTTCAGTGTGTTACAAACCATTTCCCAAAACGGTTTGAGAAAATAATTTTAATTGTGTCAAAAAGTGTGGGTCGTACACATGCATGGTATGGTCCTGAAACAGGCATTTTTAAAACATAGTTTTCAGAACTCCATTTAAAAAGTTATTTTTTATTATGTGGGTATTAAAATAAATTATATATTTAGAAACTACACTCAGAGGGCTATCGTTTATATTACTGACTTTTTCCAAGATTCAATCTCTAAGTGTTTCAAAATTTAAGCTCAAATGAGACAAAATTTGAAAATCAGGGAAAACACTTCCACTTTTTGGCCAAAAAGTGGACTCATCTTCTTGCACTGACCCCTGCATTATTTTTGGTTTACCGATACACAATATTGATATGCTTTACATGTTTTAAATCAAGTAAATTCACAAACTGGTTAGATACTGATTCACCCCCCCCACTCTCAATATCTTTGGGAATCCTAACAATTGGTATCAAAGCTTGGTCCTCTATTTTGAGAAGCCTAATAGCTTGAGGAAGATCCTAACACCGGTAGAGATGGAAAACTTGAAGAAAAAATTGAAAACAACTCTTTCAGACTATGATGCAGAAAAGTTGAAAAATATCAAACTTGAAGATGATCTAAAGGCTACTTAGGATATTATTCAAGTGCTTCAAGAAAATATTACCATTGCAAGAAATAAGAGAAGAGAACTTTGTGAAAAGATACAAAATGAGATTGATGAAAAGGAAACTCTTAATGATTTAGTAAACAAAATAAGTCAAGAAAACAATACAACAAAGAATGAAATGCAGGATATGACTATGAGATTTTGCAAAGAAATTGAAGATAGGAAGAAAAATGAAGAAGACTTGACTAGAAGACTGAATGATGCTGCAAATGAAAACACAAGACTTAGTCATGAAAATAATATGTTGAAGACAGATCTGATGCATACACAAAATGACTCAAATGAACTCATGAGATAGAAAGGAATCTTAGAAAGAGAACTAGCTACTGCAAATCAACACAAGGAGAAATTCAAGAAAAGCTTAGAAGAACTTGGTGACATGCTAAAGAATCAAAAACCTAATGGTGACACTAATGGCCTTGGCTTTGAAGTTGGTGAAAGCTCCGGTACTGCAAACACACATGATCATAGAAAATTGGTAAGGCAACCAAATGGTTATAAATTTAATGGCAAGTGCTTTAACTATAACAAGTATGGTCATAGAGAAAATCAGTGTAGATCTAGAAATTATCAGAGCACTAATACACCCACCAGTCAATGTTCTAAATGCAACAAAGTTGGTCATAATTCAGAGAATTACAGAATGAATGTAAGATGTTATGTTTGTGCGAGATTTGGACACTTATCTAATCAATGAAGAACACAAACCAGCATAGGATATGGAAAAGCTATTTAGAAAAACAATGTGACCTATTATGCTTGTAACAAGATTGGACATATTGCAAAATTTTGTAGAAGGCACCACCAGAAAATAATAATGGTGCGAGTTTGAAAGGTAAAGAAAAGGTTGAAGAGGTAAAGAAAGAATTCTCAAAACAATGGATCAGAAAGTCAAATCAGATTGTTGATGGGAATACTCCTCCACCGGCAAAGCAGAGTAACACTCCACCGGCAGAAGACTCCTCATCTAACTGAAGAAAAATCCTTTGAGGGTTTAGAAACAAATGAAATACAGGCTATTATTCCCTTGGTTGATGGTGAGAAGTTGAAATTACTTCTATACCAGCAAATGAGTTAAGTTGTAACTCAACCGGCAAAGCATTAATTGTGGTGGTTGGTGAAAACAACATTATAAAGAAAATATTTTGGCTCCATTTTTCATTCATCGAGCATTCAAATCTTCGAGAGCATGAAAATTCTTGAGCGAAGGTATTCCAAGTGAAGAAGTGAAGAAATCTATCAAATCATTCATCCTTAAGGAAGATTGAGGTATTTATAGCTATGGCATCTTCATCCACTCCTGAATTTATTGCAAATCCTACTATTGTTGAAGTTGTTAAGCAACCTAGACCCATTTTTCAGCTAGTTCCCGAAATTGCTAAGAAAGATGATAGCATAGGTGCATTCTCTCAAATCCCTAAAGGAGTAGTATATATTGAAGACCCTAGAATGTATATATATTGTCATATTGATGAACTAGGTGATGATGAAATTAGAAATATGTATAAGACTATAATCTGTGATGAATCCGGAAATGTCAAACTTGAACACAAGATAATAGAAACCCTAAGTTTCACTGAAATTATTAGTATCCCAGATTTCCCCAAGGATATCATAAGAATTGTGTTAAGCAGGGTACATGGTGAATTTTTCTAGTTAGACTCTATTCACAAGATCACAAAAGAAGCGGTAAGGGCAGTAACAAGGTTACCCTCCACCGGTAACAGACTTGACAAAACTAAGAAGGTATCAAATGACCTAGTAAAAAGCCTAACCGGTGCAACATTTGATAAAGATCACTAAGGTTAAACGATGTAAAGGATGTAAATATCATATTTCTCAGTATGATCTTAGGTTACAAGGCTACACATGCAAATAGGTTAAACTCAATTTCTAGCCTATGTATTAAAAGTGCCTATGATATGGTAAATGATAATGCAAGGATATACATGTGTGAATGGCTTAAAGATGAGCTAATAGACAATCTAGGAAAGATCAAAAGGGAAAAGAAAGGAACATTCAGATTTGGAAACTTACTTGTTTGTCTGATGCTATACATAACCAAACAAGTGCCCGGTATTGGTGCTAAAGATTTTGGATTTGATATACCGATGGGAAAACAACTATCAGAATTGTTGAACAATATGGGAGAGAACAGGGAGAAAACCATAAATGAGCACTTTCAAGCACTAAAGGCTCAAATGAAAACAAGAGTAAGGTTATCACAAGCTATTGTGGATAAGTACCAAAAGGAAATCTATTTTGTAATAAAGAAAGATGAAATTTGGATGGAGGTAGTTATTCCTAGAACCATTTGGGTAACTAAAATGGGGTATGAAAATGATGACAACATAATAGAAACCTATGAAAAAACCCTCGTGGAAGCTCCTAAGGAATCAAAAGAAAAAGTATTTGGTAGTGCTGAAAATATAGAAAGCCAAATTCAATCAAGGAAAAGAGTTAAGAGGGTTGAGGCAACTGTTAGAAAAGGAACCCGACAGGCAAAAGCTATTAAAGAAGATGAGCTAAAAAAACCCGGTATAACTAAAAGTGAGTTGGAAGCACTTCAACTAGAAACCCACCTTTCACCAGTTGGAACTTCTTCAAAAAATGACATACCTGCTATATTTAAGAGCGTTGAAAGGAAAAGAAAACCTTCACCAGCACCTTCTCCTACACCAAAGAGGACAAGATAGAAGCAACAGGAAGTGAGGCCCCCAACAAAGAAATTAACTCCAAAGAAAAAGAAGATGACTCCTAAGAAGAAGACACAACAAACTATTGCTCCCATTGATAAACTTCTCAGTGAAATTATAGAGGATAGAAAGTTGAAGAACATCAACAAATTATATGACACACTATCCGCTGATGACAAAGAAAAAGTAGAGAACAATGTAATCTTACACTTAGATATTTTCAAGAAAATTTTGATGCAAGTTGTTGATGAAATACCAGCAGATCTATATAATAGACTAGAATCTAGAAGAGTAGCTATTATTGAGCTAGATAAGAAAATAAAGATTGAAAAACTACTTGCAGTGCACCCTGTTAACTCACCTAATGAGATAGATCAATTAATCTCTGAGGCTAACCGGTCAGTATTCTCAACTGCTCACCGACATGTAGCATTGATGGAAGGAAGAGTGAATCAGGTAACAAAGGAAACAACAGATGCATGGGACATATTCCTGGTAGAAAAAGAGAAACAGGAAGAGTATCAAAAACCTAAAACCTTCAAGGTATATCAAAAGGATAGGGACAAAGAAAAAGGTAAGGTAGGTGGACCTCCCAGTATAAAGATAACAGATAACTTACCCCCACCGCCTCTAGATACTCCACCAATAGACAGTACTGACAATCAACTAGCAATTGAGAGTATGGACACACCACGTGAGGATACAAATCCTGATTCTAAGGTGTTATATACAATGAACATTGACACTCGGGAAGTCAATATTGTGGTGGATAAGGAATCAACTGAGAAATCAGATGTGGCAACAGAGCCACCGGCAAGAAATATTGCAGTAGAAAACATTGAAATTGGGGAACTAAAACAAACTGAAGGATCAAGTGAACCCCCAAAAATTGGTAAGGCAAAGACCATAGATATGCATACTGATGCATCCATTGAGCCACCGACAACTACTGAAATTGAAAAACCAACTGAGTCACCGACAACAAGCAACACAGAGGAAAAACCGACAGTGGACAACACAAAGAAATAGGTAGAGCAACAGGCTCCTTCACAGGTATAGATAGAGACAATGCCACCGGCCAAAAATGAAAAGCCTAAAATTTTGTTTGTAGAAATGCAAACTCAAACATATCCTCCAAAGAAAGAGGAAAGAAATGCTATAACTACAGCCAGCGGATTATAGATTGTAAAAACTATTGGACAAACATCTGGTACAACCATGACAAAATTCAAACCTACTAATGTAACTAAGGTCTTATTAGATTCAATAAAGAAAATAATAGAGTGCAATGCACAAGCCTATAAGGCTATAGATGACACTTTAACAATTTGAAGATGATAGCTCCAAAGTGTAACATAGACAACAAAGATTCTTTGAGCCAATTAGACACATTGTCTAAGTATATAATCAACAACCTAATAACACTGGACAAAATAAATAAGGATACATTTAAGGAAAGAATGATAAAAGAGAAAGATAAATTCTTTATGGAAATTGTGAATAAGAACAAAGAGGAAATGGATACTCTTTTATTGGAACTCGGTGAAATCATTTTTGACTTCAAGAAATTGTACAAGGACACTTGTAAAACAGATGTATTAATAGAGGATCTTGACAAAGAAATCAAAAAAGAACAGGATAAGATTAATAATATTGCTGATAATCTGATTGGAACATCAGACTCATGTTTGGAATTAGAGAAGAAAATTGCAGAGTAGGAAGAGAAAATCAAGAAACTGGAAAATAAAAAACAAAGAATAAAAGACAAAGAAAAGGACTTAAAATGGAGACTTGGTCCAAGACTAGAGTATCTTATTTCTTTGAGAAAAGAAATATCTGAGGCTCTGGTTCCCAGACTAAAGACACCGGAAAAGCAAATACACATACTCATCGGTACAGTGCAAAGAACCCAAGAGGCTATAAAAGACAGTAAAACATTCAACAACAACATAAATCTAATTTTGATAGATATTTTTTAGATTGTAACCCACCGGTTACAAGAATCCAAGCAAGACTTCATTGACAGTGAATGACAACCTTTGTCATTGATGTCAAAGGGGGAGTAGAGGCAATGAGAAAAATGATCAGCAGATGACACCATCAACTCAGGGGGAGCTCATATTTTTTTGGTAACATAGTTCTGGTAAAACAATTTTGCAGTTTTGGTAAAACAATTTTGGCAAACTTTTTGGGGGATATCAACTTTGGACACTTTTTGATTTTTCTCATGAGTGTTGCCATCAATGCCAAAGGGGGAGATTGTTGGAAAATGCACACTCCAATGAGAAATTGCAGGTGATTGAAGGTTTTGTCATTGATGGAAACCTTGCAATCATATGATACCAACAAGACAAATATATCGGCACCGGTAACAACAAACTCTACACCGACACACAGAACACCGGGAGTGAAAGGATGGATATCGACACTTTGGCCAACATGAATTTTGTTGATAATATATTTTGTAATTAATTGTAAAATCATTGTAAGCCGACATGGCGAGTTGTAATATGACTCATATATGTATGAGATCATTGTAGAACATTTAGAAATAATGTGATAGCCGAAATTATGCAGACCTAATATGTTAATTATAGGTTAAGGGTTTATGTATGAAGCAAAGTGAAAACCGGTACTGGATCTGGCATAGCAGATGCTAATTTGAAGCAGTATGAGACATTGGATTTGTATAATCCATTTTTGTAAGTCAGTGTGACTTCCTTTGTAATTGAGTAGTGAGCTCTAGGCACTTGGCCTTCCTGTATGTGTAGGCCCCTCTTGTAAAATAGTAATATTCCCTTATTTGGCCAGTAAGTGAATATTGTGGGTCACAAATCCCACCGACTTTTTTCCCACACTGGGTTTCCTTGTTAAACTACTGTGTTATGGTGTGTTTTTCATGTGGTTGTTGTTATTCTTGTTTACTACATTATTTTTGGTTTACCGGTACACAGTATTGATATGCTTTACATGTTTTAAATCAAGTAAATTCACAAATCGATTAGATATTGATTCACCCCCCCCCCTCTCATTATCTTTGGGAATCCTAACAAGATTGTCATCATTTATGTTTCCTCCAAGGGATTCTTGTAATTCATTGATATTTTCCTCCTCTTCCTCTTCAATTTCTTGTTGTCTAGACCTAGACCTAGTATGTGCCATTTTGTTTACAAGTTTCTGTTGAAGTTTGATGAAAATGATGATGAGTTGGTGATGAAATGAAATATTGATGTTTGGTGAAGTGCTTTGCATACGAATCCCTAGCACTAAAGGTATATGTTACCAAAGTTCTTTCTTGAATTGCTTGTTGTGTTGGATTGACAAAGTTTGATGTGATAAGCTATAGAGAAATCTAAGATGTATTACAGACTCAACTACCTAGTAATGAGAGGATACACTCAGAGACTAGTTTTAACCTATGTAGAAATGTCTCTTAGGATGAGTTTATCCTAGATGTAGAGACACTCTAAAAAGTGATGTGTTGTGTTTGATTTAAGCAATATTGAAATAGAACTTAGGATAAAAACCTCTTGGTGTTTTGAGAGTTGGAATGGATTTGATGAGATGTGAATATGATAATGGATGAGATGTGAACTTCAATAGAAACTTCGTGTCACAAAAGGGATAAACTCTTCCTCTTCTTATTCAGTGAGGTTTGGTGGTTCTTCCCTAGCCAATTTATATGTGATACAAATATCTAGAAAGAAGGCAGGATTGATCTTGCCTCCCTTATTTTGATGATAACTTAAAGCTCTCTATTGAGGTAAAGATCTATGGTTTAATGATTCTTGATCAAACTCATTTGATTTCCCTTGGAGGTAAAGATGCATGTGACGTAAGAAGGTTCTATGAGAGACAAAGATTTGTCTATTAAGATAGAAGAATTTCCTCCTTTTGATAAAAGCCTTTGAGCTTAATGGTCTTTTCTTCAAGTTGATGTGTTGATGAAGATTCTTCTTTCTCAAGATGTGAAGAATGGTTATATAGTTTGATAATTTTGATTGTTGCTCTTTGTTTTTGCTCTTTTGAGTTTTTGAAAATGTTTGTGCTGGATGAATACTTGTTTTGGAATTGGATTTTCTGATTTTTCTTTGACAAGAAAGCAAAGAAAGCACACAAACACAAGAATGTTGCCTCAAAAGGCACAAGTAAGTATGGGTCTAGATCAACCCAATCTTTTGAACTTTTTATGACCCTTTCCTTCAAATGTATTTTAGGTGTTTCCCAAAGCCTAAAGTCAGCTCAATTTGTATTGGTCTTGACTCAAAAATGAAAACACTTTAAACACTCTTTAACCCTAAGGTCAAATGGCCAGTTGCAATAAGTTCAGCCCACATCTTGATATTTCTTTGACTTTGGTACTACATACCTTATGAATCCTGTCATGGCAGGTAAGGATGTAATATACTAAGTCTTGCACAAGTATAACAAATAGATGATCTGTATGATGGGGGAGTCACCACTTTTATTGGGCTACAAGTAACCTTTCAAAAAGCTATGTTTCTACTCAAGGAAATATGTATGGTGAGTATCTTGTGAGAAAAACCATCTATGCTCTTGCACTAAATTTATCACAAATATCCTCAATCAATAGAATGGGTGGGCTACTACATAAAGGTGTTTAGTAATTTTTGATGTTTTTGGACATAAGTTCATTCTGCGGTGACTCACTTAAGAGCCTTGTAACTTGTGGTGGGGCCCATTTGTCCTTTTGGTAAGTTACACTATAGGAACAACTATACCCAAGGCTAAAACTTTCTCTCTCACCTGATTTCTATAGCAGCTCGAAGGATTTACCATGCAAGGTTATTCCCAAGAGTGATGTGTCTCTTGGAAGACCTCTCTTAAAAGGATAAAATTTTGAGTGTTACTAACACTTTTCTCTTGCATCTAGGACCATGAAAGCCAAGGGAGAGGATAGTGTGTGTTAGAAGTGGGACCACTCAACAAAATCTTTCGCACAAGTGTGCCAAACACAAAATACACTTGTTCTTTTTAACATGTCATTGCAATGATGTTCTATCTAATTGGAGATGTTGCTCCAACAACCATGATGTTCTTTTTAACTTCAAAGGTAATATGTTTGAGTAAACTAGAATTTGAAATCCTGGTCAACTGAAATTGAAACACGTATGCATGAAGTAAAATCGTTTTGCAAAAATGAGACAAGTTGATTGTTATTTTTACTTGCACAACAAGTTGAAGTGTTGATTGTGAATTTTCTTAAATTTGATGCAAGAAATGAGATTTTTGCCTTGTCTTGTTTTAAGCACCAAAATAGAGATTTGTTTCCTAACTTGCAAGTAAACAAAATTGTGTTGTGATTTTTAGAGCACCAAATGAAAGTTTGTTTCCTAGCTTGCAAGTAAACAAAATTGTGTTGTGATTTTTAGAGCACCAAATGAAGTGTTTTTGATTGTTAAGTAACCAAAAGGGTTAGTTTAAAACTTGCACACGACATGAAAAGTTAGTAAAATCCGAAAATATAGTGGGCTTCCACAAGCCTAAAAAAATAATATTATCATTACAAGGCCTTTATTTACAATGTTCTATTACAATAGCCCTACTCTATGTAACAACAAAAATGCTACTTAACACAAACATGCTAAAGTACAGAAAAAGCGCTAAAGTAAAATATTTAAACAACAATACAAGTGCGCTAATATATAGACAAAAGCACTACTTAAGAGTCAAAAGCACTAATATATGGATAATAGCTCTAAATTTGAGATAATAGCGCTATTGTATAAACTAACCCTTTTGGTTACTTAACAATAGCGCTAAAATATCAAATTACAATAGCACTAAAGCATGAACAAAAGCACCAAAGTGCAACCTGTGTGTCAAGCTAAACAGTCAAAAAGTTAGTTTGTTAAAAAAAAATGTTGTTGGATTCACATCGGGTTCACCAAATGATGCTCTGTAAAATGGGCAATGTTAGGCTAAAACCTGTGGTCGTATAACACATAAAAACACAAGAAACAAAAACAAACGTTAGTGTTAATCAACCAAAAACTAGTCTAAGCAGGCATACCAAAAGAGACACTAAAAACATGATAAAATATTTAACTATGGAAGCAAATACAACAAGGCATCTCCAAATGCCTTCTAACATGCTTTTAGCTCCTTCTCCCTTGTTCCTCTCCTCTCCAAGTTCCAAATTAGTGTAGCTCTCAGTAGCTTTTTGCACTATGGATGCCTAATGGAGGTTCAAGATTGTAGATGATTATGAAAAGTATGCAAATGCAAGCTTAATAACCAAAGAAAGATGAGTTATCTAAATGCTATTTGTTAATTTTAACCAAAAGAGTGAATATGACTAAAATATGCTAAATGATCTCCAAAATTCTCTATAACTTGGAATCATACAAGTTTTCAGGATCTGGATTATGAAGAAATGGGCTCTATTTATAGGAAAATTGGAGCAATGGATGGTTGAGATTGAGTAATCTCAACAAGGGTCGGGATTGAATGATATTCAAGCCATGTGAGGGCTTTCAAACAAATCCCAAGATGACAAATGTCAACATGAGAGGGGTTGAGAAGAGAGGGAATGAACATTAAATGCTTGACATGACTTGAGAGTTAACTTGATAGTTAAGGTCAAGGTTGGGTTGAGTGAATAAATTCTTTATTCAAAGAATAAAGCTTTTATCCAATGGATAAACTCTTGTGCAAAGGTTAAAGGGATAACCATGGTCAAAGCAATAAATGCTTGAGGAGACACATGAGTCACAAGAGGGTTGAGTTAAGGGTTAACCATAAATGGTCATGTAAGAGCCATAAGTGGTTTGGAAGACTTTAGAGGTGAATTTGTTGAACACACAAAGCATTTAATGTTTTTCAAAAACTTTGAAGTCTTTGAGAAGTGACTTCAAGTTGCTTAGGAATGTGACAATAATTAGGGGATGGATTAGGTTAATTAGGAAGGGTTTAGAAGAATCTAGAAGGGGGTTATGATTGCAAGTGGGTTTGGTGGGTGAGGGAAAATAGGATTTTAATTAAAATAAAATTAATTTATTTCAACTTGTGGTTGCAACTTGTATTTGTAGGAAAATGCAAGTGGGGGGGAATAAATGATTTAAATAAATGTTTTTAATTATTTATTTAAAAGAAGAAAGGGGATTAAATTAAATAAATAATATTTATTCATTTAATTGATTGTGAATTTGGTTTAATGAATTAATTAAAATAAATTCAATAATTTATTTAATTAATAGGAGAATGTTTTGAAGATGAAATTAATTAAATGTTAATTTAATTAATTGTTGGCTAGTGGTTTTTAATCAAATAAATAGCAAATATTCATTTAATTAAAATGGACAGATTTATGTGACTACAGTTACAAATGTTGAGTTGTTGCTTGCCTTTGTCCTTGATGTCAAAGAGGGAAATATTGGAGAGATATATAGATAAAGGAGTTATGAATTTGAGTTTGTGTTTGTCGTTGATGAATGTTTCCATCTTGATGACAAAGGGGGAAATTACTACAAATATGAAGTTGATGGTGTGTCAGTATAGTTGTCACTAATGTCAACATACGGATTCTCTATTTCAGTGATTTGTTTGTGGTCCATATTTCTAATTTGTTGCAATCATAGTCATGAAGCTTTGGCATGTTGTTAGATGTTACCTCGGGATGTCATTTTTATAATTTGGTGCTCCAAAAGTTGTGCTTTGGAAGTGTATTCAATGATACTGATGTTTGACTATGTTTGTAGTGCTCCACATTTTTGGTTTTGATGATGATATATTGAATTTATGTTGTTCATGTCTTTATCTTTTTTATTCTGATTCGGGATATGATGATGTTATCTAGAGACATTATTGCAGATATGTTCATTCTAGGTCTTGTTGACCTTTAATGTTGTCTTTTTCTCTGGTGATTGTGGTGTATGGATAAGATATTTTTTATCAATGAATTTCATTGTGGTGGTCCATTTCTCACTCCTTTCCACTTTAGGAATGTTTAGTGTAGACCTATTTCAAATTATATTCTAGTAAATTCTTTGGCCAACTTGGGAGAATTCTATTTCAAAGACTGGTTAAGTAAAGGATGATTGTAATGAATAAATACAAATGTAAGCGGATAGAAAAAGAAAATCTATCTCTTATCATGGTGTGAATTTGTGTGAGGTTGTGTGTGGTGAATTAGTGTATCTTTAAAATTTTAAATTAAATTATGCAAAAACTAAAGATAAACTCACTCACACACACACAAAGAAAAGCATATGACACCAGATATATGAGGAAAACCCAATGTGGGAAAAACCTCAATGAGAATAGCTATTGGAGTCTACTTCTCCAATCTAGCCTCATTAGTAAAACAATAATTACAATAATTTTATGGGCACCAACCCAAAGGAGAACCAACCCCTGTAGTTTATGAGCACCTACTCAAAGGAGAACCTACCCCTACTTTGAGCACCCACTCAGAGAAATATAATGATTCAATTGTTTTTATAATACAATAAAATCCTTGTTACAAATGTTTCTTGTAAACCTTACAACCTAAATGAATTACACATTGATTTTTCCTCTTTGATATATGTTCTCCTCCTTAAAAATTCTTCCTTTGTTTTATCTTCTCTCCTATGCTACTCTCTACTTTCTATTTTTCTTCCTTTAGTTGACTGGTTTATTTCTTCTTAACACACTATATATGTTGAATGCTCTTTCACCTATATTCTTTTCAACACTATGATAATAACTTATTTTATGCCCTTCTCCTCTTTTGATACAGTAGGCACCTTGGTCCTAGCTAGATCAACTCAACTACCTTTGTCAAATATCATCAACTCCTTTGTTCGAGCATAAAAAGAATATTCTCTCCAAGTAGAATTCAAATAATTTATTCATGTTTTTCATATTGGAGATCTTCATCACATAAGATTTTATTCTCTGTGGGTAAGTTCACAAAGATGGTGGTCAAAAAGGGGGGTATAAGTGGACACTTTTTTTTTAAATCAGGTGAACCTGAACTTGGAGGCAAAATTTGAAAGTCATCCACTCAAGATATGAAGATAATAAAACAACAAATATTGTAGTACTCTGAATCTAGTTTCCAAACTACTAAACTTTTTCAAAATTGGATAAGATTAAGGGGGTCAAATCCTTTGTGCACAAAAAATGGACCCTAATTTTTTCTGAAAAACATAACATAGTGTCTGATGTGTGCATCAAAAAATTCATAGTTAGATTTAGTATTTTGACAAATCCTTTGGCAGAAAGATAGTTCATAGTGAGCACTAGAAGATGTGTATTTTTTTGTAATTTGTTTTTGAGTATTTCTTTTTATGATTTTTCCAATCGAGCACATCCTGAAAATTAGGTACCTGTTCGTGCACGAAGTATAAGTTGCACTAAACAAATCAAAAATACAATTCTTTTTTTTAAATTGTAAATAATCAAGTGAACTACAATAATATATAAAGTTTTTTAAATTTGGATAAGTATATAAAAAATTATTCAAAAAATGGTGCACCTATGTCTATGAGAACTATGGAGACACTGGTAAAAGAAATTAAATGATAATATGTTATTGTTGTTCAAATTGAAAAAAAAAAAAATGGTTAGAAAGCTTAGAAGATGGGTGAAAATATGGTGGCAATTTTAAAAGTACCCACTTTATGAAGTGTAAACCTGATGATGACAAAATCGATAAACCAAGTTGATAAAATAAAACACATCAAAAATGAGAGAAATGGAGGGAAATCAAACTTCCAAACCGTAGCTTTGTCATCCATGCCTATTTCCAAGCCTAAACAGTCAAAAGCATGTATGGGGTACTTATGGTTTAAACAACGTGTATGGGGTACCTATAGTGTAAGCAGCACATACGTGCTTGTTTCCCTATAAACAGCGTGTGCACGCTAACTTTACTATAAACAACGCGTACGTGCTATTGTATAATATGATATTCTATATATAATATGTGTATATACATATAATATATGTAATATATAATATGTGTATAATATGATATTGTATATATAATATGTTTATATACATATAATATATAATATATTAAACATATATATACACATGTAAGTGTATTGTCTCTCCCTCTCAAATGCATACAAGGTGCCTCTCTCTCTCTCTCTCTCTCTCTCTCTCTCTCTCCCTTCCTCCATACCCCATCCCTCTTTCTCTTCTTCTCTCCCTCCCTCCCTCTATACCCCACTGCAATTGTGTCTACACTTCTATAGAAGTAAGTGAATTTATTTCTTGTCTACAACTTCCTCTTTGATTTTTATCATGTATCCTCTCTTAAAAAATTTGAATGATGGATTTGTGTGTGTGTATTGAATAGAAGGAATAGGGTTTGAAATTGAACCATGGGTGTATTATCGTGACAAACAAGGAAACCTATAGCAATATTCTTCTCGAATGTGTTTTTAATGAGCAGAGCAGATGTGGAAAATAGTGGACCAACAAAGCAACATGATGAGTCATAGTACCTACAATATGTTTTTCAGAAGGAAACAATAGGTAGGAAGAGAAAGAGGGAGAGTAACATAGATGATGTCATGTAGAATGATAGTGGTGGGTATGCGAGAGTTCCTATGTTGTTACACAATGCCTGTCACCTAAATAAATTAAAGTTTGTTGTATGCATGGCAGTGGTAGTATATAATGATCATCACTTGTCAAACAACAATCAAGTGTGTAATTCCTATAGTCACAATCGAGATCAGTCTTATAACCTTGCAAATTTAATAGCATCATATGTTTTACAACTTAGGTAGTACTCTTAGGGTTAGGTCAAGCTCTTACACTTTCTTTTTAGTGAAGCCTCATTGTTTGTTGGCTTGGAGTCTCATTGTATGATGTTCTATTCATAACTTTAAATTTAATATATCATTTTATTAGCCCACCATTTGACCCCTTAGGTGTCATTAGAGGTTGCATTGTTTCCTAAGAGGTCATATGGTATCCTGTGATCCCTTAAGATCCCTCCTCTTTCCCTCCCCCCTACTCTCCCCCTCTCCCTCTCTCTCTCTCTCTCTCTCTCTCTCTCTCTCTCTCTCTCTCTCTCTCTCTCTCCCTCCCTCTCCCTTCCTCCATACCCCTTCTTCTCTCCCACCCCCCTCTTCTCTCTCTCTCCCTCCCTCTACCTCTCTCCCTCTCTCTACCTTCCCTCCCCCCTATTCTCTCCCTCTCTCCCTCCTTCTACCTCTCCCTTCCCCCCCTCTTCTATCCCTCTCTCCCTCTCTCTCCCTCTCCCCTCTCCTCTCCCTTCCTCTCCCTCCCTCCTCTCTCTCTCTCCCTCTCCTCTCTCCTCTCCCTCCCTCCCCCCTACTCTCCCTCTCCCTACCTCCATACCCCTCTCTCTCTCTCTCTCTCTCTCTCTCTCTCTCTCTCTCTCTCTCTCTCTCTCTCTCTCTCTCTCTCTCTCTCTCTCTCTACCTTCCCTCCCCCCTCTTCTCTCCCTCCCTCCAACTCTCCCTTCCCCCCTCCTCTCCCTCTCTCCCCCTCTCTCCCTCTCCCTCCTTTCCTCTTTCCCTCTCGCTTCATCCATACCCCTTCTTCTCTCTCTCTCTCTCTCTCTCTCTCTCTCTCTCTCTCTCTCTCTCTCTCTCTCTCTCTCCCTCTCTCTCCCTCCCTCTACCTCTCTCCCTCTCTCTACCTTCCCTCCCCCCTCTTCTCTCCCTCTCCCTTTCTCCATACACCTTCTTCTCTCCCAACCCCCCTCTTCTCTCTCTCTCTCTCTCTCCCCCTCTCCCTTCCTCCATACCCCTTCTTCTCTCCCACCCTCCCCCCTCTTCTCTCCCTCCCTCTACCTCTCTTCCTCCCTCTACCTTCCCTCCCCCATCTCTATCTCCCTCTCTCTCCCCCTCTCTCTCTCTCCCCCTCTCTCCCTCCCTCTAGCTATCTCCCTCTCTCATCTTCCCTCTCTCTCCCTCTCTCTCTCTCTCTCCCTCCCTCTACCTATCTCCCTCTTTCATCTTTCCTCCCTCTCCCCCCCTCTCTCTCTCTCTCTCTCTCTCTCTCTCTCCCTCTCTCTCCCTCTCTCTCTCTCTCTCTCCCCCTCTCTCTCCCTCTCCCTCTCCCCTCTTCCTTCCTCCATACCCCTTCTCCTCTCCCTCCCTCCCCCCTCCTCTGTCCCTCCCCACTACTCCCCCCCCCCTCTCTCTCTCTCTCCCTCCCTCCCTTTTCATTTACATCTTTTCTATTACCAATAGTATGTACGGGGTATTGAAACTATTAGTTCACTGCCCTGCCATAAATTTTTTAAGGCAAAGGAGTGCGTACGAGGTACTATTCCCATTATTCGTTACCCTGTGATAACATTTTTTAGGCTTAGTAGAGCATATGCGCTACTTATAAGTCCAAAATGGGAAAAAAGAATACCATTGGGCTTGTCAACATTTTATGGTCTAACAGCGCATATGTGGTTATTAATGTAGTGCGTACGTGGTTTATAGACATAATTTTAGTTGTCCAAGAGCCTCAATGACCTCAAAAGAAGTTTTTGAGGTCGTTGAAGGCCCCACTGGAACTGTGTCTACACTTCTATCACTGTTGTATATATAAAAGTAAGTGAATTTTTTGTTTTTGCATGATTTCAAATGATTCAATTGTTGTTTTTATTAGTTTTTTATTTTTGCATGGTTTCAAATGATTGAATTGTGATTGTTTAATAGTTTGATTCCAAAAAATAGTGATAAGATGCACATTTATGGTTATTTGTTTATTTATGAACTTTTATTTACATATATATATAATATGATTCTATTTAGGTCAACCGATGTCAGCCATGGGAAAGAACAAGCAAGGAATGATGGAACAATGAGAGGCTCAAAAGGAAAGACAAAGGCAATGTATGAAGAAATTGTGTGACATAAGAACAATGGGAGAAGAAGGTATGTCATCCTCAACATCTCAATTCAATTTACCAAATGAATATAATTCACCTAATGCAATTGAAGAAGAAACATTTGATAATTTACCATTTGAACCTAATGTAATTGAAGAAGATACGACATTGAATAATCAATTAAATGATGAACATATTACACCTTCTCTACTTGATGAATTAAATGTACATAATGCACTGATGTTAACACCTCCTAGAATCATTCATAGGAAACCAAAGTATCTAATTGACATTGATGAGAATATATTGAATTCAATGCCCAATAAATGAATGAACAAACTTGTAGGAGAATGGTTAAAACAATATGGCAAAACTATTTTAAAAACTTAAATCAAAC
Source organism: Cryptomeria japonica (assembly GCF_030272615.1). Classification (NCBI taxonomy): domain Eukaryota; kingdom Viridiplantae; phylum Streptophyta; class Pinopsida; order Cupressales; family Cupressaceae; genus Cryptomeria; species Cryptomeria japonica. The sequence continues at coordinate 46,897,058 of NC_081415.1, read as the reverse complement.
CGCAAGATGTCAATTAATTGTTCAAATGATAAAAAATTTGAATTTTAGAGAGACAATAAAAATTCTAGGCCTAAGATCATCTCAAAGTAACAATGAAAGTACTATTGTCAGAAATCTATTTGATGCATATCAATCTATTTGTTCAAAATCATGTAGTAAAGAATATAATGCTACTCGACGTGTCATTACATCAAGCATAATGAGCAAGAAAATAAGAAAAGATCATTTGATAAGCAAAACAAGTAAGTCATTAAACGTTAGTAGAACAACATTAAGTAAAGCATTAAAGAGGTGGGAACAAATAGAGGAACCTAACAATAATTCTCTTTGGGAATTCTCAGGTAGACTACCACGCAAAGACAAAGTTGTTGTTGATGCACTAAAAACATTTATTGAAATTTTTTGGCATGACAACACAAGAGTATCGCCCAACCAAAGAGATGTTGTTAGAAGGCAAATTGGGTCTAAAAATCATGAGCCACATGCCAAACACTATTTGGATATGATTCAAACTAAATTTTATGAAAGATTCCTTCAAAATTTTCCTCAAATAAGAATTTCTCAAAGATTTTTTGAAATGGCAAAACCTTTTTATATTAAGATTAATCATGTATGCACCACATGTTGTTGTAGGATGCATATTGAATTTTCCATGCATTATGATACTTTTCGTCATATTTGTTCTACTTTGCACACTAATGATGTTTTGCAAGAATGTAATATACAAGCAACTCATAAGTCGGTAAGAGAATTTATTTCAAGTGTGCTATGTAATAGACATGATGGTTGAATTTATTATAATGTGCCTTGTTTGGAAGTTTCTTGTGCTATATGTGGTGGTTTGCAATGTTTACCAAGATGTCTACATTTGGAGAGCACACATGAAATTGGTACAAAACTAGCTTCTTTCGGAAAATACAAGACAGTCACATATGGAGTTAAAGATGGAAAAGATTTGAAGAGATGTGAGCTAGTGAAAAATGATATATTTATAGCTCAATTTATGAAAATGTTTCAAGAGAAACTAGTTTATGAGTACATAATGCATACACATAGAGCTTGATGGTTAGATGAGAAATTAAAGTTATGTAAGGACACATTTCCTCTTGGCACCATTGTCTCTATCATTGATTTCGCTGAAAATTATACACTACAACCTCAAAATGAAGTGCAATCCATGTATTATCACTCTACACAAATTTCTATTTTTGTACACATAGCATTCATGTATGCAGATGATAGTATAGAGGAGGATAGAAAGGTTGTAAGAGAGTATCACTTCTACATAAGTGATGATCGTACTCATTCATCAAAGTTTGTACAAGGATGCTTTAAACTTTTCTATGATAGTTTAAGGGAAAGGAACATACGATACAACCGACACTTAATATGGTCAGACAATTGCACCGCACAATTTAAGAATGCAAGGATGTTTTATTGGTTGACAAGGATGCATGTGACAAGTGGTGTAAAATATTTTTGGAATTTCACTGAGGCTGGACATGGTAAGGGAGAGCACGATGGTACAGGACAATGCGTGAAAAGATCCCTAGCCAGGGAAGAATTTAAGTATGAAGATGGTGTTGAGTTGGTAGATGCAGAAACAATTATGCGATGGTGTAAGTCTATGATGGGTCCAGGTAATCCAGGTACGTCATTGGTTCCTAGATATTTTTGGTTTATCACTGAATCTAACATTGAAAACTATCTAGATTGTTGTACAATTGCAGGATCGAGTGACATGCACTCATTTATGAGTTCAAATTCAAGTTCACTGGTAATTTATATGAGACAGATGGTATGTTTTTTCTCTTCATGCATGTATTGTTTGTGGGAAGAATGTGAATCACAAGAGTGGGTTGACAAATGGTCTTATAGACCGTTGGTTCCCATTGATTCATATCAAATTCCCAAAGCACTACAATTGAGCCAGATGGAGACATCAATGGATTTTGACCATGTATCTGACCTAGTGGATTCAGGTAATTTTTTGAGTTAAATTTTTTGCAAGTATTCTTTTTGGTTCATTTTGTTGTACATCATACTTTATTTTTGGTATTAATTAACACTTTATAAAATGCAAGTCATGTGTATGCAGTTGTTGCAGAAGAGAATAATGAAGAAGGAACAAATTACTATTTGTGTCATTGTGTTGAGCCTAAAAGAAAATTGACAACCAAAATCATTGACGGAGAGGGTATTGAGTACCCAATAGGGTCTGTTATCATGATAGGAACATGGCTTTGGAGATACCCTATCAAGAATTCTGATGTTTGGTTGTTCGAGGAATTTGAAACACACAAACATATTCTTCATTTCTCTAACCTTGTTGTTGCAACAAATTTTCATTTGATGAAGTATCGTGGTAGACCTCATAACAAGATTTTATGGAAAGTTCGTGAATCTGACCACAAGGAAATACTTGACACAATATGGGTTAGAGCCGATCCTGAAGGCTCAATTGATTGATTCTATGGTTCAGAGTAGAATGATTTTGAGAATTTTTTATAAATCGTCGACGAATTGTTCTATATTCATTTTTTGTATATATAAATGCCCATGAGCTGAATTTTACAAGTTTAGGGGCATAATTTTGTATATTTAAACTACAATGAGCTGATTTGTACATGTGTACATGCCAAATTTTATATATTAAAATGGCGATGAGCTGAATCGCACATATTGTAATGCCAAACTTTGTATAAAAGCCCATGAGATGATTTGTATATAAAAATGGCGATGAGTTGTAATCGCACATATTGTAATGCCAAATTTTGTATAAAAGCCCATGAGATGATTTGTAAGACATTTTTTTGTATAATCAAATAGCCAAGAGCTGATTTGACCATATTTAGAGGCAAATTTTTGAATAATATGTGACAATGTTTTGTGACTATTTTGTGTGTCAATGTTTTGTGACTATGTTTTGAGTATATGTGATGTGTCCCTGGTCAATTATGAGCATTATTAATTCTTGTATAATCATGGAGAATTATTTGAGTCATTATTGGGTCATAGGGGTCATAGATTGAGACTAGATACAATTTGAGCAAAAATGGTCATTGTTGTCAAAAAAATTGACAAAAACGTTGTCAAGCAACTTCTACATTGCATCGATAGGGTATGACACTCAACATTCTGGTGTGTTGGGATGCATGAAAGGGGAATTCATATCATAAAACTACCCACCTGAACATGCTCATGATGTTGGTTTTTGCACACGATGAACCGAATCAATTCTAGCCAATCTTGCAACTTTTCATTGCATGCAACTGATGACTTTTACAGCAGGCGAAAAAATGCTACCAATCAAAAATGACTTCGAGTCATCAAAAACTAAGATAGGCCATTATAGAGGATCCTCACGCAACCCCATGGGATCAAATGGATCGACCATATGTGTCCTGGATTGGAAGAAACAATCCATCAAGTTTTGACAAATTTTTGGACTTAAGGCACTTGAGAGATCGCACCGGTACGAAATGACTCTCAACATTCTAGTGCATTTGGATGCATGACAGGGGCATGCCTAGCATAAACCTGCCCACCCAGACGTGCTCACAATGTTGGTTTGTGCACATGATGAACCGAATCAATTCTAGCCAATCTTGCAACTTTTCATTGCATGCAGCTGATGATTTTGCAGTAGGCGAAAAAATGTTACCAATCGAAAATGGCTCCGATTCATCAAAAACTGAGATAGGCCATTGTAGAGGAGCCTCAGGTGACCCCACAAGATCAAACAGATTGACCATATGTGTCTTGGATTAGAAGAAACAATCCGTCAAGTTTTGAAAAAAATTTGGACTCAAGGCACTTGAGAGATCGCACCGATACAAAATGACTCTCAACGTTCTGGTGCATTGGGACATGTGATAGGGGCATGCCTAGTGTAAACCTTCCTACTCATATGCGCTCATGATGTTGGTTTGTGCACACGACGGAACGAATAAATTTTAGCCAATCTTGCAACTTTTCATTGCATGCAACTGACGGTTTTTGGAGCAAGCAAAAAAATGCTACTTATCAAAAATGGCTCCAATTTGTCAAAAACCGAGATAGGTCATTGTAGAGGAGCCTCACGTGACCCTAGAGGATCAAATGGATCAACTGTATGTGTCCTGGATTAGAAGAAACAGTCCATCAAGTATTGACATTTTTTGGACTCAAGGCACTTGAGAGATCACACCAGTACGGTATGACTCTCGATGTTCTAGTGCTTTGGGATGCACGAGAGGGGCATGCCTAGCATAAACCTGCCAACCATACACATTCCCGATGTTGGTTTTTGCACACAATGAACTGAATAAATTCTAGCCAATCTTGCAAATTTTCATTGCATGCAACTGACGGGTTTTGGAGCAGTCGAAAAAATGCTACTAATCAAAAATGGCTCTGAGTCATCAAAAACCGAGATAGGTCATTGTAGAGGAGTCTCACACAACCCCACGAGATCAAACGGATTGACCATATGTGTCCTAGATTAGAAGAAACAGTCCGTCAAGTTTTGAAAATTTTTTGGACTCAGGGCACTTGGAGATCGCATTGGTATGAAATGACTCTCGATGTTCTAGCGCTTTGGGATGCATGATAGGAGCATGCCTAGCATAAACCTTCCCACCCAAATGCACTCATGACATCAGTTTGTGCACATGACAAACCGAATCAATTCTAGCCAATCTTGCAACTTTTCATCGCATGCAACTGACGATTTTTTGAGCAAGCGAAAAATTGCTACTAATGAAAAATGACTCTGATTCATTGAAAACTAAGATGGGTCATTGTAGAGGAGCCTCACGCAACCCCACAGGATCAAACAGATTGACCGTATGTGTTCTGGATTGGAAGAAACAGTCCGTCAAGTTTTGACAATTTTTTGGACTCAGGGCACTTGAGAGATCGCACCGGTACGGAATGACTCTCAAATTTCTGGCACTTTGGGATGCACGACAAGGGCATGCCTAGCGTAAACTTGCCCACCCAGACATGCACGTGATCTCATTTTGTGCACATGATGAACCAAATCAATTCTAGCCAATCTTGCAGCTTTTCATTGCATGCAACTGATGGTTTTTGTAGCAGGTGAAAAAATGTTAATAATTGAAAATGGCTCCGAGTCGTTGAAAATTGAGATAGGCCATTGTGGAGGAGCCTCATGTGACTCCATAGGATCAAACAAATCGACCATATGTATCCTGGATTTGAAGAAATAGTCCATCAAATTTTAACAATTTTTGGACTTAGGGCAATTGAGAGATCGCACCGGTACGGTATGACTCTCGACGTTCTGGTGCTTTGGGATGCATGACAGGGGAATGCCTAGCATAAACCTGCTTTCTCGGACATGCTCGCGACATCGTTTTGTGCACACGATGAACAAAATTTAACCATTGCAAGCGTGAGGGTTTTCTCGCACCAAACACATTGTTGTTTATATTCATATTGTCGATTTTTGTTGTTTATATTCATATTGTTGATTACATATGCAAATATTCATTTAAATTTATAAAAGGGTAGCCACCAAATACAGAGAATACACAATAATGAACTAAATACAAGGGGTTTTGTACGGTTAATTTAACATTTTAGTAATTTTATCAAATCATATTCCACGATTGCAATGTTCTATATCATATATTTTTGTTATTTATATTCATATTGTTGATTACATATGCAAATATTTATTTAAATTTATAAAATGACAACCACAAAACACAACAAATACAAAATAATGAACTCATTACACATTTGTTGGATCGAATATCGATATTTATATATATATAAAAAGGCATATCTGCCAAGTCAATACAAGTATTACAAAAATGTGGCATATGCCATGTCCAAATCGATATACAATAAAAATGTAGAATATATCTACATGTATTGGTCATTCTATGACCAAAACTAACACTATATGTGTTAGTATTCCCAAAGATATACCAATTGTTAGGATTCCCAAAGATACTGAGAGGAGGGGGGGAATCAGTATCTAACCGGTTATAAGATTTTCTTAACTTAAAACATGTAAAGCATATCAATACTATATATCGGTAAACAAGAAATAATGCAATAAATAGAGATAACAACAACCACATGAAAAACACACCATAACACAGTAGTTTAATGAGGAAACCCGGTGTGGGAAAAACCTCGGTGGGATTTGTGACCCACAATATTCACTTACTGGCCAATAAGAGAATATTGCTGCTACAAGAGGGGCCTACACATGCAGGAAGGCCAAGTGCCTAGAGCTGACTGCTCAATTACAAAATGCGAAGTCTCACTGACTTACAAAATGGATTATATAAATCCACTGTCTTGTACTGCTTCAAAATAGCATCTACTATGTCAGATCCAGTACCGATTTATAGCTCTGCTTCATACATAAACCCTTAACCTATAATTCGCATAATAGGTCTTCCTTATTTTGCCTATTAGCTTTCTTCCATCCATCACTAAAATGTTCTACAATGATCTCTTATATATATGAGTCATTTTACAACTTGCCAAGTCGGCTTACAATGATTTTATAATAATTTACAAAATATATTATAAACAAAATTCATGTCGGCTTCTGTGCCAGTATACTTCCTTCCATTACCGATGGTCTATGTGTTGGTGTAGAGTCTGACCTTGCAGGTGTCGGTAAATTGTCTTGCCGGTGTCATAGGATTGTAAGGTTGCCATCAATGACAAAACCTTGAATCACCTACAGTATCTCATTGGAGTGTGCATTTGCCAACAATATGATCCTAAACTTGTGGTGGATCATCAAAATCAAGCCTCTTCAATTCAATACGCGGCTCTGTAGATGGCTGCAAAACCACAATTCAAAAGCCAAGTTAGAATTCTTTTGTAGAAAATAGTTCACAATTAACAACAAAACTATGCATTTAACTTTAATTCCTTTGCAATTGAAATGTAGATTACCTCATCAGCTGATCTAGGAGCTAATGTCTTCGCTCTCCTCTCCTTGTCACTCTTAGGAGTTTTCTTGAAGACATACTTAAATGGATCCATGTTATGGCCATACCATGAAGGGGTCTATTGTAGATTAAATGTACGATTAATACAATGTACTAACATAAATATATCAAAAACACTTAAAAGATATAATATATAGAACAATGACGTACCTATTCCTGAGATGCTTCTCCAATGGATTGAGGATGGCTCACCATCGATGTAGAAACTGTCGCTATTACCTATACAAAAAATATTCAAATATTAAATACAAATAATATAATGATAAGTATTGAAGGTTAAAAACAATTAATTTTACATATCAAACAAAATTGTACCAAATCCTGAGATGTTTCTCTAGTGCAAAGAGGAGGGTTCATCATTGACGAAATAGGTATGGATATTACCTGTATGAAAGAATTATAAGATTATAATATATCAGAAGTTCACATGTACGCGTGCATATAATCATGAAATAAAGAAAATTAAGTAGAGATACATACCTCCGCCTTCTCTTGATCTGCAGGTGAATCAGGTGCATTCAACAAATCCACAAAGCTCAATGGCCGTTGTACATGTAAAATAGAAAAAAAAAACTAATCAATCTACAAACCCCAACTAATACGTGATTTCAACATTTTCAAATAATTTTACAACTAAAAATGTGTTCAATTACCTTCTTCCCACGTTTTGGCATCTTCGAGGAATTCTTTTTCTTAGGACGAACCCTAGACTCGGAGGAGGTACCTAAAAAAACAAAATTAACATGAGATATTAGTACAGATAATAAATTAAACATAATTTTAAAAATATAAAATGAAATGACTTGCATATTCCATCAAAACAATCCATAAAAAGAGTTGTAAAAAATACGATACCGTATAGCCTTGTAGGCCAAAATTGATCGCTGAGAGTGTGATGTCATCAATCTGGGACATTTTGTCCCCTGTCAACACCTACAAACCAGAAATTGGACCAAACATTAAAGATAGTGAGTATATCTTGTATTTTTTTGAATTTAAAGTGTACTATTCTATTTTAACATGTTACAAAATTTATACCTCAAGCATCGAAGTTGCAACTATAGTAACTGGGGGAGGTATATGGGATACCGCTGCTGCATCCTAAAATGCATATTATTTATCTCAATTTAAATCGATGTATAAATGAAAATTCATTTATGTAATTAAAAATTTAAAGTTACTGATAAATAAAATGTTATGAATTCAAATCAACACACCTATGTCTATGGCTCATGGGCAAACACCATGTCCATCAACTCATATGTCAACGTGACATCCTCAACCATGTGAGCTTGACATCTACAACCGCAAATCGTGTACAGATGATATGAGGATCCATCTGCACTGGTTGCATCATCTATCCTCGAGCATATCCCCGAGTAACTAACACACATATGCTAGATGGGCTCTCTGTCACCCTCTAATGGCTCATCATCCAATACAATAGGGTGTGCTAATGACGTCCCATGCTGGATGATGGCACCAGTCAATGTTGTGGCTACCTGAAGAGTCTGTAGCTCCATCGACTCTTTCAGCTCTAATGGGACAACATGATGCACCTTGGGTTTGGGTGCTAGGGGGTGGCGACTCTCTGTGGCTAATCGCCTACGGGCTCCAGGTCTATCTTGGGTAGAGCCACCACCTCTACCATGAAACTCTCTCATGTCAAAATAGTTTGGCCGCACATTGAGCACAAACTCACAATATATTTTTCTCAAAAAATATAATGGCACCTCATAATTATTACAAGGTGGATCATCAAAGACCATCCACCACCTCTGCCAAAAATATTCTTCATCTGCACATTGGTACACCAATGTATCGGAAACCTCTTTGCATTAAGAGGTAATGACTGACCAATTTTGGGATCAACAAAAAGGGCACATATTTGTTGTTTAGTAATATTTTTGTTTTTGACTCCATCGTATGATAGTCCATTGGCATAGAATTGATGACACCTATCCCTAAAGCTTCCCCATTTGGTAATTTATGTGGAAACAACTATGGCACCACTAGCTAATGTTTATAGGCTAGTGGTGAGGGATTGATGATGGTCAAGTTCAGAAGTTTTCAATTTAACAATTAGTCTATTTCTTTTAGACGTATTTTGTCCTAACTAATTAATTAATTATTCTTGTGTTTCGGGTGTGCGGTCAAAAGGAGGAATTGGGGGTTGTTCTTGTGTTTTTTCAGGAGGTGCATTTGGTTGTTCTTATGGGTTTTCAGAAGGTGCATTTGGTTGTTCTTGTTTTGGATTAGAAGAATCTAGTTTTTGAAACAAAAAATGAAAAAACCTAATCAAAATTAATGAAATTAAATTCAAAATGTAAAACAAATTGCATAAACCGAAAAGAAAGACAAAAATAAACAAAAACTAACCTTGATCCATAGCTTGGAGGACAAATATAGCACCCCATTCACAGTTTAGGAGAGGAAGTGGGGAAAAAATGAAGTTAAAAACACGCTATTCACGGGTAAATGAGACCCCTTTTTTTTTTTTAACTTTTTTACCAAGCACTGCGTAAGCAGTTTTATTTGGATTATTAGCGCGTACACACTCATTTTCCTATGAGCAGTGTGTACATACTCATTTTCCTATGAGCAATGCGTACGTGCTCAATTTCCTAGGTGTAGTACACATGCGCTCATTTTCCTAAAAGCAGTGAGTACGCGCTACCTTTTCTAGGCTCGAGAAGAACAAACCTAAGCGCGTACGTAAGAATTTCAAATTTTAAAACCGCGTACGTGCTGCTTGTTTTTCCATGTTTTTTTGGGTGGTGTCCACTTTTCTGACCACCATCTTTGTGCACATGCCCCTGTCCTAAAAGTGTTCTCAAATTGGCTGCCCACATTAAATGCATCCTTCCTATCTCTTAATCATTCTCTATACTCAGATTGCTAAATTTAGTAATTCTCATGTCTGCCCATAAGATCTGATATTTTCTTTGTCAACCATCTCTATCCACCCAATAGTTTGCAACATGAATGTCATTAATACTCTCTTCATTCTATCTAGATCTGCAATAATTTGATCAACAACATCCACATTTATGATCCACCATCTTCTCTGCAACCATTGACTTCTTCATATCAGATTTTCTTTAGACCACCTGGTAGCTACATGTCTTCATATTCGATGTCAAAATCACCTGGTCAAACTTGGTCAAAAGCCACATAGACCTTTGTGTCTATCGATATGCAAATGTGGTGTCAGAATCACCTCAAACGGTCAGAACCCACAAGTAGGGTTTTATTGCTAAGAGGTTTAAAGGTCATAACCACCTAAAACCCTTTTCTCTGATACTCTAGTGGTTAAAACCCTTTGGCAATCTATTTCATGAAATGACAAAACAACTAACTCTTCTAATGGCCACCACTTAACCTTTTCATAGTTTCACGACAAGTTAACCTTTTGTGTCAAAGCACCTTATGAAATGATGAAAACCATATGAATTTCACGGTTTTGCCAACACCTGAATTTTCAACATTTATGTCTTGGCGAAAAGTCTTGAAGACATAACCCTTTTCACTGTTTTGTAGAGGTTCAAAATTCAAACGAACTTTTGAACATGAAATGGCGAAAACATTTTGAGGGTATAGAACAAGGGGACCCAAATGTAATTAATTGAATCTAAACAAGCCAATGAATTTCTACCATGTGGAAAAACATGAAATGGGGTTGACAAGTCCACCAAATTACACATATTTAAATGAAAGTCAATTTGTCGACAAGATGGCCAAATATCATGTCGAAAAAGAAGGTCAGCAAGACACATAGGATCTTCATGAGATGAAAATGGTCTTGTCGAACAATAGAGTCTCACCGAAAGAAATTCATGTCATTGAGATCAAAACTCAGTCACACTGAAAGATGGAATATCAATATGACATCAAAGCCCAATATAAGACAAAAAGGGTCTTCATTAAGGACCAGGTCTCATTGACAAAAGAATATGTTTATAAGACAAAAAAATGTCTCAACAAAAACCTCCCAACCAAAGGATTTTTACATTTTTTTGAATCTACAACCTGCATGATACTGACCCTATGAAACAAACAATCAATGAAATATATTTAGATTATCCATCCAACCCTAGATCACATGAATTTCACACATAATGACCTATGCAACCACCTCTATAACTCATTCATCTCTAACCCACAACATCAATGACAACACGGTAGACATAGTTGACATCAATGACAACATTTGCCATCAATCTCCCCCTTTGGCATTGATGTCAACATGCTCAAATTTCATCTTCTCTCCCTTTGACAACAATGGAAAAGGCCTAGATAGAAAACACACTTAAACTTGTTCTTCTTCCCCTTTGAGAAACAAAAAGATTGGTATTCTATGGGAAATGTCAATTCTCCCCTTGTGACAATCTTTGCGTGCATAAATTTGGATTGCTTGTATCGTCTGAAAGCTAGATGAACCATTATTACAATTATAAAAGTATTTCCCATAGTTCTTGTAGTCACATAAATCTGTCCACTTAATTAAATGAATACTTAGTATTTATTTGATTATTTAACCATCAATTAATAATTAATTAAATTAATATTTAATTAATTCATCTTAACCCTCTTCTCCTATTAATTAAATAAATTATTCAATTTATTTGATTTAATTCACTTAACCAAATTTAGACCATTAATTAAATAAATAAATCATATTTATTTAATTAAATCTTCTCTCACATTTAAATAAATTAATATTTATTTAAATTCCCCCAAAATCCCACCTCTCACATTTAAATAAATTAACATTTATTTAAATCACCTTTATCCTCCACCCACTTGCATTTTCCTACAAATGCAAGTTGCACATTTAAATAAATTAACATTTATTTAAATCACCTTTATCCTCTACCCACTTGCATTTTCCTACAAATGCAAGTTGCACAATTATTTTAAATAAATAATTTATTTAAAACACCTTTATCCTCCACCCACTTGTATTTTCCTACAAAAGCAAGTTGCACAACTATTTTAAATAAATTATTTATTTAAAATCCTATTTATCCTCACCCACTTGAAACCTTTAATGGTTTCCCTTAAAGTCTTCAAACTTGATGGCCTTAAAGTCTTCAAACTTGATGGCTCTAAAGTCTTCAAACTTGATGGCTTCCTTCTATAGTCTTCTTAAGCCTTTAATGGTTTCCCTTAAAGTCTTCAAACTTAATGGCTTCCCTTAAAGTCTTCTTAAGACTTTAATGGTTTTTCTTTAAAGTCTTCAAGCCTTTAATGGTTTCCCTCAAAGTCTTCAAGCATTTTAATGCTTTATCTTCCTTTTTCTCATTTAAATAAATTAATATTTATTTGAATATTTATCCAAATGCAAATTACACCATTTAATTGAAATAAATGATTTTATTTTAATTGAAAATACCAAAATTTCTCCCACTTGCATTTTCCTACAAAATCCACTTGCATGCCTAAACCCCTTCTAGATTCTTCTAAACCTTTCCTAATTAACCTAATCCATCCCCTAAATATTGTCACATTCCTAAGCAAATTGGAGTCACTTCTCAAAGACTCCAAAGTCTTTGAAAATCAATTAATGCTTTTTGTGTTCAACAAATTAACCTCTAAAGTCTTCCAAACCACTTATGGCTCTTACATGACCATTAATGGTTAATTCCACTTGCACCCATGGTTAAGGACTTTGACCCCTAACTTAACCCTCATGTAACCCATGTGTCTCTTCAAAGCATTTATTTCTTTGACTAGGGTAACCATCATGTCCCCTCAAGCATTTAATGCTCCTTATCTCTCCTCTCAAGCCTCCTCATGGTGACACTTGTCAACATGGGATTGGGTTGAAAGTCTCACATGGATTGAATATCTTTCAATCCTAACCCTTGTTAAGATTACTCAATCTTAACCCTTCATTTCCCCATTTCTTCTATAAATAGAACCCTTCTCCTCAAGCAAAAGGAAGCATTTTAGAGTATTGTTGTTATACTGGCATTAGCATAGAGCTTTCTCATAGCATCACTATCTACACTTGCATAGCATTTGCTTATCATATTCAACCATCTTGAATCTCCATATGGCATCCATGGCTAGTGCTAAAAGCTGAGAGCTACATTCATTTGGGACTTGGAGAGGAGAGGAACAAGGGAGGAGCAACTATGAGCATCTTGATTAGCTATTTTATTTTATGTTTATATGCTTTCTATTTCATGCTTAATATCTCTCTTGATATGCCTGTTTAGGATAATCTTTTTGTTGCTAACACTAACGTTTGTTTCTTATGCTCTTGTGTGTGTTGCCATCAAACAGATTTTCTAATCCTTTTTGCAGAGCATCATTTGGTGAACCTGACGTGAATCCAAACACCAAAAAGATCAACTTTTTTTTTTTTAAACCAATAACATGTTTGAATGTTGAAAATGTCACACAAGTTGCGCTTTTGACGTTGTTTTGGAATGTTTGACATTGTTTTGGCGCTATTCACCCTGTTTCAATGCTTTTGCCTTCTTTGTCTTTCCCTTTTTTTTAGCACGTTTGTGTTAAATAGTGCCTCTGTTCAAACGTAGACTAGCGCTATTATAACAGAACGTTGTACAAATCACCTTGTAACCAAAAAAAAAAAAAATAGGCTTGTAGAAGCCCATCAAATAGGCAAATTTTACTAACTATTTTTCTCTTTTGTACAGATTTAAATTAGATTAAAAAGTAGATTTATATTTCTTACTAACTTGTTTTTGAAGTTGGTTTTAAAAAAAATGAATTCACTTTTTATTTTGGTTTAAAATTAACTTCACATTTCAAATTTGGGCTTTTAAAAAAAGAATCACACATTTGTTTGGGGCTCTTAAAAAGAATTTCATTGTTCCAAGGTAAAAAGAACCACAAACTTATACAAAACAACTTTATTTCTTGCAAGTTAGGAAACAAACTTTGTTTTGGTGTTTAAAATCAACAAAACAAAATTTATTTTCTTGCATCAACTTAAAAGAAATTTACAATCAACACTTTGTTTCGGGGCAATCTAAAAAGAACAAGCTATTTTTCCTTCAAGCTCAAAAACAATTTTACTTCAAGCAAGACGTGTTTTTAATTCAGTTGACTAGGATTTCAAAGTTCCTAGTTTACAAAATATTTTGCCTTTGAAGTTAAAAAGAGCACCATGATTGTTGGAGCAACATCTCCAAATAGTTAGATCACATTGCAATGACAGATTAAAAAGAACAAGTGTTTTTCGTGCTTGGCACACTTGTACAAAGTGTTGGTCGAGTGGTCTTACTTCTAACACACACTATCCTCTCCCTTGGCTTTCGTGGTCCTAGGTGCAAGAGAAAGGTGTTAGTAACACTCAAAATTTTATCTTTTTAAGAGAGGCCTGCCAAGGGATCGATACTCTTGGGAATGACCTTGAGCGGTAAATCCTTCGAGCCGCTATAGAAATCAGGTGTGAGCGAAAGCTGTAGCCTTGGGTATAGCTGTTCCTACAGTGTAACAGGCCGAAAGGACAATGGGCCCCACCACCAGTTACAAGGCTCTTAAGTGAGTCACTGCAGAATGAACTTATGTCCAAAAACATTGAACATGACTAAACACCTTTAAGTAGTAGCCCACCCGTTCTATTGATTGAGGATATTTGCGATATAATTTAGTGCAAGAGCATAGATGGTTTTGCTCCCAAGATACTCACCATACATATTTCCTTGAGTAGAAACATAGCTTTTTGAAAAGTCACTTGTGGCTTGATAAAAGTGGTGACTCCCCCATCATAGGGATCATCTATTTGTTATACTCATGCAAGACTTAGTATATCACATCCTTACCTACCACGGCGGGATTCATAAGGTATGTAGTACCAAAGTCGAAGAAATATCAAGATGTGGGCTAAATTTATCACAACTGGCCATTTGACCTTAGGGATAAAAAGTGTTTGAAGTGTGTTCATTTTAAAGACCAAGTGCAAATTGAGCCAACTTCAGGCTTTGGAAATACACCTTAAAATACATCTAAAGGAAGGGTCATATACAAGTCCAAGGATTGGGTTGATCTAGACCCATACTCATTTGTGCCTTTGAGGGCAACATTCTTGTGTTTGTGTGCTTGCTTTGTTTTCTTGTCAAAGAAAAATCAGAAAATCACTTCCCAAAAACAAAGTATTCATCCAACCAAACATCTGTCAAAACAACCAAAAACATCAAAAACAAGGTACAAACAACAAAGAGTCAAATTTTATGACCATTCTTCACATCTTGCGAAAGAAGAAGCGTCATCAGAATATCAACTTGAAAAGAAGACCATTGAGCTCAAAGGCTTTGATCAAAAGGAGGAAATTCTTCTATATAAATAGACAAATCTTTGTCTCACATAGAGTCTTTCTGCGTCACATGCGTCTCTACCTTCAAGGAGAAACAAACGAATTTGATTCTGAATCATTGAACCGCAGAGCTTATATGCAATATAGAGCTCTGAGTTATCACAAAAACCAAGGAGGAAAGATTAATCCCAACTTCTTCCCAAACATCTGTATCACATACAACACAACTCGAGAAATACCACCAACACTCGAAAGAGAAGAGATAGAGTTTGTCCCATTTGTAACACAAAGTTTTTATTGAAGTTAAGAACATTTCATCCATCATCTCACTCATACATCATCACTTCATCATCAATCCATCCCAACTCTCAAAACATTAAGAGGTTCTTGTCCCAAGTTCTCTTTTAGATATTGCTTGAAATCAAACACATCACATCACTTTTTAGATTGTTTCTACATCTAGGATAAGCTCATCCTAAGAGACACATCTACGTAGGTTAAAACTAGTTCATGAGTGAATCCTCTCATTACTAGGTAGTTAAATTTGTAACACATCTCAGATTTCTCTACACCTTATCACATCAAAACTTATCAAACAAACAAGCAATTCAAAGAAGGAATTTCGGTTACATCCACCTTAAAGGTGTTAGAGATCCACGTGCAACACAATTCACCAACCATCAATCTCTCATTTCAACAAAAACTCATCATCATTTTCACACAACTTCAACAAAAAGCTTATAAACAAAATGGCCCAAAACCGATCACAGTCCAGGCAACGAGAAATAGAAAGGGAAGAAGAAGAAGAGGAAAATCTCAATGAATTTCAAGAAGCACTTGGAGGAAATGCAGATGATGAAAACCCAAGTACTCCCACTCCTGCAACAATAGAAAGGGCTCAGCATAACCCTCTCTTTAACAGACTTTTTGATGAAATACTCAGGAGCAATGCGGATGCTCACTTCTTAAGACTCGCTCAAGAAGGAGCAAAACTCCCTTCTGACTTTGATCTTGCCCAATTAAGACAAGCATCAGAAAGACAAAGTCGCCATGAAGAGGAAAGAGGTAGAGATCCCATCAGATATAACATTCCTTCAGGTAACCCACCACCTCCTCCTCCAAATGAAATGGAGATGTTGCGGCAACAAGTTGAGAATCTCGCCCAACAACTTCATAGTGGTATCAAGACTAACCAATTCTCACTCAATGACATCTGTCCCTATCCTTTTGATAAGAATCTTTACATGCCACCATTTCCATGAGGATTTGAAACACCCAAATTTGAAAAATATAAAGGAAAGGGAGATCCTCGTGATCATGTCAGAGAATTTCATTCCGCGTGTCTTGAAGTGGCATATGAAGACACCTACCTAATGTGCCTTTTTCCCCAAATCTTGGGAGGAACAACCACATCATGGTTTTCCCGACTACCAGGTGGCATTAGAACATTTGAGGAACTTATCCAAAAATTCCTCGCTCATTACTCTCATAACATTGAACGCGACATCACCATGGCTGATCTGTGCAACACCAAACAAAAACCAGGTGAACTATTCTCAGTATTCCTGCAACGATGGCGCCAAATGTTTAGCAGACGTTCTCTTCAGTTACCTGAATGCGAACTAGTGGAAATATTCATTTCCAACTTAAACGAAGAAATGGAATTTCACCTGGATGTTAAAGACACAAACTCTTTTAATGATATGATCACCAAGGGTTTGAAATGTGAAAGGGCACTCATCAAGAAAGGACTCATCAAAATCTTTAATGAACCAAAAGATGGTCCTCGCCCACGCTTCAATAGCAATAAACCAAACTTTTGGAATAAAAACAAGAATATCGTCAATGATGGGGTTGTGGATGCCCGGACTATCCAAAATGCACAACCTGTGGTTCAGTTTGTAGGACAGAATCCTCCACCTCAGAACAACACAAATGTTCCTTCAAATCAAGGTCACATCACATCTCATGATGAACCAAGACCTCGTCAGCAAAAACAAAAACGCACATACACTCCCTTAGGGGAACCCATTGAAACAGTATTGCGACAACTCATTTCTCAAAATTTGGTCACTCTCCCTAAAACATCAAACTATGAACCTCAGGTCAAACCCGCATGGTGGTGAATACTGAACACTATGATTTCCACCAAGGGAGAGGACACAAGACAAGTAATTGTCACCGATTGAAAGATCTTATTCAGGACCTTATTGACCGAGGAGAAATTGAAATAGAAGGACATGACCCAAAAACAACAAACAATGATCATCTGATGTTCAAAAATCCACTTCCATCACAAGATCAAAGGGGTCCTTCCACTTCCACATGAGGCACTAATACCACAGATTATACACAGGCTGCATATAATTACACTGTAAATCATCTGTATGATGCTAGTGAACAAGTTGCAACTATAACCTTCAAAAATCCCAACTCAAATTGCAATCTTGTTACAGGTCGTGGTAAGGTTACCATAAAGGTAGCTCCACAAGGCACCACCTCCATCCCAAAGCAATACAATCTTGTGGAACAATTAGACAAAACCCCTGCACTTATATCCATTTTAGAGCTTCTGCGCCTATCACCCTCTCATAAAACTATCTTGGATCAAGCACTCCAAGAGGCATCAGTCCCTGCAAATCTGAATACAAACCAATTTCAAGCCATGGTTGGAAGTCTAAAGTCATCACCTTGTCTCACTTTTTTTGAAAGTGACAACTCTTCCTTCCAGCAACTGCATAACGCCTCACTCCACATCGAAGGATTTATTAACCAGCATCGGATCAAGCGAGTCTTGATTGATAATGGAGCAGGCCTAAACGTTTGTACACTGTAGTTGGTCACAACATTGTGATATGCGGTCGAATCAGTGGATCCTCGTCAGAAGATCACAATCAAAGCCTATGACGATGCAGAGCGTTCATCCAAAGGAGCTGTGATACTACCAATCCGAGTGGGCCCCGTGGTAAAGCACATCATTTGTTAGGTTCTGGACCTTCCTCTGCCATACAATCTATTGTTAGGAAGACCTTGGATACATGCCATGCAAGCCGTTCCATCTACCTACCATCAATGTATCAAGTTCCCACATAACGGTGTAGAGATCACAATTCTGGGTGACGCAAATCCCTTTGCATATTGCCATAATATCAACCATCAACCAGAGATTACCATTCCTAATAATAGAGAAGCCATTTCCTCCACATCATATATAAGTCCCGCCTCTCTTGCCCATTCAAACACCACTATACCCAAGCAAGAAAAGCTTAAGATGAAGATCGCAGAGGAAGGTCCTAGGGAATACAACTTGAGTCAACTCTTTTGTGTGGGACAAATGCCCACTTCTCCCAGAACACATGGAAAACCATAGCAGGTACTCCAGCAACCACTAAACATACCAACATGTGCTTTGACACCCTTCGTTCTTGGAAAGAGTCAAGAGGAAGAAACACAAGATGAGGACCTAGCAGAATGGATCTATAAAGATCCCATCACCACTGATATACTGCGAGTTACACTTCCTATGGAATAGTATGGCAAAGGTCTCCTCATTATGCAACAAATGGGGTATGATGGTCAGAGTGCTTTGGGATATTGCAAACAAGGACGACATGAACCCCTACTACCAGAATTCAAGCCCAAAGGTAATACAGGCCTAGGCTTTGAAAAAGAGATCTTTCCTAAACTCAAGTTCAAAGGAAAACCCAACAAACAATTTTGTCCACCTACGGCAAAAAAGATGCCTTTTATCATTAAAGCAGCCTCAAGCACCATCCCAACTGCCCCACTGAGGCTCAAAACCCCAACACAGCCATCACCAATGCCACTCATCCCACCAAACAAACCAGTAATCCCATCAGCAACACCATTGGCAGCAACAATTGTATCAGAACCTACAGCAGCATCTATGGCACCAGTAGTTCTAGCAGAAGCCACTGAGTCAACATTACCAATACTCCCCGTACCAGATCCTTTAATCCCCATCGACCTTCTTGCAGCACCGATCATTACAAAGGTACATCAACCAATCACACCTGCAGTATTTAACTCAAAGGACATCCCAGTATGGTATAGTAATCGGATGCTGGAAAGTGATTTAGAGACCGACTCACATGAATGGGAATTTGATTAGGTATAGCTTAACACTTCAGATGAGGAAGACACATCACCACCTCCACCACGCAAAGATATCCCTGTTTACAGAGAAGCACAGATAAAGACCACTTGGGTTCCTGAACTGGAAACATCTTCCATAGACCCTACGTCTCATCCTACGCCTGATTCTGACAGGGAAAGTACCATCAATGACCTTCACCATAACGTCTTAACCCTCACTAATACATCCAACGCACTTAACCTAATCGATGAAGTAATGCCCATTATCCACCCTGAACTCATCGAATGGAACCAACCAAATCCCCCATGTCTTGACCTCTTCCAAAACGATGAGGCCATCATTGACTTTTTGGAATTAAGGGATAACCTACCAAGTGGGGATCACAAAGCTGGATTCACCATTGAACTTAATAGTGCAGCATACTTTGGGGCAAATGCCAAACCTTTCAGCTACAAAAATATAACAATAAAACATGGATCTTCTAGTGAAAACCACACTGTGGCACTATTTGATCCAACAAAAGTAAAAAGAAAGAGCGTATCCAATGGTGAAAACCTCTCTGAGGCGCCTGAGGATGAAGGGTTTGACATTCTCCCTGATAGTACACAACAGGAACGATCAACAATTCTCATCGAGGAAACCAAAGAATACAATGTGGGGACTCCTAAAAATCCTCATCTCATACATCTGGCCTCTCTTCTCACTCTAGAGGAACAGCCTAAATTTATAGAGTTCTTCCAGAAGCGTCAGATCAACTTTGCATGGTCATATGAAGACATGCCTGGGCTTGATCCTGATTTAGTCATGCATCACCTCACAGTAGAAGAAGGAGCCAAACCTGTCAAGCAGAAGCTTCGTAAGATGCATCCTCAGATTGCAGTGCTAGTCAAAACAGAACTCAAAAAACTCCTAGATGTTGGCTTCATTAGGCCAATTGATTATGCAGAATGGATCTCCAATATTGTGCCTGTCAGCAAACCAAAAGGGGGCATCCGCATTTGTACTGACTTCAGAGATCTAAATAAAACCTATCCTAAGGATGACTTCCCCCTTCCAAATATCGACATCATAGTGGATCTAACAGCAGGACATGCCATGCTTTCACTCATGGATGGTTTTTTAGGATATAATCAGATAAAGATCGCACTAGAAGATCAACATAAGACCGCCTTCACATGTCCATGGGGCACATATTGCTGGAATGTAATGCCCTTCGGTCTCAAAAATGCAGGAGCAACCTATCAAAGAGCAATGACCACCATCTTCCATGACATGATGCATACTATGATGGAAGATTATGTGGATGACTTACTAGCAAAATCACTCACCAGAGAAGGGCATCTCCACATCTTAGATAAAATCTTTGATAGACTAGAACAATACCATGTTCGACTTAACCCAAAGAAATGTGTCTTTGGAGTAACCTCCGGGAAACTTCTAGGATACATTGTCTCAAGCAAAGGTATTGAGGTTGATCCAGCAAAGGTTAAGGCAATCATGGATATGCCACCACCAAAGAATATCAGCCAACTAAGGACATTACAAGGCCGACTTCAATCCATCCAAAGATTCATTGCACAATTGGCTGATAAGTGTCACCCATTTACACATCTGCTACACAAGAACATCCGCTTTCAGTGGGATGCCCGATGCCAGCAAGCATTTCAGATGCTTAAAGACTATCTCATGAATGCACCATTGTTGATGCCACCTGATCCAAGTAGACCATTGTTACTCTATATCTCGGCAACAAGTACAACATTAGGTGTATTACTGGCACAACATAATGCAGAAGGCAAAGAGTGTGTTGTATACTACATCTCTCGCACAC
The DNA here is from genome assembly GCF_030272615.1 of Cryptomeria japonica. Taxonomy (NCBI): domain Eukaryota; kingdom Viridiplantae; phylum Streptophyta; class Pinopsida; order Cupressales; family Cupressaceae; genus Cryptomeria; species Cryptomeria japonica. The sequence continues at coordinate 46,875,834 of NC_081415.1, read as the reverse complement.
TGGTTGGCTATGAACTCAATTACACACCTATTGAGCGAGCTTGCCTAGCAGTGATCTTAGCAGCCACAAAATTGAGGCACTATCTGTTGACACACAAGGTACAACTCATTGCAAAGATTGATCCACTCAAGTATTTACTCAGCAAAGCAGCATTAACAGGTCGCTTGGCCAAATGGGTGATGATTCTAAGTGAATTTGACATCGAGTACGTGGACCGTAAAGCTATCAAAGGTCAAGTTATTGCAGATCAGTTGGCCGATGCACCTCTCATAGGCGATCATCCTCTTATTTCCAATTTTCCAGATGAAGAGATATTCATGATCACAACAACACAACCATGGAAACTCTACTTTGATGGTTCGTACACTAGACATGGCTCGGGGGCAGGCATTTTGTTTATCACACCCCAAGGTGACAGTATCCTGAAGTCTTACAGGCTCGCATTTCCATGCACAAACAACATAGCAGAGTATGAGGCCTTGATCACAGGACTTAGGCTAGCCGTACAATGGAAATTACAAGAACTACAAGTATATGGTGACTCACAACTGGTCATTCGACAAGCAACAGATGAATATCAGACAAAGGATGATAAACTCATGCCATATAAGCAAATGGTGGACACTCTAAAGACATCATTTACTACTATCGCTTTTGAGCAGATACCAAGAGATCAGAATCGAGCTGCTGACGCTATGGCTACCATCGCATCTCTCCTAGATCTTACACAAAATTCAACACGCTATGAGTTCTTGGTAGAACAGCTTTGGATCCCTGCTTATGATATCCCTAAATTCGAGATGATATGTCACCTTGTCGGTTCTGAATCCCCATGGTACAGTGAGTTCTACACCTATCTCCGTGATCACACCCTTCCCCCCAACCAATCAAATAACCAACGTAAAACCTTCATTCGCCAAACTGCTCGATATACCATTATTGCCAAAACCCTATACCGACGCGGTCTTGATGGTACTCTCCTTTGATGTTTGGAACAAGATGAGATAACAAAGGCTTTGGAAGAAGTTCATGAAGGTATTTGCGGGACTCATTCAAGTGGTCCATCACTCACCAAGAAACTCCTGCGCAATGGATACTATTGGCCATCTATGGAAAAAGATTCCTACTACTTTGTCAGAAAATGCAAGAAATATCAAGTTCATGGTGACCTGATACATGCACCAGCTCAAGAACTGCAACCAATCACAACACCATGGCCTTTTTGTCAAAGGGGCCTTGACCTTGTGGGTAAAATCCATCCATCTTCATCCAATGGCCATAAATTCATTATTACCGCCACCGAATATTTCACAAAGTGGATCGAAGCTGTTCCACTTACCCAAGTCACCGGCAAGCAGATCGCCTCATTCATCCTCAACTACATCATCTGCCGGTATGGTGTACCCATGTCCATCATCACAGATAATGGTCTTCCTTTCAAAAATCAGGATGTCCGCGAACTTTGTGAGAAATTTCATATCCAACACCGCTTTTCCACTCCCTATTACCCACAAGGCAATGGTCAGGCCGAAGCATCCAATAAAAACATATTGAGGATCCTAAAGAAGACAGTCAATGATGCCAGCCGGGACTGGCATGTTCAACTAAATCCGGCACTATGGGCATATCGAACTAGCATTTGAACCCCTACAGGTGCAACTCCTTATTCATTGGTCTATGGTCCAGAAGCTATCTTGCCTATTGAGGTCGAGATACCATCATTACGGGTTTCCTTACATAATCTCATCGATGATGAAGCTTACAGAGTCTCACGTCTTCAGGACTTAGAGTTACTTGATGAGAAGCGACAAGCTACATACAATCATCTCAAAGCCTATCAGCAGCGCATGAGCAGAAGCTACAATCACCGAGTTAGGCCTCGTACATTTGAGGTAGGTGATCTTGTTCTACGAGAGAATCCTCGCAACCAACCAAACAGAGAACATCAAGGCAAGTTTGAATCAAACTGGTTGGGCCCATATGTTGTCACTGCTGTGTTCAAGTCTGGGGCATATCAGTTGGCTACATCAGAAGGAGAACCGCTTGCAGATCCAATCAACAGCATGCACCTAAAATGGTTTTATACCTAAGGTGTAGAGAGCATCAGGCTCCCCTACATACCAGAAAATACCAAAAACATTTCAAAAAAATGTCCTGAAGAAAATACAAAAACATTCAAAAAAGTAAAGAAAAATCATGCATCCAAACGGTGAACAACCACTTCGGTGGCACCTTGGGTAAGTACGATGGTGAAAACCTGGCAAACAGGTGCCACTCGTAAAGGCTATGGCTCCATTGTCTTTCAGACTTGTTGCAATCACATCTACTTCATACATACATCCATCCATCCAAAACCATGGCTTGTTATTCCTCTGCAATTATGATAGTACTCCATACATCTTGCATCCCGCTTTTTCATAGTCATGTCTAAAACTGGGGGCAATGCCTTTAACCTATTGATGGAAGTGGATTCTACATTGTCTTATGATTCATTAAGTTCTTCATTCAAAGCAATCGTCAAAAATCCAAAAACATTCAAAAAAAAAATATCTCGCAAAAATCCAAAAACATTCAAAAATGTCTCAACAAAAATACCAAAAACATTCAAAACAATTCAAAAATCCAAAAACATCGACAAACCATTGAAAAATCCAACAAAAACATGGCAACATCTTGTACATACTCATCCATGCATATACCAAAACAAGCATTGACAAAATACTCACACGATGACCATTTACCAATCGAACCACACAATCAACATCAACAATCAAAACTGTCTTCAACAAGGATGCATCCTTCCTTATCAAAACAAAGATAAAATTGACATTTTCTTTGACAAGAAAATTATGTTAAGCTATCAAATACTTGGTTGGTTTGTGAGTACAATCATTCATTTATCTGCATCGGGATCTCTCAGCATTGTTTTGTATCGTTTGCGCATTATTTCCGATGAAGTTCTGGGGCATGTACTAATGGTGTCTACATGGGAAGTTCACCAAGCTACATGATCTTATGCCAAATGCAGTCATAGATCACTATGGCTTGCTGACTACAGCGTATACCTCGACCATATGAGCATGAACCATTACCAAGGATCCATAATCTTTATTCTTTATGTATATACTATTTATTTGTAGGTACAATGCTTTTTCTTTGGTTCCTCCTACCTCATCCAAACTGGATAAAGGTTTTATCTCTTATTACGGTATGCATTTGTCTCAGGATATGATCAACCTAAGATCAAGGAGGACGATCCAAGTCATGCATGAAAGGAGATAATTCTTGTCTGTTCCGCAAGCAATACTCAAGTCAACTTGATCCATTATATCAAGTTGCTTGTATTAACTTGCTATATCAAAATCCATGTAAGAAATACTCTGGTCATCTTGAATCTTTATGTCAAGTTGCTTGTATTTTCTTACAACATTTTAAAGCTCAATGATGAAAAATAAAGCACCATGGATCATCATTCCATCTCATCTGTATATATTGCATTTCGTTGCATTCCATCCATCCATACATTCATAAATAGCTGCATATCATTCATACATAGTAATGACAATGGATACTCTATTTTCCTCTTCTTCCATAGGAATGTAATAGGTCCTCCATTTCTTCTATTTAACATTGAACCCCCCCCACCCTCCCCATCTCAACAATCAGCATCACATACCCTACATCGTGTCCCAATCAGCCTAATCAAGCCACGTTCATCACCATCCATCTCTAAATAGGAGGGATTGTGTTTCCTATCCTAAGTCATCCAATAAGTCAAGAAAGTTACTCTATCTGCACAGATACATCGACTCACACACACCTAGACTATCAACAGATACTCTGATCAAGTATCTTCGGGTCTCAATAGGTAATCGATTATGGCAAACCTAGACTACAACTGGCATTTATCATAATGACCTAGTCTCAACGGGCCTGCCATGATTCCCGACAACCATCCATCACACGCACACACAATCAATTGATCAACCAATCAAACACAATCCAACAGACAATTACATCAATTGTCTACGTCTCAACGAGTATTTTGCTTCATATACCTTGACTTCATCGGACAATTGCATCAATTGTCTAAGTCACATCAAGTCACTTTGATTCACTTACTCAGACTTTATCATGTCCAAGCAACCAACTGGCATCAACTGTCACGCTTTGACTTGACCAGGGCAATTAAACCGATTGCACCAGATTGTCCAACCAATTTTGATCAATTGTATAGCATCAATCCAAACCCCACACTACATCTGCTATGTATCTCTTGCATGACCTCAGGGTACTCGCTGGCTTGTTGTTTCTTCATATTCACTCCATTTTCTCTCATTCTTTCATCATTAGTTCTAATTTCTTCTATTCTACATCCCCTCCACTTTTCATTCTTTTTCGAGAGACTGCCCGATTTTTCAAAAAAAAAAAAAAATTTGGCCCATCTCTCGAGGGGGCATACCACCCATTAAATTTACATTTTATGGGGCATTTCTTCACACCTATTTTTCTTTCTTTGAAACGATGCGATAAACTGCACCGTCTCAAAGAGGGGCAAATGTAGTCACATATATCTGTCCACTTAATTAAATGAATACTTAGTATTTATTTGATTATTTAACCATCAATTAATAATTAATTAAATTAATATTTAATTAATTCATCTTAACCCTCTTCTCCTATTAATTAAATAAATTATTCAATTTATTTGATTTAATTCATTTAACCAAATTCAGACCATTAATTAAATAAATAAATCATATTTATTTAATTAAATCTTCTCTCACATTTAAATAAATTAATATTTATTTAAATTCCCCCAAAATCCCACCTCTCACATTTAAATAAATTAACATTTATTTAAATCACCTTTATCCTCCACCCACTTGCATTTTCCTACAAATGCAAGTTGCACATTTAAATAAATTAACATTTATTTAAATCACCTTTATCCTCTACCCACTTGCATTTTCCTACAAATGCAAGTTGCAAAATTATTTTAAATAAATAATTTATTTAAAACACCTTTATCCTCCACCCACTTGTATTTTCCTACAAAAGCAAGTTGCACAACTATTTTAAATAAATTATTTATTTAAAATCCTATTTATCCTCACCCACTTGAAACCTTTAATGGTTTCCCTTAAAGTCTTCAAACTTGATGGCCTTAAAGTCTTCAAACTTGATGGCTTTAAAGTCTTCAAACTTGATGGCTTCCTTCTATAGTCTTCTTAAGCCTTTAATGGTTTCCCTTAAAGTCTTCAAACTTAATGGCTTCCCTTAAAGTCTTCTTAAGACTTTAATGATTTTTCCTTAAAGTCTTCAAGCCTTTAATGGTTTCCCTCAAAGTCTTCAAGAATTTTAATGCTTTATCTTCCTTTTTCTCATTTAAATAAATTAATATTTATTTGAATATTTATCCAAATGCAAATTACACCATTTAATTGAAATAAATGATTTTATTTTAATTGAAAATACCAAAATTTCTCCCACTTGCATTTTCCTACAAAATCCACTTGCATGCCTAAACCCCTTCTAGATTCTTCTAAACCTTTCCTAATTAACCTAATCCATCCCCTAAATATTGTCACATTCCTAAGCAAATTGGAGTCACTTCTCAAAGACTCCAAAGTCTTTGAAAATCAATTTATGCTTTCTGTGTTCAACAAATTAACCTCTAAAGTCTTCCAAACCACTTATGGCTCTTACATGACCATTAATGGTTAATTCCACTTGCACCCATGGTTAAGGACTTTGACCCCTAACTTAACCCTCATGTAACCCATGTGTCTCTTCAAAGAATTTATTTCTTTGACTAGGGTAACCATCATGTCCCCTCAAGCATTTAATGCTCCTTATCTCTCCTCTCAAGCCTCCTCATGGTGACACTTGTCAAGATGGGATTGGGTTGAAAGCCTCACATGGATTGAATATCTTTCAATCCTAACCCTTGTTAAGATTACTCAATCTTAACCCTTCATTTCCCCATTTCTTCTATAAATAGAACCCTTCTCCTCAAGCAAAAGGAAGCATTTTAGAGTATTGTTGTTATACTGGCATTAGCATAGAGCTTTCTCATAGCATCACTATCTACACTTGCATAGCATTTGCTTATCATATTCAACCATCTTGAATCTCCATATGGCATCCATGGCTAGTGCTAAAAGCTGAGAGCTACACTCATTTGGGACTTGGAGAGGAGAGGAACAAGGGAGGAGCAACTATGAGCATCTTGATTAGCTATTTTATTCTATGTTTATATGCTTTCTATTTCATGCTTAATATCTCTCTTGATATGCCTGTTTAGGATAATCTTTTTGTTGCTAACACTAACGTTTGTTTCTTGTGCTCTTGTGTGTGTTGCCATCAAACAGATTTTCTAATCCTTTTTGCAGAGCATCAGTTCTTATAATTTTTTTTGATCTCCTCTTGGGACTAAGCATGAGGTTCAAAGGAAAAAAGTGTAAAACAATATGCTCCCCCTAAACCAAAAACTTCATAAAAATTCTTAAGTATTGAAGGAGGGTGGGACAACATCAAATTTTTGTCTCAGATATTCAAAGTTATCTTATGGTAGGGGCTTAGTGAAGATATTAGCTACTTGTTCACTAGTGCACACATATTCAACTTTTACCTCTTTCTCTACAACCTTTTTCTTGAGGAAATGATACTTGATTGCAATGTGCTTTGTCTTACAATGCATGACAGGGTTCTTTGATATATTCATAATACTTGAATTGGCATGCATGATAGAAATGGGGTATGAAAACTCTACATGAATGTCCTTGCCTACTACAATGTATTCATCTTCAGAAGTTGATATTGAAATGGATTCTTGCTTCTTTTTGTGCCATGAGACCAATCTGTCTCCAAGGAAGAAAGATCCACCATTGGTGCTATTCTTTTCATTTACACATCCTACCTAAATAGTATCAGTATGGTATTGTTAAGTGAATTATCTTTTTTTTCAATACCATATGCCATAATTAAGTGTTCCTTGTAAATTGTTTAATATTCTCCCTAGTGCATTGACATGTGATTGTTTGGGAGCTTCTTGAAATCTTGCAACCGTGCACATTGCTTGAACTATATCTGGTCTTGAATCAGTTAGATACAGTAGGTTTCCAATCATGGATCTATATAAAGTTTGACATACAGTAGGTGACTCATTATTCTTGGTTAGTTTGCATCCTATCACCATGGGGTACTAACCAGCTTGCAATCATCTATATTTGGAATTTCTTCAACATATCGTTTGCATATTTGGTTTTAGAGATAAATATACCTTTGTTTAGCTAAGATATTTACAAACCAAGAAAATATGACAACTCTCCTAACAATGACATCTCAAATTTAGATTGCATTTGATCAACAAACTCTTTGCACATGGCAGCTCTATTTCTTGCAAAGATAACATAATCTACATATACAGCCACTATGATCATAGGATTTCCATTAGTTTTGATATATAAGTTTCTATTAGCACACCCCTTTTTAAAACCTCATTTACGTAGATACTTATCCAACTTGGAATGTTGTGCTCTTCGTACCTGTTTTATTCTGTATAGTGCTTTCCTTAGTCTGTAAACATAATTCTCTTCCTCATGAAGTTGAAATATCTCAAGATTCTCTATATATACCTCTTCTTCAAGGTTGTCATTGAGGAATGCAGATTTAACATCCATTTGGTATACTTTATATCTCTTGTATGATGAAAATGCTAAAAATATTTTGATTGCTTCAAGTCTTGCAACTGGAGGAAATGTTTCTTCAAATTCAATCCCCTCAACTTGGGCATATCCCTTCCACACAAGCCTTTCTTTGTTTCTTATGACCTTACCTTCTTTGTTCATTTTGTTTCTATACACCCATTTAGTTCCAATGACATTTTTGTCAGCAGGTCTAGGAACCAATTCCCAAGTCTTGTTCTTCTCAATTTGTTGTAGCTCTTCCTCCATAGCCTTCATCGACTTTTCACTCTTTTTGGTCTCATTAAATTTTCTTGGTTCCATTTTAGTCAGGAGATAAAAATTTATTTGTTCATTGTTCCTTACATGTCTTCTCTTTATTTGTACACCCTCATTCTTGTTGCCAATAATCTGATCCTTAGGGCGATTCTTTTGAACATACCTACTAGGAGATTTGTTGACAACCTCTTCTTCAATTCCTGAATTTTCTTCATCTTCAATATAAGGTTATTCAATCTGATTTACTATGTTTTTCTTACCTTTGTACAAATCTTCTTCCACTCTTTCATGTACACTTTCAACCACTTTATTTTGCCTCTTGTTGAAACATTTGTAGGCCTTGTTGTGAGTTGATTATCCAAAGAAGATACCTTCATCACATCTTGACTCAAAATTGCCCAAACCATCTTTATCTCTTTTGATGAAATATTTACTTCCAAACACCTTGAAGTATTTTACTGAGGGCTTCTTGTCATACCAAAGTTCATAGGGAGTCATTTTTCTATTTACCCTTAACTGCACCTTGTTTAATGTACATGCATTTGTATGTACTACCTCTTTCCAATATACATCAAGTAGATTAGATTCATTTAACATAGTTCTTTCCATCTCCTTGATTTTTCTTTTCTTTCTCTCCACAACACTGTTTTGTTGTGGTTTCCTAGGGGCTGGATATTGTCTTCTGATTTTATGACTTTCACAATAGTCTTCAAATTCATTTGATGTGAATTCTCCCCTTTTGTCTGATCTTAGATATTTCATCTTGTATCCACTTTCTCTTTCAACCATTTTCCTAAAAATTTTGAATCTTTCAAAAGCTTGAGACTTGTCTTTCAGGAAAGTGACCGATATCATCCTTGTGAAATCATCAATCAACAACATAAAGTATTTCTTACCATTTAGTTCTCTTGTCCTAGTTGGACAACACAAATAAGTATGTACAAGTTACAAAGGCTTTTTAGTAGAGTACTCTTTGATCTTGTAACTCACTTTATTTTTCTTTCCTCTTTGACACTCATCACAAATAGTGCTTGTTGGCTTAATAATATGAGGTATGTGTCTTACATAACCTTTCTTACTCACCTTGACAATATTTTTGAAATTAATGTGTCCTAACCTTCTATGCCATAGATAACTTTCATAAACTTGTCCCATCATGCATTGGTAATCAAAGCATTCTTTCAAGTTGTATACATTATCATCAGTCTTCTTGCCTTCTAGAACTAATTTGTCATTGCTTTCTTTTTTGATCTCATATCCTTTTGAGCTAAATGTAAACTTGTATCCTTTATCACACATTTGACTTATACTCAGTAGATTGTGTTTTAGACCTTCCATATAATATACATCTTGAGCTTTTAATTTTCCATCTATGCTTAGTGTATCCTTGCCTGTTATTTTGATTCAAGATTTGTCTCCAAAATTACTAAGCCTCCATTCCAATCTCCAAGTTTAACGAATTTTTTCTTGTCACCAGTCATGTGGTTGGAGCAGCCACTCTCTACTACACATAAGTTATTTCTTTCTGCATGTAGCACAGTTTGGACAATCAAACTTGACTTAGACTTTATTTTTTCTCTTTCTACCAAAACTTGTTTTGTTTCTTTCTTCTTCTCTATTGTTGTTTTTTTATTTGAATTGACTTTTGCTTCCAAGGTTGATATTTTCTTCTTTTGTTTAGCTACTGTAAGTTTACAATGTTTTTCTATATATCCAAGAATTTGACAATGATAACATTTGATATTCCTATTTAATGATGAACTTGAGGAGTTTTCATAGGATTTAAATTTATATCTCCTACACTCATAACTTCTATGACCAATACCATTACAATGATAACACATGAAATTGACATTTGTAAGAACAAAAAAAGGATTTCTACTTTCATAACTAGGAGAAGACCTAAGTATAAGCCTACATTCTACAATTCTATGGCCATAAATATTACATTTGTAACAATATCCATGAAATTGAGGTACATACTAGTCATTGCTAAAGTCATTTCTCATTTGTCTCCTTGGAGCAACATGTCTTGGTCTTCTTGAGCTATTTCTTCTTTCCTCAAGACTTTTGTGAAACCATTGAAGAGGATAAAATCGTACAAGATGAGATTAGATGGTTATAAATCCAAAGAAACATTCAAAATGCACAAAACCATTTTATATGTTGCAAGCTATCATGTCCCTTGGATTGAGCTTTATGAAGTGAAGGCGCCCCTTGATGATGCTCCACTTGATGTGCTCCTTTGATTTCTTTGGATGTGGATTGATCTCCTTTATGCTCAACAAGATAGATTGATGGATTAGATTTGGATTGAAACTGTAGTCACATAAATTTGTCCACTTAATTAAATGAATATTTAGTGTTTATTTGATTATTTAACCATCAATCAATAAATTAATTAAATTAATATATTTAATTAATTCATCTTAACCCTCTTCTCCTATTAATTAAATAAATTATTCAATTTATTAGATTTAATTCACTTAACCAAATTCAGACCATTAATTAATTAAATAAATCATATTTATTTAATTAAATCTTCTCTCACATTTAAAGAAATTAATATTTATTTAAAATCCCCCAAAATCCCACCTCTCACATTTAAATAAATTAACATTTATTTAAATCACCTTTATCCTCTACCCACTTGTATTTTCCTACAAATGCAAGTTGCACAACTATTTTAAATAAATCATTTATTTAAATCACCTTTATCCTCCATCCACTTGTATTTTCCTACAAATGCAAGTTGCACAACTATTTTAAATAAATTATTTATTTAAATCACCTTTATCCTCCACCCACTTGTATTTCCCTACAAATGCAAGTTGCACAACTATTTTAAATAAATTATTTATTTAAAATCCTATTTATCCTCACCTACTTGAAAGCTTTAATGGTTTACCTTAAAGTCTTCAAACTTAATGGCTTATTTCTAGAGTCTTTTTAAGCCTTTAATGGTTTTCCTCAAAGTCTTCAAGCATTTAAATGCTTTATCTTCCTTTTTCTCATGTAAATAAATTAAGATTTATTTAAATCCAAAATTCACATTCACATTTAAATAAATTAATATTTATTTAAATATCTATCCAAATGCAAATTACACCATTTAATTGAAATAAATGATTTTATTTTAATTCAAAATCTCAAAATTCATCCCACTTGCATTCTCCTACAAAACCCACTTGCAATCCTAACCCCCTTCTAGATTCTTCTAATCCCTTCCTAATTAGCCTAATCCATCCCCTAAATATTGTCACTTTCCTAAGCAACTTGGAGTCACTTCTCAAAGCCCTCAAAGTCTTTGAAAGACATTTAAGGCTTTAAGTCTTCAAATGGTTAACCTCTAAAGTCTTCCAAACCATTAAAGGCTCTTACATAACCATTTATGGTTAACTCACCTTTTACCTTTGGTTAGAGACTTTCCTCTAACTTAACCATCCTTTTGGCTCATGGGTCTCTTCAAAGCATTTATTTCTTTGACTAGGGTAACCATCATGTCCCCTCAACCATTTAATGCTCCTTATCTCTCCTCTCAAGCCTCCTCATGGTGACACTTGTCAACATGAGATTGGGTTGAAAGTCTCACATGGATTGAATATCTTTTAATCCTAACCCTTGTTAAGATTGCTCAATCTTAACCCTTCATTTCCCCATTTATTCTATAAATAGAACCCTTCTCCTCAAGCAAAAAAGGAAAGCATTAGAGTATTGTTGTTATACTGGTATTAGCATAGAGCTTTTTCATAGCATCACTATCTACACTTGCATAGCATTTTCTTATCATATGCAACCATCTTGAATCTCCATATGGCATCCATGGCTAGTGCTAAAATATGAGAGCTACACTCATGTGGAACTTGGAGAGGAGAGGAACAAGGGAGGAGCAACTATGAGAATCTTGATTAGCATTTGGAGGAGTATAGTTTATATATTCTATGTTTGTATGCTTTCTATTTCATGCTTAATATCTCTCTTGATATGCCTGTTTAAGATAATCTTTTGTTTCTAACACTAACGTTTGTTTCTTATACTCTTGTGTGTGTTGCCATCTAACATATTTTTTAATCCTTTTTGTAGAGCATCATTTGGTGAACCCGACGTGAATCCAACACAAGATTTCTCTACAAAACCACTAACTTTTTTGTTTAAATTGCCACATAGGTTGCGCTTTAGCGCTTTCCTGTTAAATAGCACTTCTTTGTTTACATAGAGTGGCTCTATTGTAACAGAGAGGTGTAATTTTTTTTTATTGTAACCGAAAATCAAAACCTAGGCTTGTAGAAGCCCACCAATACCTCATTTTTATTTTATTTTTTGGAATAATTGTTTGTTTGTTTATGTAGGATTGGAGGAGTTAGATTAGAAAGCATTGAATTCTTTCTTTCACTTTGTTTTCAAAGTTGGATTAAAACAAATTCATTGTCTCTTTTGGCTTAAAAATTGAACCTCACATTTTCATTTTGGATCATAAAAAGAATCACATCTTTAGTTTTGGTTTGTAAAAAGAACCCCACTTGCAAATTAAAAAGAACCACAAACTTCAAAGTTTATTTGCAAGTTAGGAACAATCTTTATTTTGGTGCTTAAAATCAACAACACAACTTTCATTTCTTGCATCAACTTAAGGAAATTCACAATCAACATTTCATTTTGGGGCCAACTAAAAAGAACAAGCCATTTTTATTTTATTTTTCTTCAAAGTTCAAAAGTGATTTTACTTCAAGCAAAAACGTGTTTTTCAATTTAGTTGACCAGGATTTCAAGTTCCTAGATTACAACACATTTTGCCATTGAAGGATAAAAAGAACACCATGACTGTTGGAGCAACATCTCCAAATAGTTAGATCACATTGCAAATGATGAGTTAAAAAGAACAAGTATCTTTTATGTTTGGTATGCTTGTACAAAGTTTGTTGAGTGGTCCTACTTCTAACACACACTATCCTCTCCCTTGGCTTTCATGGTCCTAGGTGCAAGAGAAAAGTGTTAGTAACACTCAAAGTTTATATTTTTAAGAGAGGCCTGCCAAGAGACACATCACTCTTCGGAACGACCTCGTGTGGTAAATCCTTCGAGCCGCTATAGAAATCAGGTGAGAGTGAAAGCTGTAGCCTTGGGTATAGTTGCTCCTACAGTGTAACTTGCCGAAAGGATAAATGGGTCCCACCACAAGTTACAAGGCTCTTAAGTGAGTCACTACAGAATGACCTAATGTCCAAAAACATCGAACATTACTAAACACCTTTAAGTAGTAGCCCACCCATTCTATTGATTAAGGATATTTGTGATAAATTCAGTGCAAGAGCATAGAAGGTTTTTCTCCCAAGATACTCACCATACATATTTCCTTGAGTAGAAACATAGCTTTTTGAAAAGTCACTTATGGATTGATGAAAGTGGTGAATCCCCCATCATAGGGATCATCTATTTGTTATGCTCGTGCAAGACTTAGTATATCACATCCTTACCTACCACGGCGAGATTCATAAGGTATGTAGTACCAAAGTCAAAGAAATATCAAGATGTGGGCTGAACTTATCGCAATTGGCCATTTGACCTTAGGGATAAAGAGTGTTTGAAGTGTTTTCATTTTGAGTCAAGACCAAGTGCAAATTGAGCCAACTTTAGGCTTTGGAGAGAAAAACACCTAAAATACACTTAAAGGAAAGGGTCATAAAAAGTCCAAGGATTGGGTTGATCTAGACCCATACTCATTTGTGCCTTTGAGGGAACATGCTTGTGTTTGTGTGCTTCCTTTGTTTTCTTGTCAAAGAAACATCATAAAATCCAAAATTTCAGAACAAGTATTCATCCAACCAAATATTTTCAAAACAACCAAAAAGATCAAAAACAAAGAGAAGAGTATCAAAACATATGACCATTCTTCACATCTTGAGAAAGAAGAATCTTCATCAACACATCAACTTGAAAAAAAGACCCTTGAGCTCAAAGGCTTTAATCAAAAGGCAAAAATTCTTCTATCTAAATAGACAAATCTTTGTCTCTCATAGAGCTTTTTTGTGTCACATGTGCCTTTATCTTCAAGGAAAATCAAACAAATTTGATCCAGAATCATTGAACCGCAGATCTTTAATGCAATATAGAGCTTTGAGTTATCACAAAAACCAAGGAGGCAAGATCAATCCCAACTTCTTCCCAGACATTTGTATCACATACAACGTGGCTCAAGGAATGCCACCAACACCCGAAAGGGAAGAGGTAGAATTTGTTGCATTTGTGACACAAAGCTTTTATTGAAGTTAAACATTTCATCCATTTCTCATCTTCACTTCATCACTTCATTTCAACTCTCAAAACATTAAGAGGTTCTTATCCTAAGTTCTCTTTTAGATATTGCTTGAATCAACACAACAAATCACTTTTTAGATTGTTTCTACATCTAGGATAAGCTCATCCTAAAAGATATATCTATGTAGGTTAAAACTAGTGTATGAGTGAATCCTCTCATTACTAGGTAGTTAAGTTTGTAACACATCTCAGATTTCTCTACACCTTATCACATCAAACTTTGTCAAAACACAACAAGCAATTCAAGAAAGAACTTTGGTAACATCTACCTTTAAAGTGCTAGAGATCCATATGCAAAACACCACACCAAACATAAATCTGTCATTTCATCAACAACTCATCATCATTTTTACCCAACTTCAACAAAAGCTTGTAAACAAAATGGCCCAAACCCGATCACGGTCAAGGCAACGAGAAATAGAAATTGAAGAAGAAGAAGAGGAAAATCTCAATGAATTTCAAGAAGCACTTGGAGGAAATGCGAATGATGAAAACCCAAGTACTCCTACTCCTGCGACAATAGAAAGGGCGCAACACAACCCTCTCTTTAATAGATTTTTTGATGAAATACTCCGGGGTAATGCTGATGCTCACTTTTTAAGACTTGCTCAAGAAGGAGCTAAACTCACCTCTAACTTTGATCTTGCACAAATAAGAGAAGCATCAGAATGATAGAGTCGCAATGAGGATGATAGAGGTAGATATCACATCAGATATAACATTCCTCAAGGTAATCCACCACCTCCTCCTCCTCCAAATGACATAGAGATGTTGCGGCAACAAGTTGAAAATCTCGCCCAACAACTCCATAGTGGTGTGAAGACCAATCAATTCTCACTTGATGACATTTGTCTCTATCCCTTTGATAGGAATATTTATATGCCACCTTTTCCACGAGGGTTCGAAACACCCAAGTTCAAAAAATATAGAGGAAAAGGAGATCCTCGCAATCATGTCAGAAAATTCCATTCAGCTTGCCTCGAAGTAGCATACGAAGATATGTACCTCATGCGCCTTTTTCCCCAAAGCTTGGGAGGAACAACCACATCAGGGTTTTCTCGATTACCAAGTGGCATTAAGACCTTTGAAAAGATAGTTCAAAAGTTCTTGGCACATTACTCTCATAACATTGAACGTGATATCACGATGGCTAATCTATGTAACACTAAACAAAAACCAAGTGAACTATTCTCAGTCTTCCTGCAACAATGGCATCAAATGTCTAGCAGACGTTCTCTTCAGTTTCTTGAATAAGAACTAGTGGAAATATTTATTTCCAACTTAAATGAAGAAATGGAGTTTCACTTGGATGTCAAAGATGCAGATTCTTTCAATGACATGATGACCAAAGACTTGAAATGTGAGCGGGCCCTCATCAAGAAAGGACTTATCAAAATCTACAATGAACCAAAGGATGGCCCTTGTCCACGCTTCAATAGTGACAAACCAAACTTCTAGAACAAAAACAAAAATATCATCAATGATGGGGTTGTGGATGCCAGAACTATCAAAAGTGCACAACCTGTGGTTCAGTTTGCAGGATAGAATCCCCCACCCAAGACTAACATAGTTTCTCCTCAAAATCAAGGCCGAATCACATCTCAAGATGAACCTAGACAACATCAACCAAAATCGAAGCGAACGTACACTCCCTTAGGGGAACCCATCGAAACAGTGTTACGATAGTTGGTTTCTCAAAACCTGGTAACCCTACCCAAAACATCAAACTATGAGCCACAAGTCAAACCTGCATGGTGGAGAGATAGTGAACACTATGATTTTCATCAAGGAAAAGGACACAAGACAAGCAATTATCATAGGTTAAAAGATCTTATTCAAGATCTTATTAACCAAGGTGATATTGGAATCGAAGGGCATGATCCAAAGACAACAAACAATGATCATCTGATGTTCAAAAATCCACTTCCATCACAAGATCAAAGGGGTCCTTCCACTTCTAGGAGAGGCACTGATACCACTAATTATACGCAAGCTGCGTATAATTACACTGTAAATCACCTGTATGATGCCAGTGAACAAATTGCAACTATTACCATAAAAAATCCACCCAGTTCTGATTGCAATCTTGTTACACGTCGTGACAAGATCACCATAAAAGCAGCTCCACAAGGCACCACCTCCATACCAAAGCAGTACAATCTGGTGGAACAATTAGACAAAATGCCTGGGCTGATATCCATTTTAGAGCTATTGCGCCTATCTCCGTCTCATAAAACAATCTTGGATCAAGCTCTCCAAGAGGCATCAGTCCCTACTAACTCGAATATAGATCAGTTCCAAGCCATGGTTGGAAGTCTAAGATCATCCCCTTGTCTCACTTTTTCTGAAAGTGACAACTCTTCCTTCTAGCAACCTCATAACGCCTCACTACACATTGAAGGATTTATCAACTAGCATAGGATCAAGAGAGTCTTGATCGATAATAGAGCAGGCCTGAATATTTGTACACTGTAATTGGTCATAGCTTTAGGATATGCCATTGAATTAGTGGATCCTCGCAAGAAGATCACAATCAAAGCTTATGATGATGCAGAGCTTTCATCCAAAGGAGCTGTTGTATTACCAATCCGAGTGGGCCCTGTGGTGAAGCACATCATATGTCAAGTTCTGGACCTTCCTCTACCATACAATTTGTTGTCGGGGAGACCTTGGATACACGCCATGCAAGCCGTTCCATCCACTTACCATCAGTGTATCAAGTTCCCACATAATGGTGTAGAAATCACAATCCTGGGCGATGCAAACCCCTTTGCATATTGTCATAACATAAGTCATCAACCAGAGATTACCATTCCAAACAATAGAGAAGCCATCTCCTCCACGTCATACGTAAGTCTAGCTTCCCTCTCCAGTTCAAACACTATTATACCTAAGCAAGAAAAGCTCAAGATGAAAATTGCAGAGGAAGATCTGGGAGAATACAATCTAAGCCAACTCTTTTGTGTTGGACAAATGCCTGCTTCTCCTAAAACACATGGAAAACCTCAACAAGTACTTCAAACGGCACTGGTTAAACCAGCATGTGCATTGACACCTTTCATCCTTGGAAAGAGTCAAGAGGAAACCAAAGATGAAGACGTAGCAGAATGGATCTATAAGGATCCTATCACCACCAACATTCTGCAAGCTCAGCTTCCCATAGATCAATATGGCAAAGGTCTTCTCATTATGCAAAGAATGGGATATGATGGTCAAAGTACTTTGGGGTATTGTAAATAAGGGCGACATGAGCCAATACTGCCGGATTTGCAACCCAAAGACAATGCAGGCTTAGGATTTCAAAAAGAGATCTTTCCTAAGCTCAAATTCAAAGGGAAACCCAGCAAACTGCTATATCAACCTAATACAAAGAGACCGCCCTTGATTATAAAAGCAGCACCCTAGAACATCACAACTATCCCATTGAAACTAAAGATCCCAGCAAAATCATCGGCAATGCCAGTCGTCCCATCAATCAAACCAACAACACCATCAGTAGCAGCATCAAAGACACCCCTAGCAGTAGCAACTATACCTAAACCCACCACAGTATCTATGACATCAGCAATTCTAGTAGAAGCAGTAGAGTCAACACTACCAATGTTACCCGTATCAGATTCATTGATCCCCATAATCCTTCCTGCAGCACCGATCATACCTACAATATTTAACTCAAAGGATATCCCAATACAGTACAGTAACCGATTACTAGAAAGTGACTCAAACATTGACTCACATGAGTGGGAATTTGATTCAGTATAGCTTAACACTTCAGATGAGGAAGACACATCACTACCTCTACCCCGCAAAGACATCCCTATTTATAGAGAAGCATAGATAAAGACTTCTTGGGTTCCTGAGCTGGAAACTTCTTCCACAGACCCTACGTCGCATCCTACACCTGATTCTGATAGGGAGAGTACCATCAATGACCTTCACCATAACATCTTAACCCTCACTCATACATCTAATGAACTTAACCTAATCGATGAGATAATGCCCATTATCCATCCTGAACTCATCGAATGGAACCAACCTAATCCCCCATGTCTTGACCACTTCCAAAATGATGAGGCAATCATTGACTTCTTGGAACTACGGGATAACATACCAAGCGGGGATCACAAAGCTGGATTCGCCATAGAACTTAATAGCGCAACATACTTTGGGGCGGATGCCAAACCTTTCAGCTGCAAAAATATAACAGTAAAACATGGATCTTCCAATGAAAACCACACTGTGGCACTATTTGATCCCACAAAAGTAAAAAGAAAGAGTGTATCCAATGGTGAAAACCTCTCTAAGGTGCCTAAGGATGAAAGGTTTGACATCCTTCCCTGTAGCACACAGCAGGAACAATCAACAATTCTCATTGAAGAAACCAAAGAATACAATGTGGGGACTCCTGAAACTCCTCACCTCATACATCTGGCATCTCTTTTAACTTCAGAGGAACAACCCAAGTTTGTCGAATTCTTCTAGAAGCACTAGATTAACTTCACATGGTCATATGCGAACATGCCTGGACTTGATCCTGATTTACTCATGCATCACCTCATAG
This sequence comes from Cryptomeria japonica, assembly GCF_030272615.1. Classification (NCBI taxonomy): domain Eukaryota; kingdom Viridiplantae; phylum Streptophyta; class Pinopsida; order Cupressales; family Cupressaceae; genus Cryptomeria; species Cryptomeria japonica. The sequence goes on along the minus strand of NC_081415.1, from coordinate 46,856,991 downwards.
TAGCAGAAGGAACCAAACCTGTCAAGCAAAAAATTTGTAAGATACATCCTCAGATAGCAGTATTAGTCAAAGCTGAACTCAAGAAACTTCTAGATTATGGCTTCATTAGACCCATTGATTATGCAGATTGGATATCCAACATTGTACCTGTTAGCAAACCAAAAGAGGGCTTCCGCATTTGTACTGACTTTAGAGATCTGAACAAGGCATGTCCTAAGGATGACTTTCCCCTACCAAATATCGATATCACAGTGGACCTAATAGTAGGACATGCCATGCTTTCACTCATGGATGGCTGTTTAGGGTATAATCAGATAAAGATCGCACCAGAGGATCAACATAAGATGACCTTCACATGTCCATGGGGAACATACTGTTGGAATGGAATGCCTTTTTGTCTAAAGAATGCAAGAGAGACCTATCAATGAGCAATGACCACTATCTTCCATGATATGATGCACACCATAATGGAAGATTATGTTGATGACTTGCTAGCAAAATCACTCACAAGAGAAGGTCATTTGGACATATTAGAGAGAATCTTTGATAGACTGGAACAATATCATGTTAGACTCAACCCAAAGAAATGTGTCTTTGGAGTAACCTCAAGGAAGCTTCTTGGATACATTGTCTCAAGCAAAGGTATTGAGGTCAACCCAGCAAAATTCAAGGCAATCATGGACATTCCACCACCAAAGAACATCAGTCAGCTAAGGACATTACAAGGGCGGCTCCAATCCATACGAAGATTCATTGCACAACTAGCGGATAAGTGTCATCCTTTTACACACCTGTTACACAAGAACATACGCTTTCAATGGGATGCCAGATACCAGCAAGCATTCCAGATACTTAAAGACTATCTCACAAATACACCATTGCTGATCCCACCAGATCCGAGTAGACCTCTATTACTCTATATATCTACGACAAGTACCACATTGGGTGTACTACTGGTACAACATAATGTAGAAGGGAAAGAGTGCACTATTTACTACATCTGTCGCACACTGGTTGGCTATGAACTCAATTACACCCCTATTGAGAGAGCTTGCCTAGTAGTAATCTTGGTAGCCACTAAATTGAAGCACTATCTGTTAACACACAAGGTACAACTCATTGCAAAGATGGATCCCCTGAAATACTTACTCAGTAAAGTAGCATTGACAGGCCGCTTGGCCAAATGGGTGATGATTCTAAGTGAATTTGACATTGAGTAAGTGGACTATAAAGCTATCAAAGGACAAGTCATTGCAAATTAGTTGGCCAATGCACCACTCATAGGTGATCATCCTCTCATTTCCAATTTTCCAGATGAAGAGATATTGATGATCACAGAAGCACAACCATGGAAACTATACTTTGATGGTTCATACACTAGGCATGGCTCGAGGGCAGGCATTCTATTTATCACACCTCAAGGTAATAGCATCCCGAAGTCCTACAAGCTCGCATTTCCATGCACAAACAACATAGTTGAATATGAGGCCTTGATCATAGGACTCAGGCTAGCCATACAATGGAAGTTACAAGAATTACAAGTATATGGCAACTCCCAACTAGTCATTTGACAAGCAACAGATGAATACCAAACCAAGGATGATAAACTCATGCCATACAAGCAAATGGTGGATAGTCTAAAGGCATCATTTACTACAATTACCTTTGAGCAGATACCCAGAGATCAGAATCAAACTACTGACGCTATGGCTACTATCGCATCTCTTCTAGATCTTCCACAGAATTCAACACGCTACGAGTTCTTGGTAGAATAGCTTTGGATTCCCGCTTATGATATCCCCGAATCTGAGATTATATGTCACCTTGTCGGTTCTGAATTCCCATGGTATGGTGAGTTTTACACCTATCTCCATGATCACACCCTTCCTCCCAACCAATCAAATAACCAACGTAAAACTTTCATTCGTCAAACTGCTCAATATACCATTATTGTTGAAATCCTATACCGACGTAGTCTTGATGGTACTCTCCTTCGATGTCTAGAACAAGATGAGATAACAAAGGCCTTGGAAGAGGTACATGAAGGAATTTGTGGGACTCACTCAAGTGGTCCATCACTAGCCAAGAAACTCCTGCACAATGGATACTATTGGCCATCTATGGAAAAAGACTCCTACTACTTTGTCAAAAAGTGCAAGAAATTCCAAGTCCATGGGGACCTGATACATTCACCAGCACAGCAACTACAACCAATTACAACACCATGGCCTTTTTGTCAATGGGGCCTTGACCTTTTGGGTAAAATTCATCCATCTTCATCCAACGACCACAAATTCATTATTACCACCACCAAATACTTCACAAAGTGGATTGAAGCTATTCCACTTACCCAAGTCACCGACAAGTAGATCACCTCATTCATCCTTAATTACATCATCTGCTGGTATGGTGTCCCCATGTCCATTATCACAGATAATGGGCTTCCTTTCAAAAATCAAGATGTTCGTGAGCTTTGTGAAAAGTTTCATATCCAACATCTCTTTTCCACTCCCTATTACCCACAAGGCAATGGTCAAGCCAAAGCATCAAATAAAAACATATTGAGAATCCTCAAGAAGACAATCAATGATGTCGGTCATGATTGGCATGTTCAACTGAATCCAGCACTATGGGCATATCGAACTAGCATTCAAACCCCTACAGGCGCAACTCCTTACTCACTGGTCTATGGTACGGAAGCTATCCTTCCTATTGAGGTTGAGATACCATCTCTACGGGTTTCTTTGCACAATCTTATAGATGATGAAGCCTACAGAGTATCCTGTCTTCAGGACTTAGAGTTACTTGATGAGAAACGACAAGCTACATACAATCACCTCAAAGCCTATCAGCAGCGCATGAGCAGAAGCTATAATCATCGAGTTAGACCTCATACATTTGAGGTAGGTGATCTTGTTCTCTGAGAAAATCCTCGTAACCAACCCAACTGAGAACATCAAGGAAAGTTCAAATCAAATTGGCTGGGTCCATATGTTATCACTATTGTATTTGGGTCTGGGGCATGTCAATTGGCTACTTCAGAAGGAGAATTGCTAGTAGATCTGATCAACAACATGCACCTCAAACGGTTTTATACATGAGTTGCATAGAGCATCAAGCTCCCATACATACCAAAAAAATACCAAAAACATTCAGATAAATGTCCTGAAGAAAACACAAAAAACATCAAAAAAGTAAAAAAAAATCATACATCCAAACAGTGAACAACCACTCTAGTGGCACCTTGGATAAGTGCGATGGTGAAAACTTGGCAAACAGGCGCCACTCGTAATGGCTATAGCTCCATTATCTTTCAGGCTTGTTGCAATCACATTCATTACATACACACATCCATCCATCTGAATCATGGCTTGTTATTGATCTGCACTAAAAAGAAAGTACTTCATGCATCTTGCATCCTGCTTTTTCATAGTCATGTCTAAACTGGGGGCAATGCCCTTACCCTCTTTTGATGGAAGTGGATTCTACATTATTTGTGATTCATTGGGTTTGTCATTCAAAACTATCTCACAAAAATCCAAAAAAACATTCAAAACAATCATCAAAATACCAAAAACATTCAAAATCACAAAATCCAAAAACAATAGAAAACATCAAAATCAAACAAAAACATGGCACCATATTGTACATACTCATCTGGGTAGATACCATGCAAACATTGTGATATACTCCACAAAATGCCCACTTATCAATCAACCAAACAATCAACATCAACACTCAAACTACCTTCAACAAGGATGCACCCTTCTTTACCAAAACAATGACTAAATAGCATTTTCTTTGACAAGAAAATTATGTTTAAGCTAGCAAATACTTGGTTGTTTTGTAGGTTATTCATTCATGTATATATATCAGGTTCCTATGCTACTCCAGGATATCCACAAGTGATTAGAGTAGCCGAAATGGTCCCTACAACATTGTTTGTGTATCCTCTGTGAATTATTTTGATGAAATTCTGGGGCATGTACTAATGGTGTCTATGTGGGAAGTTCACTAAGTTACGTGATCTTATGTGAAATGCAGACATAGATCATTATAGCTTGCTGACTATAGCGTATACCTCAACCATCTGAGCATGAACCATTATCGAGGATCCATATTATTTATTCTTTATTCTTTATATTTTCTATTGGCTTTTAGGTACAATGCTCTTTCTTTGGTTCCTCCTACCTCATCCAAACTGGATAAAGGTTTTATCTCTTACTATGGTATGAACTTGTCTCAGGATATGATCAGCCTAAGATCAAGGAGGATGATCCAAGTCATGCATGAAAGGAGATGATCCTTGTCTGTTCCGCAAGCAATACTCTGGTCAACTTGACCCATTATATCAAGTTGTTTTTATTAACTTGCTATATCAAAATTCATGAAAGGAATACTTAGGTCATCTTGAATCATTATGTCAAGATACTTGTATTCTCTTCCAACATTTTAAAGCTCAATGATGAAAAATAAAGCACTATGGATCATCATTTCATCTCATCTATATATGTTACATTTTGTTGCATTCCATCCATCCATACATTCATAATAGATGCATATCATTCATACATAGTAATGACAATGGGTGCATACTCTATTTTCCTCTTCTTCCATAGGAATGAGTCATAGGTCTTTCATTTCTTCTATCTAACATCAAATCCCCCTCACCCTCCCCATCTCGATAATTAGCATCACATGCCCTACATCGTGTCCCAATCAACCTAATCAAGCCACGTTCATCACCATCCATCATCTAAATAGGAGGGATTGTGTTTCCTATCCTACGTCATCCAATAAGCCAAGCAAGTTACTCTATCTGCATAGGTACATCGACTCCCACACACCTAGACTATCAACAGATACTCTGATCAAGTTTCTTTGGGTCTCAATAGGTAATCGTTCATGGTAATCCTAGACTACATCAGGCATTTATCATAATGACCTAGTCTCAATGGGGCAGCCATGATTCACCACAACCATCCACCACACACGCACACACTATCAATTGATCAACCAATCCAACAGATAATTACATCAATTGTCTAAGTCTCAATGAGTATTTTGCTTCATATACCTTGACTTCATCAGGCTCTTACATCAATTGTCTAAGTCACCATCGGGTCACTTTGATTCACTTACTCAGACTTTATCTCATCCAAGCAAACAACTGACATCAACTATCACGCTTTGACTTGACCAGGGCAATTTAACCAATTGCACCAGATTGTCCAACCATTTTGATCAATTATATAGCATCATTCAAAAGCACAACACCACATTTGCACTGTATCTCTTGCATAACCTACGAGTACTCACTGGCTTGCCATTTCTCCGTATTCACTCTATTTTCTTCCATTCTTTCACTGTTATTGCTAATTTCTTCTATTCTACTTCCCCTCCACTTCTCGTTCTTTTTTGAGAGATCACCTGATTTTTTAAAAAAAATTGGCCCATCTCTCGAGGGGGCATACCACCCACTAAATTAACATTTATGGGGCATATTTCTTCACACCTATTTTTCTTTCTTTGAAACGACGCAATAAAACCGCACCGTCTCAAAGATGGGCAAATGTAGTCACATAAATATGTCCACTTAATTAAATGAATATTTAGTGTTTATTTGATTATTTAACCATCAATCAATAAATTCATTAAATTAATATATTTAATTAATTCATCTTAACCCTCTTCTCCTATTAATTAAATAAATTATTCAATTTATTTGATTTAATTAACTTAACCAAATTCAGACCATTAATTAAATAAATAAATCATATTTATTTAATTAAATCTTCTCTTACATTTAAATAAATTAATATTTATTTAAAATCCCTCAAAATCCCACCTCTCACATTTAAATAAATTAACATTTATTTAAATCACCTTTATCCTCTACCCACTTGTATTTTCCTACAAATGCAAGTTGCACAACTATTTTAAATAAATCATTTATTTAAATCACCTTTATCCTCCACCCACTTGGATTTTCCTACAAATGCAAGTTGCACAACTATTTTAAATAAATTATTTATTTAAATCACCTTTATCCTCCACCCACTTGTATTTTCCTACAAATGCAAGTTGCACAACTATTTTAAATAAATTATTTATTTAAAATCCTATTTATCCTCACCCACTTGAAAGCTTTAATGATTTCCCTTAAAGTCTTCAAACTTAATGGCTTATTTCTAGAGTCTTCTTAAGCCTTTAATGGTTTCCCTCAAAGTCTTCAAGTATTTAAATGCTTTATCTTCCTTTTTCTCATGTAAATAAATTAAGATTTATTTAAATCTAAAATTCACATTCACATTTAAATAAATTAATATTTATTTAAATATCTATCCAGATGCAAATTACACCATTTAATTGAAATAAATGATTTTATTTTAATTGAAAATCCCAAAATTCATCCCACTTGCATTCTCCTACAAAACCCACTTGCAATCCTAACCCTCTTCTAGATTCTTCTAACCCCTTCCTAATTAGCCTAATCCATCCCCTAAATATTGTCACATTCTTAAGCAACTTGGAGTCACTTCTCAAAGCCCTCAAAGTCTTTGAAAGGCATTTAAGGTTTTAAGTCTTCAAATGGTTAACCTCTAAAGTCTTCCAAACCATTAAAGGCTCTTACATAACCATTTATGGTTAACTCACTTTTTACCTTTGGTTAGAGACTTTCCTCTAACTTAACCATCCTTTTGACTCATGGGTCTCTTCAAAGCATTTATTTCTTTGACTAGGGTAACCATCATGTCCCCTCAACCATTTAATGCTCCTTATCTCTCCTCTCAAGCCTCCTTATGGTGACACTAGTCAACATGAGATTGGGTTGAAAGTCTCACATGGATTGAATATCTTTCAATCCTAACCCTTGTTAAGATTTCTCAATCTTAACCCTTCATTTCCCCATTTCTTCTATAAATAGAACCCTTCTCCTCAAGCAAAAAAGGAAAGCATTAGAGTATTGTTGTTATACTGGTATTAGCATAGAGCTTTTTCATAGCATCACTATCTACACTTGCATAGCATTTTTTTATCATATGCAACCATCTTGAATCTCTATATGGCATCGATGGCTAGTGCTAAAATATGAGAGCTACACTCATGTGGAACTTGAAGAGGAGAGGAACAAGGGAGAAGCATCTATGAGCATCTTGATTAGCATTTGGAGGAGTATAGTTTATCTATTCTATGTTTGTATGCTTTCTATTTCATGCTTAATATCTCTCTTGATATGCCTGTTTAGGATAATCTTTTGTTGCTAACACTAACGTTTGTTTCTTGTGCTCTTGTGTGTGTTGCCATCAAACATATTTTCTAATCCTTTTTTCAGAGAATCAGAAAGATTAAGGATGGATGGATTTGATAGAGGATTATGAAGAGAGTGTGATAGGAAGAGAATCTGACAGCATAAGGATAGAAGAATGGAAGACCCTTTGTGAGGAAATGATCATCCAAATTATAGATTGGAAGAGGCCAAGGAAGGGCCAAGATTGATTTCCTTATGGAGGGTTCATATTGAATTGAGATAGAAGGCATGGATCAAGGGTTCCTTGGGAAAATAAACAGGAATATAAAATTCCTTGGGAAAAGAGGGGAGAAATTTGAATTTCAAACATGAGGAATTAAAAATTCTAAAATATGGATGCATTGAGGGATTCAAAGAAATTTAAATTTCTTTGAGAGGCTCAATGTTGATGTGACATGAGTGGGAATTAAATACTGAGAGATAATGATAATTATGATTATGAGAGATTCTAGAAGGATTAATTTGGCTAATGGGATTGGGAAAATTGATTTGTAGGAATTACTCGAAAATATTAATTAATTAAAATTAATTAACTGAGTGGGTTTAGAGGAAGTAATTATTGGAGGGGACTTTAGAAGAATAGGAGAATAATTAATTTATTTTATAAATTAATTATTGGACAATAGTGATAGGATTAATTAAATTATATTTAATTAACATTGAGAAGAATAAGGACAACACAATTATGTCAATTAATTATGTGGATAGGCTTAAATTAATTAAATACTAATTTTAGGTGTCTACAACCATCATCATCCATCCTGACTTTATCCTTTGGATTAGCTTGTTTAATCTTTGTAGAAGCAATTGCATAGGTCTTCTTTCTAGCATTGTTGACTATAAGAGGTTGTCCTTGCCCACTATTGTTGGAAGAAATAAAATTTATGTCCTTGTTACAAGTTTTCTTGTTGTTGGAACTTTGACCATCGTCATATCCTAATCTTGTAGAGTCATTTGATTGCTTTTTCTTCTTCAAAATTCTATGCAAAGTATTAGTGTTGTTCGGATACTTCATTATTGTCTTGAGATCATTTTGGCACTTCTCAAGCTCCCTTTTAATAGTCACAACTTCTTGCTCCAATTTTTGACCTTCAATTTCTTTATCTTCCAAGTCTAATCTTGATGCTTCGAGCATTATTTTGGTTTCCTCTAATTGTATTTTCAAATTTGCAATATTGAGGTCAGACTCTTCAAGACAATTATTCAATTAGTTTGGTTCCCCAAAAGAAAAATTCCTACACATTTTGTATTCTTTCCTCACTTTTCTAAGTTCTTCAAATGCACTCACAAGTTCACCTTCAAGATCTACCTCAGCTTCAACTTCCTCTTCATAATCACTAGTAATATGGTCCTTATCCTCTTGTGCCATAAAAAAGGTTGACTTCTCTTTCATCCTCACTATAGCACTCATCAGACACACTTTCTTCATCAATGGCATCATTTTTCATCGTTTAGAGGTTGTTCTCCCTTCTAAAATTTCTTCTCCTTGTTTTAAAAGATTTCTTCACCTATCCTCTACAAATCTCTTCACATTTTTATTCTCATCATCTCCCTTTTCTCCATATAAACATTTAGCAACAAAATGTCCAATATTACCACAATTGAAATGTTTGAATGAAAGTTCACCTTTGTATTTCCCTGAGCCTTTCTTGAGCTTCCCAACAAAGCTAGCTTTAGTAGTGTCTGAGTCATCTTCTTTTGCACTAGTATCTACATCCTTCCCTTTCTTGGTAGTATTGAAGGCAACCTCTCTCTTTGAAGTTTCACCACTTATTGCTCTCATTTAAAAAGAGGATAAGGAACCAAATAGTTCATCCACAGAGAAATTATTTAAATCTTTAGTTTCTTCAATAGTGGAGACCTTAGTGTCATACTTAGATGTAAGTGATCTTAGCACCTTTTTTACTATGACTTTGTTTGGAGTGTCTTCTCCAAGATCTCTTATTGGATTGACAATTTTATCTACTCTTTGTAGATAATCAACTATTTTCTCTTCCTCTTTGATAATCAACTATTTTATCTTCCTCTTTCATTTTGAAACCTTCAAATTGAGCTCCAAGATTTTGAAATTTGGCTTCTTTTACCTTAACATATCCTTTGCATCTTATCCCATGTTTCTTTGGTTTATGTGCAATGCATGACTTTGACAAACTCCGTGTCTGATAATTCACTAAGGATGACATGCTTTATTTTGACATTGTGCTCATATTCCTTCTTAGCATCAAGGTCAGTAGGAGGAGTGGTTGGGATAGTATATCCATTCTTCATAGACATACAAACATAATATCCAAGGGAAGACAACTATGTTTCCATCCTTCTACTCCAAAAGGAATAGTTGGTGCCATCAAACATAGGTACCTTAGCTGAGGAGGATTCATTTCTTCCCATTGTGTTCACTAACTAGGACGTACCCAAGTTGGAGAAATCTTTATCTAATAAGAAACCTAGGGCTCTGATACCAAATTAAGGAATACAATAGGACACTGAAAAGGGGGGGTGAATCAATGTATCTTTAAAATTTTAAATTGAAGTGTGCAAAATCTAAAGAGGCAGATAAATTATAAGAACTCACACACACAAAGAAAAGCATATGACACTAGATATATGAGGAAAACCCAGTGTGGGAAAAACCTCAATGAGAATAGATGTTGGAGTCTATTGCTCCAATCCAGCGTCACTAGTAAAATAATGATTACAATAAGTTTATGGGTATCAACCCAAAGGAGAAACAACCCCTATATTTTATGAGCACCTACTTCTTTGAGCACTAACTCAAAGAAATACAATGATTTAAATATTTTTACAATATAATAAACTTCTAGTTACAAATGTGTTTTATAACCCTTATAGCCTAAATTAATTACACTTATTGATTTTGCCTCTCTAATATGTGTTCTCTACCTTCAAACTTCTTCCTCTGATATATGTTCTCTCACTTATATTCTTCTCAACACTATGAAACAAACATATCTAAATGCCCTTCTCCTCCTTTGATTCAGTAGGCACCTTGGTCCTAACCAACTCAACTCAACTACCTCTATCAAATCTCATAAACTTTGTCTCTGTTTGATCAAAAAAAGCATCTTCCCTATAGGTATAATTCAAATAATTTATTCATTTTTGTCATCTTGAAGATCTTCATCATATAAGATTTTATTCTCTATCCTAAAAGAGCTCTTAGATTGCCTACCCATATTAAATGCATCATCCCTGTCTCACGGTCGTTCTCTATACTCATATTACTAAATTTAGTAATTCTTATCTGATCCATAATCTATCCAATATTCTCTCTATCAATCATTTAAGCTACTCAATAGTTTTCAACATGGATGCCATTAATACTCTCTTCATTCTATCTGGACTTGCAATTATTTGATTGACAATAACCACATTCCAAATCCACCATCTTCTCCACAACCATTAACTTCTTCATATCAAATTTCCTTTAGACCACTTGGTAGCCACATGTCTTCACATTCTTCATCCAAATCACCTAGTCAGACTTGGTCAACAACCACATGGACCTCTATGCCTATCGACATGCAAATGTGGCATCAAAATCACCTCAAATGGTTAGAACCCACAAGTAAGGTTTTATCACTAAGAGGTTTAAATGTCATAATGACCTAAAACCTTTTTCGTTCATACTCTGATGGCTAAAACCATTTAGTAGCCTATTCTGTGAAATGAAGAAATGGCTAACTCTTTTAGTGACCACTTAACCTTTTTCATGGTTTTTTTGTCAATTAACATTTATGTCAAAGCACCCAACAAAATGGTGAAAACCATTTCACTTTTGTGATTTTGCCAACACTTGACTATTCAATGTTTATACCTTGGATAAATGGAAAAAAGTCTCACAAACATAACACTTTTTCATTGTTTTGCAAAGGTTCAAAAGTCAAATAAACTTTTGATCATGAAATGGAAAAAAACACTTGAGTGTATAGAAGAAGGGGACCCACACGCATCCAACTCAACTTGAACAAGCCAACAAATTTCTACCACATGGAAAAAAAATGAAGTGGGGCCGACAAGTCCACCAAAGAACACACATTTGAATGAAAGCCAATTTTTCAACAAGATGACCAAATTTCATGCTGAAAAGGAACATTACCAAGACACATAGGATCTTCATGGGTTAAAAATGGTCTTGTCAAACACTAGAGTCTCACTGAAAGAAATTGAGGTCATTGAGATCAAAACTCGATCACACCAAAAGATGGAATATTTGTATGACATCAAAGCCTAATATGAGATAGAAAGGGTCTTTATGAAACTACAGGTCTCATCAAAAAAATCATATGTCAATGAGACAAAAACTGTCTCAACAAAAACTTGCCAACCAGAAAATTTTCACATTTTCTCAATCTGCAACTTGCATGATCCTAACCCAATGAAACATATTTAGAGCATCCATCCAAACCTATATCACATGAAATTCACATATAATGACCATTGTAACCACCTCTACAACTCATTCATCTACAAACTAGAACATCAATGACAACATGGTTGACATAGTTGACATCAATGATAATATTTGCCAACAAAACTCTAGAAAAACCTCAACCTATTTTAAATGCCTTTGATTCAACATTCCTTGACTATTCAAATACTATAAAGCTTGATGCTTAGTAAATAAATACTCTTTTGGAAATAGATAGTGTCTCCACTTCTTCAATGCCTAAATTGTATGATAAAACTCCTGATAATAAACATAATATTTTTTCTTGCCATCATTCAACTTTTCACTAAAATAAGCAATGGGTTTGCCTTCCTAACTCCAAACAAATCTAATGTTGTTGCCACTAGCATGATAATATACCTAAAATAACTTATTAAAATCTCAAAGTGCCGAAACAAGTTACTTTGTAATGTTTCTTTTCAACAAATCAAAAATATTTTCTCTTCATGTAGTCTACTTAAACTCTTTTCTATCCCTTCTCAATATTTTTAGTTAGGGGTCCACAAATACTACTAAAGTCTTGATAAGATTTCTATAAAAACTAGCCAGTCCATCGAAGGATCTCACCTGAGTAACAGTCCTTAGGTTAGGCCATTCAAAAGATATAATTTACTTTCTTTGGGCCCATTTTAAGACCATCATCTTAGACAACAAATTCCAGGTACACTAACTCTTTCTTCACAAAATCGCACTTCTTCAAATTAACCAATAACCCTTCTACTCTTAACTTCTCAAAACCCCTATAAGTATACAATATATGCTCCTCTAATATTTTACTGAAAAAAGTAATGTCATCCAAGTAAACAATAAAAAAATTACCAAAAAACTATTTTAATACCTCATTCATTAGCTGCATGTATGTGCTTGGTGCATTGGTTAGCCCAAAAGGCATGACTAACCACTCATACAAGCCCTTCTTTGTTTTGAAGGTTGTTTTCCATTCATCTCCTTCTTTAATTTAGATTTAGTGATATCCACTTTTAAGATCTATTTTTTTGAAGTACTCAACTCCACTCAAACAATCCATAATACCATCCATCCTTGGCAAGAAAAATCTATTATTGATAGTAATATTATTGATAGATCAAGAGTATGTACACATCCTTAATTCTCTATTTTTATTTGATGCTAGTACTGCATGTACCACATAGGGACTCAAGATCTCTTGAATAAAACCTTTTTGCAATAACTCTTGTACTTGTGCATTCAAATCTTCACTATCTACTAGAGTCATTCTAGGGGCTATGCAAAATACATTCTTCCTTTACGCTAGTTCTTTCTCATCATTTAGAAAGGCTCTTCTAGTAATAATAAACTTTCCTCTCTCTACATATTTAGAATGTGAAGAATTGACCTATTCATCTACGTGGGCAACTCATGCAATACACTAAGGTCTTCTATTTGTCCTCTCTTGATGTTGAGAGAACTCATAGGCTCTATGTCCTTCTCCACACTGAAAAAATGTTCCTCAAAAGTCTCCTCTTCCCAGTCCTTGTCCTCATCCTCTTCATCTTTAATCTCAATTGTTTTGATCATGTGGAAAGTATGAATTATTTCCTTTCTGATTCTATATACTACTATATTCTTTATTAATTTTTAGGTCTTCATTTCAACCTCCATATGACTATCCACCATTCTTTCCATCATGTCCTCTTCTATTTTTCTTGCTCTCAAATATTATTTTTAGCTTGTCTTCTACCTTCAAAGAAAATCAATATGCATCTTCAATGGTAGACATTCTTTCCAAACTAAACTCTTCTTAAATACTTGGATTCAAACCATTTATGTAAAAGACAACTTTTTCCTTGTTGGCCTCAGAATGACATGCTCTAATCAATAATCAATAGAACTCTTCTCTATATACTCTTTGATGGATTTTCCTGCTTTCTTCAACCCTTGCATATTTTTCAACATATCAAACTTATAGTTAGCAAGAATGAATTGTCTCTTCAATTTTTCCACCAACTGATCCCATCTTTTTATTTTCTATTTACCTCTTCTATTTATCTCTGATTGAACTTATTTCCACCACACCCTTTAGCTTGTTCTTTGTAAACTTGACCTCTTCAAGGTTGCCCACTTATTCTTACTCAAAATATTCTTTCATATCATTGATCTAATTGATCAACTCTTTTGGATTAATATTTCCAAAAAAAGTGTAAACTTTGACCTTTGACCTTTTTTCCTATCTTGGAAATTATGGCCCTAAAAAAACCTAGCCTCGTCAGGATCTCTAGCTACTTCTTTTTCTCCTTTCAATTGGTCTTCTTATTTAGATTAATCCTCACTTTCATCTCTTTCCCTAATATTAACTCCTCTATGCAACTCCTCTTACATCATGGTTCCTTCATGCAACCATTTTTCACACTTTTCTCACAGAGCCACAACCATAGTCCTAGTGTAAACTACTTCATGTTTAGAAATTTGTTTGTACAATCATAAACTTCTTATTTGATACCACTTTATGAGGGGTACTCCCATTATTTCCATAAATACATAACAAAAATAGATAAATAGACAAAATATGAAAGAAAGAAATCATTTTTTTTGTTATCTCAATGAAATGAAACTACAACATTCATAAAATGACATGCTATAGCTACAAGGGCTTTCTCATTACAATAATCTGCAAGCTAGAGCCACAACTTGCACAATTGAAACTATTTTCTAAAAAGAGCCAATTTTTCTTCTCTATCTAGAATGTTAACTGTCCTAGAATATTCTACAAAGTGTAAAATCCCATTTGGGCACTATAAGTCAAATTGTCATTTTTCTTGCTTAGGAAGATATTTAGAATTTTGTGGGCTTTGGTAGTACAAATTCTTGGGGTTCTAAATTTTGATTTGGCCATTATATTTTCAATTATCATATATCTTTGGAAAGCTCTAGGAAAGATGGTGAAATGTTGTGAAAATGGAAATTTGTAAAATCAATATGAAATCATGTTAGTAACAAGATTTCAACTATAAGAAAAACATGAAGAGAAATCCATTCAAAGTGTTATCAAATAAGATTAACACAGTAAGCTATTTAGAAAATAAATGAAATGAATATGAAACTTCCCCATGTTTCTCCCTATACCATGACTATTCCTTGTCCTCCTCCTCTCCAAGATCTTGCTACTATGTGAAGTATGCCCTTAGCTTGAGCACTAGCACAAAAGAGTGTCAAATGGAGGATGAGAAAATGGCTGATTATGTGAAATGTTGAGTGAGGAGGTAAATGAAGTGTTAATGTAAACTAGAAAATCCAACTAGTGGAAGACCTAAAACATCATACAAATCATTAAAAATCTAAGCAAAATAACAATGAATGGATAACTCTTCTATCTTTCAACAATGAAGGAATGAGAAAATTTATAAGGAAAATGGGCAAATGAAGGGTTGAGATTGAATTTATTGAGGAAGGGCTAGGATTTCTTGAGGAAGTGTTGATCCTCAATCCATGTGCTCTCTTTTAAGTCAATCACATGTTGACAAGTGTCAACAAGGGAAGGCTTGAGAGGAGAAGGAGTCAAAGCATTAAATTCTTGAAGACTTAAAGGAAGCCACTAAAGGCTTAAGAGGACTCTAGAAGGAAACCATCAAAGGCTTGAAGACTTAAAAGGAAGTCATTAAAGGATTAAGAAGACTTTAAAGGAATCCATTAAAGGCTTGAAGACTCTAGAAGGAAACCATTAAAGGTTTGGAAACTTTAAAGGAATCCATTAAAGGCTTAAGAAGAATTTAGAAGGAAACCATTAAAGGCTTAAATAATTTGAAGGAAGCCATTAAAAGCTTAAGAAGACCATAGAAGGAAACCATCAAAGGCTTGAAGACTTTGAAGGAAGCCATTAAAGGTTTGAATTGATGGGTTTTGGATTAACCTTTGGTTTAGGAATGTAGAAACCATTAAAGGGTTATTAGGATAATAATAGGGGTTTAGACATGATTAGAAGGATGGTTTACCTTGCAACTTGCATTTTTGAGAAAATTCAAGTGGGTGAGGGATTTAAGAATTTAAATAAATAAATATTTATTTAAATGTGATAGATGGGATTTAAATAAATGTTAATTTATTTAAATGTGAGAGGGTGGTTAATCAAAAAAATATGCTTTATTTAATTAATCAATTGTTGAATGATGGTAAAATAATCAAATAAATATCAAATATCTATTTAATTAAGTGGATAGAAATGGGTGTCTACATTTTCCCCTCTTTGAGATGGTGTGGTTTGTGACATAATTTCAAAGAAATAAAAGCATGGTACATGCACTAGGTTTGTGGTTAATTATTCCCCCTTGAAATATTGGATGAAACTTTGAAACTCCAGCGATCTCTCAAAATTTTTGAGAAAATTAGGCATGGTTGATGGGGTTCACCTAGTTTGCTAACAATTCACCTAGTTGGTGTTGCTCAATTCTACCAACTCTCCAGGCCTAATTGCATTCTAGACCTCCAATTCCTTCTCAATCTCTTCTAGGCCTTTCTTCTTAACCCTTCCAAGGTGTTTTCTTCAAGTGTTTTAGCTAGGAACCCTACCAATTCACAATGCTCCCCATGTGCTCATCATGGTTGTCTTGGCTTCAACTTGTCAAATTGGCCTCCTACTGTTATGAGTTGATGCAGAGGTGTGGAGGTGGCTACTAACATGTTTTTAATTCCTTTTGAGTCCTTTAAAGGCTTTCTTTCTTTTCGCTCCTTACTGATTTCACCATTTTGCCTAGAAAAGGGCTACAAGGAAAGAGCCCCAATTAGGCCTCCAAAATTCAGTTTTCTAGGGCTTGGAGGAAAATGGTCTAAAAAAACCCATAGAAAGTTTGGATTTTCTTGAAAGTTACACCTAACCTCAAGTTATTTTTGTGGTTTTGGATCCTTATCCCACTGTTCAATATGCTAACCCTAAAATGAGGGTTTTGAAGAGTTTCTAGGCCTTCTAGCCGACAGTGACTGGTCAAGTTGGTGTTTGGGAAACAAATGAATTTTTCAAGGCTTCCCATTGAATTTGAAAATATTTACTAACTTCATGGACCCCTCCAAAATTTTATATGGTGGTTTGGCATTCACCCCTACTCTTTACACATCAATTTTATCATGTCTCCTCTAGCTGGGTTGCTCCTGGACTCACCTAGAACTAGGTGAAAGTCATATCAAATGTCACCTCCAGTACCTATCCCTACATATGTATACTGTACAAGTGGTTTCCCTCAATTTCCCAATAGTCCGTAATGGTAGCACGTGTGGAATTCATGGGGCAACCATTTTACATAAAACTACTATATACAAGCCAAAACCGGTTGTTTGCAAACTAAAACAAGAAAACACTAATACAAACTATCTACAAAGATTTAAATGGAGCTAAAAACTCTATAAAACACCAAATAAACTCAATCCATTTGCATTTACAAAAATGAACAAAACAAGCCAAAATGCTGCTAACTAGTCTAAAAATGAGTAGTTTTAGATTGTTGATCTTACAAATCAATAGCTCCAACACTAGTAACCATGAAAGAGAGGGTTCTTATAGTATTCCCCATGTGTGGAGTCATCCTAGGGCATTGGAAAATCCCTAACTCCATCGCTAACCAATTTAGGACAAAAGTTGTCATGACAACTTTTTGTAACTTTGCACTTTTTCACTTTTTGGCCTTCTCAACCTATGAGGCATATTATAAGTCATCACACATGACTTTTAAAACATGTATAAGACTAATTTAACCCTCCCTAATTCCTATACCAATTTTTGACACTTTTGACCATCAAGAAGGTCAATTACCTACTCAAACCACTATTTATGCACAAACTGCAAACCTAGGAAGAAACTAACTCTACTAGGCCTACATTTCACTCATCACACTCACTTTTAGACCCTCCTTGAGTCCTTATTCACTACCTAACTTGGATAGGGTCAGTACAAGCCAAAATTGAGAAAACTACTAGCCTAAGTCCTAGGTGCTCCTGCACCAATGGTAGAATGGGGGGGTTTGGATTGAATAGGGGAGGAAAAGTGTAAGCCAGTAAGTACCCTTACCATTGGTCATGAAAGATATATGGTGAAAATGTAGTGTTGTTGTGCATTTGATTGATGTTGTACAATTGATCAATATTGTTTGGTCAGTCTCCTACAATTGGTTGAATTGCACCGATTTTAGTCAAGGCATGATAGTTGATCTTAGATGTTTTCTCAGACAAGATAAAGTCTGAGCAATTGAGTTATATTAAACTATCAAGACCAAAAGACAAGAATCAGATTGAGAAGAACAATACATGAGAACTTGTTCTAAGACCAAAAGACAAGAATGTGATTCGTACAAAATGGGTATTCAGAAATAAATTGAATGAAGTCGATGAAGTGGTTAGAAACAAAGCAAGATTGGTATGTAAAGGATGCTCACAGATGGAAGGAACTAATTATGAGGAGAATTTTTCTCTGGTTGCTATAATTGAAGTTGTTAGATTACTTCTTGCAAATGTTGCTTATAAGAATTTCAAGGTATATCAGATGGATGTGAAGTCAACATTTTTTAATGGTGATTTGGAAGAAGAAGTATACATTGAGCAACTCGATGGGTTTTAATTATCAAATGAAGGAGACATGGTATGAAGATTGAAGAAAGCATTGTATGGATTTAAACAAGCCCCTAGATCTTGGTATGCTAGATTGGACAGGTATTTGATGAAGTTGGGATTCTGTAAAGGTACCGCTAATAGTAATTTATATTTTAAGGTTGATAATGATAACATTTTGATTATTGAATTTTTTGTTGATGATATTATTTTTGGAGGCGATGCTGATTTGAGTATGAGATTTGTTGATGATATATAAAAAGACTTTAAGATGTATATGATAGGTGAGATGAGATTCTTCTTAGGATTGTAGATTACACAGACTGTTAAAGGCATTTTCATTTCTCAATCTAAGTATGTGAAGGAATTATTGAAGAAGTTTGGGTTAGATGACTCCAACCCTGTTGGAACTCCTATGGTGACTAGATGCAAGTTGTCTAAGCATGATAAATGTTCAAAAGTTAATTAGACCTTGTATAGATCTATGGTTGGTGGACCACTATACTTGACTCAAACTAGACCATATTGTTACAATCTAGGGTTGTTGTCGCACCAAAAGATCGACTTGTCAATTCCTGATACAACCACTAGAATTATAAAATCTACAAGAGGTTGTTAAAAAATGTCACAAATCCCCATGAGGGACGCTGGCCCACTACCAACAATCCCCCTCCCAGCGTCTCTCACCGTGACTTGCATGATTCAAACCTGTGACCAAGCTCTGATACCACTTGTTCTTAGCTAGGGTTGCCATTGCACCAAAAGATCAACCTGTCAATACCCAATACAACCACTAGACTTGTAGAATCCATAGGAGGCTGTTAAACCATGTCGCAAATCCCTACAAGGGATGCTAGCCCACTGCCAACACTTATATTATGCATCTTGTATGTCTTTGTGCAATATTTCAAGTTGATCCTAATGAAAGTCATGTTACTATTGTGAAGAGGATTTTTAGATACTTGAAGGGGATAGTTTGTTGGCATTATTGGATGAATTGATTATGTGTTGCATTGATGTTTTGTCATTAATGTCAACACTAGCTCTTATGGTTGGTTACCAGCAGACAAGTTTTGGTTACCAATAGAAGATATAGTGTTACCGGTAGAAGAGACTATTTGTTGGACACTTCCCACATGTTTGGATCTATGGAATCTGATTGGTTACATGTGGTACATGATTCTGGAGTATGTCTTGGTTAGATGGTATTGACTTGGTAAACAGATGCTATCATACACTCTGGTAAACCCTTACCAGGACTAGTTTAAGGCTTTACCAGCAGGGCTCTCACTGGGGAATATTGATAGGATGCATAATCGGTGTTGGTGCAACTTCTACATGGATTTTAGGATGTTGAAGATGTTCTTTGATTGTGCTTGGACTACTTGAAGACATTTCTTTGGCATGGTAGACCTAGAATAGGTCCAGTACTTATCTAGGTTATGGACTAGTATCATGTTAACGTGTACTCTACACATTACCAAGATGTTTTGGGATGATTTATGGATTTTTTATTGTTGTTTTGGCCTTAAGATGACATGGCATATCATTGTAATATGGATTTATGTAATGATCTTATTGTAATATCTTTTAGGTGGCTGACCTAATTAGTTTAGGCCTTAGGATTTGTATAAAATGATGTAAGATCTCATTGTATATCATGGCATTGGGATGGAATAAGTGTGTTCGTAGTCTTGAAATTCAATATCATATGTGAAGAAGATTTGGTCGATCATAGGCGATCAAATTGGGATTAAAGAAGAGGTCAAAGGCCTCCAATATTGAGCTTAACTGAGACTGTAATTAGGCATGGTAGATGTTATTTTTGGCAGTTCACTCCATTGGATTGTTGTCCATTTATATTAAGATGGTTTTTGCCTCTCTGTAGTTAGTGAGACTCTTTTTTAATGAGAAGTACGCTCTAGGCAGTGTGCCTTCCTGCATGTGCAAGCCCCTCATTGTATCACATACTTTTTGCATAAGTATCATCTAACTGTGGGTAGGCTTTCCACCATGGTTTTTCCCTTTTTGGGTTTTCCACATATAAATCATGGTTTTATGTGGTATGGTTTTTGTGCATTGATTATCTATTTAATTGTTAAGTTGTATTGTTTACCAATATTTGTTTATGATCTACCAGTACTTAATCAAGTTAAAGGTTATTAAGTGGATTAAATGTTATAATCTGTTAACAACTGATTCACCCCCCCCCTCTCAGTTGTTCACCGGTTATCCTAACAACTGGTATCATAGCTTTGGTCATATTTTGCAAAAGCTTAATCACTTGAGGTGGATCCTATGGTAGCTAACACTTCTAATCCACCAACAACTGTTTTCAGAAGATAAATCCCTAAACTTGATGGAACAAATTATGGGATATGGAAAATTCAAATGGAGACTCATCTTAGATATCTTGTCAAAGATATTAGGGAGATCAATGAGAAAGGATACACACCTTCTGATCTGACATATGGCAATCCTGCTCCTATAAACTTGGATAAGAATATTAAAAATGATTGCAGAGCTAGAGAAGCCCTCTTGTGTGCACTTACTAATCGACAGATCATGGGATTAACTAATAAATCATCGGCAAAGGTTATGTGGGACAAATTTCAAATTCTGAATGAAGGTGATCGTATTGTCAAAATTACTAAACTTGATGGTTACCAAGTAAGATATGAAAACTTGAAGATGGAAGATAATGAAATAATTGTTGTGTTTATGGAAAGAGTAAATGAGATTGTTATGGGAATTCAATGTTGTGGAGGATTTCTGAGTGAAGATGAAATAGATTCCAAAGCCTTGAGAGCCCTTCCACTGGCTTACAAGATGAAGGCAAATACAATTAATGAGTTGAGAACAATGGAAAACTCTTTAGTTAAAAGAGACATTCTGATTGGGAAATTATCTACTTTTGAGCTTAAAGAATTTGGCTTTGGTGGAGTTGTAAAGCCTGAACCTGTTTTTTATGGATCATCATCATCATCTACTAGAAAAAGTGATTGGAAAGTATTATATGCAAAATAATTGGAAGACATGAGGAACGAAGATAAAGAATTTGAGAAACTTGAAGCCTTTTTTGCTAGAAGAGTACCTAAAGGTCCGACATGAAGTGAGTATGAAGGAAAAGCACCTTTTAAATGTTTTTCATGTAATAAGATTGGTTATTTTGCATCTAGATGTCTTGAAAGGAATTTAAGGTTTGAAGAAAGAGTTAAGAAATCATTTAAGCCTAACTAGAACAGATATAGATTCAAGAAAAGTAAACAATACTACATAATGGATGAGGAAGGAGTAACTGATGACTCTAGAGATGAAGTGGCAGAAGACCCTACTAGTGGATCTGGCAATGGAAAGGAATGGGTGTTCTATTCTTTAAAGGAAGATGAACCAAAACCTGCTATCAAAAATGAAGAAAAGGCCTTGGCAACAAAAGTTAAAGATAAGGATGAATGGGTAATTGATAGTGGATGCTCACATCATATGACTAGAGATAAAGGGAAATTTTTGTCCCTAAATGAATACAATGGTCAAGTCACATTTGGAGATGACAAATTATGTAAGATCAGAGGTAGAGGTATTATTTCTTTGGATGGTAAGCATAACACTGATAATGTCTATTATGTAGAAGATTTAAAGCATAATCTTTTGACTATTGGTCAATTGATGG
The DNA here is from genome assembly GCF_030272615.1 of Cryptomeria japonica. Lineage (NCBI taxonomy): Eukaryota > Viridiplantae > Streptophyta > Pinopsida > Cupressales > Cupressaceae > Cryptomeria > Cryptomeria japonica. The sequence goes on along the minus strand of NC_081415.1, from coordinate 46,834,995 downwards.
ACAAGGGTTTCCAACTTCAGTTTAAAGATAGAAAATGCAAAATCATTAACAAAACTGGTTTGGAGATTGCAACCGGTATTCAGACTGGAGGTAATATCTTTCACTTGAACATTGGTAATAAGACATGTTTGATTTCTCATATTGATGAGAGTTGGTTATGGCATAAGAGGTTGTGTCATGTTAATTTTGACTATATTGTTAAGATTAGTTCAACTAAGGTAGTTAAAGATATACCTAAGATTATGAAGCCTCACAATCCAGTATGTAAGAAATATGAATTGGGAAATCAAGTTAGAAGTTATTTTAATAGCATACATGATAAATCTAATGATGTACTTGATTTGATTCACACTGACTTATGCGGTCCAACAAGGACTAGAAGCTTTCAAGGTGATAGGTATTTCATGTTAATTATTGATGACTATTCTAGGATGATGTGGGTGACTTTTCTTAAGGAAAAGTATGAAGCTTTTGAGAAATTCAAGATCTTTAGAGCAAAGGTTGAAACAAAAAATGGATTGAAAATCAAATGTCTAAGATCAAATCATGGCGGTGAGTTCACTTCTCATGAATTTAATAGTTATTGTGAGACAAATGGAACAAGGAGACATATATCTGCACCTAGGACTCCTCAACAGAATGGAGTGGTGGAAAGAAACAATAGAACCATTTTGGATGCAGCAAGATCTATGATGATGGAAGCCAAATTGCCTCATATCTACTAGAGAAAAGCAGTGAGTTCAACAGTCTACACATTCAACTGAATTCACATCAAAGGTGAAACCGGTAAGACCCCTTATGAATTATGCTTTGGACATACACCTACTGTTAAGTATTTCAGAATTTTTGGAAGTAAATGCTATATCAAAAGACATGACTCAATTGGAAAGTTTGATCCTAGATGTGATAAAGGGATATTTATTGGTTATTCAATTCAAAGCAAAGCATATATATGTTATAACAAAATATTGCAAAGAATTGTGGAGAGTGCTAATGTGAAAGTGGATGAGCAGTACAAAAATCATTTTATATCATATGACAGGGAACCGACAGTGGAAATGATCATAACTGAACCAGTAATGCCTCAATTGGTACAAAAAACTGAGACAATTACACTAGCGCAATCAATAAATTCAACTAAGTGATGATCACAGTAGTGAACCTGAAGTTGAGAAGACACCAAGGTATGAAAGATTAAATCATTCTGAAGATCAAATCATTGGAAATAGAAACAAGGGAGTTATGACAAGAAGAAGACTGACAAATGAAAAGGTATACATCTTATCTCTCAAGTTGAACCGATGTCTTTTATTGAAGCTTGTAAGGATGAACATTGGTTAAAGGCTATGGAAGATGAATTAGATCATATAGAAAAGAATGAAACTTGGACTTTAGTTCCCTGACCTAAAAATAAGAATGTTATTAGAACTAAATGAGTTTTTAGGATAAACTGAATGAGGATGGTCAAGTTGTAAGAAACAAGGCTAGATTGGTTTGTAAAGGATATTCTCAAATGGAATGAATTGATTATGGTGAGACATTTGAACCTGTAGCTAGAATTGAAGTTGTTAGACTATTTCTGGCCTATGCAGCTTATAAGAACTATAAGATTTATCAAATGGAACTTAAATGTGCATTTTTGAATGGTGAACTTGAAGAATAAGTATACATTGAGCAACCTGATGGATTTTCACTAACAAATAATAAAGATATGGTTTGCAAATTGCAAAAAGGTTTATATGGATTGAAACAGGCTCTTAGAGCTTGGTATGCAAGATTGGATAAATATCTTTTGAAGCTTGGTTTTACTAAAGGTGGTGCTGATAGCAATTTATATTATAAGATCACTGATAATGATATTCTAATTATTGAACTATTTGTTAATGATATAATTTTTGGAGGAGAAGATAAATTGTGCATGGAATTTGCTAACAATATGAAGATTGAATTTGAAATGTCCATGATTGGTGAGATGAAATTTTTCTTAGGTTTGCAAATTACTCAAACTGACAAAGGCATTTTTATCTGTCAAACTAAGTATCCGAGGTAATTGTTGAAGAAGTTTGGTATGGATAATTCCAAACTGGTAAGTACTCCTATGGTGACAAGTGATAAATTATATATCAAGGATACTTCTACACTGGTAAATCTGACAAGGTATAAGTCTATGGTTGGTGGTCTATTATATTTAACTCAGACTAGACTAGATATAATGAATGCAGTAAGTATTGTTTCAAGATATCAAAGTAATCCTAAAGAAAATCATGAATGTGTAGTAACGAGGATATTTCAGTATTTGCAAGGAACAACATAATATGGTTTATGGTATTCTAAAAATGATGATTTCACTTTATGTGCATATACTGACTCAAATTGGGCAGGAGATACCTAATGATAGGAAGAGCACTTCTCATGAAGCTTTCTTTCTTGGAAAGAAACTGGTTTCATGGATCAACAAAAAATAGTCATACATTTCTTTATCTACTACAAAAGCTGAGTATGTTGTAGCAGCAACTAATTGCACTCAAGTCTTGTGGATGAAGCAAATGTTGAAGGATATCAGGGTAAATTGTAGTGAACCAGTAGTTATCTATTGTGATAACTCTGCAGCTATTGACATGTCGAAGAATCTGGTATTTCACTCTAAGACTAAGTGTATATAAATAAAGTACAACTTTTTTAAGGACAAGGTAGAAGGAAAGGAAGTCAAATTGGTTTATGTGAACACTAAAGAACAGATTGCAGATATATTTACTAAACCGCTATCTAAGGAATCATTTGAGTATATGAGAGACAAGTTAGGGGTTTCTGCCCCTCCGATAGAGACTTGATTGATACAGTTTGTCATCAGTCCAACATGCATTATCAGATATATTATTCATTCCGGCACTGATGAGTGGTGCTACTACTCAGGGGGAGTAGTCAGCTTTGAGATATAGAGATTTATATTCTTGCTTTGATATTTTTGTTAGATTTATGGCATTGATGTCAAAGGAGGAGAGATATTGATGTAAAAAATAAGAAAAGGAGTTGTATACATTTGGGGGAGAGTTATTGATATTCAGGAGATTGTTGATTTTCTTCCACAGGGGAGACTTGTTTGGCATTTCTTCCATCAATGTCAAAGGGGGAGATTGTTGGCATTATTGGATGAATTGATTATGTGTTGCATTGATGTTTTGTCATTGATGTCAATACTAGCTATTATGGTTTGTTACAAATAGACAGGTTTTGGTTGCCGGTAGAAGATCTAGTGTTACCAACAAAAGGGACTATCTGTTGGACACTTCCGGCATGTTTGGATCTATGGAATATGAATGGTTACATGTGGTATGTGATTCTGGAGCATGTCTTTCTTAGATGGTATTGACTTGGTAATCGTATGCTATCATACACTCTAGTAAACCCTTACCGACACTAGTTTAAGGATTTACTGCCAGAGCTCTCACTGAGGAATCTTGACAAGATGCATAATTGGTGTTGGTGCAACTTCTACATGGATTTTAGGATGCTAAAGATGTTCTTTGATCATGCTTCAACTTCTTGAAGACATTTCTTTGGCATGGTTGTTAACATATTATAACACAATTGACTATGATTTGTGGTATCCCAAGAATGATGATTTCATGTTATGTTCTTATACTGATGTTGATTGGGTAGGTGATGTTGATGACTGGAAGAGTACCTCTTGTGGTGCATTCATTTTTAGGAACGAAGTTGGTTTCTTGGGAAAGTAAGAAGAAAGATAATATTTCTCTATCTACTGTAAAAGTCGAATACATTGTTGCTACTAGCAACTATACTCAGATAGTTTGGATGAAGAAAATACTCAAGGACATCAAAGTTGTTTATGATGAGCCTATTATTATAAATTGTGATAATTCAAGTGCTGGAATGAATAATATATGGTAATTTGATTGATCTATGGATTCTGGTATGAGGATTGGTTTTTTGGTGTTCAGTGTTGTAGTGTTCTAGTATTTTATTTGTTGTGCTCCTGAATGATTATATCCTAAGATACATATTTGGAAGAGTGTTTGGGATGTTCATGTGTATCTTCAATTCATATGGTTCATGATTTGGTGCTCCACAAGTTATCTTTCTAGTCCCAATTGTCATTGTTGAATATTCTTAAGTATTAGTGTGTTGATCGACGAAGATTTGATTAAGTGGTGTTGGTGTAACTATTTCAGATGATTTTAAAATTCTTTTTGGTGTTTCCTAATCTTTTCCTATTTGTTTTTCTGGCCTACATTGATCATTATGCACGTTATTGAAGATCTTATGGGTCTGGTGATTATCTCCATGTTATGCGATATTTTCGGTGGTCTAGTGTGTTGTGGATGATCTTGGTGATATTTCTAGTGGTGTTGCGTGTTCATTGATTTTATTTGGTTCCATGCTATGTTTTCATGGTATTGTATTGGTTTGGTGGTTGATTTATGTATCGCATGATGTAATTTTGTAATTAGGTCTTAAGGGTTGAGACAACCTTGTAGTCAAGGTTGATGATTTGTACAAATAGGTGTTATATTCATATAATTTGGGTATCGCTATTGTGTCTGTATTATCAAAGAGTGGTGTGTGTATGAAAAAGTGAATTCATCTTTTGGTGAGAAGTGTAGAGAAGAGAGTGTTGTAGGGAAGATAAATGTGCTTAACTAAAACTGTCATTAGGCATTTGGAGATGCTATTCTTTCCCTTCATCTAATCCAGATTGTTGTTTGATCTTTATAACACAGGGTTGTATCTCTTCTTATTTTTTATCTATGAGCTCTAGACAGTGTACCTAAATGCATGTGCATTCCCCATTATAATATTTTCACATACTACTGCAGAGTATCATCTTATTGTGGGTAGGTTCCCACTGTGGTTTTTCCCTTAACTAGGTTTTCGTTGTCAAAATCTTGGTGTTATATTTATTATTGTTATTGTGTTTATTTTTGTTCTTGCTACAGTTGATCAAATAAGTTGTTCTTAAATTGTTGGATCCGGTGAAAATTGATTCAACCCGCCACCCCCCCCCCCGCCAGCCCCCCTCTCAATTTTCCTTCATTATTGTTGCCAATAAATACCACTCTTCTTAAAATGGTATTATCCATTGATAAAGATTGTTTCCCGATGGAACCCAAAAATTTTAAACATTTTTAATTATATATTTTTCTAGGTGTGAACTTTTCATGTTTTTAAATATTGAATCTACACTAAAAAATTGTAATAGATCTTTTATCTCATTACAAAGAACTACAATCGATAATAGTTGGCCTTGATCAATTGTATTAAGATTTTTAAATGATCAATTATTTTATTTGAACTTCTATTCATTGACCTTGTACCAATATGACTATGTTGTTCACCATTAAATTTCAATATCTTCATATCTCTCTAGCTTCATTTTCTCTAATATTTAAATCAGCCTCAACTTTTGCTTTAGTTTTTGTATGTTGAGCCCCTACACAAAAAAAAATTCATATATATACAAGAGAGGAATTTTCAATATTTAACAACTTATCAATATATTTTAAAGAGCCACTGTAACAAATTACTAAAAATAATGTGCATGAAGTAACTAATAAATGACCATGACGTATTGGGCCATGCAAACCTTAAATTTTACACATGAACATAAAATAGAGTTACCAACAAGATAACTTGAAAATAAAAAATAATTTCTTGCAATGTCTCCTTCTATCCAGTAACAATAAGATGCACTCAAAAAGTTTATGGCAGTCACATATAATTGCATACATGAACTCAATAGATAAGGTTATATAAATTTAACAATAAACATTTTTTTTATTCCTCGAGAGATTGAAATGTATCATTCTTAAATCTATGATAAATAATTTAAATTTATCAAGAGTGTAAGTTAGATAAGTAGCAAGTAGAACACATAAACTGAAGAATCATATATGTTTAATGTACAAATGATCATGTTTGTAAGATCTAGGAGTCTATTTATCTCTAGGCAATGATAACCTAGATATTTTAAAATAAATTACTAGAAAGTCTTACATGCGTGCCCATTGAGTACATGATTGATGATCTATATAGAAAGAATAAATAATTTGTAACCTTGAGTTCATTAAGGAAAATGATCTATATAAATATATAAAGCACAAGGATGCAATACGAAGACATTATGTATTTATAAATATAGCATAAGTTGGTGATCTTTCGTGGCATGTCATTTATATGTGATGTTTATATCAAGAACATCATTTATGTGTAATGGGATCTTGATCGAAACCATCACATAATTTATATTTGGTAAAATAAAAAACTTCACAAAGATCTAGATAAACCCTATATAAAGAAGCTTAGGTTTTAAAAATGTACATAGGATGTAATATTAGCTCACCAAATGTTTAAAGGATATTGTAACCTTTTCTTAGCTTAATATAGGATTTAATTTTTTAATAAGATACATACACGTACAGGGATAGAGGGGGAAAGAATATATCAAGGTGTGGAGGGAGTGAGACAAAGAGATAAAGAGGATGGGTGAGACATTGAAGATCTAGAGTTAGGTGGAGAGAGACATAGATTACTTTAGTGGCAAATTTTTCACATTGGCGACCTAGGAAATGGCGAATATTTTGTACCAATTGGGGGTGGCCATGTCACCAAAACATTATCAATTTCTGTCAAATTCACGGCCCGGTCGCCATATGTTTTATGTAATTAAATGTTTCTATGTGAGGATTTAGCCAATACAATATACGGTGGACACATGGTAATTTTAATTTTTCGCCTACACTCTCCGAGGTTGCCTTAATAGACGACCATAATTTGCCTATAGGCATATGAAGATTTGTTAGCCAAGAGGACCCAATTCGCCCGACATTTTGCTGATGCGTGTCTCCATTCACACCAAATCTCACCAACTATATTGTATTTGCCAATTATTTGGACTACCCATAATCGCCTCAAAAATTACATAAGTCATGTTATAGTTATGCGAGATTCACCAAATATTTGTATACCATATAAAATTCCCATGAAAGTCGCCATATAAGGATTAGTATAAATACATTCAAAGATCAGACCTATCTCTACACAGTCTGGTGGGTTCTAGGCTCTGAATTCAGATCAATAGCGAAGTTTTAGACCAAGGAAATTCATTGCTATTGATTGCATTGGCAACTGCTAGTGACCTAAAGGTGAGCGATCATATTTTTGAAGTGTTATAATACTATTATGAATTGATCTATATCTGTTTGTGTTGGTAATATTGCATTATAACAGACAATGAAAGATTGTTGGCATTTCAATAAGGATATTGAGAAGGTTGTTGATGATTATGGATATAACTGATGAAAAATGTTTACTGTCTTGATATTATTATTTTGTCATTGATGTCAAGAAATTGATTTTCTAATTCAGTATGATGTTGCCATATCTTGAGAAGTATGATTTGAAGAATATAAAGAAGTCGGTAAAAGACACAAGAAAGAATATGATGAATAAGGTATTCAATGGGCAACTATTACCAAGTCAGACAATGATGAGATCATGATGTTTAGATTGCATTAACATCATACATTTGTTGTAAGTTGTAAGGTTAATACTATACTATGTTACCAAGAAAAGAACCTAGTCAATAAACCCTAAGGAACCTAATCGGTAAACCCTAAGGTTATCGCTATCGGTTAATGAAGGCGAAATGTCTACCAAGTGAAGTTTAGTATTTACCGAGTTGTTACCGAGTTGTAACCAAGCTATAACAGAATGCATTAAATGTTTGCATGCATTATTTAATGAAGGAAGCTGATGAGCTGGAACTGATTAAATGACTAGTATGTCATGCATGGAGTTTGTTAATGAATCTAAGGCAAAGGAAAGTCGGCATGAAGATCTACAGCTTAGATTGAACCGCAATACCCTAGCACAAGTTTCAAGGAATGTATGCAAGTTCTGAGGCAGGCTAAAACATTTTTCAGATCGAAAGATGCATTGAACCTGGACAAGATCGAAGATATGATGGCTATGATTGATCATGGGAAATGTGATCAAGGAGATTAAGCGGTTACCTAATTGTTTATAAATAGCAAACTATTGATAAACAATATATGTGAGCAAGTGTATGCACAGGGATGCTACATAGTGATTACTGAGCACAGAAGCTTGAAGACCTATTTGAATAATAGAGTATAGAAGCCCAGCAGATAGACAAGATTAGTTCTATGTCTAGATTGTATTGAACAAATATGAATCTACTTTAGCATTTCAGATATGAAGTTGGAGATAGATTTTTATTACTGTTATTTTGTGAAAGTGATAGAAAATCTCTTAACCGAGTGGACTTAACAGTCTTATTTGTAAAACCCTCTAGCAAGGTGACATTCTGATTGAGTGTTTGAAATCATTTACCAAGGTCACTTCTAACAAGGTGAAGATCCTAGTAGATCTGAGGGAAATCCCTTAACTGGGTCACATCTAGCAATGTGTTTGTAATCTTTAACAGGATTTGCTTTTAACTGAGCATACTCTAGAAGAGTATATTTCTTAGTGGGTCCGAAATCCCACAGTGGTTTTTCCCTATTTGGGTTTCCCCGTTAAATCTGGTGTTATGAGGTTTATGATGTTTATATGCTTTTGAGTTTGCATGTTTAACAATTTTGGTTATATTATTGAAATATATGTTACTGAGGTTAAATCTGATGTTTTCATGAAAGATTAAGTTTGTATGATTCACCCCCCCTCTCATCTTGTTGGCTATTGGATCTGTATTTACATTAAGTACCAGAACTATCAATTGGTATCAGAACTTTGGACTCCGGAAGAAGAAAAAGTTTAAAGGCACTTGAGTTAAAGATTCAAAGATGTATAAGAGGGATGCACAGAAGCTGAATAAGTCAAGTTTCTCTACATGGCAGAAAAGGGTGAAGCTGCACCTATCAGGAGTTGGAGAATATGCTATATATTATCTGGAGAATGATTTCATTCCACCGAGCCCCTATCCATTGACTATGGAAGAGATAAAAGCAAAGCAAGAACATATCCAAGCAATGATTGAAATAACATCTACATTGACTGATTCAGAGTTTAATGATCTAGAAGGCTGCAATGATGCAAAGGCAATGTAGGATAAGCTCATATCAGTATATGGAGGAGATGAACATGTTCAAAGAGCAAAAGTAGATAGTCTAAGAGGACAACTTGAATCTATGAGGATAAATGAAGGTGAGAACATAACACAGTACAGTACAAGACTAAAGGAGATTGTCAATCAAATCAAAGGAGCAGGTGGAACTATTGAAGAAAAAGACATAACAAGTAAGTTGTTGAGAACCCTTCTACCAGCTTATGCAATTCGAGTCTTTGCAATCAATGAATTGAGGTCTGTACCTAATATGCCAATTTCTTTAGATGCTACTATTGGTAAGCTACATGCATTTGAGTTAAGTAACTTTGATAACAATGGATCTTCGGTAAATAAAGTTGAATCTGCATTTAGTTCTTTTCATCTTGACGAATCTAATGATTTAATGAAAGAAAGTATAAGTACTCTGAAGGAGATCACAGTGGAGAAAGTGAAAGATTTCGTAAGAACATGGAAGAAGTACACAAACTGTATGAGGAAATCAGAAAGCAAGAAGAGTTTGAAGCACTATTAGCCAAAAGGTTACCGAGAGGCAAAGGTAAGTATAAAGGAAAACTACCTTTGAAATGTTTCAATTATGATAAAATTGGACATATGGCTTCTAACTGTCCTGACAAAGAATCTAATGAAAAGAGAGATTACCGAGATGATAGGCAGAAAGATAATCATTACAGAGGACACCGAGATTTCAGAAGAGATAAGAAGACATGCCTAATAGCTGATGAAGAATCTAATGATGCTAAATCAAATGAAACTGATACAAAGGAAGTAGTTTATGTGGCTATTAAAGATGGATCAGATGAAGAAAGGTATGAAGAAAAAGCGCTACTATCTCATATAAGTAAAAATGATTCTTGGATCATAGATAGTGGATGTTCACATCATATGACAGGAGATAAACACAAGTTTGTTATGTTAGAAGATTATGGTGGAGGCTATGTTAGATTTGGTAATAATGCACCATGTCTAGTGAAAGGTAAAGGATCCATAACACTTCTTGACAATGCAAGATGCAATGATGTTTATTGTGTTGAAGGTTTGAAATACAATTTGTTGAGTGTAGCACAGCTAAACAACATAGGTTACCTAATAGAATTTCAGAATGGAATTGTCAAAGTTCATGACAAGCATGGAAAGTTAGCTGCTACCAGGACACAAACAAAAGGTAACACATTTCACCTTGACTCAACTCGGAATAAGTGTTTATATGCAAAGATAGATGATACCCAGTTATGGCATAAAAGGTTTTTTCATGTAAATTTTGATAATTTGATCAAAATAAGTAAGAAGCACCGAGTAAGAGGTCTACCGAGTCTTGAAAGGCCTGAGAATGCTATGTGCCAAGGATGCCAGATGGGTAAGATGACAAGATCCAGCTTTTCAAGTAAGTCCTACACTTCTAAGGGAATTTTAGATCTAGTGCACACTGATCTTTGTAGTCTTATGAAAGTTCAAAGTTATTATGGTGATAAATATTTCATATTATTTGTGGATGATTATTCAAGGATGATGTCAGTAATGTTTTCAAAAGAAAAATCAGAAGCTTTTCAAATGTTTAAATGGTATAAGGCAAGAGTTGAAAATGAAATAGGAAGACAGCTGAAATGTCTCAGATCAGATAGAGGAGGAGAGTTCACATCTGATGAGTTCAACCTATTTTGCAATGATCATGGTATTAAAAGACAAGTCTCTGCACCAAGAACTCCACAGGAGAATGGAATAGCTAAGAGAAGAAACAGATCTATTGTGGATTGTGCTAGAACACTGATGATTGAAAAGAAGGTGCCACAAACATTTTGGAGAGAAGCAATAAGCACAACAGTTTACACCTTGAACCGAGTACAATTGAAGAAAGGTACTTTGAAGACACCATATGAAATCTGGTATGATAAGAAACCTAATGTAAGTTATTTTAAAATCTTTGGAAGTAGATGCTATGTTCACAAAGATGATAGAAATGGCAAGTTTGATCAAAAAAGTGAAGAAGGAACATTTCTAGGTTATTCTTCTAGAAGCAAAGCATTTAAATGTTTGATCAAATCATCTAACAAAATAGTAGAAAGTGCAAATGTGAAAATTGATGAATTTGCAGAAAGAAATGATGAAGGAAATTCCAAGGAATTAGAAGACTATGATGAATTTGTCATATTCAACCGAGAAGTCTTACCGAGAAGACTGTTGAAGAAAATGAAGAGAATATTCAGTTACTGAGTGATGAAGAAGATCATATAGAGCCTACCGAGCCTATATTAGACAAGTATGTTAGAAGACATCATGCACCAGGTCAGATTATAGGAGATAAGGATGATCCAGTGATGACAAGGAACAAACTGAGACAGAACACATGTTTGATATCTGAATTTGAACCAAGAATAGTGAAAGAGGCATTTAACAGTGAAGATTGGATAAATGCTATGACAGAAGAGATTGATCAAATAAAGAAGAATGACACATGGACACTAATCCCAAGACCAAAGGACAAAAATGTAATCAATACAAAGTGGATTTTCAGAAACAAGCTAAATGAAAAAGGAGAGGTCATTTGAAACAAAGCAAGACTAGTTTGCAAAGGTTATGCTCAAGAAGAAGAAATTGATTATGGTGAAACTTTTGCACCTATTGCTAGACCTGAAGGAGTGAGAACATTGTTGGCATATGTTGCTTTCAAAAACTTCAAGGTATATCAAATGGATGTCAAATCTGCATTTCTGAATGGAATATTAGAAGAAGTTTATATTGAACAACCTGAAGGATTTGTTGAAGATAAGAATAAAGATCGGGTATGTAAATTGAACAAAGCTCTATATGGTTTGAAACAAGCACCTAGAGCATGGTATGAAAGATTGCACTCTTATTTGATTAAGATTGGTTTTACAAGGACAAGTGAGAAGAGTAATATGTACATGGAGAATGATGAAAATGGAATACTGATCTCAGCCATATTTGTTGATGATATTATATTTTGTGGAAATGACTCTTTATGCAAGAACTTTGGAAATGAAATGAGCAAAGAATTTGAGATGTCATTAATTGGTGAGATAAAGTATTTTATAGGTTTACAGATACTGCAAATGAAAAATGAGATTTTCATTACTCAATCCAAGTACATAAAGGAAATCTTGAAGAAATTTGGAATGGAGGATTCAAAACCAGTAAGTACTCCTATGACTACCAATTGTAAATTATCAAAGAATGATGAATCTGAATCTGTTGATGAGACACTCTAACGATCTATGATTGGAAAATTGCAATATGTTGTTCACAACAGACCAGATATAGCACATGCAATAGGTATAGTTGCAAGATTTTTTGCAGATCCTAAGGAAACACACATGACAGCAATCAAAAGAATTTTTAGATACTTGAAAGGCACAGAGGATTATGGCTTAGTATATCAGAAAGGAAATGATTTTAATTTAAAAGTATATACTGATGCTGATTGGGCAAGCAACATTGATGACAAAAAAAGCACAAGTGGAGGAGCTTTCTTTTTAGGAGAAAGACTAGTGAGTTGGCTTGGCAAGAAACAAGGATGTGTTTCACAGTCAATAGTAGAAGCTGAATACGTTGCTGCAACATTGAATTGTACCAACATTGCATGGATCAAACAACTGTTGGAAGGTATAAATGAGAAAGTTACTGAGCCAGTAACTATATTCTGTGACAATACTAGTGCCATTAATATTTCAAAGAATCTTGTTATGCACTCTAAGACAAAGCACATCTCTATCAAATATCATTATCTTAGAGAAGAAGCTCAAGAGAAGAAAGTGGCATTGGAGTATGTTAGCACAAAGGAACAAATAGCTGATATCTTCACCAAGCCACTACCAAGGGACACTTTTGAATATCTCGGAAGTAAGCTAGGGGTCCTACCTCTATCTTCTACTCATTGACCGAGTTTAGTGAAAGCATCAATCCAATGACTCTATCGAATATCTTTTAGGAGTTGATGCTGATTTACACACTTTAGGATGTTTTCTAAAGGTGTACAGGAATGATTACAGGAAACAATACAGGGAACAGGAATTGAAGACAAAATGCTCTAACTGAGATTGAATTGATACACAACAACAGGAAATCACTTCATACAGAAAGAAATTATGTTTTAGTTCTTTACTTTTTGGCATTGTTGTCAAAGGGGGAGAAGACTAATATCAAGGGAGAAGAGAAAACTAAGAAGACTGAAGAAAACAGGAGAAGTCTAATGTATGGGGGAGAGCATTTCAGCATTTCAAAATCACAGCAATCTGAATCTTTTAAGGTCAAATCAATTGGTTTTGCCATCAATGCCAAAGGGGGAGATTGTTGGCAATATTGCATTATAATAGGCAATGAAAGATTATTGGCATTTCAATAAGGATATTGAGAAGGTTGTTGATGATTATGGATATAATTGATGAAAGATGTTTATTGTCTTGATATTATTATTTTGTCATTGATGTCAAGAAATTGATTTTCTAATTTAGTATGATGTTGCCATATCTTGAGAAGTATGATTTGAAGAATATAAAGAAGTCACAAGAAAGAATATGATGAATAAGGTATTCAATGGGAAACTATTACCAAGCCAGACAATGATGAGATCATGATGTTTAGATTGCATTAACATCATACATATGTTGTAAGTTGTAAGGTTAATACTATACTATGTTACCAAGCAAAGAACCTAGTCGGTAAACCCTAAGGAACCTAGTCGGTAAACCCTAAGGTTATCACTATTGGTTAATGAAGGCAGAATGTCTATCGAGTGAAGTTTAGTATTTACCAAGTTGTTACCGAGTTGTAACCGAGCTATAACAGAATGCATTAAATGTTTGCATGCGTTATTTAATGAAGGAAGCTGATGAGCTGGAAGTGATTAAATGATTGGTATGTTGTGCATGGAGTTTGTTAATGAATCTAAGGCAAAGGAAAGTCAGCATGAAGATCTACAACTCAGATTGAACCGCAATACCCTAGCACAAGTTCCAAGGAATGTATACAAGTTTCAAGGTCGGGTAAAATGTTTTCAAATCGAAAGATGCATTGAACCTAGACAAGATCGAAGATCTGATGGCTATGATTGATCATGGGAAATGTGATCAAGGAGATTAAGCGGTTACCTAATTGTTTATAAATAGGAAACTGTTGATAAACAATGTATGCGGGCAAGTGTATGCATAGGGATGCTACATAGTGATTACTGAGCACAGAAGCTTGAAGACCTGTTTGAATAACAGAGTATAGAAGCCCAGCAGATAGACAAGATTAGTTCTATGTCTAGATTGTATTGAACACATATGAATCTACTTTAGCATTTTACATGTGAAGTTGCAGATAGATTTTTATTACTGTTATTTTGTGAAAGTGATAGAAAATCTCTTAAACTAAGTGGACTTAATAGTCTTATTTGTAAAACCCTCTAGCAAGGTGTAATTCTGATTGAGTGTTTGAAATCCTTTAACAAGGTCACTTCTAACAAGGTGAAGATCCTAACAGATCTAAGGGAAATCCCTTAACCGGGTCACATCTAGCAATGTGTTTGTAATCTTTAACAGGATTTGCTTTTAACCAAGCATACTCTAGAAGAGTATATTTCTTAGTGGGTCCGAAATCCCACAGTTATTTTTCCCTATTTGGGTTTCCATGTTAAATATGGTGTTATGAGGTTTATGATGTTTATATGCTTTTGAGTTTGCATGTTTAACAGTTTTGGTTATATTACTAAAATATATGTTACCGAGGTTGAATCTGATGTTTTCATGAAATATTAAGTTTGTATGATTCACCCCCCCTGCCTCTCATCTTGTTGGCTATTGGATCTATACTTACATTAAGTATTAGAACTATCAGTTTGCATTGTTGAGTTCATTCTTATTCAGTGGGGGCCCGTCAGTGCCAAGTGGTTAGCCAAGAGATTCAGACCTTAGACATCTATATTGTAGGTCACAGGGCCAATGAAACATATATTATACTTTATAGTCTATTATTTCTTCTTCAACAAATTGATATTTTTTTGGCAGCCTTTATTTCATTGGAGATGTCGAATAAGAAGAAGGGTAGGAAACCTAAATGTGGGGAAGGCCATGAGAGGCCAACAAAACATAGAACGTTGTCTTCGTACTTTGGCTTTGGAAAATATTGTGGTGAAAATCAGGAAGGTACATCATCACAAGTACAAGTACAAAATTCACAACCTAGACCACATGTTGAAGATAGCGATGAACTTGATATCTCAAATCAGGATGATCTTGAAGAAGATTATTTGGTAGATGCCCAAGTTAGCCAAAATGATATAATTGACTTGGGTGATAATGCCATTGATGATAATGCACGGAAGCGGAAAAGAAAAGCCAGATCAAAAAAGGATCAAGCACAATAAAAAGGATCAGGAGTGGGATATGTCAGTGAGGAATTTTCAAATTATTGGGCATCAAAGTATCCATTCATTAAACTAGTGAAAAATTCAATTGAAGGCGAGCCTCCAATAGAATGTAGGTGTAAGATTTTCACTTGGAAACATAACAAGGAAATTAGGTTACAACTAAAATTTGACACCATAGAAAAGCATATGGGTAAAGTTTATGAAAAACAAATGATGGAGTTGAAAAATTAGTGATAAGATGGAAAACAAAGGAGGAATATAAGAATGTGAGGAATGCCTAAGAGTATTATTTTCATGAGAAAATATAGACGAAGCCCATTGAAGTTAAAGATTCTATTGAAGCTAGTTTTGGAAAAGCAATGCAAATAGAACAACTGGGAAATGTTGTTCAGTTAAGTGTTGTTTTTTATATTTTGAGCAGAGGGCATGCTATGACAGATTTCCCATCAATTAGTGGTTTATTACACTTTTTGAAAGTTCCTAACTATCCTAATTTTTATTGGTCAGTAAATAGTGTTGGCATTGCAAACTCAAATGAGAATTGTAGGTGATTGAAGGTATTGCCACTGATGGAAACCTTACAATATTATGGCACCGGAAGGCATCGACACCGACAGACTCTACATTGGTAGATAGTTCACCGACAGCAACATGAATGTTTATCGGCACCCTAGCTGACAAGATTTTGTTTATTGTATATTGTATTTAACTGTAGTATCTTTTTGTAAGCTGACATGGCATATTGTAATAAGACTCATACAAGTATGAGATCTTGTAGATCATTTAGAAGAGAGACATGATATGATGGACATATAGAGCGAATATTAAGGCATATTTTGGAGTAAGGTTTATGGTTATTGTATGAGCTTCAACCGGTACTGAACCTGGCATAGCAGATGCTTTTTGTAGCAGTACATTACATTGGATTTCTATAATCCACTTTTGTAAGTCAGTGAGACTTCCTTTTGTATTTGAGTAGTGAGCTCTAGGTAGTTGGCCTTCCTGCATGTGTAGACACACACTATTGTAAGTAATATCCATTCATTGGCCAGTGAGTGAATATTGTGGGTCTCAAATCCCACTGAGGTTTTTCCCACACCGGGTTTACTCGCCAAAAATCTTGTGTTATGGTGTGCTTTCTATGTTGTGTTTATTGTTCATATTTACTGCATTAATTCTTCTTTACCGATACACTATTTTGGAATGCAAATTAATTAATAGTAAGAAAATATGTTAACCGGTTAGATACTGATTCACCCCCCCCCCCCTCTCAGTATCTTTGAGAATCCTAAAAATCGGTATTAGAGCCTGGTCCTCTATTTTCAAAAGCCTAATAGCTTGAGGGAGATTCAGGCACCGGTATAGATGGAAAACTTGAGAAAGCAATTGGAAACAGCTCTTGCAGATTATGATGTAGAAAAGTTGAAAAATATCAAACTTGAAGATGATTTGAAGACTGCACAGGAATTCATGCAAGGACTTCAAGAGAATCTCACTATTGCTAGGAACAAAAGAGAACTTCATGAGAAGATACAGAGTGATGATGATGAGAAGGAAACTCTTTATGACCTTGTGAACAAGTTGAGGCAAGAAAATAGTACTATGAGGAATGAGATGCAAGATATGACTATGAGGTTTTGTAAAGACATTTAAGATAGAAAGAAGAATGAAGATGACTTGACTAGGAGAATCAATGATGCTGGAAATGAAAATACAAGACTTAGTCATGAAAATGATATGTTGAAGACAAATTTGATGCACACACAAAATGATAAAACTGAACTTATGAGACAGAAGGAAATATTGGAAAATGAGTTAGCTACTTGTTGGCGGTACATATAAAAATTTTCATTCTATATGTCGCTTTATTGAGTCATGTTGTCATCTAGTCCTTTGGTCGAGTCATTTGCTTTGAATTCCCCATGTAATCCAGTCTTTGCTGTTTTCTTTAAGTTTCACTGTGTTGAACCTTGAACCTTGAACTTGAACCTTTTTGGTTCAAGGTTCAAAGTTCAATGGTCATTGTATTAAAAGTTTTTCCTCCCACGCGGCTTTAAGTCTTCTTTAGTTTTTGTCAGTGTTTAGCATTGTTTGAACCTTGAACTTGAACCTTTTTGGTTCAATGTTCAAAGTTCAAGTTTTGTCATGTTTATGTTTTTGTGTCGCGATTGTTCCTCAAGGTTCAGAGTTCGATGTTTTGATTTCTTGGAGATCATGTGACTTTTCATGAGGTGGCAATGTGGATTTTAAGATATGATTAAAAGTGATAGAGAAAAGGAATATTCTTTCTTTAATGATTTGAAAGTTGTCATTTATAGCAAGTATGGCGTAGAAATCCGTATTTTCAGATATGAAGTGTCTTGTTATTAAATTCATGCTCGATTGTGATCATTTCAAAGTGATGATGCACGAGTGAAGAGTAATGATGACAATTTGTGGTAATCATGGGTAATATTTTCTCAGCTTTTTAAATTGAGCAGTTGTCTTGTCGAGATTGTCATTTGTGAATTATTTTTAAGAAGTTTTAGAGCAGGAAGAAAATAGACTGCGATAGGGGTTTTGCAGATGACAAAGGAAGGAAAGAAGCAGGCTAAGATTAAAGAAGAAAAACTTGACTCTGAAGCTGCACATTCCATTGGTGGCCAAGTGACTAGGTCAAGATATAAGAAGAATTTTCAGCCACCTACCACTCATCTCATTCTTGATTTGGATGCCGAGGAAGTACAGTGCGATATGGAAACCCCTGTTTTAGATGCTGACAAGGTCTTAACTGATTTAGATGCTACTATCCAGGATTCATAGGTGCTTGATATCTAGTCTAACATAGACAATGCTACATTATCACCTTCAGGAGGGCAATCTAAGGAACTAACTCTGGCTCTTAAATGGCTAAGTGATTCAATTACCAGGAAAACAAATGTGGTGCCTATTTCGGTGTTGATGGAAGATGTTGTGAGTAGATGCCTAGGAAGATCCAGGAAGCCTAAGCGGCTAAAAATGGAGACCGTGATTGGTTTTGATGAAGGCACAAAACATTGGACTGCAGACATTGCCAAACCTACATATGATAAGGATGCTACCATCACTTCAGAGGCTGATTATACCATTGAGCGAGTTGATTTGGGGGTAGGAACCATAGCAGTTGATGTGAAACATTTGGAGACTTCGACCAAACGGATTATCTACCGCCCTTGGAAGGATGAAAAGGATAAGGTAGAGTTGAAGAAGAATTTAGTGCAAATGGCTCAATATATTCATGCTCTGCAGAACAGGCCGCTGCCATTGTCCCAAGATTTGTGCCCTTTAGTTCAAAATCCCCTGGTAATCAGAAGTTCTTTGATGAGGTTCAACGAAACAAGATGATTGCAGAGATTTTCTCTGAGTGGCTCACATCGATTGTGCATCAAGGAACTAATTACATATCTGATTTAGTTTAGATTTTTAAAGATGCTAATGAAGTTACCAAGGAATTGGATGCTGACTTAATCTTGTGGAAAAAAGAAAAGACTAAATGGGTGGTGATTTCAAAGCAAATGCGCGACATTCAATGTTATGGCTTAATGAACTTTCTTATCGAAGGACAAGTGCTAGGGTTAAATGAAGATATAATGTTTATATGCAAGGAAAGCATAGAGTGGCATAGCCAAATCATTGAACAAGGTCATAGCGAATCCGCTAGTTTGCGAGGTGAACTAACAACCTTAAGAACGACCATGCAAAAGGATTTGCGTTGCGTAGATGTCCAGTTGCTTAAAGAGGATAGTCAAACTTTGGAAGATATAGTAGAAATGATCAATCAATTTAGCAACCACATTAAACAAATTAAAGTGGAGAAATCCTTGGCTGTGGAATATTTTACAAGGATTTCCAAATTGGAGTCAATGCTCACAGTTCGTCTAGATCACTTGGATTCACATAGAGACAAAGTACAGATGGTAAAGAGGAAGAAAGAAATCTAGAAGAAAAGGGTAATACACATCAGCCTGTCACATGTAATAGTAATTTAGGAGTTCTCTAAGGTTCATTGAGAGTGGAGTGCGGAAAAAGCAGTTATGGTGTCTGTCCAAAATAACAGCCCGGGCAATCCGACCGAGATAGAATGAACAACATGACTAGTACTACTGGAAGTTGTTTGCTAGTGAGTCTAGTTGTTTTATAGTTTCAGTTATGTAGTTAGGGTAGTTTCTCATTAACTCTTTCGAGTTAATTTTACCTTTAGTTCAAACTATTGGTCTAGCGACCTATTTATGAGTTTTGTAATGACTTTGATGGGGTTCACTAAGTTTTTGAAAAACTATCTCTTTAATTTTGCTAAAAGACTTTGTGTCTGTGGAAGGTTGATGACCATCGATGAATGAAAATCAAAATGACAGTTATCTTTGACTTCGAATCTATGTGTTTGATGTTTGAAATTTGATTTCTGTAAGAATCTATTTCAAGAAAAGATTTGTTATAACTTTCTATGTGCATAGAAAATTATCAGTGAAATTCATCTTTTAAGCTTTTCATTTTGTTTTGGTGTACATGTGAAGTCTGTCGACTTTATACAAAGAGTTATATATGAATCAGTTCTTGCATTCATTTGGTGTTGACTGGTGAATGCAATCACCTTTCTGTGTTTTCTGGTGAAAAGTATAATATTGGTTGTGTGTAATTTGGAGCTAATTGAATATTTATTAAAGGGAGTTGTATCTTAATTCAGAGGTTAATCAATATAATGATTTTCTAACTGTTTGGTGAAATTTGTCTTTCATTTCCCGAGCTATAGGGTATAAAGATTAAATAAATCGTGAGAGACAAATCTATTTACCAAAACTACTGCAAATCAACACAAAGAAAAATTCAAGAAAAGTTCAAAAGAACTTGTAACATGCTGAAAAATCAGAGACCTAATGGACTTGGCTTTGAAGTTGGTGAAAGCTCCAATACTACAAACAATCATGATCACAGTAAACCAGTAAGACAACCTAATGCTTATAAATTTAATGGGAAAGTATTTAACTTTAACAAGTATGGTCATACAGGAAAATTAGTGTAGATCTAGAAACTATCAGAACACTAATACACCCACCAGTCAATGTTCCAAATGCAATAAAATTGGTCATAATTCTGAAAATTGTAGAATGAATGTAAGATGTTATGTTTGTGGAAGATTTAAACACCTATCTAATCAATGTAGAATACATACCGGCATAGGATATGGAAAGGCTATTCAAAAGAACAATGTGACATGTTATGCTTGTAACAAGATTGGACATATTGCAAAAAATTGTAGAAGGCATCACCGACAAATAACAAAGGACCCAGTTTGAAAGGCAAAGAGAAGGTTGATGAGGTAAAGAAAGAATTTTGAAAACAATGGACTAGAAAGAGAGATCAGAATGTTGATGAGACTATTCCTTCACCGGTAGAACAGAGTATTACTCCACCGGCAGAAGATTCTTCATCCAACTGAACTAAAACATTTTGGGGTATGGCATCAAATTGAAAATCATGCAAGTTTACCCTTGGTTGATGGTGAGAAGATGAACTTCTTCTTTACTGGCAGATGTGTTGTTTCACTTGACCGACATGCATTTATTGTGGTAGTTCAAGGTAAAGACATTATAAATCAGTGTTTTTTACTCTTTTTATTCACCGAGCATTCAAATTTCCTAAGAGTGTGAAAAATCTGAGTGAAGGCATACACAATGATAAGTGAAGGAAAATATTTCAAGCATCCAAACCTAAAGGTAGAATAAGGTATTTATCAATGGCTTCCTCCTCTACTCCTGAATTCATTGCAAACCCTACTGTTATTGAAGTGGTTAAACGCCCTAGGCCCATATTCAAGATTATTCCTGAAGTAGCAAAACAAGATGATACCCTAGGTGTATTCTCTAAAATCCCTAAAGGAGTTGCATACGCAGAAGACCCAAGGATATACATACATTGCCATATTGAGGAGCTAGGTTCATATGAAATCATGAAAATGTACAAGAATGTGATTTGTGATGAAAATGAAACTGTGAAACCAAAACATAAGGTTATAGAAACCCTAGGCTTTGTGGAAATCCTTGACATTCTGGAATTCCCTAAGGAAGTTGTGAGGATTGTAATCGGTAGAGTTCATGGATAATTCTTTTGGTTAGACTCTAACCATAAGATCACAAGAGAAGTAGTTAGGGTTGTGACTGGCTTACCTTCCACGAGTAGCAGGCTAGATAAGACAAAGAAAGTTTCAAACAACATAGTAATGACTTTAACTGGTGCAACCTATGACAGCAGATCCCTAAGAATTAATGATGTGAAAGATGACAATGTTAGATTCATTAGCATGATCTTAGGATACAAAACGACAAATGCTAACCGACTGAACTCAGTTTCCAGTCTATGTATCAAGAGTCCATATGATATGGTTAACAATGATGCTAAAATAGATGTATGTGAGTGGTTGAAAGATGAGTTAATTGATAATTTGAAGAAAATCATAGGAGATAAGAAAGGTACTTTCAGATTTGTCAATCTTCTTGTATGCCTAATGCTATATCTTACTAAGGAGGTTCCTGATATAGGCAGGAAAGACTTTGGTTATGACATACCGATAGGTAAACAACTGTTGGATATCTTCACCGACATGGGAACGGACAGGGAAAACAAAATAACTAAGTATTTCCAAGCATTTAAGGATAAAATGAAAACTAAGGAAAGGTTACCTCAGAGTATTGTTGACAAATATCAAAAAGAAATTTGTTTTGTAATCAAGAAAGATGAAATTTGGATGGAGGCAGTTCCTCCTAAAACTGTTTGGGTGACATAAATAGGTTATGAGGCTGATGTGAACATTATTGAAACATATGCCAAAGCCCTACTTGAAGCCCCTAGAGAACTAGAGGAAAAAGTGTTTGGTAATGCTGAAACCATTGAAAGTGAAGTGCAAACACTGAAATAGAGAAAGAAAAGGGAGAAATATATCAGGAGTGCAACTAAACAGGTGAAAGAAATCAAAGAAAACATTATGAATATCATCGGTATTAAATAAAGTGACTTGGAAGGGTTACAACCGGAAGCTCACATCTCACCGGTTGGAACTTCATCAGAAAGTGAAATCCTAGCAGAATTTAAAAGAGTAGAAAGGAAAAGAAAACCTTCATCGGTACCCTCTCCTACACCTAAAAAGGTAAGAAAGAAACAACAAGTAGTGAGGCCCCTAGCAAATAAAATGACACCAAGGAAGAGAAAAGAAAAATAGGTCATCTCTCCTCTTGTCAATCTATTGAATGAAACAACAGATGATGTAAATTTATCAAATGTTAGTAAATTGTATGATACATTTACCAATAAAGAAAAGGAAAGCATAGAAAATAGAAACATCCTATACCTATATATCTATAAGAAAGTTTTGATAGAGGTTGTAGATGATTTGTCCTGTGATCTTTATAGGTGGCTAGATGCTAAAAGGCTAGCTATTATGGAGTTAGACAAGAAAATAAAAATTGAGAAGCTACAAGCTGTTCACCCTGTGAAATTAGTAGAATAAATTGATGAGTTGATAAGTGAAGCTAACACAACAATATTTTCTAGTGGTCAATAGCATGTAAGTCTAATGGCCGACAGAGTTAATGAGATCACAAAAGAGACAACTGATAATTGGGACATCTTATTTGTGGAAAAAGAAAAGCAAGAAGAACTAAAGAGACCAAAAACCTTCAAGGTTTACCAAAAGGATAAAGATAAGGAAAAAGGCAAGGTGGGTGGACTACCAAACATAAAAGTGATAGACAATTTGCCACCACCTTCTGTTACTCCACCAATTTAGTTAGATGCAACACCGGCTACTGAGGACGTGGAGACTCCACACAAGGATACAAATCCTGAATCAGAAATCTTGTACATAATGAACATTGATACTCAGGAGGTCAATATTATTGTTGATAAGGATAACATTGAGGTAAAGAAAGATGTGGCTACTAAGCCACCGACTAAAAAATGTTGAGGTAGAGACACAAACAGAGCATACAAAAGTACACTTGGATATTGGCATGGATACCAACAACACCATTAACACAAACATTGAAAAAATGATAGATGAGATACCGACTGCTGAAAATATAGAGAAGCCTACTAAGATATCGGTAGTGGACAGTGCAAAGGTACAAATAGAGAGATCGACAGTGGATACCACTGAGAAACTATCTAAAAAACCGGCAGTAGAGAGCACAGTGAAACCCACTAAGAAAAAAATAGAGAAAAAGGTTGAGTCACAAGTACATACAGAGACAGTGCCACTGACAATAGTTGAGAAGCCCAAACCTTTGCTGATAGAAATGCAAACACAAACTAACCCACCAGAGGTCGAGGCAAGCAGAGTGATTACTCACACCGGTAGCATGGAGATTGTTAAGCTAGTTGGACAGTCATCTGGTACTTCCATGACAGAATTTAGACAAACTAATGTGACTAAGGTATTATTAGATTCAATTAAGAAAATCATAGATTGTAATGTATTGGCATACAAGGCTATAGATGATACCATCCCCATTCTTAAATTTAATGCACCCATGTGCAATGTAGAAAATAAAGATTCTTTGAGTCAATTAGACACATTGTCTAAGTGCATCACCAACAACATATTGGCTATTGATCAAATAAATGAAAAGACATTTAAAGACAAAATGGATAAGGAAAAAGAGAAACTATTTGATGAGACAATAAATATGTGCATGGGACACATTGATACCCTCTTACCAGCACTGAATAAAACAATAATGGAGTTTAAGGAACTACACAGAGATACATGTAAGCCTAATCTTTTGACACTGGATATCGATAAGGATATCAACAAAGTACAAAAACAAATAAATGATATAGCTGACAATATAATTGGTTCATCATAACCAATATCAACTATAGAAGAGGAGATAGCTAGATTTAAGGAGAAACTTGAGAAGTTGGAAAAGGAAAGAATAAAAGGTAAGGCAAAAGAACTTAAATGTAGACTCGGTCCAAATCTTGATAACCTCATCTCTTTGAGGAAATAGATCTCAGAGGGACTTGTTCAGGGACAAAAGACACCAGAAGAGAAATGCATCACCTCATCGGTACAATTCAAAGAACAGAAGAAACATTGAAGGACAGTGACAGGTTCACTCAGAGCCTGAATCTTATATTAGCAGATTTATTCCAGATTGTAACCAACCGGTTACAAGGCTCTAGCTAATAACTGCACTCAGTTGACATTTTGATAGCCTTTTTCATTGATGTCAAAGGGGGAGTAGTAGAGAAGAGAAAAATCCAATGACTTAGAGATCATCTACTCAGGGGGAGCACACAGTTTTGGTAAGATTTTTGGACTTCAATTTTTGGATACAATTTTGAATTTTTCTCATGGATGTTGTCATCAATGCCAAAGGGGGAGATTGTTGTCATTGCACACTCCAATGAGAATTGTAGGTGATTGAAGGTATTGTCATTGATGGCAACCTTGCAATATTATGGCATCGACAGGCACAAGCACTGGCAGATAGTTCACTGGCAGCAATAAGAATGTTTACCGACACCCTAGCCGACGGGATTTTGTTTATTGTATATTGTATTTAATTGTACTATCTTTTTGTAAGCTGATATGGCATATTGTAATAAGAATCATATAAGTATGAGATCTTGTAGATCATTTAGAAGAGAGACATGACATGATGGACATATAGAGCGAATATTAAGGCAGATCTTGGAGTAAGGTTTATGGTTATTGTATGAGCTTCAACCAATATTGAACCTGGCATAACAAATGCTTTTTGTAGCAGTACATTACATTGGATTTCCATAATCCACTTTTGTAAGTCAGTGAGACTTCCTTTTGTATTTGAGCAGTGAGCTCTAGGCAATTGGCCTTCCTATATGTGCAGGCACACACTATTGTAAGTAATATCCATTTATTGGCCAGTGAGTGAATATTGTGGGTCGTAAATCCCATCGAGGTTTTTCCCACACTGGGTTTCCTCACCAAAAATCTTGTGTTACGGTGTTCATTCTATGTTGTGTTTATTGTTCATATTTACTGCATTAATTCTTATTTATCGGTACACTGTTTTGGAATGCAAATTACTTAATAGGGTAAGAAAAATTGTTAACCGCTAGTTAGATACTGATTCCCCCCCCCCCCCCCCTCTCTCTATCTTTGAGAATCCTAACAAATAGTGGATAAGAATGGGCAAGTTGTCTTGCTGAGGTTGAAAAAGAAGATGTAAAGTAAAAAATAAGAGAGTCAAACTTTATTGCATTTTCTTTAGATGAAGTTACGGTAGTAGGCAATGCTTCATGGGTATGCATGCATGTTTATACTGTACATAATCATGCCCACGAACCTCATCTACTATCTGTTGCTAAAATGAAGGAGATTGCAACAACAAAAAATTTATTTCAACTAGTAAAGAGAAGTTTAATTAAATATGGAGGTGTGGATGACATGACGGTTGCCAAAAAATTGGTGTGTGTTGGAATAGATGGAGCTTTAGTAATGCAAGGTCACAGGAATAGTCTTTGTACAAAGATTGAAACTTCATTTGCATCGTACATTACTGCAATTCATTGCATGGCTCACTGAATGAATTTGGCTTTTGGAATTGTGACCAAGTATGCTTCGGTAAAAAAAAGAAATTTTAATCCGAGAGCTCTACTCACACTTCTTTCGAAATCCCAAGTGATTTATGGAAATTCAACACTTTGATGATGGAATAACTGATGGGAACAAGATTCTCAAGGATAATGATATCAGATGGATCTCTTTGGATGGTCCAATGCATCAATTTTTTTCAGAATATCCATCCTTGATCGGACTATTTCACATAACTCATGATGAATCAGAGCAACCAAAATTTTCAGACCTTCTTCGGAGGTTAAGTAATCTAGAAACACTCTTAACTTTAGCAGCTCTTCTACCCATGCTAGAGGAAATGAGGAATATTATGAAGGCTACCCAAAAAAGAGCTTTGTTTATTGCAAAATATGCTATGCTGCGTAAGATGGCATGCATGACCCTCGACAATCTCTATCAAAATCAACCAACACTATCTGATGAAAAATTTGTTAAGTGGAGGACACTCATAGATTTGAAAAATCCTGATAACTTTTTACAAATCAGTTTAAATAGGGAGGTATGTGCCAATGTATGGGGAGTTGAGATACCAATGCACTTCTATGTCATGATCGACCCTAAGGAACTAGGAAAGCGCCCTAGGAAGCAACTAGCAAGAGTTACAAGGGAATATTTTGGCAAGATTGTTGAGTTTGTAACTACTTCTGTGAAGAAAATTGCCTATGATCTTTCCTCATAGATTAGAAGTAGATTCCCTCCTGACAACCTACACGAAGCCATGTCTATTGTGTTTTCTCAATATTGGAGCCTCAACAGTGCAACTGATTTTCGAAGTAATCTACTGACTTTGATTAAATAATTTTGCATATCCAGAGTATTGAATGGAGTAACTATAAATGGAATATTAGACAAAACTCATCTTAGAGAGAAATCATCTCATTTTGCATACACTATGAGGGAACAATATGGCAGAATGGAGAACCTCTACGAAGAGGGATCAACAACAAGGCTTTGGAAATATATAGCTGAGAAAGAAGCGTTGCATGATTCAATTCCAAAGTATGAAGCTTGTTGATTCATGTCTTACCATGATATTGGGTTCAATGGAAGATAAGAGAGTTTTTTAGTTCTTTGGGGTTCCTAAAATCAAAGATAAGAAATAAACTAGGCAAAAATTTGGAAAATTGCTTGAGGCTCTATACATCTAGCTATGATGTCCACACTTTTCCTTACGATACGGCACTGCAAATCTGGAGGTCTAAATGTGAAAGAAGAGGTTTGGGCAACACTTCAAACCAAAATGCTAGTGGCACTATTGACTCATGTACTGGACCTACTGGTAGCATTGAGATTCAGTTCAACAAAGGTATGCAGACTCAAAGTGAAGAAAACACAGACAAGAATCAAGAAAGCTCTGAATTTGATGAGGATGAATGGCAACTGTAAAAGATTAGTATTTATTAATCTTATTATTGAATCTCATCATTCATATTATAAAAGAATATTATTATGGTGGATAACTTGATGATATTTTATGAGTCTGTCAACTTTTTGCAATTAGAATTTAATATTAATTGGTAATTGTATTTTTCAAATTTTTATTCCTAGATTTAAAATAGCATAATAAAGGACCATAATGAGTTTATTGATATAAAGATGTTTATTTAGACATGTTGGGAACATAGATTTTCATTAATTCTTTCAAAATATAGCCATATGATACAATTCATTCAATACACCACTCTGTGTGATTCTCCATGCAAAAGTCAATACAAAGTTTCAGAACCCTTTGCAAATGGCCCTGAATTCTCTTTTATAGAAACAAGGGAGCAACAACAACTTCAGATCGATTTGCAACATGTGAAGACTTAGCATAAATATCAATTACTAAGGCATCGAACATTGAATGTATCATCCCGAATGCCATAAGTATCACAAACTCAGCACAAATTTACATGGCCATCATAGGTTGGATTAGCAATTTAGCAATTTAACAACTTCTACATGTCTGATGTCTCTTGTTTAAAAAATAGAGTTCAAAATGAAATATTAATTCAAGCCATGAAAAATTAAATATAGATAATAGAAGTGCCCAAAACCTAGTAATCAGAAATAGAGAAATGTGAAAATGTTAAAACTTGGGAGAATTTGAGAATACAAATTAATAGGCTGAAGGTTTGCACTGTGCATCATAGATTCATAGGCTAAATTAGAAATAGTGAGTGCTGGTTTTTAATTGTTCATAAAACAAAGTTATTTCAAGCGATGCCAAATTCCAAACAGAAAAAACATAAAACCTTGAAATTAAGAGTAAAAGAAGAAAACTATGCAATACATACTATGATTCTTGAGATTTCTGTGCCAGTTTTTGTAGGGTGCTCCACTCTTCGTCTGATGGAAGGTCAATATTCTTTAAAGTATGGAAAGTCAACTGCAACTTCGTCAACAATCCATATTTAGAAGAGTGACTTGACATCACTGTTTCACCTAATACCGCATTCAGAGTTATAAATGGTTTGATGAATTCCAGAAATTTTTGGGGAGTTGTTTTCTTAGGAAGCAAGTCTAAATCAGACTTCATTTTTATCTCCATGTTTTTTTTGTAAGCTTCTTTTCCAATGAATTTATTTGATGGGTCAACGGTCTTAAGCAAACCAAGTTTAATCAAATTTAGTTGTCTTTTCTTGCAGCTTCAATATCTTTTTGCCACAGTTATCCATAACTTCTAATGTTTCCCTTAGTTTCTGGCATTTTTGAAGGATAGATGATGTCTTAACTATGGCATTAATGCGGCTATTAATTTGCTTGGATGCCAAATAGTTGATACTGGTACTGTAGACTACTTGCAAAATCTATTTCGCCATATCAACTTTTGAATAAACATGTATGATCTTCTCAATGTGCCCTTTGATTTTCATATAAATTAATCTGAAACTTTCATTCAATTCAAACCATTCACACAAATTGTCACTCCTTTGCATTATTTGCCCCCAAATGTTTTCTTATATATACTTCATTGTATTTTTCATATTATCTTTCAATCTATCATTAGAAATTTTAATTTTATCATTTGCATTGTGCGGGTCTTCTTTCATTTGTGCACATTTTTTTCTTTCTTCCTCTACTTCCTCTTCCAAATATTTTTCTTTTTCCTTCTCATGATCCAATAGGTCCTGTATTTTTCTTATTTCGGTAGTAGGAGACTCATAAATTTTGTATAATTTTTGAAAAGTGGCTCTTTCATCATCAATTTTTATACTGCTTTTAGCCATTTTTTCACTCAAGTCCTTCAATTTTGCACCCATCTTTTCCTGCTCTGCAATTTCTATTGCAGAGCCTAAATTTTTTATCCTTTTCTATAAATCATTTCACTTGTTATTTGTTGCTTTCCTCTTTGATTTTTTGTTTGCTAGGTCTGCCTGCAACTTTTCTATTTGTTTCTCCAGATTATTTTTTTCTCTCTCCACCTTTAGCAGTGAAGTGTAGACCACTTCATTAGTCATTTTTGACACACTAATTTTGTCCACATTTTGTACTTTGGAAAAATCTATTTGGAGGGTGCTAACTTGAAATTCAAAGGGATCTCGTGATAATCCAACGAGTTCTCCGGGTAAAAAAAGACTACCTAGTCCATTTTCCCAATTTTTATTTTCGGACCTGTCGACATCTACAACTAAAACTTTCGATGTACCATGAATTCCATCATATCTTTGTGTGGGTCATATGTTAGAAATACCCTATTCCTTGCAGGTTGTTCTTCTAAAACTTCAGTCAGGGAAACCCTATGCAATGCTCTTTTTTTTTTCTTTATTTGCATTTGTTGTGTGTTCAAATTTTTTAGAGTAATCACGAAATTGAAAATCTAGGCTTGTTGAAGCAATTGAATGTTTGAAAGGTGAAATAGCAGAGGCTCCAGCTCCACCTATGAATATGGTTTTAACTAATGCATTACGAGGAGTACCAACAATCATTCTTGATTCTGTCCCACCATCACATGCATGTGTAGTTTTTATAGTCTTTTGAGGGGTCTATTTTGAAGCTGCAAATGATAGATTTTTAGTGGCAATGACACTTGATATAAGATTCTGAATAGTATGAGTATCTACCACTAGTGACCTCTTGCGAGAGATATTTTGTTGTTGCACTTGTCCAACACCAAGACAACTAGTATCAGTAATAGTACCCATGCCAACCCCACCAATTGTAGTGGCACTTGACTGAACACTAATAAGAATATTATCCTCAAATTCCCCACCAATGGCAGTGGCACTTGATTCACCACCAATGGGAATACCATGATGTGGTGGT
Source organism: Cryptomeria japonica (assembly GCF_030272615.1). Lineage (NCBI taxonomy): Eukaryota > Viridiplantae > Streptophyta > Pinopsida > Cupressales > Cupressaceae > Cryptomeria > Cryptomeria japonica. The sequence goes on along the minus strand of NC_081415.1, from coordinate 46,804,641 downwards.
GGTTGTGGATTTGAACTTGTAACAAATCTAGGTGGACCCTGAGGGTACTGAGTAGTACCTTTCTCTGATGAATCAATTCCAATGACTGGTTTAATAGGAGTTTTTGATTTTGAATCTAATGGAATTTGTACCTCAAGTGGATACCAAATGCCTTCTCCTCTGGGACCTAGACCACCACCTTCAAAACCCATTTTTTCCACAATGTTTTCCCCTTTCCTATATTTTTCTTTCATGGAATCATTGAATCCACCTAATATTTTAGGGACTTTAGTAGTTGTTGGAGTGAGCTCAACCTCATACTCATTTTCATTATCACTCCTATCATATGTTGTTGTGGGATGCTCCATATTCCACAATTTGATAAAATCTACATCCTCATCGATGGACTCAAATTATGCACTGGTCTTTGGTTCACCAAGATTCTTCCTCATAGTCCAAAAATTATTTATTTTGGTTTGAGTCCAATAACTATATTTACATTCTTGTAGAATTGTTTTGGGAATAGATTTGCTAGATGGATTAGCATATTTTTGGTAGAAATTGTAGGACCTCCTATTTTGGATGCCCTCCTTTGGTGTCTTATGTGTGTGCAATTCCATAATTTGTGATGACAATTCTTCTATTGAAATGTTATTATCAACGGAAATTTTCTCCATCTCTTTTTTTACCTCATCCCAGGAGTCCATGTTTCTAAGATTTTCTAGAAATGGTTTAATTTCATGTTGATATAACGCTGAAGAGTTCCCATTTTTCTTAAGCCTTTCTTGAACTACACCAATTGGATCATACTGCCAAAGACCCTCATCACCAAAGCTAAAAACTGTCAAAAAATAATGTGCCACATTGAATGCTTTTCTCTCAAATGTGAACCCTCCACATGAGAAAGGAAAGGAAGGAAATATGCTCTTCTTTTGCTGACCATGAAAGTGCCTATTTGTGCTCTCCAACTGTCATACATATTATAATGCAAATACCCTCTCTGTCACATGTATTGGAAGTCTATAGGGTTTTACTACTGATCCATAAAACCTTAACACAGTGTATTCTTCCAAGAATAACTAGTTAGCCAATTTTATTTGAATTCTGAGATGAATGCAATCTCTACAAGACACAGATAATCTAGGAATTGGAGTGATTATAATTTCATTATATATTTGTGCCAAAAAGAAGTCTACAAAATGGTTGTAGTCCTTTTTGTTATCTTGCATCCTTATCTTTGGTGTCCATTCATATATTGGACACTCTGTTCTATTTCGAGTCTTCTCATCAATCTTATAGTTGACAATGTGAAGATTTTTGATCTTGAATATTGCATGATACTTGGATAGAAGAAGATAGCACAAGTAGGATGAGAACCTAAATGTCTTATAGGAACCTTTTTTTATCATTAGTAATTATTTTTGCATGGATTGAACAACATTCTCAACAAAATTATATCTTACTGGTTGACTTACACAATGGATAATAAAAATCATTTCAAGAAGGCTAGCACCCACTTCCCTATCATTTTCCAATCCCAAACAAAATGTTAGCAAGGAAATAGTATCCCGAACCCATGGAACAAAAATGTTACAATCATAAGGAGGCTTATGATTCCGATCCAATGGAGTACCACACATTATTAGAGCTCTGATAAATGAATCTCTATGACTTGGATCGAGACTCTAATAATTATCTGTCAACTTTCTTAGGTCAATGTGGACGTTTGAGTTTTGTGCTTCAAACCCTAGGTTCAACAAACAAGCAAATTCTACCATGTTTATGGATAGAATTTCCTCTTTTGTATTTTTATTGACAATTGTTTTTTTATCTTCATCATAATTTTTGGCCCAGACCATGACAAATTCAGGGCAAAGGAATACTTCAAGTAACATCATGCTTCCCAATCTAGCATCCCATGATGCAATTTTATTTGTTCTTTGTTTTAACATTGTGTTGAAAATAATAAATTTTGTCCTGCTTGGATCTACCGCCTTATTAGAAAATTCATATCTAATATCTATGATACACTTTTCACCATGGATAGCAAGATCCTAAATATCATGGTATTCATCAGTGAGACCTAGTGTTTTAACCAGTTTGGTTAGGTCTATTCTTTTTCACTTGGCTTCCTGTTGAACTATTGCTTCCCGATTTCTCCATCGTTGTTATTGTTAATAATTCAAAATAATGCTAGATACAAGCTTGAAAATGCTAACCCTCAAATTGAACCATGAGATTAAAAAAGGTAAAAAATGTGGGATGTAGGTGTTCTAGATTTTACCCAAAATTTCTATTTCACTAGATTGGCGCAGACAGACTCTGTTGCAACTTGCATTCTTCAATCTAGTAGTTGTTTCTGAATCTCCCTTGATTTACTAGTTTTTCCATGAAATGAAATACGATTATAATTTATGAGTCACTTATTTTCAAAACACTGAAAAGGTTAAAAAATAAATACTTAAAGGGCAAAATTTCTAGAATCCTCTTATAATTTTAGAAATTATTATTAATATCTATTCGCCGCCGAAGGACAAAATATTCATTGCTTGAGTCTAAATTTTGAGGATAGTGGACACATCACCTGACTTGAGTGACGAGTCACTTTTCCGGACTATTTTTTAAGTCTTTTTATTCATTTTCAACTTCTGCCAGAAATAGAGCTTAATTATAGATAATTAAATGTAAAACGTTCAATTCATGGTCAAGTTCTCAAAAATGTGTTTACTTCCCACATTCAGGCAGAAATCAACCATAAGTCGTTGATTTGTGCTCATCCAACGGATGATGGTATCTGTTGTCACTTGTCATGGGTCCCATGACTTTTACCATTTTTTGGACACATCACCAGGCATGAGTCACTTTTTGAGAATGGTTTTGAAGACTTTTTAAGTGTTTTCAACTTCTGCCAAAATAGAGCTTATTAAATTTAATTAAGTATACAATTGCAAATTTAGAATTTTACTATACTTAATTAAATGTTTATCGTTTATGGCAGTCTTATGTTATAAGTTTGCAAAAAATGTTTATCGTTTATGGAAGTCTTCCATTAGAAGTTTGCAAAAAATATTTATTGTTCCCACACTTGGCCCGAAATACACCTCACGTCGTTGATTCGTGTTCATCCAACGAACGAAAGTACATAAATTTATAATGAATTAAATATATAATTTAGATATGTAATTTCAAAACTTGCATGATATTTCATTTTTTTTTATTGATAATTTTTGTATTTTATCACTTGAAAATAAAATATTACAAATGTGCAAGTATGGGTGGTATAGTAAAACAGTTCTGCTACCACAAAAAAAACCCCCAAGGGCCAAAACCACCATTCTCAACAAAAAATAGAACCCTACTACATGCAAAAAACCCAGAATTCCAATTCGGCATACCAAAATTTGTAGCAGACATACCCCCATACATACAAAGTTGGGCTTGGCCCTGAGGAGAAAATGAAGATGGAATAAAAAGATACAAATAGATTAACCAAGAAATGGTCTGTACTCTGGGTCATCATAGAATTCAGAGAACCACTTCATTGCTTGGGTAGTCTCGGGTCTCGGTCGCAACTCTTGACCCACCTTTGCACATGCCACTTCATGAAGAACTATTAAAACCTCATCACACTGCATCAACCTTGCAAACAACTTGAAGGCCTTCCACCCATGCCAAGAAAGAGCTCTGCATCTTTCCTCCAAATCATCATCAACCCATTGAATGAGTGGTAGCGGTGCCACCAGAGCAACCACCCCTGCCTTAGGAACAATGCCCACCTTTGGGACCAAATGAGCACACACTCTATCCAAATTTAATAGGTAGTGCCCATCAATTACAACTCTTAGGGCATTTTTTACTTTGTCCACCTCATCCCCAAATTGGAAACCCCAAGTGGCAATCAATGAATATGCCTCCATGTTTGTCCTATAGCAATGAACTACATGGAAATTTTCCTCTCCCAATAACATTTTCACACTCTCATACAACCGCTCATCCTTAAAGAAGAGCAAACCTTTCAGCCTCATGTCCGTAAATCATCCAAGAAATGGGACTAATTTCTTATCAGTATGGAAGGAGAAATTGGCTTCCATGCTGATTAGGAAACCCAAGGCAATGACAAATGCTACAAATGTAGACAATATGATACTAAGACATCTAATCCACCCAATATTTAAGCACCTCTCACTTAATTCTAATTTCTGACATCCAACGGCAGTGGTCGTCGATGTCAATCACAAACTCTGCCATCATTCCTCTGCATGCACTAGTTCAAAACTTCAACCGCATAATTTGTACGCACAAGCTGACATTAAAGCCACATAAAGGCTAAATGTTAACCATTCACTTTCCTAATAGTGATGTACGTACCATAGGTCCATAAGGAAATATTACTACATATCCATTGTAAGTTCCTGTGGGTCCCATTATACATCGATTTCTGCCACCCAAATGCCAAGTCACCTAACGCTTCATCGTCCCATTGGCCATAGCCTTTGTTTTGTGTCGGTATTCAATGTACATGTATCTAGTTAGTTGGAATATTTTTTAATATTAAGTTGGACTTTTAATTCACTTGTTTTTCATGAGATAAACATCTTTTTTTTTAATTTATTAAATTATAATCAATGATAATCAATGTAGAAATAATTACTCGAATGAACTGGATTTTTTTATATATATATATTAAATATAGAGGAAGAAGCATTACATAAAAAAGATCACAGTATTAAATTTATTTTCATTGTTTAACAAAATATTGAAATAACGCAGCTCATAGACATTGTGATCCTTATTGGATGTTATCACTTGTAGCCAATCCCTGACATTATGTTTTTCCAAATACTTCTTTGTCAAGCACTTCAAATATCTTTTAGAAAAGGTCATCTCAGAAGTGACACTAAGTTTGTTCTTTAACTTTAGAGAAGAAATTAGAATAAACCTACTATGTTTTTTATGGTGAAAATTAAATCTTATATCCACACAGATTAATAACTATTTAAGCTATTTCAAAACGTAATGATTATGCTAAGTCTCCTGCCATGGCATGATGGAAGCAAAAAATAATAAAATGAAAAAGAAAGTATTTTTATATCCATAAGGGGAAAACTGAAATGAACTAGAATTCGCAAAATTATCATTAATATATATGTTTCGCAAATTAACAATTTTTACATGTCTGAGTCCCTCAAAAAATTTAAAGCCAAAATGAGTGAGCCTATGATGTTACGAGGAAATAGCAAAAAAAACAAAACTACTAGGGGGTCAAGGCTAGGGCACAGTAGTGGACACATTCATGATTTACCCTAAGAATCTCACCCTCCCTCCATGTAAAATCCTTCATACATTATAAGCTATGAGAATTATTCAAGCCAACTGGAGTTTGGAAAGTCATCCAGGATGAACCATTTCCAGAGAAAGTCCTTACCAATTTGCGCCCATTTCCTATGACGCGTCAACTGCTCCACATTCAAGTTCAAAAGAAATGGTTGCTTGGCCACTGGCACTTTTTGGTCAGGGAGGAGAATCTTGGTTAATTCATTTGCACAAGGGATCCCCACCCCTACTTTTGCAAAGATGACAACAATAACGTCATTTCCAAGGAAGTCATCTTTAAACACCTTCCTTAATAAAATCAACATATCCACCTTGTCTCCTCTGAGGTACAGAAGAGATGCCAAGAACCGGGACATAACGTATGTGTTAACATGGTATCTATTTTCATTACGCAGAAATTCTTTGCCCAACACCATCCTCACAGCTTCATTAGTGAACATCCCAACCTCCTTGTAGACTGATTGGAGGGGTGGGTCTCTAACGGAGCCCAAAAAGGCCCTCTATCCTCTGCATAAATGCTTCTTAAGTAGATAGGAGTGTCCATCTTGAGAAACCAAATTACCAAATTAAACAACCTGAGCCTATAGACCTAACCCAGAGGCAGAATTTAAATACAGTGACCTTCAACGATTTATCTACCAAAGGCTAATTGAAGATGAAAAAAGTAGAGATCGTATATAAATGACTAAAGCTCTTGATTGTAATAATTCATTCTCTAACCGTATTAATTCTTTTAATTTTTTTTAAATCTTTTGTATATCTGTGCAAGTCTTTCCCATAAATGTACTAGTGTGTGAAATTGGAAACAACTATAAACCAGTACCAAGTACGACATTGTAAGTCACGGTGACAAAGTAGATTGCAGTTAGTGACTAGACATATATTAAATGACCAACATTATCGATCATGACATTTGATACGTTTTTGTTGAATCCAATTACATTTTGGGCACTTTCTATTGAACTACGTTCTCTTCATAAATTTGGGCCAAAATTAAACTTCAGCCATTGATCTACGATCATCAAATGGTTCAAAATCATTGATGGATTTTAGGTACATGTCTTCCTTCACGTGTCAAAGTGGCCACACTTATTGATACATCGTTCAAATTTTGGACTCAATGTGATGTACTAATGTGATGTGATGTGCCTTGTCTATTAATGACAATGAATTCATGAAATCTCCAATAAAATATATATTTTTCCATAAATAACAAAATATTAGCCAAATAAATTAAATAATTTTCAAGCTCACAGACATTGTGATCCTTATTGGATGCTATCACTTGCGGCCAATCCCTGACATTATATTTTTCTAAATACTTCTTTGTCAAGCACTTCAAATATCTCTTAGAAAAGGTCATCTCAGAAGTGACACTGAGTTTGTTCTTTAACTTTAGAGAAGAAATTAGAATAAACCTGCTACTTTTTATGGTGAAAATTAAATCTTATATCCACACAAATTAATAACTATTTAAGCTATTTCAAAATATAATGATTATGTTAAGTATCCTCCCATGGCATGATGGCAGCAAAAAATAATTAAATGAAAAAGAATTTTTTTTTATATCCATAAGAGGCAAACTGAAATGAACTGGAATTTGCAAAATTATCATTAATATATATATGTTCCAAAAATTTATAATTTTTACATGTCTGAGTCCCTCAAAAAATTTAAAGCCAAAATGAGTGAATCTGTGAGGTTAAGAGGAAATAGCTAAAAAAACAAAACTACTAGGGGGTCAGGGCTAGGGCATAGGTAGTGGACACATTCGTGATTTACCCTAAGAATCTCGCCTTCCCTTTATGTAGAATTCTTCAGACATTATAAGCTGTGAGAATTCTTCAAGCCAACTGTAGTTTGGAAAGTCATCCAGGAGGAACCATTTCCGGAGAAAGTCCCTAGCAATCCACACCCATTTTCTATGATGCGTCAACTGCTCCACATTCAGGTTCAAAAGAAATGGTTGCCTGGCCACTAACACTATTTGGTCAGGGAGGAGAATCTTGGTTAATTCATTCACCCAAGGGATCCCCACCCCTACTTCTGCAAAGATGACAACAGTAACTTCATCTCCAAGGAAGTCTTCTTTAAACACCTTACTTAATAACATCAACATATCCACCTTGTCTCCTCTAAGGTCCAAAAGAGATGCCAAGAACCGGGACGTAACGTTCGTGTTAATAGGGTATCTATTTTCATTACATAGAAAGTCTCCGCCCAACACCATCCTCACAGCCTCATTAGTGAACATCCCAACCTCCTTGCAGACTGATTGGAGGGTTGGGTCTCTAACAAAGCCCAAAAAGGCCCTCATGTCCTCTGCAAAAATTCGTTTCAAGCGGATAGGAGTGTACATCTTAAGAAATCAGGTTACCAAATTAAACAACTTGAGCCTATAGACCTAAACCAAAGGCAGAATTTAAATACCGTGAGCTCCGACGATTTATATACCAAAGGCTAATTGAAGATGAAAGAAGAAGAGATCGTATATAAATAGTTGAATCTCTTGATTGTAATAATTCCTTCTCTAACCATATTAATTACTTTAGATTTTTTTAAATCTTTCATATATCTCTACAAATCCTTCCCATAAATGCACTAGTGTGCGAAATTGGAAACAGCTATAAACCAGTACCAAGTACCAAATTGGAAGTCGTGGGGACAGAGTGGATTGCAATTAGTGACTACACATATATTAAATGACCAACATTATCGATCGTGGCATTTGATACGTGTCTATTGAATCCAATTCCATTCAGCACACTTTCTGCTGAACTATGTTCTCTTCAAAAATTTGGGACAAAATAAAACTCCAGCCATTGATCTACGATCATCGAATGGTTCAAAATTATTGATAGATTTTAGGCACATGTCACCCTTCACGTGTCAAATAGGTCACGCTTATCGATACATTGTGCAGAGTTTGGACTCAATGTGATGTACTGATGTGATGTGATGTGCCTTGTCTATTAATGACAATGAATTCATGAAATCGCCAATAAAATATATATTTTTCCATAAATAACAAAATATTAGCCAAACAAATTAAATAATTTTCAAGCGATGGATAAAAATCGCCAATACACTTAAATAATTTTTCCTTCGAACTAAATATTTTTGCCCATACAATTAAATATTGTTCCTTTAAACAAAAAGTTTTGGCCTCCTATAATATATATTTTCCCCACGGAACAAGGTATTATTCGCTAGAATTTTATGTAATTTTCGTACCCTAGAAAAAAATCGCCAATACAAAATAGTTTTTTTTCCTACTTAGAAAAACAATTTCGCCATCAATCTGAAAATTTCCCCCCAAAAATAATGTCTGATTTGCCAAGATTTTACACTTTTGTCCGGGCGATGGTTTCTTAAAGTTATCCTTGGAGAGAGAGGGAGATCAGTAGGTAGTGAGAGTTAGATAGAGGGGTAGGGATATATGGGGAGAGAGAGGGTTGGAGGGGGAGAGAGAAAGAGGTGAGAGAAATATTAGAGAGGGAAGGAAGCATGTAGGGATATATAAGGAGGGACAGATATGTAGATAGATCAGGAGGTGAGAAAAAAGTAGAGATGGAAGGAGGGAGTGAAAGGTAGGGGTAGAGATAGATTTTTAAAGAGGATTGGGGATAGAGAGATATTTTGGGGGAAGGGAGAGGTAGATAGAGATATATAAGGGATTATTAGGTGGATAGATAGATTTCTAGTTGATTAAAAATAGAGAAGAGATTAAGGAAGATGCACATGAGAGAAAGGGAGAAAGTTGGAGGGAATAGGATACATACAGAGTTAAAGAGGAGAGAGGTATAGGGACATAGGATGGAGAAATAGGTAGTGAGAGTTAGGTAGATAGAGATAGAGGGAGAAAGAGACATAATGAGAGAGAGAGAGGGATTTCATCTTAGAGAGGGAGAGGGTAGGAGAGAGAGAGAAGTTGGAGACAGAGGGAGAGACCTAAGAAGTGATATTTAAACCATAGTTGAGAGAGAGAGAGAGAGAGAGAGAGAGAGAAAGAGAGAGAGAGGTTGGTTTGTGTGTGTGTGTGTGTGTGTGTGTGTGTGTGTGTGTGTGTGTGTGTGTGTGTGTGTGTGTGTGTGTGTGTGTGTGTGAGAGAGAGAGAGAGAGAGAGAGAGAGAGGGAGAGGTGGCTAGTGATCTATTTAGGTAGATTAGGTAGAGGGGTGGGGATTATAGCCCAAAATGAGGAATGACATAAACTAAATGACATCTTTCTAGATGCAATAACTGTGTATATATTCAAGCATAAATCAACCTAGATTAAATGATTTTTTTTCCCACTAAAAGCTTATATTTTTGGAGCAATCTTAAATAGAAAAGAAAAGATGCATACCTTGTTTTGTTTATAATATCTTTGCATTCTTTCTTCACATAATTTTTGTGATGCATTTTCTCTTGAATGCTTTTCTTGGTCATATTTTGCCTTTTCCAATGTTTTAACCACTACACCAAATGTCCATTGACCTTAATATATCATTTTTTATGTACCTTTTGATTTTGTATAAAAAAAAATCACACCAAATAATTTATTTACCTATCAATCAAAATATTTTTAACATCCCCTTCTTATATTTTTTGCTCACATTTAATAATATTAGAACTTTAATTTTTCATTTAATACTAAAAAAAGTTATAGATAAAAATCAACTTAGTAACATATTTGACTAGAGAGTATCATTCATGTATATCAATTTTGTTTTTTAATATAAATAAGTGTAATATATTAACCATTGCGTAAATCTTTATAATACTTTAAAAATATACAAAAAAAATTTTATGAATATGTGCTTCAATTTCTACTAATTTGAAAATATATACACATATCCACAAAAAAAATGTGGGAACATAAGGTCACTCAAAATCAGGAAAGAAAGGTATCAAAAATAACAATAAATAACAAGAATTATGAATTTGATTTTGTGTACATTGAAAAATTATATGAATGACAAACCAAAGAATTGTATATTTATATTTCAGAAAAATAAATAGCTTAAACTTTTAATTAAAATATTTTGTTTTTTAGATTTTAAAAATATAAAGAATTTAAATTTCCAAAATTCTTGAAAATAACAAGAAGACTGTGTATTCCAAATTTCTTGGAAATAACAAGAAAAACTGTGTATGCAAACTAAACAAAAGCTGTACAAATATTTTATTTATTTACGTTCTTTTAAAATAACCTTGATAGTAAAATAAATTATGTATTCCAAAATGCTTCCCTCATAACATCAGACCTCCCAATCCAAACTAATCCAAAACTCTGAATAAACTACCATTTGACGCTAATTGATTCCATCAAGCTCGATAATAACAAATTAACAATGTTACTGATTTTGGAATATGCTATTATCTTTTTCTCACCCTCGAAGAGAACGCAGAAGCTATCTCTATTCTAAGAACAATCATCCTATAATTTTAAAATGACCCACTAAATAAGTCTTAAAAAAATTCTTGTAGGGAGGGCTGTGAATTCAGATATTAGTGTAGGAAAATGGCTGATCCAGTGTGTAGACAAGAGTTAGAGTCATCTAGAGAAGAAAATATGAGTGTGAGATTCAAAAGCACAAGGCAACTCCATTACTCCTTGGATGGCCAATATGGTGTTGCAGATGATGAAGAGGCCCAAGAACTTCCTAGTGATGACAGAAACAGAGCTTCCATTATTAAGGAATATGATCTTAAGGGTGGCAAAGTCATCATAAACAAAAATGTTGTCGATGGGTGTCATCTCAGATCCTTGGAGAGGCACGCACTCATTGAGGAAATGATCAAGGACGCAGAGAAAGATGATGAAAAGTTCCTTACGAAACTCAGGTGGAGGATAGACAAGTAAGTAATAATATTTTCCGTGTTTCTCTGAGCACAAGCTCACCCACAATTAGATTGATTGAGCTCTTTTGTTTACTGAAAGGTAATGGAGGAATTTCTTAAGGTAAGGGAAACGATACAGGTTAATATAATTATAGCCATCTCAGTACAAAACCGCCATGTATTCCAAAAGACAAGGGAAAGAAGAAACATCAAAGGAAATATTGGTGAAATTTTTTATTTTTTAATATTTTTTAAAAGAGTTGATATTTTATTTTAATAAAAAATTGTATGTTATGTTTTTCTTATTCTTAAGTAAGTTTCTAGAATAGATTGCGTGCAAGTTTTTCTATGGATCTAAAAACTCACACACAATCAGTTCCAGAAACTTGCTTAAGAATTCTATGGATCTAAACACTCACACACAATCAGTTCCAGAAACTTTCTTAAAAATTCTATGAATTATGAAAATTTTGACATATCATGAATGTTTTTCTTATTTTATTTATTATTCTGATTTTACTAATAAGTTGATAGAAGGCTAGAAAACTTTTTAAAAAATTAAATGAAAAATTAACAATATTTTTCATAAGAGATTTATTAACAAGAAAGTTAAAGGAGTAGAAAATATATTTCAAAAAAGAGATGTCAAAATGAAAGAGTATAAGTCAAACATTTATAATTTCATGAAAATAAATTATTCTGTGATATATTTATTTGGAAAAAAAATTATTAAATATTCCAGAATCATAAAAATCTTTATGTTTGATTTGATAGATTTGTTTAATCCTTGTTTAATTTATCTTATTAGTTTGATGGTTACTTTTTGATTCTCAAGATAAAGAATTATAAAAAACCTAATATTTTTACTTCTAAATTTTATTAAAAACTATTACTATTTAAAAATCTTTACAAATATTCTAAAATTCTCTCTATATATAATAACCAAGCATCATTCAAATTCATTTTCATGTATCTTCCAATTGTACTTCTATATGTTTTTACATTGGACAACAAAAATCATGTTTTTTTGGTCAATGGTTTACAGTGTGGGCTTAGAGTTGCCAACAATTGAAATTAGATACCAAAATTTGACTGTGAATGCACATTGTCACATTGGTAGAAGAGCTCTTCCAACACTTTGGAATACTGCAACAAATATTTTGCAGGTATGATAAACCAACATAGTTAAATTCTTCTCTTATTCAATAATTTACCGTACTACTAGTGTCCTGAAAAGGATTCTGTCTTATTTATCTACGATCTTTGCTATAACAAAACTATTTCTTATAGACTTTTAGCATTTGATTCAGTTCCATTGACTTATAGAAATACTATTATTTGATGTTAATATTTGAACATGGGGTTTTCTGGAAATGGTGCATGTTTGTCCATCCAAGAAAGAAAAAATTATGCTACTAAAAGATGTTAGTGGTATCATCAAGCCTTCAAGGTAAGTATTCCGCGAATACTGACCATATTTCTTTTATCAGCAATCATGCATTTAATATGTAAGTTGCTCTTATATTCAAATTCGTGTGACACTGTCTTGAATCTCTATTGTTGGATTTTAATATTGTTACATATGATAAACATTTTATAGCATACTAGGCGCATTCCCCTTTGACTACTTGGGCACCTTTCTCTCCATGCCCACACAATGTAGGTTACTTATCCACAACAAAATAGGGTAGAAACTTGTATGAACTTTTGTTAGTAACTTATCTTATGTATCAAGTATTTTTCCTTCATCATGCATCCATTGTATTGGTATTGGTGTTCAAATAAACTATATATATGTCCTTATAAGAAGCTAATTGTTCTTGACTCAATAATTATACTTGGGATGAAACAATAGATTGGGTTTAGTTGTGACCATTTTGTTTATTTAGATCTTTGAAAATACCCTCTAAAATCTAAGATGAGATTGAAGAGTAGGAGATAAAACCCAAAGGTGGCCTTTCGACCTCCATATTATATTGATGATCAAAGTTCACCTTCCAAATGACAACCCTCAAAGTGAAATTTTGTTTTAAGAAATGAAATACTGATTTTGAAACCTAACACAATCTATGATATTAATTGTTGAAAATTCTTAATATGATACATTTAAATTTAAATGTGTGAGATACCTCCCAAAACTTGCATGCCATCATTTATATCTATACAATGCTCGCTTCCATATGGACCATGTCAAAAAAATCCTTCCATATGGACCATGTCAAAAAAATCTTGTTCCAACGTATTATTGATCTTGCATTGTTAATCATCTACTATCTTACACTTTGGCATCTTAATTATTTGATCTAGCTCCCTTGAAAACCCAAAGGTGGCCTTTTGACCTCCATATTCTATTGATGATTAAAGTTCACCTTGCAAATGACAACCCTCGAAGTGAAATTTTGTTCTAAGAAATGAAATATTGATTTTGAAACCTAGCACAATCTATGATATTAATTGTTGAAAAATCCTAATATGATACGTTTAAATTTAAATGTGTGGGCTACCTCCCAGAAGTTACATGCCATCATTTATATCTATATGCTTTCTTCCATATGGACCATGTCAAAAAAAACTTGTTCCAATGTATTATTGATCTCGCATTGTTAATCATCTACTATCTTACACTTTGGCATCTTAATTATTTGATCTGGCTCCCTTGGAGGAATTATGCATATTTTGAAAGCATGTGCATTGGGCTTGGAGCTCCCATGTAAGAATCATAAACTAATTATAGATTGTTAAAAATATTTACGTTCTTGTGGAGAAGATAGGATAGAGAAAAACATAAGCTCTAACATCTCATATTCATGTCTTACTGGATTGTCATCAATTCTATTAAACCCCAAAAATGATCCAAGTTTGAAAACAATCATTTAAAATTGCATGTTGAAAGGGGAATCCATGATGTCTTGCAATTTCAAATTTTCCAATTGTGTTGAAGAAGTCCATAATCAATAGTTTACCTTTTATTTTTAACATTAAAATATGGTAATGATGACAACTATTGAACATGATTTATGATTCAATACTACTACTTTCTTGTTTTGATTTGAAATGGGGCATAGAATATAGGGTCAAATAGATTTATCGTTAATCAAAATATGCTATGTCGATGAATTTCCAAATCAGCATCTTCATCTAGATCTAGAGTGGTGGTTATTCTATGAGATCAACTTTTAGAAGTGTTATGATTACTCCAATACCATCTTTTGATATAACTCGAAGGAATTGAATATGGATTGTAGCTCTGATAGGACATGTAGATTTTCTCTTATAGCAAAACTTGCTGTTGTTAGTGAATATCCAATCAATGTCCTCTCTTAGACCTAGAATGAGGGTTTGATAGAAATCAAGGGAAATTGAACAATGGATTGTAGCTCCGATGCCACATGTTGATTTTACCCTATACCAAAGTGAACTTCCAATCCATGTCCTCTCTTACACCTAGAGTGAGGTTTAGACCATAAGATCAACTTTCGGATCTGTGGTGGTTAGTTAAACTTGCTGGTGTCAGTGAACCTCCATTAATCAATCTCCGCTCTTAGACCTAGAGTGAGGGTTAGACCATGAGATCAACTTTCAGAGCTGTGGTGGTTAGTTCTTCAAGACATTTCTTATTTAGGTTATCCGATTTTTTGTGCGGTCTTTCAAATTCATCGAGTTTTTAAGGTGGTCAGTTTGTAATAAATCTTTTTGGAATTTTACTCTATAAGTGACAGTAACTTCTATTTGAAAATCTTTGCACGAATTTTTCAGATTTAAAAATTAATATATTTATTTTCTTAAAAAGAAATGAAACATATTGTGAGAGTTATGACGGTAAATGTTACATCAAATAACGGGAAATTTCCAGTTCGAGTCGTGAATTCCGTATTAAGCAGTTCATGTTTGTATTGTGACGTGTGAAATATGCAAAAGTGTATGCAAGGTGATGTCTATTTCAGTTCAACTGCTTCCCTCTTTTTAATTTTGGGTTCGATTCTGAAGAGTCATAACGATTTATATGTTTTGTGCAAATCTTGATCCATAACATGGAAACTTGGGCTCGTCCAAAAAGAATAAATATTCACATTCCGATAAGATACAGACATTGAACTCATGCCTATAAACATCAGAGCATCCCAACCAAACACAAAGTTGCTACAAAAATATGATGCAGTATTACTCCTTATAATGTCAAACTACTTATTTACAATGACAAATATGGTGCAGGATGACTCTTCTATTAGGTCCACCAGGGTGTGGAAAGACAACCTTGCTCCGGGCTCTTGCAGGAAAGTTGAATACAACATTAAAGGTCATTATTACTACCCAAGTAACATATGATGGAATATAAAAGCTCTGCATTTGATATAAATAGTGTTTACATTCAACTTGTAATGTTTATTAAGACAGGCAACAGGCAATATCTCATATAACGGATTCGAACTCGATGAATTTGTCCCTCAAAAGACGTCAGCTTATATCAGTCAATATGATATACATATCGCAGAGATGACTGTTAGAGAAACATTTGATTTCTCAGCTCCACATTTGATTTCATTTATCTGGTTATAAACACTGCTGCTGGTTTTGCCCCGTGTGAACAAAATTGAAATATTCATTTAAGATTTCAACCTGTGGAAGGTGTAAAGGCTTATTCTTTTTCCTTCTAAATGCAGAACTTCTCTTGGAAATTGAAAAACGAGAAAAAGAAGGTGGGATACTTCCAGAGGCCGATATAGACACGTACATGAAAGTGAGAAGTCATGAACACTGTTCTATTTAACATATAGTTAACGCGTAGGAGGCTACGAGTGATTTTTCTGGTTTTCTCTTTTCTATACTTTTCATCAGCGAAGTATTCCAATGCCATTTTCAGGCTGTTGTAATCGAGTGTTTGAAAGGAAATCTTCAAACGGATTATGTTTTGAAGGTGAAAACCTTAATATTTTAAATATATTGTTTGTAGAAAAATACTACGTGACTGCAATTTTCTGGTCTAGCATTCATGATTATTCTGTTATACTTTGAAATGTATTTATTATATGCTTGCCTTGTTATAGGTCCTCGGTTTGGATAGTTGTGCAGACATCATGATTGGTAACAACATGCTAAGAGGAATTTCCGGTGGGCAGAGAAAAAGGGTGACCACTGGTAATGAGTGTGATTATACTTCTCGATTAGTTTGTTTTTAAGTCAAGATATCAATATATCCTAGCATGTCAAGGTAATTTCTATGCATTCCATCTCCAGGTGAACTTATTGTATCTCCCACAAATAGTTTGTTAATGGATGAGATATCAACTGGCTTGGACAGCTCCACTACGTTCCAGATAGTGCAGTACCTTCAGCACTTTGTGCACATTATGGAGGCAACGGCACTTATATCACTCCTCCAGCCAGCACCTGAGACTTTTGATCTATTTGATGACATCATATTAATGTCAGAAGGGCAGATTGTGTACCATGGGCCCCGTGATCATATACTTGACTTCTTTGAGAATTGTGGCTTCAAGTGTCCCGATCGTAAGGGGATTGCAGACTTTCTCCAAGAGGTAAATATATCGGGTCGTGGTTAAATTGGTTTTAAAATCGTACTGTTGTATCATAGAGAGTCAATAACATGAAGTTAGTTGTGCATACAGACTGTTGATTGTGTAAATTATGACTGATTTTTTTTTAAATCAATAATACGAAGTTTATAGTACGATTTTAGAACCAATTTAGCCATGTCCAAAATATCACTACCTCCATGCTGAAGATAATTGATGCGATGGAGATTCCTGCTTTTCCAACAAGGAAAAATCTGCTATGCATGGCAAAGATAGCTTTGACTATTCTTAGCGAGTTTTTTGTTTTAATTCGTAGTTTTTTCCCTCTGCAAATAAAGCATGTGTTGCATGCTTATTATAGAAGATACGATTTAGTTTTTTTAATTGTAATTTGGGTAAAACATCTGTTTTATTGTTTTTTTCCTTTTGAGGGCAGCGTACTGTTTCTGAGGCTGCATCTTATATCTCTATATATTATCCTCTCTGTATTTAGTTTTTTTAGCTGCTGAAGCTGCAATAACAGAAAACTCTGTTTTGAAAACAGAGCAGATTTTTTCTGGATCTGAATAGCATTGTATATCTTTGGATCATAATTCTTTATGAGGTTTTGAGTAGCGTAATTTATGAACTATTTTATATAACTGTTTTTTTCTTCTTTCTGCTGTTCAACTCATTTGTATCAGCTGGTTTTAGAGGAGAGGCACTTTGTTTTTCAAATCTACATTTGGTATCAGAGCAGGTATTTTTGTTTTGGGTTTAAGATCTAGCTGTTCGAATTTCGCCAAAGATTATCATGTCGAATTCTAACAGCTTGCCCATTCCAGAATTTGATGGTAATGAGTATGATTATTGGTGTATAAAAATGATGACATTTTTAATAGGAAAAGACTTGTGGGAGATTGTTGAATCAGGTTACCAGGAGCCAGTTGATTGGAATGCCCTCCCAGTCAATGAAAGAACAGCAAGGAAGGAAGCTAAGAAGAAGAATTTTCAAGCATTGTTTCATATTCAAATAGCTCTAGACAAGAGTTTATTTCCAAGAATTGCAGGTGCAAAGACCGCTGAGGATGCCTGGAAGACTCTAAAAGAAGCTTACCAAGGCAGTGATCGGGTCCAAGTTGTTAAGTTACAGACATTGAAAAGAGAATTTGAGAATTTAAAAATGCAAGAAGGAGAAAGTGTGAGTGAGTATTGTGTCAGAGTAAAAGATGTGGTCAATAAGATGGCTACACTTGGAGAAACTGTGAACACAGAAGTTCTGATAAAAAAGGTGTTGAGATCTCTCACACCAAGATGGAATCACGTTGCCATAATAATGGAAGAAAGTAAGGATTTGACAACCCTTCAATTCGATCACCTTGTTGGATCGTTGATCTCACATGAAGAAAGATTAAAAGATTATTTTGAAGAAAGTGTTGAGAAAGCCTTTTCCTCCAAAGTACAAATCACAAAGAATGATGATGGCAGCAGTAGTAGCAAAAGCAATCAAAGCCAAGGTAAAAGTCAAAATCAGAATAATTCAAGAGGTAGAGGCAGAGGTTTTTCAAGAGGAAGAGGTGCTTCAAGAGGTAGAGGTAGAGGAAGATTTGATAAAAGGAATGTTCAATGTTACCATTGTAATAGGTATGGACATTTTGAAAGAGAATGTAGATTAAAAGAAGGTAAAAATGTTAATTATGCTCAAGAAAGTTATGAAAATCCTCCAGATAATTTATTCTTATCTTATTCTAAAAGTGAAAATACTAGTAAAGATGTTTGGTACCTAGATTCTGGATGCTCTAACCATATGTCAGGAAATGGGAAGTTGTTTTCAAAAAAGGATGAAAGTTTCAAGTCAAAGATTCAGCTCGGTGATGATAAATCATTAGTGGTTGCTGCAAAAGGTGCTATGGAGGTCCACACAAAAGAAGGTATGAAGAGTGTTAATGATATTTATTACACTCCTGAGTTAAAACATAATTTGTTAAGTGTTGGACAATTATGTGAGAAGAACTACAGAGTTGTCTTTGAAAATAAGAAATGTACAATTTTTTATAAGAGTCAGGGAAACAGAGTAGTCACAGTTGTTCCTATGACGAAAAATAGGATGTTTCCATTGAGATTTGGTGAAAATAATAGCAGCCTTGCCAATATGGCATTTGAGGATACAAGTTGGCTATGGCATTTAAGGTATGGCCATTTAAACTTTCACAGTTTGAAGCTTCTGACCTCACAAGCATTAGTTGCTGGTCTGCCCAAGGTTGAAGAGCACAAGGAGGTTTGTGAAGGATGTGCAAAAGGAAAGCATGCAAGGGAAAGGTTTCCAAAAGGCACTGCATGGAGGGCCCATTACCCCCTTCAACTTGTTCATTCAAATATCTGTGGACCAATGCAAACAAAGAGTTTGGGTAAGTCATCATATTTTATCACTTTTATTGATGATTACTCACGAAAATGTTGGGTGTATTTTTTGAAGACTAAGAATGAAGCCCTTGATACATTCAAGAGGTTTAAAGCACTTGTGGAGAATGAAAAAGGGTGCAAAATCAAATGTTTAAGGACTGATCGTGGAGGAGAATTTTGTTCAAGAGCCTTTCAAAATTATTGTGATATGAATGGCATCAAGAGGTAGCTCACCACTCCATACACACCTCAACAGAATGGGGTAGCTGAAAGGAAAAATCGCACTGTGGTAGAAATGGCAAGGAGCATGTTGCAAACCAAGGGATTGAGTAACTCTTATTGGGGAGATGCAGTTGCTACAACAGTGTATATTCTCAATCGAAGTCCCACTAGTGCACTTGAGAAGATGACTCCTTATGAAGCATGGTATGAGAAAAGGCCTAATGTTAATCATTTTAGAGTTTTTGGATGTTTAGCTTATGTTCATGTACCTGATCAGAATAGACAAAAGTTAGATGCTAAAAGTGAGTCATGTATTTTTGTTGGGTATAGTGAGGAAAGTAAAGCTTACAGGTTATATAATCCTCTCACTAATAAGCTTATTGTTTCAAGAGATGTGATTTTTGATGAAGGGGGAGTTTATGGTCATCAAAAAGGCCAAATGGAGAAGTCAAAATCTGTTATGAATGATGATATTGATCATGAGCAGCCCACTAATGTTGTTGTCCCAATTGCTATAAATCCACCAAGCAGCCCCTCATCTAATTCTTCAAGTCCATCTTCAACTCCAAGTTCTAGAAGGAAGGTAAAAAGTTTGAGTGATATTTATCAAAGGAGTGCCAATCAAGCACATGAAGAAAATCCAATAGGTGAGACAGTTAATTTTGCTTTATTTACCAAGGCTGATTTTGAACCATCATGTTTTGAAGAAGCATGTACTAATGAGGTTTGGATGCAAGCAATGCAAGAAGAGATGGATTCCATTCATAGGAATGATACTTGGGAGCTTACAGAGCTTCCACATGACAAGAAGAAGATTGGCACCAAATGGATCTACAAGACTAAGCATAACAGTGATGGAAGTGTTGAAAGGCATAAGGTAAGATTAGTTGCTAAAGGCTTCACACAGAAGTATGGGATTGACTATGAAGAGACGTTTGCACCAGTTGCAAGACAAGAGACCATTAGAATGCTGATTTCATTAGCAGCTCAAAAGAATTGGATCATACAACATATGGATGTGAAAAGTGCCTTCTTGAATGGGTACTTAGAAGAGGAAGTATATGTGGAACAGCCACAAGGTTTTCAAGTGGAAGGAAAAGAGAATCATGTCTACAAATTGAAGAAGGCTTTGTATGGCCTCAAGCAAGCACCAAGGGCATGGTATGTAAGAATTGATGGATACTTTCAGGAGAATGGCTTCAAGAGAAGTAAGAGTGAACCTACCCTTTACTACAAACAAGAAGGTAATGATATTCTTATTATAAGTTTGTATGTTGATGATTTGTTGTATATGGGTAGCAGTTCTAAGATGAAAGATGAGTTCAAAATTGCTATGATGAAAGAATTTGAAATGAAAGATCTTGGTCTCATGAAATATTTTTTAGGAATGGAGGTTTATCAATGTAAAAATGAAATTTTCATTTGCCAAACCAAATATGCAAAAGATATGTTGAAGAAGTTTGACATGGTTGATTGTAAACCATACTCCACTCCAAGTGCTCATGGAGTTGTGTTGAGTAGGAATGATGGTGCTGAATTAGTTGATGAGACTACTTACAGAAGTATTATTGGGAGTTTGATGTTTCTAACCCACACAAGACCTGATATAGCATATTCAGTTTCACTTGTTTCAAGGTATATGACCAATCCATCAGAAATACACATGAAGGCAGCTAAGAGAATTTTGAGGTATGTGAAAGGTACTCTAAATTATGGTATTCATTACTACTCTTCTAAAAGATTCAATCTTGTTGGCTTTAGTGATTCAGATTGGGGAGGTAGTATGGATGATCGTAAGTCTACATCTGGAAATTGTTTCTCCTTTGGGACTGGTTTAATTACTTGGAGTTCCAAGAAGCAAAGCATGGTTTCTCTCTCATCCATAGAAGCAGAGTATGTTGCAGTTACTTCAACAGGTACACAAGCTCTTTGGCTTAGAAAAGTTTTAGAAGAAATTGGAGAGAAGCAGATTCAACCTACAGTGGTTTATTGTGACAATGTAAGTGCCATCAAGTTAGCAAAGAATCCAGTTCATCACAGTAGAACAAAGCATTTTGATTTGAAGTATCACTTCATCCGTGATTTAGTACAAAAGAAGGAAGTTGAATTGAAGTACATCAGCACTAAGGATCAGTTAGCAGACATCTTCACCAAAGCAGTTGCAAGAGATCAGTTTATGTTACTTCGAGATCAGATTGTGAGCCCTCTTCGCATCAAGGGGGAGTATGAAGATAATTGATGCAATGGAGATTCCTGCTTTTCCAACAAGGAAAAATCTGCTATGCATGGCAAAGATAGCTTTGACTATTCTTAGCGAGTTTTTTGTTTTAATTCGTAGTTTTTTCCCTCTGCAAATAAAGCATGTGTTGCATGCTTATTATAGAAGATACGATTTAGTTTTTTTAATTGTAATTTGGGTAAAACATCTGTTTTATTGTTTTTTTCCTTTTGAGGGCAGCGTACTGTTTCTGAGGCTGCATCTTATATCTCTATATATTATCCTCTCTGTATTTAGTTTTTTTAGCTGCTGAAGCTGCAATAACAGAAAACTCTGTTTTGAAAACAGAGCAGATTTTTTCTGGATCTGAATAGCATTGTATATCTTTGGATCATAATTCTTTATGAGGTTTTGAGTAGCGTAATTTATGAACTATTTTATATAACTGTTTTTTTCTTCTTTCTGTTGTTCAACTCATTTGTATCAGCTGGTTTTAGAGGAGAGGCACTTTGTTTTTCAAATCTACACATGCTACCTATTTTCATAATTTAACATCACGTTAGTTATTGAGAATATATATATATATATATATATATATATATATATATAATTATGTGGAAAAGGATCTCAATTCATTATAGTTTCAAATCAAAAACTATTAAAAAAACTTGAAGATGAAGTCAACAGAATGTCATGCATCAAATAAGTTTATAAACAATACATACAATAAATAAACTGAAAAAATACCTAAGTTGCATGACATTGTGCAGGTTATT
This sequence comes from Cryptomeria japonica, assembly GCF_030272615.1. Classification (NCBI taxonomy): domain Eukaryota; kingdom Viridiplantae; phylum Streptophyta; class Pinopsida; order Cupressales; family Cupressaceae; genus Cryptomeria; species Cryptomeria japonica. The sequence goes on along the minus strand of NC_081415.1, from coordinate 46,782,371 downwards.
TCTCGAAAGGATCAAGAAAAATATTGGGTTGACAAGGAAAAGACATATAAATATGTTACAGCAGACCAATTTTCGGAGAATTTCGAAGGGTCCCATGTTGGACAAGATCTGTCAAATCAACTTTTGAGACCTTATGACAAGTCTAAAAGCCACAAGGCTTCTTTGTCTTTCAGCAAATACTCGCTTAGCAAATGGGAGTTGCTCAAGGCATGCTTTAACCGAGATTGGCTACTTATAAAGCGGAATTCATTTGTTTATCTTTTCAAGACAATCCAGGTGAGCTATCTCGTCCTGATCGTCCAAGTTATTGATTGGAATAAGCAACTAATTCATTTATGAATCAATCCTTCATTGCAGCTTATTATACTTGCATTCATCACAATGACAGTGTTCCTTTGGAAACATATGGAAACGGATCTGGAGCATGGAAACTATCTTCATGGAGCTCTTTTCTTTTCAATCGTCGTCATGATGTTCAATAGCTTTCAAGAGGTACCCTTGACATTGTCGCGGCCTCCAGTGTTTTTCAGACAAAGGGACCTCTACTTCTTCCCAGCATGGGCTTACACTCTTCCGGGATTTCTTTTGAAGATCCCACACTCACTTTTGGAATCGTTTATTTGGACCTCAATGACTTATTATGTGATTGGTTACTCCCCGGAACCGGGCAGGTCTGTATGAAACTCTCCTCCTCACCCCTGTCTTGCTCTGAATCACGAATAGTTATTTTGAAACTGAAACTAAAAGCAAGGTACATTGGGGCCCCCTCCCTATCCTTCTGCCTCTTTGTTTTCTCTTTATTTCTTTTTCTGCAAGACATTTTGAATGCTTATATGAAGGCAATGGATTCTTTTAATGAAATTTGTGTAATTTATCAAGAAGATCTAGACACCTACAAGGTGACGAAATGGACCTTATGTTATGTTTTTTTTATCCCGCTCTAAAATTTGAGAGGTAATTTACTTCCTCCCTCGCTTTATATAGTCGAAATTTTGTTCATCTAATCTTTTTCTAAAAGATTAAGAAATTCAATAATTCCTTAAGGGAGGGCATTGACCAAAAGAAAATTCAAATCATCTATGTTTATCCTACATAACTTATTTAAGTCTATGATATTTTTGTTACTAGACATTATTATGGATTGTTATTGGCAGTGTCATACTTAACTTTATGAATTAAGAATGACCACAATATTCCTTGATTTGAATATGGTTTTGTCATTTATCCTTTTATGAAGTTGCAAAATTAGAGCAATATAGTGTTAGATGACCAATCTATTGGAGGAGGGCCAGAGCAAGAAATGCTCCCCTCAAATTATGTTGTAGGAATAATGGGGTCGATCCGGAGGAGACGCTAGGGTATTAGTAAGATTAGAACACTCATTATCTTGCTCCATTAACCCCAATCAATGATCCTTGATTTCCACATGTTTGGTAAATGGCCACTATTTGACAATAAATTTTTTAGGGAATACATTGAACTATCAAATTAATTACTCACCTTCTTGCATCCTATTGTAATCTATAATATTTACTGGAAGTGTAAAGTATCTTTGGAAAGCTTGAGTTACCCACAGAGATAGTGATAGATCAATGAGATGGTGTCCCACTTAGTTGTACCCTTATCTCACATTTCATGCTATGACGTAATTCTTATTTTATGTAAGACATCTACCATCTACATTCCAAAAGATTGATTCAGTCATGTATTATTGACATTATATTTATCACTAGTGGGTAATTGATTATGGGCTTCATGATATTTTAGTAAATACCTTCATGGTATTTTAGTAGACACGACCTCTATGCACCTCTCCTCCTCAAAATATATCAACCAAGTCATTTATTGCAAGCCTTTCTCTTATGAGCACTAGTAGGTCTTGAATTGTTACTTTTTGTGATGATTGGTAAGGATGGAATTTCCTCATGAGATCGAAAGAGGGATCGAAACCCACATTCACCTTCATTTATGCATCTCATCACCTTTATCATCATGGTACCTTATTTTCTTTCATAATTGGTTTTTGTCTTTCTTAATTATTTTCAATGTTTATAGGTTACAACATATTTAGGGTCTCCCTAATCTAGGAAGCGGTTAAGTTTGAACAATAGTTTTGAAAGATAAATAAAAGGTTTGCTAATTTAAGTAATCACGTTCCATCATAATTACACCAATGGGTTTGGGTGATCTATTTTTTCATGCAAATGGTGATAGATCAAATAGATTACATTCTCCTATATGACCATACTTTTCTCAAATTGGACATGGCATGTCCTTTTTTCCTTGTTAGAAAGGATTCTACTACCCTTCATTTACATTCAAAGAGATCATCTATTCAAGAATGCAATATCGACATTCTTTCTACCATTGGAGGACCATTGACCTTGGATGTTATGAGATTTTCTTACATACATAATTTGCATGCCTGACAAGATTACTCAACCAAGCCCATTTAGTTTGAATTGTATGAACATAAAAAAATATATGCATTCTATTAGATATAATTTTAGGCCTTTATACACTCTTTATCTCACATATTTCTCTTCCTGATGATGAATCACTATGAGTGATTCAAAACATCGAATTACAAATTATAAACATAATTTAATCCAAAAGTTTACTTCCACTATTCATAGACTGTGGAAAACTTATACCATCAAATTTTATGATAGTTGATGAATTTAACATTTCTTCATCACATCCCAAAAGAGATTCAAGAAACCATTCACATACATCTATGGTTACTATTAACATTATCATGTCATAGTATATTAATTTTCTTAAAATTAGTTCCTTCTTTCTTAATTATTCACAATGTTATTGATTATAATGTATGTGCTCGATGAAAGCATAGAATAGTAAAAAACTTGATTGCATATCATATTGCATGCGTAGCAATAAATAAGAATTGCAATATGATTGTAGAAGAATGATTACAACATAATTTTAGAACCATTATAAAATGAAATGTAATAATATTTACGCCAACATTCCCTCCTCCACCCACCCTACCTACCCCCACCGCCTATTACATTGTTCATACAAACCTACCATTGAGACCTCAAATTTTTGTCACCTAGCCAAAGGACCCCTCTTTAAGGCTAACATCACAAAATTTGTTGATTACACAAATATGAATACATATTTTTTAGAATATCTTTCTTTGAAGAACAAACGTTGAATCAAGTGGAACTCCCCCAAGTTGCCTCATGACCCTCATAAAGGTGTGGCTTGAAGTTGAATCTTTGAGATCTTAGTCCCAAACTCTTGGATCATAGACACCAAATTATTATGGACAAAAATCCTCCAAATTGTTTCTTGAAACTTGTAAGGGTGATAATTATCAATCACATCCTCGCGAACTTTCTAGACAACCATCCACACTTAAGCTCTTCACCAAACCCCAATTTTGTCTTCAAATATCAAACTTCATAATACGTGTATTCTTCAAATCTATCAGAATCAATAGAGAAGGCATAAAACAAAACATAAACCAAAAATGATAAAAAATGCTTCTTATGTAGAACACCATCTCAAAGTGAGAAGCTAACTTGAAATGATAGAAATTCCTCCTTCCTTCGATGCCACTAGCCTCCAACATGATCCTATTTGATGAGCATTTGGAGGCCTTATCACATATAGCAAAAATAGCCTTGAATGTCCAATCATAATTATTTGAAGATGTAACAAACAAGTAATGCTTCAAATCAAGAATAGCTTCCCCCACTTTCAAAAATTGTTCATCCATTTCCTCCTGATATATCGAATTTCTATGCCCAAGAAGCTCATTATCAAGCTTCAAGAGAAGAATTAAAAAATTTAAGTATTCATATATATATATCAATTGATATGAACAAAATTTACCCTCAGTCAAGTCATCAGCAAGCGCGCAGGTAAACGATGTCCCACAAAGAGCTACTAATATAGCTCCAGCGCACGGTCCACCTTATGAGATCATATAGTGTCCTTCAATTTGCTATTAATTTCACCTTCTTATATGCAATTTCAAGAAAAATGTTACATGTATGTGCATGCTGGAAATGTGGTAACAGTATGTATTAATGGGCTTTGAATAAGCATGCACCAGATGAATTGGAAAGGAAATCTTGTACTGGTTTACAGGTTGCCACAAGATAAAAGAAAGAAGAGAATGATGGCGCCATACTAAATGATGATAGAAATTTGGCTCCTTCACATGTTTGAGAATTCATATAGCTCACACCAAAATAACCCTACAAACATTAATAAGAAATATATCTCACACGGTACCTCCTTTTCTTCCCATGTGCTGATGTAGTGAGATTATCAACCATGGTTATGTGCTGATGTAGTGAGTGCATCTGTGCACGTCTCCCCTATCTACCTGAATGCCTCTCTCAGACCCAGCAAAGGGCAGTAGCAATTGTAGGAGATGGGTTACAACTGCAGAACAATTATATAATCTAGTGTAATAGACATGTCTAGGATCAGTCTTAAATTTCATACATTTAGCGATATATTAAGTATAGAGAATGTAGTAACATATTAAATTTAGAGAATATCAATCAATTCTGAATATTTTAAGCCCAAAAATCAATGCTTAATGTATGTGATTTAAGTCATCCCACGCTTAAAATCTTCTTCTTTTTTATATTTTTCTTCAACGTGAAAACTACTAAGATTTCATTTTGATATTATCAAAATTAATTTATTTTAATCTTGTCCTCCCTGTAGGTTTTTTCGTCAGTTTCTTATGTTATTTTCTATACATCAAATGGCAAGCTCATTGTTCCGTGCACTTGCTGGAATTTGTCGGTCCATGGTCATTGCTAACACTGGAGCTTCACTTATAATAATGATCAGCTTGGTGGTTGGTGGATACATAATTCCACGGCGTATGTTCATCGTTTCCTCAACACATACAATTTAGATGTTAACAAGTATTGTAAACGCTTTTCTATGCAAGAATGTTGACAAAATAATTTGATATAAATATAATGGTTCGGGCTGCAGCTTCAATTCCAAAATGGATGCGATGGGCATATTGGATATCACCTTTGTCTTATGGAGAAACTGTAGTTACAATCAATGAATTTCTTGCTCCACGCTGGAGAGAGGTAATATGTAATATGAGATTTTGTTGTTTGTAATTTTAAATTTTTTAACGTTTGGGATACACCCTTGCTTTGACATTTTTGAATTGTAAGTTTGACCACAAAGAGAATTTGTTGCATAGCCTAAATTATTAGTTTTTATCATGAAACCAAATAATTGGATTTTAACACAAGAAACTATATTGTACTTATTTTGGATGATATCATGAATTAAGCACCAATAGACAACTCACAACCTATGATTTATGGAGAAAAGCTAGCTCATGCGAAAGACAGTGCTGAAGATAATACTGTTGCTCCGAACAATAAATCAAACCCAATGAAAATGTCCAGAATTGAAGCCAAAAGTAGAGGTGACACATTTGTTTCTTCTAACAAGCAATTGCCATTAGTAATAGATTTTTATTTTTTTTTGTGGCATTTATTAAAAAAATCATAATAAATATTTCTATATATATTTTTATTTGAATCAATGATGACTTTTTGCAGACATCAGTCTTTTAAGGATTTAGCACAATATATATTAAAAATCATAAATATTTTTCAAGGTAAGTATAGTAGATATTACAAATTAACGCAATTAAAACTGCAGATAGTAATTATTTGCATCTCAAGGATGTAGCACAATAGATAGTACAAATCTTGTTCAAAAGATTATATTTCCAGTAACAAACAATAAGACCAACTTTTCTTTTAGACAGCATTTTGTTGTAAAAAATTTCAGGTAACTTCAAAATCTGTTTTACCTCTAATAAAAAATAGTAAGACTCATGATGCTTGAATAATCTCACATTACATTACACAAAAAAGGGTTGAATACTTTCTTAGAAAAATATGTACGCAAAATGTAAAATCATACATGAGACATGATCTTTTAAAAAAAAATCTCAAAACTATAGAAACATGTATATGGTACATGAATATTTGAACATTCTTCTTAAAGAAACATAAACCTACACAATACAAACAATTTATTTGAAGACACGTCTTCATATAAAACTAAAAAAATTTACATAAAATTTTGTATTATCATTTTAATTACGTCATGAATGTTATTTAATTTACCAAACCAAATGTCTCCAAATACAATAAAAATTTAATGTCTACCTAACTATGGTAAGTCTTAGAAATTTAATATTTTCCTACCTAAATATGACAAGTCTTAATGAGAAATCTTATATAATGTTTAAAATCTTAGTGACTAAAAGGAGTTCTTATATAAACTGAGTTACAGCTCTATAAACCATCCCATTCTTTACAAATCAATATTGCCATTCTACTTCGAATGTGTCTGACTTTATTTATTTTAATTTTTGCAGATGAATTGAACGTGAAGCATGTAACAAGTGCACTTGATAGAGTGAAAAGGTGTCAAGACGAATCTACTATTTCCATGGATGTAAAACTTGGGATGACATTAGCTTTCCAGCCATCAGTACTCTGTTTTCAAAATGTCCATTATTTTGTTGACATGCCAGTGGTAAGAAATTCAGTGATGTCATCGTTTACATGAAATTGAACTTTTCTACAACTGGTGAACATTTCCAATCAATGTTGCTACAGGAAATGCAAAAGGCGGGAGTGACAGAGAAAAGACTTCATCTGCTGAGAGATGTGACAGGAGCTTTCAGGCCTGCAGTTATGATAGCTTTAATGGGTGTGAGTGGAGCAGAAAAGACAACACTGATGGATGTCCTTGCAGGACGATAGACTGGCGGTTATATTGAGGGAGACATACGAATCTCAGGATTCCCAAAAGTGCAACAAACATTTGCCCGAATATCAGGCTACTGTGAACAGAATGACATCCACTTTCCACAAGTTACAGTGCACGAGTCGCTGCTTTATCCAGCTTGGTTACGCCTTGCGGCTGAAATAGATTCCGAGACTAAGAGGGTAAAATCTGTGTAAACAAGTCATCAGTACAAAGCTTCGTTTTTTTGGGTCTCTAGGGTGCTTTTCTGACAGTGATTTTATCTCTGTACAGCATTTTGTGACTGAAGTCATGGAGCTCGTTGAATTAGATGATTTGAAAGATGCTCTTGTAGGGAGTCCTGGTGTTAGCGGTTTATCTACAGAGCAACGCAAAAGATTGACAATTGCAGTAGAGCTTGTAGCGAATCCTTCAATCATATTCATGGATGAGCCCACCTCAGGTTTAGATGCTCGTGCTGCTGCTATAGTAATGGGGGCAGTGCGGAATACAATGGATAGAGGGCGTACAGTAGTTTGCACTATTCACCAGCCAAGTATTGATATTTTTGAAGCATTTGATGAGGTAATTACATGGGGTATGGCAAGAACTGTGAGTGTGCTGAACCCTAAATGGATTCATAAAAGATAAAAAAATTTCAAACACAGAAATATAAAAATGTACCCATAAACATAAAGAGATGTATAAATGTACATTGACTTTATATACTCTTTTCTAGACTTATATAGTAGCATCTGACTAGATATTTCCGTGGTCATTCTACTGACGATAAATCTGTGTGAAATATAATTGCAGCAAATTCCTGGTTGGTGGGTATGGTACTACTGGATTTGCCCAATATCCTGGACTCTGAACGGTCTCATAACTTCTCAATATGGAGATATGACAAAGCAGATTAGAATCAATGGCAAATCTCAGCAATCGGTAGAAGACTTCTTGAAAGATTATTTTGGATTTCACCGTGACATGTTGGGTATTGTGGCTGCAGTTTTGGTCATCTTCCCTGTATTTTTTGCAATCATGTTTGCTGTTGGCATCACCAGATTGAATTTTCAGAGAAGATGACAAAAATATCTGAAAGAAGCAGTGTCCATTCGGAGAAATTTTGTTGGATACATTTAATACTATTTCCTATCTCAGCCTACCACCTATATACCTTAGGACATTATAAAATTACTTTAGCATATATAACCTAAATGATCTATATTTCACTTTAAAATTGATTGTGGACCCTGCATGATGATTAGGAACTATGAGGCTCTATGTAGTGGACGGCCTATATATTAAATTTCTATGTACATCTTATTGTTGATAAAAGTGCTGTAGCTACTGTCAATCAGATTGTCTAATTTACTTTGTTTAGCTTTTGTTTTTGTTATCTATCGTAGGCTAATGGTTGTACTCTTTAAGTTCACGGAACTACTTTTGGTCCCACATGGACACTATTTAAATAATTACATTCGCTTTGTCTATGTAAGCTGTAACAATAGATATCTCAACATTTCTGGCAGAAACAAGTCATCCCCTATTAAAATCGATTAAGTTGCTTCACCTATTGAAATCGATTAAGTTGCTATATTTACAGGTAGCCCAAATCATCAGCAAATCTTCAAATACTGCCCCTCAAAAACTTGTTGAATCCAATCAAATTTCAAAGAGATGTAGATGCAAATTGCAGCGCCCAGTCAAGGAACCTAGAGGATCTAACTAAACTAATTCAAATAAGAGTGAAATATTTTTATTTTTTTTAATATTAAGTGTGCATCTTATAATAATTTAAGAACAAATCAACTTTAATTGCACATGTGGAAGGAAACTCCTAAACTATCTTCTAAGGTCCCTCAACAATGTTACTAAATCACCCATAACACATAAATGAAATCAAATCTAATCATAGCTAATATTTAATCCATTTAAAAGCATAAACCAATAAACTATCCATACACAACGGAATTTAGGAAATTGAATTGTATTCAAATAACTTCTAATGCTAAATTCATTTAGAACCCAATATCAATAGTTCCTATAACAGACAAGATACCGAACAACAAATATAAATGCATTTCAAATTACATAAGATCATTATTTCAATTTACTAACATAGGTCCTACCAAATCACATCACCTAAAAAACATTATATTTACATCATGATTACATCATGCGCCTAAAAGGCATGTCCATAATACAATTACATTAGATATGACATAAGTACAATAAAACTAAATATAAATGCATTTCAAATTGCACAAGATCATTATTTCAATTTACTAACATAGGTTTTACCAAATCACATCACCTAAAACACATTACATTTACATCATGATTACATCATTCACTTAAAAGGTGTGTCCATAATTTATGATTACATATGACATAAGTACAATAAAAAGAAATATAAATGCATTTGAAATTGCATAAGATCATTATTTCAATTTACTAACATAGGTCCTACCAAATCACATTACATTTACATCATGATTACATCATTTGCCTAAAAGGCGTGTCCATAATACGATTACATTAGATATGACATAAGTACAATAAAAAGATGAATGAATTCTTCACCTAATCCAATAAGTTGACCAAATCCAATAGAGGCAAATGGAGAATGAGTGAAGTCAATCCATGCATGAGTAGGTCCAAAATCCCTAATGGAAGAAGGCATCTTCCACCCAACCATGTGGACCTCGAAGGACCACCCCCCAAGCTAGGAGATAGACATATGACCCACAAACACACAAACATAGGACGAACAATACATGGTCTAAACTCACTTTCACGGGGTAAGGTCAAACAATCAAGTTACACAAAGATGAATCTCATAACAAGGGTACTCTAGAGGCTTACAAATAAAACACAAGAGCAGTACACTAGTGCTCAGAAAGGGAGAGTGCCATCGCATAGCTTGATATGGGTTGTCCTGACAGGGCAAAATGTTAAAACCCTAAAATCCAAAACTACAACCAAAATTTTACGGTAAAGGAAATAATGTATGGCCTGAAACAATGCAATTCAATTATACTTTTGATTATTGAACCAAATCCCTTGTATCTAATATGTACAACGAAAGAATTAACAAGATATCCATAATTACATATTGCTAGACACCTCCAATCTCAAATGCATTCTTTTTATATATATTATAATATATTAATAGATTCACAAGTAAACCCTAAAATTAACTTAAAAACCAAACAAAACATAGCACTATAACAAAGCTCCAACTTGCAAAATTGATGAGGACAAAATGAAGCATCTAGCATTTGGAAATAATTTCTACTCAAAAATTCATGCCAGCCACTCATATTTCCACGCCAAAAGCAAAATTATGCCTTACAATGTTCTTTAATGCCTTGCAATAAAACTCTAAAGCAAGGAAAGAGCTAACGATTGACAGTGTTGCCTTTTGAATCAGATTTACACACCTTCGACACAGATGATGTTTGCTAATTAAATTGGCCTTGTTGTGCAAGGATTTCACATCCACCACACACAAAAGGGCTCAATGCACAATATCAAAATTATCATTTTATGCAGATTGACATCTGAGATTCTACCAAGAAAATATAACACAAATAATGTCTCTACAAATTGCAATCTCTTCTTTATGCAAACAAATAAGGTTTTTAAAATTACATGCAAAATTATCAAACCAATTTTTTATCCAAAAACATCACTATGATACCATGTAGGCACCACAGATCAATTACTATTGGCAGAGCTACATTACTTAGGCTAACACACATGTTCAACATAAGAAAAAAATAAAAAGAAAAAAAATCTTAAATACACAAGAAATCGGATAAGATAACATTTTTCACTAATTTTCATATTTTAAAACATAGAAGACTAGATTCAACTCATAGTGTAAGGGAGCACAGTTAGAATAATAATTCCTAACTACAATGTAGGTATGCAATAGAACAACTCAAATCTTAAACAGGATTAAATCCATCAAAGTAAGATCTAAGCGATGAACTAGAAATGAAAAGATTCAAACACTAACAATAAAATAGCAAGTAAAAAAAAAACATGGACCTTTCTTTAAAAAAAATCATATATTCCATGCAACAAACTAGCCAAACACTTGAAGTACAAGAGATCAAATCTTATAAATGGGAATACAATAAATAATATTACATTAAATTAATAAAATAATATTATATTATATTATTAACCTATTAGATGAGACAAACTTCTAAAGTATACTCAATACAATATATCCATTGATTACTCATTCTTCAATTAAAACCCTCCATTTAAACTAATTCTACTAAAGATAACTACTAACGCCCATGCAGTGGGATAAACTTAGCAAACAAGGATGAAATACAATGCATATGCATGCAATGCTTTATTTAATTCTGTTTTAATATGGAAATAATTAATTAGGAAGAAATAGTTAGGATTGCATACCTTCTATTAGATAACATGTTCTTTAGCAATTTTCTTAAAGTTCTAAATGTATTAGGATATTGTCAATCTAAATAACAAGAAAACATAGATAAATTTGGTGAATCAAGCATAAGCACAAAATGAATATGATTAGATATGAGTAAGGAAGCACAAACCTCTTGACACAAAAGTAATCTAGAGATGCAAAATCAACTTAAGAAATATATGCCATAAATAAAACTTGATGTGAGATACCATTCCCAAACTCAAAACATTATAATTCTAAAGTTATTCATATTGATAAATAATTATATACCTCTATATTTCACATCAAATTTCCTAAAATAATATCAATTTATCTTATCCACTAAAATTATCAATTAATTGAACTTCTAAGCTAAATTATGTATTTTATTAAATATGTAAATTAAATCTAAAATCATTTATTATCTTGTATAAATGTACAAATCATTTCACATTTCAAGTAATTTTACATTCTATTAAAAATAAAAATATCATATCCAAACTTACACACAATTAAATTGAGGAGTTGTTTATCATAATCATGGATTGTGGAAATCTAATAGAATTGAGAAATATCATTATCAATTTAAACAAATTTCATTATCATTTTAAAATCTTTACCAAATCATAAACATATTCTATAAAATTAATAATTGAATACAATCAAATACATTTCTTCATATATGTTTTTTTTAAAGAATCTGTCTCATCTAAATATTTACATTTCATAAATAAAATTAACTTTAATATATAAAAAAAAAAAAAAATCATTAATATTGTTAAATAGCAGTAATATTTACCTGGGGATTTATGGCTTTGATTTTTTTCCAGTATTCTCCATCTTCATATAAGGTCTTCCACCAGTTACTCATCATCCCAGAGTCGTAGAAACTAAACTCCTCTAATCTTTTCAACTGCTCCAATCCCTCCACTTTTTTTACTTTCGGACATAAGAATAAAAGAAATTGTTCAAGACATACCATCGCTCCCTCCTCCAATGTTGGCAACTCCTCTAATGAAGAGAAATTAGTAATTTGTAAGAAACGGAGTTGTGGAAACCCTCCAGACTTTCCAAAGGCCTCCGGCAATTTTCTGCAGCTCTTGTCTTTATTCAAGTATAAACCCACAAGATTGGGCATTCTTTCCAACTCCGAATAATCGCTACACTCTTGTAACCACAATTCCCTCAGATTTGTCAACTTGCATATCCATCTTGGTACCACAAACCTCTGTAGTAGAAGATATTCTAGCTGTTTCATTGCTGTAATATTCTCCGGAAACTGTGGAAGCTCCGTTCCCTTGATGTTATTCCTGATTGCCAGACGGCGCATCCTCAACAGCTGTGCAAGGATACCTTCTTCCATCCTCTCCAACTCCATGTCATGGTTAAGAATTAACCGTAGTTCCTGAAGCTGGGTCATACTAACCACATCACCTAGCCTCATGAATTCATCCTCATTTATAGATAAATTAAAAAATGCTCGCAGTGTTCTCAAAGACGCCAGCTTTGATATTCCTTTTGGCATGGGATCAATACCCCAGCCTTCGAAATGTTGAAGAGATTTTAGTTCACTTATCCATACTGGTAATGACCTGCAGCATAAAGGGAGAGCAAGAAACAGGAGGCCTTTTAGATGTCTCACACACTTGGGTACCTTGGTAATGTTTGTCTTCTTCAAATTCAAGAGTTTAAGAAGAATCATCTTTCCAAGTGACGCAGGCAATGTAGTTATGTCTGTGAAGCTCAAATCCAGAACGCGCAGTCCTCTAATAGTGGTAAACAAGTTATCTGGAATGCTTGCAATCTGCTCATTCTGGGATAGTGTGAGTGTACGGAGATAAATAGGACGGCTCTCCGAGATGGGATTGACATGTAGACCTTTCTTGGCCAGTAAAATCCGACACCAGCCTGTGGCACCACTTGTATGTCTAGAGACTTCCTCAACTGAAAGAGCACATCTATTTTCTTTCGAAATGTGTATGGCCAAATCATGCAATAAATCGTGAATTTTGCAGTATTTGGTTAAATAACTGCCATCGCCTCTCTCACACACCTGAATCAGACACAGCTGGTCAAGTTGATCTAACCAATCCCAGCCCAAATCCCACTGATCCTCTCCTGCTGGGATGAATCCTTCCGCTATCCATAGATTTATCAAATACTCAGAATCTATCTCTTCATCCTCAGGAAAGAAGGAAAGATATGCAAAACACGCTTTAAGGTATGCAGGCAAAGCGTCGTAGCTTAATTTCAATATTTCCATGACAGGGTCATGACCACCACTGGTAGTAACTACTCTTTCGAGCTGACGGCGCTTCAACACCCATTTGCTGAGAAGTCGTGTGTTAGCCAGAGATGCTGCTATCGTTTTGATAGCAAGAGGTAAATTTCCACATTGCTTCACAATCTTCCGACCCTCCTCTTCCATAAGCAGTGGCGCTCTATTTTCTACACAATTCGGAAATGCATAGACACAAAACAGCCTCCAGCTGTCTTCATCAGACAAATTTTTCATCTCATAAATTCGAGCATTTGAATTTAGAGCAACCTGCCTGTTTCTTGTGCTAATCACAACTTTACAGTCTTTATCAGTTGGTAGACCAAGTTTGTCAATCAGACTATTTTCTGTGGAGAGCGTCCACAGATCATCCAACACAATAAGACATCTTTTCCCTAGGAGATGGTCATGAATCAGTTCAGCTGCTCTCTCTTTAGATACTTTGTTGTCCACAATTTCACGTTGCTTGCCTATGTGGGAGGCTATATCATGTTGCAAATTCTCGAGAGAATAAGATTTAGAAATAGAGAGCCAAATGGAATAGTCGTTCTTGGATTTTACGGCTTTGAAGACATTTTGGAGGAGAAATGTTTTCCCCGAGCCGCCCATACCAACGACGGCTATGACTTGAACTCCTGGGTCTTCTAACAAACCTACCATGTGTTCAACTTTGGATTCTATGCCCACAGAATGTGAATCTCTGGGCGGAAGACTACATACCTTAACTTGTGCTGATGTACTTGTTGTTGATGTTGCTGCCTCTGCATGAAGATCTGACCTCTGAGTTATGCTTCTGATTAAATATCCAAGTATTTCACACACGCAGCTCGATAGGCACAGTTGCTGCGCATTTCTCATCTTTCCATCCTCTTTTTGCACAGCAAGGGCAATTTTTGTACACAGCCTCTCGACATTTCTGGCAATTTTAAGGGTTTAAAAGCGTTCAAAATCAGAATGGAAAGGGTAAGTAGGAAGATTTAAAACACTGAATCGTAATGAATTGAAAGAAAACAATCTAAACAAACTAGAAATATCTAAATGGCATTTTAACCTAAGCCTTACTCATTAGATGTGCTGAATTCGTAGCCAGAGATGAGTGAAGAAGAGTGGAGGGCTTCTTTCCACTGGTGAAGCCTCTCGTCGCTGAATCTCCCCTTTTCTTCATGTTGAGCGAATGCAGGAGCATAAACTCCCTTGTCAGGATAGCGAAGATCAGAAGGCTTCACGTCACAAAAGATGGGAATAAACTGAGCCTTGGTTTTCAGCATGAGAAGAAGCTCATCTAAACACCAAGACGACTCCGCATATCCCGGTGAGAAGATGGCTATCTGCACTTTAGAAGAGTAAATGGCATTTTGTATGGCAGAGGGAATTAAATCTCCCAATTGTAATTCTTGATCATCAAGAAATGTCCAACATTCCTTTTCCTCCAGTGATTCGTAAAGTGCAAAAGCAACAGTGTCTTTCACGTCAGGGCCTCGGTGGTTGATAAATGCATCATATATTTTCTCAGATACAGTTAACGTTTTCCTTTCCAATTCAGTGAAAGAACTTTTGTTAGATGAGGAGGAAGACGCCATGAACTCAGGAGCCACAGAGGAATGGAAATTTTAATCTTCAGTTTTGTACGAGTTTTCATCCTCTAACTCTACCTTTTTTTTCTGAGTGACACCTGACAACTGACAAGAGCCCACAGAATTATTTTACGCGGTTTCTCCCCCAATGAAATTTACAATAGTACATAAAACTAGTCAAATCTATTAAAGAAAAGATGCTTTCTCCCCCAATGAAATTTACAATAGTACATAAAACTAGTCAAATCTATTAAAGAAAAGATGCTTTCTCCCCCAATGAAATTTACAATGGTACATAAAACTAGTCAAAAGATGCTTTTCTCTCCACTACAAGTGGTCTCCAAATGATCAGAATGAAGGGACCCGTCATCCACTAAAGTAAATGATATCACCGATGGGAAAAATCCCAAATTGTAGCGTGACCAATGAAAATACAACTCGATATCTTTTAAAGCAGGAGTAATTCACTCTAACACGCTTTCATCAGTTGTAGCGTGACGAACAAGACAAATGTGTACGTTCGAATAAGCTTTCTTCTGCATGACTCAACTTCGTTTCAGAATACACATGGCAAGTGGTCAGTTAATGATTAAATAATGAGGCCCACTCTGAATAAATGTTGAAATGGGCAACATCATGTATGTGAGATTCTGTGACACCATTTATTGTTTGGCTGTAGCTATTCTGGCTCCAAAACGGCAATGGCTATGCAGCGGACAAAATGGCCCGCCCATGCCATGCCCCTCATGGCCCGTACAATACCTTACATCCGCCAGTCAAATCCGTCCTGCATCCGTCACATCTGCTAGTTCCGTCCTGCTCACTTCAGCTTTACGTTTTTTTTCATTTATTATGTTTTTATTTTTTTAAGTTATAATGAATAAAATAATTAATATTATAAATAATAAATTATATATTTAAAATTATGTTAAAATTATGTTAAATAATAAATTATGATAAAATTATTTAATTATTTTTTATTTTAAAATTACTTATTTATTAGGATAGGTTAAAATCGT
The DNA here is from genome assembly GCF_030272615.1 of Cryptomeria japonica. Taxonomy (NCBI): domain Eukaryota; kingdom Viridiplantae; phylum Streptophyta; class Pinopsida; order Cupressales; family Cupressaceae; genus Cryptomeria; species Cryptomeria japonica. The sequence goes on along the minus strand of NC_081415.1, from coordinate 46,766,273 downwards.
ATAGTTATTTCTTATGTTAAAATCATTTAATTATTTTTTATTTTAAAATTGCAGCAATATATATCAAACACCATTTTAACCTAACAAATAACTAAGTGAGTGATTTTAATTAAGTGATTTTAACCTAACAAATAACTGAGTGATTTTAATTAAGTGATTTTAACCTAACAAATAACGCAACAAATAACTAATTTGATACTTACTATTGATTTCCATGGCAATATATATCAAACACCATAATTAAATGATTTTAGCATAACAAATAACTAAGTGATTTTAACCTAACAAATAAGTAAGTGATTTTAACCTAACAGATAACTAAGTGAGGGATTTTAACTAAGTGATTTTAACCTAACAAATAACGTAACAAATAACTAATTTGATACTTATTATTGATTTCGATGGCAATATATATCAAACACCATATAATTATTTCTTATGTTAAAATAATTGAATTAATTTTTATTTTAAATTTACTTATTTATGATTTTAACGTAACAAATAACTAAGTGAGTGATTTTAACTAAGTGATTTCAACCTAACAAATAACCTAACAAACAACGAATTTGATACTCATTAAACACCATATAATTATTTCTTATGTTAAAATCATTTAATTATTTTTTATTTTAAATTTACTTATTTATGATTTTAACCTAATAAATAACTAAGTGAGTGATTTTAAGTAAGTGATTATAACCTAACAAATAACTAACAAATAACTAATTTGATACTTACTATTGATTTCAATGGCAATATATATCAAACACCATATAATTATTTCTAATGTTAAAATCATTTAATTATTTTATATTTTAAATTTATTTATTTATTTTTTATAATAAAATCTATCAAGTATTTTAATTTAAAAGGTGAATATATTTAGAAAAAATAAACTATTGTTTACTTATATTTGTAAAATAATATTATTAAAATTTACATATAATATATATCTTACAATTAATTATATATTGTAATATACTTTCTATTAAAATAAATTAAAAGTCTAAACATATAAATTATTATAAAAAAATTAAATATATAATTTATTATTTATAATATTAATTATTTGATTCATTATAATTTGTAAAAAATAAAAATATAATAAATGGAAAAAACAAGATAAAGTAATAGAAATTAAAAATTTAAACATATAAATTATTATAAAAAAATTAAATATATTATTTATTATTTATAATATTAATTATTTTACTCATTATAAGTTTTAAAAAATAAAAACATAATAAATGAAAAAAACATAAAGCCGCAGTGAGCAGGACGGAACTGGCGGATGTGACGAATTGCAGGGCGGATGTAACGGATTGTACGGGCGTGGGAACGATTGGCCTGATGAGGGGCATGGCATGGGCGGGCCATTTTGTCCGCTGCATAGCCATTGCCCTCCAAAACGACATGCCTCTATATGATGAAGACATATCATTATGATGAAGACATACCATTCAAGTACGACAAGTCTATGAGAGCGACGTTCCTGGGACCCACAGATGACATGGAGGAATTCGTGGCTGTGATGACGTGGATGATGTTGTCGTTTAGCGTTTGATGGAAAAGCTTGCTCGCAGTTAACATTTTCTCGGTCGTTGTCACCACAATGCGACGGTTACATCCGGCGAGGCAGTTAACATACCACCAGGCAAGCGGTTTACATTTTCGGTGACTGCCAATTTTGATTTTTTTTTTTTTTGAATGGCCATGCGGCCATTTTTTTGGGTAACCCACTTTATTGCGTCCACGAGTCGACTAACATCGGCATGCACGTGTTATGGGCACAATTTTCAATTAATTTTTTTAAAAATTTTGAATGAAAACTCGATTTCGCAAAAATTGAAAATATATTTCGTCTGGTAGGTGCATGCAGAACGCACTGGTGGAGGCGAAACAAAATATTCGACTGTGTAAATTCATGTTCCCGGTTGAATCACTGAGCAAAGGAGTTGCACTTCAATTGGAGTTATAGGTATGCATTCTCAAAATATCTGTGGCTCCGAAGGGGAGGAGAAAATTCGACCGTATGCATAATGCAAGTTGTCTGGTATATTGTTAGTCTTATTGTTATCACCTGTTAACACGCGGGTTTTTTTCATGTGCAGGGAGGAGGTATCGTAGCGTACAGGGGGTGGTACAATTGAAGATTGTTGTGTAGGGTTATGGCGGCATCAGTAAATTCAAACCCTAACAGATAAAGATAGTTTTATGATTCCTTCGTCAACCTTGTGTTTGAAATTGTAAATTTTTATATTATTTTTGTATCGCAAAGGTGGTTGTGAGTGTGCCCTCGGGAGGTGTCAAGAGGACAACGATTTGGGTGGAGGCTTAGGCGGCTGCGGTAATTTGAAACCCTAAGACATTCAATAATTTTTTTTTATTTCTTGTGTCATTTTGTGTTCTGTCTGTGAAAATTAGGCATCATTTTGCAGCATGGTCGTGTCAGGATACCAAGATTCCCTGCTTGATTGTTGACGGCTCCTTGTTGAGGGTTGATTTTTCGGATTTTGTTGAAAACCGTCAAGGTTTGCATTGTTTGTTTGCGGTTTGGTGTGTGTTAGTATATATATATGTCAATATGAAGCAATACACACACACACACACAGACACTCACGAAGAGACACACAAACACACAAACATGTCTACTGCAATACAGAGGAAAACGACAGAATAAAACATAGATAAAAGAAACTATGGAAATATTATGCTTTGTTTCCATTATTCTTAGGTGCTCATTAGATAAAAAAAAGAAAACCTACAGTCCCATAAATCCCCCTTCAACAATGAGGCAAAATAGACGAAGGTTGCCTCAACAAGGAGCCCTTCAACAATAATGTTTTCATTCGCGCATTAGTCTTACTTTTTCCACATTAGGCAAATGAAAAAGGCACCATGTTTGCTATCATTAAACAAACAATAGATCAACTCCTAATTGTCAGCAAACAGCAGATCAACTCCTAAACAAGAGCAGGTCACACACAGTCAAGGAATGGTTGCATCAACCAGTCAACAACTTGATTTTGAGGAGTCTGTTTGCATCAAAAGGCAAACCATAACATGTAAACAAGGTCAAGACCATGTAAAAGAAACTCAATTTGAAACAAAACATTTTACCTCACTTTGTCTTTCATGTAGCTATTAGGTGCCTGCCACTTGTATTTGCATATATATTTATTCTTCGACATGTATGTTGATGCATGTCATTGGTACGATATGTCCTTTTTAGAGCCAGAATAGACGCGTGTCATGTATGTCCATTCATGTCGTTGTTACAATCTCATTTTGAAGCCAGAATAGACATGACATGAGTTGGAAGCACCTAATCACACTCGAAAAGTGCAGAATAAACATATATGCAAATATATGTGGGAGGCTATGTGTATTGTGGCTCGACAATGGACGTATCGTACCAACAACATGCATTGACATACATTTCCAAGACATGCATACCTTGCCAACTTCTCGTGGTGCTCTAACCCATGGTATGTGATGTGGAGTTGTTGTCGAGTTCTCGGTTTCAGTCCTCGGCGCCCACGCAAAATTATGTGGACATGCCAGAGGATGGTTGCGACATGCTTCGTGTTTACCGTCGGTTTATTGTGCATAACATGTACATTAAAAGCTTGCGAATGAAGGAATCACATTCGAATGGCATCCCGGTAGGAAGAAGAGGTCGCATGCTGCAAAACTTGGTACTTTTGTCTGAGAAAACACTAGCATGAAACTCAAGTTACTCTCGTAGTGGGATGCCTCTATTGTGGCTACAAAAACCAGAATGGGGGGACTAACACCCCATGTTTGTGGCAGGTTTTTAATCGTAGGTTTTGCATTTGATGGTTGCTCCTGTCTAACACAGCGTTGTTAGTCTGTACGATTTGTCTATTTTGGAACTAGAAGAGACACAACCTCTCAAACCATTGTTCATGTACGAGTTGTGATTTGATGCAGCTAACAGCGGTAAAGCCAAAGGCTAACACGCGATGCAATTTACAATAGGAGATGGAGTTAGTTAATAACAAGGCTCGAGAATAGACAAATGGTACTGCGTGTTAGTGACATGTTATCCAATTGCATTCGTTGAATGTAAAATATAGTGTAAAACGTGTGACTAAGTTGCGTGTTAGTCGGACCATAGCGTTGATTTCGAGTCAGAATAGAGGCATCTATCCTTGAGTGCACAACAACAGTACAAAAATAGGTGGTTGATATAGACAACTCTGGCACAACTCTGGCATTATGGCAAATGGACAGATATAATTTAGGTGATATAAATTACTTAGTGGTAGTTTATATTGAATGTTAAACTGCATTTTCATATATGAACATGTAGGTTCCTTTTATGTCTTTTGAAATGCATTTACTTCCCAATGTAGACTACCAATAACATTAGTTATCCATGCAGGTTGTTGATTTTCAAGGACTATTGAGTAGTCCCCCAACAAACGTCCAGACGTTCCCAGGTTGTTGCTCTCTCTCCCTTGTTTAATACTACTTGCACTGTAATGTCCCCTTATTAATAATCTTTGGGCTTGTGCAACTTTTTGAAAGGCGCTTGTTATATATATATATATATATATATATAGTTTGTTGTATATAATTATTTTATGCGATACAAATGTATGTATAAATTTTAGTTCTTGATCATGTAATATTAATGTCCTTACTTTTACTGAATTTGATAATAATGAAAATGAACAATGCAATTGGTTGATGCCTTATATTATATGCTATAGATGCACCAAATTAGACAATAAGATATAATTTTTGAGCCGATTGTTATTTATGGATCTTCGAGTCATGAAACCAGTGTTGAATATGTGAACCAAAAATCCTGATTCTTGCGAACTATGTGTTATAAATTTGTATATATTTTGTTGATTTTCATGAGAGTGTTAATGTTCATCCTAGTGTATTTGTATTTCTAGATTATTAATGTTTGTAATGTTTGAGAAGTACATGTGTTCGATGATCCAACTCTGATTTGAAATGTGACTTGGGCTTCTGTTTCAGATGTCTTGAGTTGGCACAACGAACTCCTCATGTGTCTATCCTTGAGAGTGTTTTTTTCTTTTTTATTTTCATAACTTAAGACTACGTTTTTAATAAATAATAATATTCCCATGTCAACAAAGAGATGGAAGCTTTAGAATAGACACTCGTTTCAAAAGACTTGTGTCTTTTGAAAAATGAATTGGAGGTCTCTGTACCCATTAATTATCGTCAAAGACTTTGTTAATGGTAATGAATCCCTATGTATTCTCTGACATAGATTGACCATCTTGATTGCTACACACTCGTTTTACAACATCGATTTTGCGGCTGCGATTGACTAACATTGTCGGTAACACGTTGTAGGAAAGGTCCATTTTGGAGCCAGAATAGACACAACCGATTCGTTAAGCGTGTTTTTCATCCTTCTTTATCAATCCTTAAGAAAGTCTAGTTTTTGTGTTGTATTTTGGATGGGGAAAACACATGAAGCCTTTTTAACAGTGTTGGCGATGGATCATAGTCATTATTTCGTTGCAATTGCAATAAAATATGTTCTAGAGCGGAATGTCATGGATAGTTTATGGTTAAATCGTTAGCTGGGTTGTACATAACATAGCGACATGCTGACTTTGTATTGGAATGTGCGCATAACCGGTCATGTGTTGGTTGTGTCATTTGTGGTGAATGTGTGGTGTTATTGATAGTGTGAAGAATATGAATCACATTTTTTTTATGTTTCAGTTCAATCATGTCAATTTCGTTGCGAAAAAGGTTGAGGGAAACTGCTGATCTTGATTATGGGTTACTGGAGCTAAAGACAAATGATCTCCTAGGAGTTGGCCACGTTCGCTTCCTAGTGACACATGACATCGGCCTGCCTGTAAGCTAAGTAGTTTTAATGGATTATGCAACATGTAGTATTGCTTGGTGTTGTCACTGTTTAATGCTTGTGACTGGAGAACTAATTTGTATACCCAGGAGAGAGGTGAGCTTTCATATGCGGGACCAGTTCGGCATTCATATCTGAAAGATTCAAGAGTTGGGCTTTCACATCTGGGAGTAGTTGAGGATTTGAATCCGAAAGAGTCGAGAGTTGGGGTTTCAGATGCGCGACCAGTTGGAGATTCAAAAGTGAAAGTTTCAGGAGCCGGGCTTTCACATCCAAGACTAGTTGAGGATTCAAATCTGAAAGAGTCAAGAGTTGGGCTTTCAGATGCACGACAAGTTAGGGATTCAAATCTGAAAGATTCAGGAGTTGGACTTTCACATCCACGAATAGTTGAGGATTCAAATCTGAAAGAGTCAGGAGTTGAGCTTTCAGATGCGAGACTAGTTGGGGATCCAAATCTGAAAGAGTCAGGGGATGGGCCTTCAGGTCAGGGACTAGTTGGGGATTAAAATCTGAATGAGTCACGAGTTGGGTCTCCAATTTTGAACCCTTTGTCAAGTCGGCTTCTCAATGACTGCACAACCACACTAGTAATTATTTATCATTGCGTTATATTTTTTTTCCATCATTACATGGCATGGCTGCTGGAATTTGGGATTTATAAGTGGAAATGTAGATGGATCGATGATGTGTGCTATTTTATTGAACAACATTATGATAGTGGTTGTGCTGGTGAGGAAGATGAGGCCATCAGAAATGTAGATGAGGGTGATTATACTGATGCTCGAGGTGGTGAGAGTGAAAAACGGGATGTTCCTAGCAAGCACGAGGTGAGCATAGAGTAGGAGGTTGAATGACAACGTGATTCTATCAGTGCTCGCGAACAGGAACAAGGAGGGGCGAGTAACAAGGAGGTCCACTATTAGTCATTATATATTGGATTATCTTTATAATGCTTGATTAGTGCAAAATTGAATGTGACTCTTTGTCTCTATTGGTTGTGTGCAGCAATAGGCCGATCACAAAAGAGACCATATTAATGGCAGGTTGCACTACTTTTGTCTCTTCCGTTATTGTTCCAAAAATGGAGGGTGTCAATTTTGGGATCTGGTGAGGCTTAATATGTATAGAGCCAGAGAACATCAACTACCATTATTGGGGATTGCATGATGCAGTCGTCAATAGTGTGGAAGTGGAAAGTGCAGCGCGGATCATACGAAGAAATCATTGATGCACTTGAAAAAGAGGGATTCTAATATTGAATATCAAATGGGTGTACGACACAGTATACAAACAAAAGGTGTCACTGACCGGGTGTGTATGAAATATGGCAAGAAAACACGTGATGAGCTTCCTATCAAAGGGAAGGAAGAGATAAAGGAAGCAATGCGAGTGTACAACAGCAGTCCGGTTAGGGAGGCTAGAAGGAAGAAGGTTTTAGAGTTACTACAAAGAAAGAATATTGCAACAGAGGTAATTTTTTAGTGATCGTATTTTTTTGCAGTTTACTAAATTCCTTTAAACATGTGAAGAATGACTTATTGACCTATCCTATCCTGGTGCCCAGATTTTAAGTGATAGTGCAAGCCATGGTGAGGAGGTATTGGCATTGAAGGCTAATCGCGAAACAAACATGCCAGTGAATGAGGTTGCATCTGTTTCGTTGGGGAAGCAAAAAAAGAAGAATGTTGTGGAAAAAACAAGGCCAACTTTAGATCATCAAACAAAAGAGGGTGCACCTATTTTGTTGGGGAAGCAAAAAAAGAAGAATGTTGCAGAAAAACAAGGTGAACTTCGCATCCTTAAACAAATGTGTGAGTCAATGAGCCTGCATGTGATTCGTCGAGGAAGAAAGAAAAGAAGAATGTCGTAGAAAAAACAAGTCTAACTTCAGATGACGCGACACATTTGTCATCAAAGGTGACTGTCTGTTGGCCTATCCATATGTGTGTTTTCATTGCATGGTATGCTTTGCACTGCACTGTGTAGTATGTTGACTATTTCATCCATGTCATTGTAGGATGATCGGGTTCATGGAAGGAGCATGGACTATCCCATGGTATTGGATGACACAGAACATAGTGTGCACAAAAAATTAAGTCAAAAACCTCGATCGTCTGTTACGTATAAGTTTGTTTCATCAAAGAAGTTGAAGGAGACGTCAAATGAAAAATTGGGTGCATGTAGTGGCGAGAAGATTGTGGAGTAGTCTCTTGAGTTGGGGCAGATGATGGACGATACGAGAAAAGAACAGTCAATGCAATTTCCTGATGACACCGTGTGTAGTGTTCCCGAAAAACCAAGTCCAAAATCTCAGACGTCTGTTAGGAGGAAGAAGCTGAAGGAGACAACGATTGGAAAACTGAGTGCATGCAATGGCGAGAAGATTGTAGAGCAGTCTTCTGAGTTGGGGCAAACGATGGATGATATGAGCAAAGAACAGTCAATGTTGTTGCCTAATGACACCGTGTGTAGTGTTCCCGAAAAACCAAGTCCAAAATCTCAGACGTCTGTTAGGAGGAAGAAGCTGAAGGAGACGACGATTGAAAAATCGAGTGCATGCAATGGCGAGACGATTGTAGAGCACTCTACTGAACTAGGGCAGAGGTTGGAGGATAGGTGCAAAGATGAACAGGTAATGCGATGCCATTGTGCATGACATGTAGTGCTATATAATGACATGGTGTTATACTATACAGTAACTCTTTTTTTATGCAATCGGTCGCGGTATTGGACAAGAAACTTCAGAAGTGTATTTCAAGGGGGAAGCTGAAGGAGACGGTGAATGGAAATTTGAGTGCATGCAATGGTGAGAAGATTGCACAGGAGTCCACTCAATTGGGGCAAACATTGGAGGATAAGAGCAGAGATGAATAGGTATTGGGCTCTTCTTTTGGATAACAGGCGGTGAGGGGCAATGTTATACTAGAGAGCATTTTTTATGATGGTGTGGTTTGTGTCCATTATCTGTGTTCCTGTTATTGCCTTAGTCGTGTAAAATTCACCGGCCTTGGTCTAGTAGTGTTCATAGGCATATGGGTTTAATGTGTACTTACACTCTTGTACAATGTGTCACATTTTCCAGCATAATCTGATAGAAAAAACCATTGAGAAAGAGTCTGGGGGAAATATGATGGATGTACAAATGCAGACTGTGTCCGCGATGGGGGCAACGGGTCGAAAGAGACAACTACTTCGGTACTGTTGTACTGCATTGCCATGAATTTGTTTGCCTATGTTTAATGGACATGCATAAAGAATTTTATTTAAGCGACCATGTCCACTCGTTACTGATGCAAGCAACCGTGGAAGACAAAGAAGAGTGTGCAACGAAGATGCTCATGCTATTGCTATTGGAGTTGAAGTCCACCTACTAGTGGATGGGGCAGTGGCTAGGGAAGGCGTTGTTGATGGCCTGGGGAAGGGTGTAATGCATCATACTATTCCACTCCCACGACATTGTGCTAAAGTTTGCATCATAAAAGTCTTTGATGCAAATGCCCAGCTGCCTTGCCCAGGTCCTTTCGCCGATGTCTTGTCGAATTCCCTAAACTCGTAGGCGGTGTGGCCCATTGAAGACCTGCTCTGTTCCCCACCCTGAGTAAGTTTCGAAGATGACAAGATCCCTTGCCCCGTCTTCTCATTCCATCCTTTACCTTATTCCAATGGAATGAAATAGGAAGCACTTGTATGATGTCGTTTGTATGTGGTAGGATAAAGTTGGCAAAAGTGTCTAGCCACAAAAAGACGATGTTAAACGCGGCCTTGTGATTAGACAGGTAAGTCATAGGTTGCGATCACTTAGCATCACCCTTCCTGAGTTGCATAAGAATGAGAATAAGCGTAAAGCATTTTATGGTGCTGTCAACTCCATTGCGCAATCCAAATAGCAAAGGCAATAATATTCTTCGATCATAGTTGTTGTTCCTCTTTCCAAATATTTAGAGCGAGATACTGTGGTGGAAGATCAGTCTTGATAGACCCTATTTAGATGGGATTTGGAGATGTTATATTGACATGGATTTTACCTTAGCATAGTTTAAACCCTCTCAATTATTGTTTGTCTTAGATGAATTGTACATTATTTTCAACCTTTCCTGCTATTTTAAGCAAAATAACAGTAAAGGCTTGATTTGTTGGACTGTTTCATGGTGATTCTGCACCATCAACTACCCTTTAATAACTTCACAAACCTTTCGTTGGTGCGCAACATTTTAATAATGATAGTGGATGGTACAATAAATTCGATGATAGTCGTTTACTGTTCAAGTTTTGTTCAAGGTCTCTTATCAAGTTTTGTTCAAGGTCTCTTATATATTGCATATGCATAGGTTTTGTTATTGCGTAGCAATAGGGTCCCTGCAACTCTTTTACGTATACAGATGAAGCTGAATGTTTGATTGAAATTGTGAACCATCTGCTCTTTCCATTGTAGCTTACGACAGTTGAATATACCATTTTTATTGTTTGTTTTTGAACACCAAATCTAAAATGAATTAACAACAAAAAAATAACCAAAAAAAAAATCTATTAAAATACACTAGACTTCTGTTATAGTTTCATGGTTGATGTGTAATAAGTTGGATGCAGGACGAGGAGTGGTGACTGATGGAGTTATCTTCCCAAAACATGGATTCCCAATTGGCAGGTAACCTGCCACCCAAGTGCCTAGTTTAGTGAACATGTCAACTTTAGTGAACACGTTAACTTTTGTATCGTGCATAATGTTATTCATTCCAAAAAATGCAACAGATAGCAATTTGTTTCTTGTTGGCATAAACTATTGTTTCCTGCATTTTTCATGTTGTCTTGCCCACCTGTCTATAGATACTTCTTTTTAGCATTGTTTGCAGGGATGGCAATGGGAAGACCACAGATAGGAAAAAGAAAGGGTGTTGAAATATCTATTGCGCAGAATGCAACGCCTGCTACGAATTCAAAGTTGAATGGGAAGGCCAATGTTCTCACCTCTGACAGTGGTTTAGGGAAGTTTGCAAGACAACCACCACCGCCCTTTGCAGACTAGAATGATGGGGTGGACACAATGAATTTTGACGCCATACAAGTAGAACTACTAACACAGATGGTTGGAATGGCCCACGCTGAAAATGAAAGGCTGAAGGGGATTGTTTCTGATCTTGAATGAAGACTCACTGAAGTGAAAAGGAGATGCTCCGAACTCAATAAGAAATGCATTGAACTCGATAAGAAATGCATGGAACTCAATAACAAGGTCATGGACTTGGACAATAAGAATGCGGACCTTGAGCTGGAAGTGCGTGGTTTGCAGATGGCCAATGAGAGACAGGATGTAGTGCGTGAGGCGTGTGCTAAAAATAGAAAAATCATAAGTGACCAGATGCAGGGGATGCTAGATGTTTGTGTGCAACATGCTCAGCACTGGAAACGGAGGTACGCGAAGGTGTTTGCCTCCATAACCGATGAAGATAATGGGAATGATGTGCCTCCCCTTACTCTGACCACTGCGGGAAACAAAAGTCATTTAAATACTCAACCTCTGCCTCTATAACAGGCTTGCACTATTACGGAATTTTTGTAGATGTATATTGTCAAGTCCTGTTCAATGAAATGTTAGTAGTGGTGCAGACTTTTTGTAATCATACATATTCTTTCATTTAGGAAGATAATTTGTATGCTTCATGAGTGATTATTTTCAATAAACTTGATTGACCAAAGTTTTTCTTTCTGGTTCTTTTCTTCGGGAGCCCTTCTTGAACCAGTTGTAAAAATATATTAAGTGGCCTTGCCACCTTGTCAAAAAAAAAAAAAAATTAATGTGATTGACTTCACTTAAACATCAATGGTTAATGATTGGTTTGTTGTACACTTTTTCATGCTTTCTGAATGGTTCTATGTGGCTTTTCTACACGTCTTGTATGATGAATGGTTTTCGCACTTCTCTTAATATGACTTCCCAATCAGTGTTCGCAAACCAAGTTGGGTGAATCTATACCTCAAACCTAACTGTAGGTTAAAAGTTTTTTTTATAGCGGATTTAAAAGAACCACTAATTATATGATGGCAATTTTTCTTAACTTCCACCTGCTTATAATAGTTGCTTATAGAAGACTAAAAAATGCTTATTTATAAATGATGGATAAACTGAATCACAAGTACATAAGATAGCCTACTCAATAAGGTATTCTTCTTCATAAATATTAACTTCCACCTGCTTATAATAGTTGCTTATTGAAGACTGAAAAACATGCTTATTTATAAATGATGGATAAATTGAATCACAAGTACATAAGATAGATTGCTCAATGACTATTATTCTTCATAAATATTAAATATAGATCAATGAGTATTTAACTATTTAAAATTTACCACATGAAAGGTCTATTTTGGAGCCACAATAGCTTCAACCCACACGAAAAAGGTGTAGTATAACACGTAGGTCAGTTCTACTTGTATTCCGTAAACAAAGAAAATCAAATTGAAAGTAACACTTCATATATATGTGACAAGTGTTAGTCAGTCATTTTCGCTAATTCGTTGCCCGCCACAATTCCACGTCGTCGTCTCACGGCGAAATCGACTAACATGCCATGTTAGTCGATTTCGCCGTGAGACGACGACGTGGAATTGTGGCGGGCAACGAATCAACGAAAATGATTGTTAGTCGATTTCACCATTTCGCGGGCATAAAGGAAATGGCGGCGTGCCACTCAGCGAAAAGGACCAATGTGGCATGTTAGTCGATTTCACCATTTCGTGGGCCTAAAGGAAATGGTGGATGCATCCATTCTCGCTCCACAAAGACATTACAAACTGACTAACACACGTGCTACTCACGCACTTTACACCGTCGATTTTGCAATTTGTTTTGTCTCAAATCAACATATTGGATAGGTTCTAAGGAAATGCCAACTCCTATGCTCAAGCCCTCCAATTGACTTGGCCAACTTATAGAGTCAACCTATTTGATTACTTATAGAGTGAACCAATTGGCTTGAATGATTTTAACCCTAACTCTAAGAGAACACCCAAGGAAGGAAAACAGGGAACAATTACAATTCACAACTAAATCCTTTTTCATCCAAATCCACAATATTAAACACAAAATTTCACTAAAAGAACACAAATAACCTTTTCTCCTGTAGATAATATCACAAGCAACTGCCTGCAGAAAATGTAGTAATCGACAGCACATACACAAAGGAAAAACAACTGATTGTATTATATTTCTTCGTCAAAATAGTACAATGGTGAGCCTGCAGCTATAATCCACTTCTTTTCTAATGATCCCGCTAATATTACAAAAATTCCCTCATTTATATGAGAGTATACATCTTCACCAAGAGGTGTGACTTTTCAGTACATAGCTACTAACTAATGTTTTTGTTAACAAACTGAAAGATAAACCGATTTAGCATCACTACATGTTTTGTGTAGTTGTTATCCTTGTACATTACAATATCATTGTTCATTCTCCTCATATCGGTTTCAATCATGAAATAATTGGAGAGAATGTGATTCACATAAGGTGACAAATCTTTGTCCCGATCCAATCCTGCCACTGCTCAATCCTTGTCATTAATGAACTCTTGTTTCCATTGCTCTAGTGACACCAATTCACCAGCATTGTAGAAAGAGGGCACCCTAGGGGTATTCCCATTGTCCAATCTCTAAAGCTCTTTTCTAAATCGATCTGCAAACTCATCATGTGACTTTAGGTAAGTCTCGACTTCAATCCTCTCACCAGGAATCATTAGACTGTTATCATTCATCATCTCCTACAACCATGATATGAGCCTCTCATGCTCCCTCAAAGCTTTGGTCATCCCAGTGTATGTCTTCCAATAGTTCTCTATGACTAGCAACACACTCCTCAATCTATGTTCAATGATTTCATGAACAAACTTATCCATCTTCTGCTGCATTTTTTCTATTTGCCGAGATGACTTTTTTGCCTTGCTTCTGTTAGGGTTCCCACAGATACTGAGAGGAGGCGGATGAATTAGTATATGACCGGTAATGAAATTTTCTTGAAACTGAATATGCAGAACATAAAGTAATAGTATACCGGTATGCAAAAATTAATGCAAATAACAGAATTAAAAACATCCACATGAAAAGAACACCATAACACAAGATGTTTAACGAGGAAACCCGGTGTGGGAAAAACCTCAGTGGGATTTGTGACCCACAATATTCACTTACTGGCCAGTAAGAGAATATTACTTACAATAGGGGTCTGCACATGCAAGAAGGCCAACTGCCTAGAGCTCACTGCTCAATAAGAAGTCACACTGACTTACAATGAGGATTTACACAAATCCAATATTCTGTACTACTTTACAATAGCATCTTCAATGCCAGATTCAGTACCGGTTCTTGCTCTGTTCTTTACATATACCCTTGACCTACAATTCGCACATTAGGTCTGCCTTATAATTTATTTATGCTTCCTATCCATATACTACAAATGCTTACAATGATCTCTTTTATATACAAGAGTCATTTTACAATTTGCCAAGTCGGCTTACAATAATAAACAAAATATTACATATCAAAAATCATGTCGGCCTCAGTGCCGGTATACATGTTCTTTTCTGTGCCGGTGTACATCTTCTGTGCCGGTGCCGGTGTAGATTGATCTTGCTGATGCCAGTGCATTGTCTTGTTTGAGTAATGCTTTTCCGGTATAATGTCTTGTTGGTGCCATAGGATTGCAAGGTTTCCTGAGTAATGCTTTGCCGGTATAATGTCTTGCCAGTGCCATAGGATTGCAAGGTTGCCATCAATGACAAAACCTTCAATCAAACACAATGTCTCATTGGAGTGTCCATATGCCAACATTCTCCCCCTTTGGCATTGATGGCAACACTCATGAGAAATTTCAAAAAGATATCCAAAAATGTATAGACCAAAAATGTTACCAAAAATGTGAGAGCTCCCCCTGAGCATGTGATCCCTGTGTTTTGAATTTTCTCATCTACTACTCCCCCTTTGGCATCAATGACAAAGGTTAGTAGATTTTGTAGTTGTACCAATTCATAACCTCAACCTTGTAGTTGGGTCGTTATTATCTGAAGAATATCTCCCAAAATTAAGTTTATGCCATCCATAAACTTCTTGCTCTCCTTTATTGCTATCTCAGTTCTGTATACTGTACCAGTGAGATGCTGCAAGTGCTCTGCCGGTGTTTTGCTACCCTGTGTTAGTGCCTCTAAGATTTCCTTTCGCAAAGATGCTAAAAAGTCCAATCTTGGACTTAGTTTAGATCTCAAGAATTTTGCTTTGTTTATTAGTTTCTCTTTCTCTCTTTCTAATTTGAGCAATTCTTCCTCAAAATTTGTTATCTTTTCCTCAAAAACTGATAATGTATTGGGTGAGTTAACAAAATTATCAACAAGTTTATTGATCTCTTCCTATACCTTGCTCATCTTTTTGTCTACATCTATGGTCAAAAAGTTTATCTTACAAGTGTCTTTGTACAGAGTTTTGTACTCTTTCAATAAATTACACAGTTCCGGTAGAAGTGTGTTAAATTCCCTGTTACACTTCTTTATTCCTTCCTCAAAGAATTTATGTTTCTCTTTTTCTACACTTTCCTTTATAGTTTCTACCTTTGTTTGCTCAAAATTTCCAAAAATATATTTACAAAGTGTATCCAACTGGCCTAAAGAATCTTTGTTGGCTATATTACAATTTGGAGCTATTGATTTCAAAACTGGAATTGAATCATCTATCGCTTTATAGGCTTGTGAGCTATAGTCAGTTATTTTCTTGATAGATTCGAGCAATACCTCTGTTACATTTGATGGTGACCCAACAAACTGAGTGTCGGTGGAAGTGACCATGCTAGTATTGACCTCTGGTAGGTGTGTTTGTGTCTCCATCTCTTTAAGCATTGGTTTTCCAGCATCATTTCTTACCGGTGGCATCTGTTCTAGAGCCTTTAGCTCTATTGGTTTCTCTGTTTGTGTTCCAGATTCCATCTTTTTCTTTGAATCTGCTGCCAGTTGCTCTTTGTTTCCTGTTGTCAATTGCTCTTTGTTTTCTATTTTATCTATTGTATCCTTGTCTACCACTATGTTGATTTTCTGAGTATCAACATTCACAGTATATAGGACTTCAGGATTAGGATTATTATCCTCTGTGTCCATGCTCTCAGCTACCAGTTGGTCTTCTACAGTTGTTGTTTTTACCGGTGGAGTATTTAAAGGAGGTGGGGGTAAGTTGTCTCTAATCTTGATACTTGGTGGTCCACCAACTTTACCTTTCCCTTTGTCCTTTTGATATACCAGAATGGGCTTGGGATTCCTATATTCTTCTTGTTTTTCTTTTTCAACCAAGAATGTATCCCAACCATTTTCTGTTTCCTTTGAAACTTCAGTAACTCTACCTGCCATTAGTGATATTTGCCGGTGTGCAGTGGAAAAAATTGTCCGGTTGGCCTGAGCTATCAAATCATCAATTTTCTTAGGTGAGTTGACTGGGTATACTGCAAGTAATTTCTCTATTTTTATTTTCTTATCCAACTCAATTATTCCTTTCCTTCTGGCCTCAAGTCTTTTATATAGTTCACCAGGAATTTCATTTAGGACTTGCATCAAAAACTTTTTATACATGTCCATGTGTAATATAACACTTTCCTCGACTTGTCCTTTCTCATCATCTGATAGGGTGTCATAGATTTTCCCTATGTTTTTCAATTTACCTTCCTCTATGATCTCATTCAGGAGTATGTCAAGAGGGGCAAAGTCAGTGTTTGTCTTCTTCTTCCTTTTGGGGGTCAGCTTCTTCTTAGGTGTGGCTTTCTTGACTAGAGACCTCACAGCTTGTTGCTTTTGTCTTGTCCTTCTAGGTGAAGGAGTGGATATCGGTGAGGGGTCTCTTTTCCTAACAACTCTTTTAAAAGTTGTTGGCATATCTCCTTCTGAGGAAGTATCTACCGGTGATAGATGAGTTTCAGGTTGTTGGGTTGCCAACTCATCTTCTGTTATGTCGGTTTTCTTTAGTACATCTTCCTTTATGACTTTTTCTTGTCTGGTTCCTTTCCTCACAAATGCCTCAACCTTTTTCACTCTCTTTTTAGATTGAATTTGACTTTCAATGGTCTCAGCACTACCAAATCCTTCTTCATTTGGTTCATCGGGGGCTTCCAGAAGTGCTTTGGCATAAGTTTCCACAATGTGGTCATCTGTTTCATACCCCATCTCTGTAACCCAGATTGTTCTTGGGATAACTGCTTCTATCTAGATCTCATCCTTTTTTATCACAAAGCATATATCATCCTTGTATTTGTTGACAATTTCTTGTGATAGTCTGATTCTTTTATTCATTCTGACCTTTAGTGCTTGAAAATACTCATTGATATTCTTTTCTTTGTTTTCACCCATGTTGTTGAATAAGTCAGACAATTGTTTTCCTACCAGTATGTCAAATCCAAAATCCTTGTAGCCTATACCGGGAGCCTGTTTGGTTATATGTAGCATTAAGCATACAAGTAAATTTCCAAATCTAAAGGTTCCTTTCTTATCCTTCTTGATTTTTGCTAAGTTGTCAATTAACTCATCCTTTAACCATTCACAGATATCAATTTTTGCAATGTCCTTCACCATGTCATAAGAACTTTTTATGCATAAACTAGAAACAGAGTTAAGCCTATTAGCATGAGTTGCTTTGTAACCTAGAATCATGCTAACAAATCTAACATTTGTATCGGTCACATCATTAACCCTCAATGATCTCTTGTCGAATGTTGCACCAGTTAGGTTTGTTACCAAGTCATTGGAGACCTTCTTGGTTTTGTCGGGTCTGCTACCGGTGGAAGGTAACCCTGTTACTGCTTTCACAGCTACCTTTGTAATTTTATGCACTGAGTCAAGCCAAAAGAATGAACCATGTACCCTACTCAGAACTATCCTAACCACTTCCTTGGGAAATTCAGGAATGCAAAGGATTTCAGTAAATCCTAGGGTTTCAACAATTTTATGTTCAGGTTTCACATTCCCGGAGTTGTCACATATAACAGATTTATACATGTTTTTTATTTCCTCATCACCTAATTCCTCTATGTTGCAATGAATATACATTCTAGGGTCTTCTGCATAAACAACACCTTTTGGAATTTTTGAAAAAGCACCTGTGTTGTCATCTTTCTTAGCTACCTCGGGAACTAGCTGAAACAAGGGCCTAGGTCTTTTTATAAATTCGACTACTATAGGGTTTGCTATGAATTCAGGTGCAGAGGAGGATGCCATGATGATAAATACCTTTTTCTGCCTTTGGATGGATTGATTGCTAAAGTGCTTTGCCTCTTTGCTCGGAATGCCTTAGCTCGGAAATCTTCGTGCTCTTTGTAAGTTTGAATTCACGGTGAAATGAAATGGAGCCAAAAACCTTATTTTATAAAGTCTTTTTTGCTACCTACCACATTAATTTCTTGCCAGTACTATATTAGATCAACTTTATTTGCCGGTAATGAAAGATTTTCAACTTCTTTTCTCTAACCGAGGGAATAATAGCACATGTGCCATTTGATTGCCAAACCCTAAAGATAATTTTCTTCAATTTGATGAAGAACATCCTGCCGGAGGAGCATTGCTCTGTCCTACCGGTGGAGCATCATATTGTCCTACCGGTGAAGCATTTGTTGGTTCTACCGGTGGAGGAGTAACCCCAATATTTAGATCACCTTTTCTAATGCATTGTTTTGAAAATTCTTGCTTAACCTCTTCAACCTTTTCCTTACCTTTTAAGCTAGTACTTCTGTTATCTACCGGTGTACCTTTACTTCTACAAAATTTAGCAATATGACCAATCTTGTTACATGCATAACAGGTTACATTATTTTTCTGAATAGCTTTCCCATAACCTATGTCGGTTTGTGTTCTGCATTTATTTGATAAATGACCAAATCTTCCACAAACATAACATCTTACATTCATTCTGCAATTTTCAGAGTTATGACCAATTTTGTTGCATTTGGTGCATTGACCGGTGGGAGGATTGATGTTTTGATAAATCCTAGATCTATATTCATTCACCCTATGACCATATTTATTACAGTTAAAGCATTTTCCATTGAATTTGTAAGTATTAGAAGGTCTTACCGGTTTGCTATGATCCTGGGTATTTGCAGTACCAGAGCTTTCTCCAACTTCAAATCCAATTCCAGAAGTGTCACCTTTGGGTTTTTGATTCTTCAATAAGGTACCAAGTTCTTCTGAGCTTTTTTTGAATTTTTCTATGTGTTGATTTGCAGTTTCCAATTCCCTTTCCAAGATTTCTTTTTGTCTCATTAGTTTATTTGAGTCATTCTGAGTATGCATCAGATTTGTCTTCAACATGTCATTTTCATAGCTAAGTCTTGTGTTCTCATTTGCTGCATCACTTAGTCTTCTGGTCAATTCTTCTTCATTCTTCTTTCTGTCCTCTATCTCTTTGCAAAATCTCATAGTCATGTCCTGCCTTTCATTTTTTGTTGTCATGATCTCTTGTTTTATTTTGCTTATCATATCATTTAAAGATTCCTTTTCATCATTCTCATTTTGCAATTTTTCACAAAGTTCTCTTCTCTTATTCCTTGTAACAGTAAGATTTTCTTGAAGTGCCTGAATAATGTCTCGAGCTACTTTTAAATCATCTTCTAATTTGATATTTTTTAACTTCTCTGCATCATAGTCAGTAAGAGCTCCTTCAGGTTGCTTCATCAGATTTTCCATCTTTACCGATGTCAAGATCTTCCTCAAGCTGTTAGGCTTCTGAAAATATAGGACCAGGCTCTGATACCAATTTTTAGGGTTCCCACAGATACTGAGAGGAGGGGGGTGAATCAGTATCTGACCGGTAATGAAATTTTCTTGAAACTGAATATGCAAAACATAAAGTAATAGTATACTGGTATGCAAAAATTAATGCAAATAACAGAATTAAAAACATCCACATGAAAAGAACACCATAACACAAGATGTTTAACGAGGAAACCTGGTGTGGGAAACACCTCGGTGGGATTTGTGACCCACAATATTCACTTACTGGCCAATAAGAGAATATTACTTACAATAGGGGTCTGCACATGCAGGAAGGCCAACTGCCTAGAGCTCACTGCTCAATAAGAAGTCACACTGACTTACAATGAGGATTTACACAAATCCAATATTCTATACTGTTTTACAATAGCATCTTCAATGCCAGATTCAGTACCGATTCTTGCTCTGTTCTTTACATATACCCTTGACCTACAATTCGCACATTAGGTCTACCTTATAATTTATTTATGCTTCCTATCCATATACTACAAATGCTTACAATGATCTCTTTTATATACAAGAGTCATTTTACAATTTTTCAAGTCGGCTTACAATAATAAACAAAATAATACATATCAAAAATCCTGTCGGCCTCAGTGCTGGTATACATGTTCTTTTCTGTGCCGGTGTACATCTTTTGTGCTGGTGCCGGTGTAGATTGATCTTGCTGATGCCGGTGCACTGTCTTGTTTGAGTAATGCTTTGCGGGTATAATGTCTTGTCGGTGCCATAGGATTGCAAGGTTGCCTAAGTAATGCTTTGCCGGTATAATGTCTTGTCGGTGCCATAGGATTGCAAGGTTGCCTAAGTAATGCTTTGCCAGTATAATGTCTTGTCGGTGCCATAGGATTGCAAGGTTGCCTGAGTAATGCTTTGCTGGTATAATGTCTTGCCGGTGCCATAGGATTGCAAGGTTGCCATCAATGACAAAACCTTCAATCACACACAATGTCTCATTGGAGTGTCCATATGCCAACAACTTCTCCAATATATTGCATCTATCCAAGCATCCATAGCATCTTGGTCAATACCATATGACATCCCTATTTCACTGGTGCCTGTCTCAATCTGCAGTAATCTTGCTTGCAGTCTTTGCTTCTCTTCATCAGTTTTTTCATATAACCTCTTATATGTAGAGTTATCCCTGACAAGAAACTCTATTTGATCTTGATTCAGTTTAGCCACATCTAAGTTTAGTTTGGCAGTGATTCTAGGGTCAGTGTTTCCAACTTGTTGTATCATCTGATGTCCAAAAGCTTCTTCTGTGTCAACCAGTGTGGGTCTCTTATCTTTAGGATAGATAGCCCATTGTAGAAGAGCTTTCTGATCTGGATCATATCCTGATCCCCTGAAGAGCTTGTCAATTTCGTCTGGCATCATTTGTTTATTAGGATCCTTCTTCTTGAGAAAGCCATCAAATAATAGGGCAGACTTCATGTCCCATCCAGAATACAATAGCACACCAGCCTCCTTAAGCAATTGTCTCCCTTTCTCAGGTGTCATTTCTTTCATCATTAGATCCATTTCCTCCTATAGCCTTTGGACTTGTTGTTCTTCATTGCTATCCTTCATGATATTTTTGATCTGTAGTCCTTTATGCTGATATAGGAATGTGGTGAACTCTTTGGAGGTAATAAAGTTATTTTATGATACGATGCCATCATACTTGTTTGACTACTTATAGGTTATTTTACTTTGGAAGGAAAATGATGATTTCTTCTTCTAAAAATGGAGGGTTTAATGACTTAATTCCACATAAAGGTTATTTTACTTTGGAAGGAAAATGATGATTTTTTCTTCATAAAATGGAGGATGTTATCATTTATTTGATTTAGATTTGGTTCTCAACACAACTAAACACGTGTGTTATCGCATGTTTTACACCATCGATTTTGCAATAAATGGCTGCAATTGACTAACATGTCACTATCACGCTGTACTAACGGTCTATTTTGGAGCTAGAATAGCTTCAGCCGCGATTCAATAACCTGTCACTAACATGCGAAACTAATAGCTATGATTGGCTAACCTTGCACTAACACGCGAAACTAACAGTTGCGATTGACTAAAGGTTGCGATTCGAGTACTAGCTAGCGGAATTTTCCTTTTGGCACGCGAAATGGAAAAATAGACTAACACATCGTGTTAGTCCTTTTCGTTGATTTGGTGATTGGCTGGCCCATATACCAAGTGTTCAATCCAAGGAGAGAAAATTGACATTCTTGCATCATCATGAAGGAGAGAAAATTATCTTCAATCCAAGTGTTCACAATTTACACATCTGCATTCCATATCTCACATCTTAATTTCATTGCATATCAATATTGCATTATTACAGAAATCAATGTTATTCCTTTTAGAGTAGACTTAATGCCTATCACATGTTTAGAGAAAGGATTATATTTATTAGATTCTCTGCATTCCATAGCTCACATCTTAATTTCATTGCTTATCAAAATTGCAATGCCTATGACATGTTTAGAGAAAGGATTATATTTATTAATTTAAATTAACATATAAAGTGTATTGGTTTGTAGACATATAAAGTGCATAGAGACAAACATATAAATTGTAAACATAACCGACACAAACATAAATTGTAAAGATTCGAGACAAACGATGTACAAAGATTGGCTATGTAACCATAGAAATTAATTGTTTATAAAAATAGCATAGTCATACAGGAGTAGTTATACAATTTTAATTAGAGGACCTCCTCTGCATTGGGAATCTACTCTGTATCCTCACAAACCTCCCTGCTGGCCGTGGACTACCATAACCCGTGAAAATGGGGGTGTAGTCCATAATAAGGAGGTTGCATGGAAAGAATTCTGTGACATCCTTGATACTGTCATCGGAGTATGGCACCAGGGACCATCCACGTCTCCAATGCAGTCTGTCAGCACAGATTATGTGAATCTGAGGGAGAGTGACTGGCTAGTACGCAAGGGCGAAATACACTGGTCATAGTCACCTATACAAAGCTAGCATCAATGGAGTCGAAAATCTACCGAACGAGATCACGTCTTCTATGTTGACAGTATATATATTATCCTCGGTATAATTTCTTCCCATTTGAATGGTCCACTCAGCAGCCTATCTAGGAGTTATTGTTCGGATAATATCTGAAACAATGATATCCGGGAGGCACTGAAATAAGCTAGAATCCTTGGCATTCTTTGCCAACCTCTCTAGTAGTCTGCAGATACATACGATAAGAGTGTTAGTAATATAACTATAGCATTCAATAAATGTAAGACATAAGAGTATTAAGCACTAAAAAAATGCAAGACATAAACACACCATAAGAGTATTAATTATTTAACTAGAGCATTCAATAAATTGAAGACATAAAAGCGTAATACTGAAAATTAAGTTGCATAAAACCTACGCCTTTCGCCCGACATGTGTGTGAACGCCATTTAGTGATAAAACTGGGCAAAAAAACAATGGACCTGCATACAAAGATACATTATAAAAGATGGTTAGGGACAGTTATAGTAAACATTACAACGCAACTACAATAAACAAAGTTTTTCCATATTATGCAATAGGTTGAATGAATAATGGCTAAACATCAAGCACATATATGACATAGTTACAAATATAAAGCTTAATCTGAACAAATAATACCAAAATTAGTATCAGTGAGGATCATTGTGTGATCCCTCTCCACGTTAAAGACCATCAAAAGCCAATCGTCTACAATGACTCCTATGGCCAGGTATTGAGGGGGTGCCGAAAACTGTCACACATAAGTGTGGATTACTTTCACCGACTACAAGACATAATGACTATATAAATGCATGCAACATTCACATGTTTAGAAACCATTTACAGGTGACACTAGAGTACCAACCTGTATCAGGACATGCGGTTCCAGTTCTTGGTCCAATTGCCTCTTTCCCCTTCTCCTCCTAGAAGTCTCAAAGAGGAACTCAAAAGTGATAGGCTTCTGAACATCATGACAGATCTCACTCCTAGTACTATGCCTATGTTGCTACTGATTGCGACGACGGACCCGACTTGCACTGAACCAAGGCCACATACGTTTGGTGGTTGTATTGGCTGGATCGGTAGACGGACTAAAATCAAATGACATGGCACTGATATTCTAAAGATCAGCCATGAACCTATCCAAACAACCTACAAATGCCATTAGTTTATCGCCTGAACCTGACATTGTTTGTGATAATATATTTAACTTTATGTTTGATTCGTTCCACATTATGGTGTCCACATCCTCTAAATTTGTATGTGCATTAGAAATGGTATCGACGATAGGTTCAGGTGTTGGGTTTTCATTAGTATTAGCAGATGTTGAAGTCGACATAGGAATAGGTTCTGTATGAAACATGTTCTTAGGGTGAAGTACACATCTTTTAAGTTAGCAAAAATCAACATTCACAAACATCCACTTACCCAGAACACGTGAATTGTGGAATGAATTGTTCATCATTGCAACAACCTTCAATGCATGCTTGCACATGTTTCCTCGCAAACTCCATAGACATTCACAGATGTAGAAGTGATCCCCAAATTTCCTAACCACATACCAGTTGCATGAGGACTAACTTTTCACCTAGTACCAACTAGGAGTAGTGTCGTCTGGAATACAATCGGCATCAGGAATTGCCTTTTCCCTCTCCATACAAGTTTGCAAATGTGTCAACTTGTAGTTTTTGATAAATCCAAAATGCTGCAATTCTCACTTATGCTGCTAGAATGGTTCCACTTTATACACAAGTATAAAATACAGATTGTCCATCCTCCTCAAGCATGTCTTTTTATCATCTCTTAGGTGTAGTGGCCCTTCAATTTACCATGGTATGATTTGATGGCATTATTTGTGTCCTGTTTAGCATGAGTGAAATTCCTGAAGTTTTTTGCCCACATAGCTGGCCAAAAAAAAAAAATCAAAATAAAGAAATTAAAAATAGGAGTAGGATGTCAACTACCAAACAACAACCAAAATGGGTAACAAGTCATAAAGCCACCACTCGAATGTAATGTCAAACTCATCGATACGGCCTTCTCCTTGACACCATGTGTTGTAGAAGTGCTCTAGAAAATGTGGTTGATCACTAAATTCGGCAAAGAAAGTGTGCAGCTCCTCCACAATGCTCTCTTCACTTTCATGCATTGCCATCATTATCGCCCCTAGATGGTGACAAATGTCAATTTCTCTTTCCTTCGTTGCATACTTGTACACATTCTTCAACCATACTCGACGTACATGCCAAATACAAAGTATGACACAACATTAAAAAATAGTCCTGTTATGAACAAAACATTTAATTGGGTTGAGCCGGGAGCATGGTCATTTGAAATAAAATGTAGAGCAACGTATCATAATGTTTGATTTCATGTAGACAAAATATCTCTCTTGCACTTACTCTATCACTTGAATCTCTGCACTCGCATCATCCATGATAAATGCATTGATCCTCCAATCAGGCTCTTTTCCTTTCCTCGTCTCCACAACTCCATCAACCACACCTAGATATCCTCAATCTTGTTCCTTGATGTCACAGCCCATGCAACAGGCACCCCCATTTGTTGCTCATCAAAGATGAGACAAGAATACAATTGATACTATTTTAAACAACAAATAGGAAGATCATGACCATCCACAGATCAAATGGGTTGCATGAAAATAGGTTAAGTTCGAAGAGACTTACCCCATATTTGTTTGTTGCGAATGTCGAATCCATTGAGATGATTGAGTCATGTGAGAATCGTACCATCATGTCAAGCATCCAAGCCATTTGTATTCCCATAATGAAAGGTCTGTCAGCACCTTGTGGCTTCTGGAAAAAAAAAGAAATTTGCCTCATCCTATTTTTTCCATTATAAGATGCTAGTGGCATTGTGCACATGCTTTCGTGACTGAATAGAACAGACCCTCGTCGCCGCGTTGATAACATCCTTGTGTGTCATGAATGAATCTCTCTTCTTCAACATGTCATGAAAAATGGGATCATCAAGATGTCTGTCCACAATAGCATCAACACTCGCATCCATCAACAATAACCTCTCTATATATGCTTTGCATTCATCGGAAAGGTTTGGTGCAAATTGAGAGCGCAACTCATTGCTGGTATTATTGACGCCATGACAAGCTTCACCATTCTTGTCTACATGCAACGGTTGCTTCAATATTAAGATGACCACATCTAGCCTACCATATAACACCTTAACAATGAAGTGGCATGTACAACCTCTTCTTTTTTATATGTCTGCGCGTGCTTCTTATTCAGCGACTTCTTCCTATTGTCTTCTGGTCCATATGAACACCAATACCTTCAAAAACAACTCTCCTATTATCAACAATAGTCATAATGTCATTAAACATAGACAAAGAATAGGAAATAATGTGTCTACGAACTGACTATACATCTTTGTTGTATACGTGTTGTGCACAACACTATCATGCTCAGTGTGCCACTTTCCGAGGAATTGGGTTTCAACACCTTCGTGCAATGATTCCCCTCTGATGAATGCATCCAATCTACCCAATGGAATTGTTGCACACAGGTCTATCGTTGAATCATTTTCAACACAAATTGGTGTCCACTGAATATCCCTTGAACAGAAATGACGCAAACCTTCACCACCATCTTGAACTTCCAATACCATAATGTCCAGCCATTTACGGTGTTTTCCCATTCTGGTCCTGCACCTATCGGAGAAAGAAAGAGATATCGTAAACAGTAAACAACCACAGTGATGATATCTTCAATGTGATATTGTTTTGAGATATTGGTTGATTTCAAATGTGTTTGCCATGATATTGGTCACTTCACACAAATGACCAAAGCTACTTTACTGTTAGACCTTCATCCTGTTAGCACATATTTTTACAAAATAGTTTTGTGCTATATATGGACACTTTTAGTTTCATCATAAGAGCATTTACTAGTGGATTGTATATACAGGTGATATCTTGCAGAATCTTCATGAAAAAGTATCACTTTGGCATATTGAAAGGATGTTGAGTGATATGTTGAGTGTTCGACAGGTCTGTTTTGGATCTACAATAGCCGAGGCCATTTGAAATATGCCTCCAATTCACTTGACCTTTGTTCATACTTATCGGTTTAAATCTGATCGATGAAACAGTGTGAAGAAAATCTGCGAGCTCTATCGACACAACCTCTACCGATGACCTTGACATATCAGAGTATGTTTCAACTATCAGGAGCAGTCTCGATCTGCTATACTGATACCCAATGAGTCTTGACTAACAAGCGTGTTAGTTGCGCATTTTACACCGTCGATTTTGCAATTAGTGGTTGCGATTGACTAACCTGTCGCTAACACACTGTATGAAATGTCCATTGTGTGTCTACTCTAGCTCGAAAATGTCACTACGGATTGACTAACACACGTACATCATCGGGAGGTCCTAATTTATGTTACCCTGATACCCGATGCATCAAATAAAGAAGGCAACTCTATTAGAAAGACTTTCTCCGATAAAGCGGTTCTAGTCAAGAAAGGAAGAAGACTCATTGGGATAACATACATCATCGGGGAGATTGTTTTCTAGTATGTATCAAACCCTGTGGGATAGTTGGGATCACTAATATTCAAGGTGGATGGCTCATTTGTTCAAAATTATAAAATTTTAATTATCAGCATAAGTAGTCTCGATAAAACAGCACTGGCAAGCAAAAGATGGATTATCAGCATAACATGTACCGATAAATCAGAGGGCAGATTCATTGAGGCACTTAAAAAAAACTCAGCGCAGTGCGTGCTCTTGAAAAAATCATACCATCAGGATAGATTTTTCCGATGAGGTAGTAGGTGTAACGTATGAACCTATCGGTGTAACTTGTAACGATAAGGCAATGCGGATCATGGAGTTATAGCATTAGGAGATCAGAAGTAATGAGAAAAGTCTATCCTGATACCTAATGATTGAAGGGAATCGAAGATGGGCCCATCGGAGAAAAAGACCATATCAGGATAGTGCAAAAATAGTTAGATCGATCCCCGATGACATGGAGAATTGGAAGGCGAAACCATCGATATTACCTATACCGATAAAAAAACTTGGAAGCATAAAGCATAAAAGTGCATCGGAGACTCATCAGGACTTCGGGAGGAATAGAAAAAGGCTATTCCGACCCCCGATGAAGATAAAAGCGCCTGCGGGGATATCGCTGTAAATTATACCGATAAAGTAAAAATTAAGTGAGGACTCATTGGGACATCAGAAGAAGAAATTTTATGCTATGCCGAGTCCGGATAGGACTATTAAGGCAGATGGAGAGTTGCTAGGAGTTCTTCGGGGTGATTTATGCCGATAATGCGGGGGACTTAGTTAAAATGCGAATTGGTATACTGAGATCATCGGGGCATCGGAGGGACATAAAATGAACTATGCCGATACCCGATGGGTTAAGTAAAAGAAAACCGAAGGCGAATGCATCGGGGAGAGTTATGCTATACGACAAGTCTATTTTGGAGCTACAATAGCCACGGCCATTTGAAACATGCCTCCAATTCACTTGACCTTTGGTCATACTCATCAGTTTAAATCTGACCAATGATATAGTGTGAAGAAACTCTGCAAGCTCTATTGGCACAACCTCTGCCAATGACCTGAACATATCAGACTATGTTTCGGCTATCGGGAGCGGTCTCAGTCTGCTATATTGATACCCAGTCAGTATTGACTAACACGCGTGTTAGTTGCTCGTTTTACACCGTTGATTCTGCAGTTCGTGATTGTGATTGACTAACTTGTCGCTAAGACACTGTACAAAATGCCCGTTGGGCTGAAGCTATTGCACGACTATTTTGGCTCCAAAACAAACCTTTCGTACACCGTGTTAGTGACAGGTTAGTCAATTGCAACCACGCGTTATCGAAAGGTTATTCAATCACAGAATGTTGGTTGCAAAATGGACGGTGTAAAACGAACCACTAAGATGTGTGTTAGTCAATCTGTACTCATGTTTTGGAGCTTAATGGAGCTCGGATTAGCAGCTTCGAAGTCATCCCGATGACTCGATGAAATCATCTACGGCCATCGGGGTAGCTTCACTTATCGAATGGACGAAAGGATAAAGGGCGTGCATGTTTCATCCAGATCGGGATAGTGTAAAAATAGTTATATCGATCCATGATGGCATGGAGAACCAGAAGGCGGCACCATCAGTATTACCTATATTGATAAAAAAGACTCGGAAGCATAAAGCATAAAAGTGCATCAGAGACTCATGGGGACTTCAGGAGGAATAGAAAAAGGCTACTCCCACCCTCGATTAAGATAAAACTACCTATAGGGATATCGGTGTAAGGTATATCGATAAACTAAACATTTAGTGAGGACTCATCGGGACGGCTGAAGGTATTCTAGGTCCAAAATAGACCTTTCGTACAATGTGTTAGTGATAGGTTAGTCAATCACAGTCGTTTATTGCAAAATTGACGGTGTAAAACGTGCGAATAACATGTGTGTTAGCCAATCTGTACAATGATTTTGCATAACAGTTTGAAGCTAACAAAGAGATTGAAGCACTATTAAACTACAAAAAAGGCAAAACTAATAGCTATAGATCAATACTTCATGTGATAGAAAATTTGTATTTGAATACATCAATACTTAACAAACATTATGTTAAAAAATTGGCAGTAGTGTGTAAGAAGCATTGGTTCTTTACAAATTGTAATGTCCACCATCCCTCATCAGTACATGTAGATGAAAATGACATCTTTAAACATAAAAATATTGGCTACAAAATGACCATTGAAGGCGCTCCATGCACCTACAATGGTGAGCCATTTCTAACATAGTGTTAGTTGACACTTTCTCCTAATTACCATGACAAGATGTTTTATAACTTATTTGGTAACTACCTAAAATAGTGCTACTGCTAATTTTACAAAATTAATCATATTGTCTGCAATAGGTTCATAGAAGTGTAGCGAGTGACATATGCAAAATAGGAAATTGTAGATAAACAACAAAACTAACTCCTAATGTATTGGAGTATGACACCCATGTTCTCTCCAATCTCCATTACTTTGATAGCAGCTGGTGCCGAGAGCCAGTTATCATCGGAGTTCAGTAGTCTGCGGAAGGGATCCAGATTCCCATTCCTCACCCCTACCCTAAAGACCTCCCATGCCTCCTAGATGAAGTTCTTCCTCCTCTCCCGTGTTGCCCTTTTTTGGACAATTTCCTCATCTTCAATGTCTGACTCCTCTGATTTAGAGGAGATGTAGTTGATGTGATTAAAATAGATGTCAAGGGTACTTACCCAACAATCAGAATCCAACTCTAGAATGGCATTTCCCAGGGCCTGCCCATCAGACGGGCAGACAAAGTTGTCAATCCTCTGTATGGTTGCTTCCTTTGAATCGAATATGTCAACCATAGGGCAAATGACAGCCTCATAAACAAACCCATCATACTAGTGTCGATTAGCACCCAATATACCATTAGCCACCCACCTTACAACACTCTAGAGCACATCGTTTGCTTGAAATAGCGAGCTGCATCGGGCCTGGATTGATTCCTTTGTACATAGGCAACTAACACCAAAATGATGCACCAACGGTTTAGATCGAGACTTGTAGGCTTAAGATTGCAATCTGAACCATTCCTTATATAAAGTTTCAAACTTTCTAGAGAATTCTAGAGACCAGAAGAGGCCCGAATTCCAATCAAGGTTCGTCCGAACAATATATCTTTACTATGATGAGAACTTATCAAGTTCCCTACTCCTACGTACTTTATCTAATTGGCCTGATACCAATCTGCCAAAGCACATGAAAAAACACAGAGGTCTCTGGTTTTTCCTTCCACTAAGGTATGGCCTACGTCTAGCTAAAACGATGCTCCCGAAGAAACCACATTGGCAAGCCAAAGGAAGATTATCAACATCACTTATACTGATGAAACAGAGCGCAGACTCATTGGAGCACATTAAAAAATACTCTACTCGGTGTGCACTTTTCAAATACTTTCACACTTTTAAATTGAGATCCACAGTAAACCAGTGCTAAAAACCTATGGACTTCATCACCTCAATAAAACTGAAAAATTAAAGAAAACTTATGCTCATTTTCAGTATTTGATCCCAAGAAAGATAAAAAGAATTCCATAATGGATATCAGTGCCTTATCCAGGCTACAGAGTCACCTAAATCAAGCAAGAGTTTCAAAACTGAACATTCTCATAGATTTCATCACTTCAGCTTTCATGAACCCCATACATGCCTGACATATATATGGGTTCTTTCCCTTTAAACTAGAACCATTTATCAAATTCAAAGCAACGAACAATTAATCTATTGACAGAAATATTTCACGCATATTTAATCCCTCTCATGAAGAGAAAAGCTAGAAATATATCTATAACATTGCCTCAAAATCCATGCTCAATTGAATAACCCTAAATTATCCAAATGAAACTAGCAAACTAATGAATTCACACCATAAGACAAAGAAGACTTAGGCCTAAAACTTTGATCTGTATATTTATATTCATTTTGAAAATTTTACATGACTCAAGGTAATTCCTGAGAGAACCAGAAACACCCTAGATATATTTCAGTAGAGTATCCATTTATAACAATATGGATGCAAACAAGCTTCGAACTTTCCTAGGATAAGTATGTTACTACCATGATTCCCGCTAAAAAGGAAAGAAGAATACAATCATTTTATTTCCTAACGGCCTTTTAAGTTTGTTGTTCCACTGCATCATCTTCTAATTGTTCTGGGACTTCCTCTTCTTGTACTGCATATTTGTTTTTCCACTCTTGGAGCATGTCATCACTTGGCCAGGAGAAGCTAACAATCTTCTTTTTCATCTTATTTAGCCTTTTCCGTGTGATTCTCAATTGCCCAACCTCTGTCTCCAGAAAACCATAATGTGACTTTACTTTCTCAATCTCCTCAATTGTCTTAATAAATAAAGACATTTCATCTATATTAATAACCTTTCTGGTACTGCCCTGCCAATTGACTTTGTAAACTAGGAATGATGTTATCTCTCCTTTGGCCTCATTATAAGCCTTTAAAATTGTTTCTAGTTTTACATGGAGATGAGCTCTCTCCTTAGCTTCTTTCTCAGCCACTGCCACACTGAATTTTGCAGTTTCTAGAACTTTGCCAACAACTTCCACCACTCCAGTGTCCTGGACTCTCTTCATTGTCATACCTCCTAGGTAGCTGGATTCTGAGGTTTCCTTCCTCCTTCTCTCATCCCTCTTTAGGGACCACATAACCAAGGCAGCATTATCCTTACTGAATGTCACTCCTTCTAGGGGCTTGGTTTCTTTCCTTACTGCTTCAAGCACTAAGGCATCTGTTATGTCCCATTCAGGAAGGATGAAAACACCAGCCTTTGACACCATTTCTCTCCCCTTTTCAGGAGTAATGGCTTTGAATTCTGCCATCATTTCTTGCTTCACCTCTTCCTCCACTGTATTTGCATCTTTGTGGGGTTGCTCATTCTTTTTCTTCTCACATCTTGCCTTAAATTGCTCAATGTTTTGTTTCCAAACAAATTGCATAAAGGACCTTGTTGTAACAAAATTATTATCAACCAGGAACTCCTCACTGGCTTGTTTAATAGTAGGGTCTAGATCCTTTCCTTTGAACTCATCTGCAGTCAAATTCATCTCAGCACTCGGTGGCTCTTCAAGCATTCCCTCTTGTGTTTCCTCATAAGTGTAGGCAATCTCCCCGAGACTTCCTAACTGCAAAAATTGCTCTGTTGCTGCCTGTTCATCTCCTACATGGATAGGGGATTGGTAGGGAGAGTACAGAGGTTCACCTGTTTGCACCTCTTTGCCTACCCTTTTCCTTTTAGGGGAGTTTTGGATGTCAGTGACATCTTCTATTGCTCTCTTTCCTTTTGAAGTAGAGGGCTCACTAGTTACTAGCACTAGCACACTATACCTTGGCTTATTATGCATCACATAATCACCCTAAGGGATGGCCTTGGCAAAGGCAGGCTTGGCTAAAACCAACTTAGCCCTTTTAGGATCGTTCCTCATTGTAACCTCCCTCTTCTCCTTCAATGTCTGCATCAGGTGTTCAAAATAAAGAATTAAGAATTTAATTTTCTCCTCAAAGGGAATAAAACTAGACAGAGGATCATAACCACCATCAAATTGGTGAATAAAATCAAGAGCCTTCTTGTATGGTACCCATTTTTATTTTCTCAATTTTTTCTCATCTAGATTGAATTCATTTATGATCAGATCCTCAGGAAAATGGAACTGATGTGGTTTACCTTTACATACTACTCTCTTTTTTAACATACCATTGAAGAAATCTTTAGGGTAAGCAAATCTTGATACTGCAGTAGGCAGCTTATATGGTTGAAAGAAATCATCAAAGTGTTTCCAGCCACCCTTGGTAATTACAAATTGATGAGTAATGGTGATGGTTGGGAAAATGGTCCCTTTTCCCCTACTTGTTAACTCTGCCTCTTGGACACCCCCGATTTGCCTTAGGAGCTCTGCAATTCCTATCTTCAATGGGACTTGATAAGGAATCAAATATGGAGTTCCTCTGAATCCATAAACTCTAAACACCATATAGACAGGGTATAAATATACATCACCCTAGTTGTGCACAATCTTGATACCTTCAACAAATTCTTTAGGCCTAAGAAACTCTAGGAGGGCCTTAGGGATCCTAGGGTTTTGTTGGCACAAGAGAATCCTAAGCCTAGATGAAAAGCATCTGTCAAACTTCAAGTAACTAGCACCCTCTCTATCCCAAGACAAAATTGTGCTCCATAATTGCACAGGAATCTCTTCACCATCCTTTTCCTTAACCAGATCCATTTCATTAGCGAAGTAATTAGCACCTTTAAACAAAAACATATGCATGAGAAGAGAGTACCACCCAAAAGGTCTATCTACCTTACCATTTTTAATCCCTATCAACCCTGCATGGATTGCACCAATGAGATAAGGTGCATAATCAAAAGTTACTGCCAGAGAGGGGTTTAAGATCTGTGCTATCATTAGCATATAGTGAGTTGGCATAGTGGTTTCAGCATCTTCCCCAAAAATATGACAAAGTGACCAATACATTCCTTTAGCCCTTAGAGTAAACAAATTCAGAGAGAAGGGTTCCATGGTACTAGGGCCTACAACAGTTAACCCTCCTATTTTGACAAAAAATTCTTTCAAAGGGCCACTCCTAAGGTGATCTCTCTGCACATTGTAGACCTGTGCAAGTGTATAAAAATTGATTGGCTCTAAGTAGTTTGGTACCTCACTGAGCTTAAAAACCTTCCTAAACTCATCATCGTTAATCTCAATTAAGGCTCCCCTGTTCACATTTCCACACATTTAGCAACATGGTCATAATTATTTGCAACTTGGGTTAATAGATCTACATCCATAAAAACCCCAAGGACTATGAGCTTTCCCATATACTATTCATTGGAGTAGAGGAATGTCTTTGGCCAAAACCCACCTTGAAAAGTCCCAGCCCTAATATCCCTATTTGTGAATCCATCAGCCAGTTCCCTTTGTCATACAAACCATCTCCAATTCTCAAACGGGGGGCCTTGGGCACTAATTCTTTGATCTTAGCAGCGACATTTGTAGACATGGTTAGTTGTTCCAAGAGATCATCACATATAGCTCTATGTGAAATCTCTTCGTGGTGCCATCTTGAATTATAGCTATTTCAATTTAAAACTCAAACAGACCTCTGAGAATTTAAACACCCGATGAAACCAATTCGAACTATAACTTTCAAAATGAGTGCATAACTTACTTGTTGCCTGAAGAAACTCGCTCTGTGCAATGGCTCCTCTGCAAAATTCCTTGAAATGGTACTAAAAATTCATTGATGTGAGGATTAATATGGAAACAGAGCATTGAATTCTGACATTAATCCACATGCTTTGGCAATCAATTCGCAATTGAATTTTAAAAAAAGCTCCAACGGACCACAAAGGAAATCTCATTGTCCTTGCTTTTCATTGTTTCGCGAAGATTAAAAACCACGCATCTTTGCCATGCGAAACAATGTCGTCCATTATATCTTGGAGAACATGCACGTCCCTTACCTTACCTGGGTCATCCTTCTTGAAAATGGGTCCCACCTTCCTTTCGCTGCTTTGCGAAAGATAAACCTCTAGCATTTCTTTCATGCGAATTAACGTTGGCCGTTGGATTTTCTACCATTCGCTCAATCTTTACTCTCCATGGTGACCACTAATCCTTTTCACTAACCATATGAAGTCCTCACTGCTAATGGTTTTCGCTATTTCATGAAGTTTAAAAACCTTGCATCTTCGGGCTGCGAAACAACGCTCATCGTTGGATCTCTTTCGAGATGTGCAACCTTTAACATTCTTTATCCTTTGAAGTGGGCCCTCTGCACAAAATCCACTTGCCTGATTGATTGTCGGTAGATATCTCTTATGTGTCAGTCATTTATTCATCTAGGAACTCCATCAGACTCCACATCTGGATTGCCACGTGTTTTACTTAGCCATGACAAATTACCTTTTGCCTTATTGATTTCCGGCATCCAACTGTTCTACCACATCATTTACCATGTAACCGCTAGCTCATTTTGCCATTTCGCGAAAGGTAAATTTCATGTTGCTTCTGGCTGCAAATCAACGCGGGCCATCCGATCAACTCCAAGTTGATCAGCCTTTAAAAACCAGGACTAGTCTATCTGCCAGGCCCACCATCCTTTTGTTGCTTCGCGAAAGATAAACTCCATGCCATTTCGCCCAGCGAAATAATGCAGACCATTGGATCCTTTTCAAGATGCACCTACTTTACTTTCCACATCATCCTCACGTTGGGCCCACTTCCCTTTCGTTTCTTCATGAAAGATAAACTCCAAGCATCTTTCCTTTACAAAACAATGTGGACCGTTAGATCAACCAGAAGATATCATCCGTTAACCTTCATTCTGTAACCCACCAGCCGGGCCCACCAATTTTTTCGTTGTTTCATGAAAGGTAAACTCCGCACGTTTCTTTCATGTGAAACAACGCCAACCATCAAATTTTCTTTGAGATGCGCGGTTTTTAACCAAGGGATCCACCTACCTTTTAGGCCCGCCACTCTTTTTGATGCTTCGCGAAAGGTAAAGTTCGGGCTATTTTCCTTTGCGAATTCACGTGCACTATCGGATCTACTAGAACTTGCATGGTTTTTATGAGACCCGACAAAGAACTAAAAACTTAGGAAAAGGGCACAAAATAAAGCATTAATAGAGACCCACCTAAGGAAAAAAGTAAAGGGGGGACCCCTTCACAACGGATCGACCCTTCCACTTAAGTGGAAAAGTAACATAGAAATAGAACGTGGGGATTCCAAGACATAAAAAGGGTAAATTTCAAAAACCCTAAACCTTCAGACCAATAACTCAGAGGCAAGATGAAGTGCTAAGCACAATTTTGCATATTTTAGCAAACTATGGAACAAAATCACCCAAAAGTCAAAACAGTAATAATAAGGAGTTCATCGGGATAAGTTGTGCCGATAATGCGGTGGTCTTAGTCAGAATGCGAATTGGTATATTGAGATCATCGGGGTATCAGAGGGACAAGAAATAAACTATGTCAACACCCAATGACTTAAGTAAAAGGAAACCAAAGGCGAATACATCAGAGAGAGTTATGCCAATGGAGCGTTAAAACAAAAGGCAAAGACAAGATTGAAGTGATGCCCATCACAATGAAATGAACCATTGGGATAAAGAAAAAATAGCTATTCTAAGACCCGATAAGTGGGTCGGGGTAGTTTGTTCTAATCAGAAAGCAAAAAGTGGTAAAGTAATAACAACCATCGCCAAACATTTGAATCATCGGGAGGAGTGTCGCCGATTAGCCGTTGGATTTTGTAATAAGAAGAACTGATCGTGACAACATAGTTTCCATTAAATGCATAAATTGAGTAGATTTGTTGCCGCACGAAGCAAATCTATCAAAGATTGCAATAATCAATTACAAAGATTGCAAATCTGTCCCAAATAATCGGTATTGCAGAGCAACATTTCTCACGAAGTAATTGCAGAAAGATATTAAGTGCTTACTGAGAAAATTTCTGAGTTACTGAATATAGAGTGAAATAATTTGTAGAAATGGAGGGGTCAAGCTCAAAAGGGAAGCGAAAAGCTGCCGAAGTATCCAGTACCGCAACAAAGAAATCAGGTAGAAAGATGAATCAGGACATGATAGACCAAATGGGATCTCCAAGAGCTAGGTCACGCAAAGCTAAGACAAATTTGCCTATCCACAAGCCGTTAGAGGTCAGATACAGAGAGATTGGGGATATATTCACCATAGTGTGAGGGCACTAGTTGTTCCTTTTCCATTACTTCCATAGGGATGAGCCCACACCAATTTCAAACCCATGGAAAAGGGGTCTCGATAAACTTGTAGTACCCAATGTGTTTGTGAACATTGATTTGTTGAAGCTTTTAGTAAGAAACTATAATGCAAACAAGCGATGCGTTATGTTGTCTAATGGACTACTCTAGTGCATTTTGCAAAGGCTACAATTCAGGAAGTTTTTGCAGTAGATTTGGAGGCAGAATTGCCTTTATCTTTTGTAGATTTGGAAGAAGAATACAAGAAGATGGACACTACATGCCATGGCTAGAACCTCGTTGTCCATAAAGCAAAGAAGGGGAGGCTAACAGAGGAAGAAGGCCCTCCATATGACATGACTATTTTTAAGAAGTATCTGCAATATACATATATGGCTTGTGGTTAGGTGGGAGGAGTTGAGGCTCCTGATGTGGCAAACATAGGACCACTTGTTCTAGCAGTAGAAGTTCAGAGGCATGAGCCTAGGGAATTTGACTTCACTTCTTACCTGGTAGACAGATTGCATGAAGGTTTCTTAAACTTGAAAGATAATCCAGACAAATATTTCAAGCACTACTCACTGTTAATGCACATCATTTTATTTTATGGGAGACTTAGAGGGTTATGGCTGGAAGAATTAAATGTGAATATAGTTGGGAAAGATGGAAAGGAGCAACCAGTGCAATTATGGGTTTCCCTTTGGGATTACAAGTTTGGGAATTCTCATTACATGAAATTTGAGGAGTTCTTTGTCAAACTAGTTTTCTTGCTCTTTGGTGAGCCTAAGCAAGGATCATTTTTGCAGGAGGTTAAGAATTTTCCTAGGCCTCACGAGCACCAAAATCCAAAGGTCAATCACAATTGGGGTGATTGGTACTCGTGCCAAAACTTCACTTTTGTTCGATGTTATGGATTTGAGGGTTATCCATATGTTCTCCCTAAGCTTGCACCAGACATGATTGCCTTCTTGGAAATTGTAAGGCAGTTAAGTGTGTCTAATGCCAAACATTTCAAAGGAGCACACAAGCAAGCTTTCCTCCCTAGCACACTTAAGTTTCAGGATTTTAAAATTGTATCAACTAGGGCATACAAGGCCATTGACCGGAAGCTTGTGGATGAATAAAATTAGTTTCAACACCTATCTAGAGCATGCTATGATCCTAAGGGTTACATCCATTCAAGAAAGAAAATAGAGGATTTGGGAGACTACCTCCATGAGGAGGATGAATTTGAAGACATGTGTAGGAATAAGGAGGTGGAAGAGCTTGCAGGAGTTATGGAGACCTTGGAGAAGAAGATAGAGGAAAGAAGGCATAGACTAGAAAACACAGAGGGAGAACCAGCCCAAAGTGATTAAGGGGAAAATGAAGTAGTCTCCAAGCTTCCTGCCCCTGAGAAGGAGAAGAATTCAGAGGCAGAGGATAGGCTTATTGTTGCTCTAAATGTAGAGATAGATGAAAGAATGGCAGAACATGTTTCTATTGTATCTGATGGTCAGTTCATCAGTTCATTAAGTCTAAGGAATTCAAATCATTTCTGTACCACTTCAAGGGTAAGAAATCGAGGGAAGAAGTGCCAAATATGACCCCTGAGAATGAAGCAGAAATGATGATGAGGTTGAAGAAAGACATTGACATAGAAGTTGAGACTATGACCCCGCAAAGGGGCAGACAATTGCTAGTAGAGGCTGGAATAATTGTGTTTCCAGGATGGGACCTGAGTGCTTCATTTATTTTTTATTCTTTGTTACATTCAGATAATAAGGATATGAAGTTAAATATCCAAGGAGTGCAAGATATTTTTATTGGATCAAGATATGATCCAAAGGAGGAATAAATGTTATTGTGTACCTTATATCCTCCTAATAAGAGGCCAAAAATCATTGATGTAGATAAAGCTTTTGGTCACATGATGACCTTGAAGGTTGGAGAAGTAGATCCTATAGTCACAACTGACATGGGTATCAATATTTCAAAATTTAATAAGGCCCAAATGAAATATGAGATAGCAGAGAAGAATAAGTATAAGGATTTGTATGAAGAGACCATTAAGAGGAGTGGGAACCCTATTCCCCAAATTATAGATTTAGGAGGCCAATGGAAGAAAAAATTTGAAAAGCTATCTTATGAACATAACAAGTTGAAAAAATAGATGAAGAGAATTAGGGCTGATACCGCTTGCGTGTTGCTAAGTAGGAGGTATGACAATATGGAGAAAGCATTGAACAAATTCTAGGATGAATATCAAAGGAACATGGACAATATGATTTCACACACCAAAATTCAAGATAGACTCGACATGATGTTACAAGATGCAATGACCAAAGAGAAATTAAAAAAGAAAGTGCAGGGTCTTCTTGTTACACATGTCGGAGTTACACAGGCATTGAAGTATGAATTTGATGAATGCCAGCAAATTGTTGAACATTGGGTTCCCAGTCTGGTAGAAGATGCAGGTGTGATCAAAGACAAAACCATATGCATCTTTGAGTGCAAGTCTATGCTTAATGCAACCCAAGCCATTGCCAGAACAGATGTCCTTGACATGGATGATACGGCCGATCAATTGGAAATTTTTTATGTGATTGAGAATGTAGAGAAGGATGCCATCTTCAATGCTACAACATATAAGGATCCATCCTAATTGGGGCATATTAAAAAATGTGGATGGCGGCTGGATCGAAAGTCCTAGTGTGGTGTTTTAGTTTATGTAATGTAATTGATATCTTGGTTAGGCGTTTTAATTTCTATTCAATTAGTTGTTAAGATAATGAAAGGGCATGTCCTTTCATTCCTGTCTTTCAACATTTGTATTTGTATTGAGTCATCTTGCATAATAAAGGGAGTTTTTTTTTTTGGGGGGGTGGGGGGGGTGTTTGGAACATCATTGCTGTAAGGACTGAAAGTCATATGTATTAGGAAATTTTATAGGAAGCAGAAGTGTCATTTTGTGTGAGCAAATTGCAATGAAGTATCTCCAAGTGTAGCTTTTGTGTACTATCATTTCTCAGACATTAATATACAAGATTCACTGTTTCTACTTCAAATGTACTGATTACTTTCTATGTTGATGAAACATGCTTTGTCCTCTTGATAAATCTGTTTAATAATTTGTTGTAATGTGAATCACATTCTGTTACATTAAATGTGAATCACATTCTGTTACATTAAATGTGAAATTGGGTTCTTATTGTTTATGTGAGACATATTGAACCATTATAGTAATTATTGATATTGTCTTTTGAGTTGATAATGTTATCTGTCCACAAAGTATCATTATATTCTGAGATAGAGGCACTACTCTATTGTTAATCCTTTGAGATCCTAATTTAATATGCATTAGGTCCTTGAGAGAGAAGTATTCTTCTAAAACCTTTTGAATTATTTTATTGCATATTTATTTAATGTCCTAAAACCATTTTATTTCCAAAATATAACAATCTTTGTACACAATTATCTTTTCATTCAGTTTTCAATTTTTAAAAGCAATCAGCAGCAACAAGAAATTCTCTTGTGAAGAACTATCTTAGTAAAGTTTAAATCCACTATAAATAACCTCTTTTGTTCTTGAGAGGAAGAGGCACACCCACCTGGGTTTAGTGGAGTCTAAAGTGCAGAGGGAATTGGTCTTCAATCATCCCTATTCGTTGCCCAAGGCCGATTGGACTACTTGAGGGTTTGGCGAATCTTTTTGTTTTCCAATCTGTGGTTTTGGGCACCAACAACTTGTTCCACCAAATGGAAGAGATGGGTAAATTAAGACCATGCTAAGGAGATTCATCATACCAAGTGAGGTGTTAGGAAACCATTTACCATTTTTTATGCATTTTCCACATTTTGAGGTGATGATCCATATTTTGGATTAGGTGTTTGAATAATGGAATACTCAAAGGTCCACATGTGTGTTTGATAGTCATTTCAAGGATGATTGTCCCCTAGGTTGTTACTTTTCTCAAATCTTGCCTATGAGCCCTTGTACGCCTAAAATAGCATAAATTTGCATTATGATCTAAATGACTTCTAAAGCCTCATTAGGTATTTAAGCATATTGGTTTAATGCTAGGAAGTCATGATAGGAGGTTCAGTATAAGTAAAAATGCATAAAAGGCAAAAATTCACATTTGAGCAAAAGTTGTCATTGTTGCTTGACAACTTTTTGCAACTTTTTGAGAAACTTTGCATTTTTTTAGCAAATTG
The DNA here is from genome assembly GCF_030272615.1 of Cryptomeria japonica. NCBI lineage: Eukaryota > Viridiplantae > Streptophyta > Pinopsida > Cupressales > Cupressaceae > Cryptomeria > Cryptomeria japonica. The sequence continues at coordinate 46,725,074 of NC_081415.1, read as the reverse complement.
GTGGTTAGGCAACCGATGAAGAGTTGGTTATGACAAAATGGCATATAAAATGCCCTGAGAATGACCAAAATGACCAGAATGGAAACTCAATTGTGCTACAAGAATTTTATTTTATTTGTAGTCATATATATTGAAATGCTTGACTTTGATGTTATACAACAATTTCATGCACATACAATCAAAAACATTTGTTTTTTCACCATATATAATGAAATTTTAACAACAATTTCAAAACAGAGAAGATAAGAGTACCATTTGGTGTCAACAATTTTTTTTTTTGTCCGGTAAAGCTATATTTTATATTAATTCTGAAAATGTTTACATTCTAAAAGATTAACCTTGATGGCTAGCCAACTAGACCATTGAATTCGATGGATGGTATACAAAACGGTCCATACATAACACATTCAAAAACATTTTTAAAAAAACAGTCCTTCCTTCAAAAAAGGTTGTATGTGCCATCTCGCTACTCCACGTGAACAATGACTGTGCCCTCTTCCACATCTAGCACTTCCATGTTCCTAACTTGGTTAATTTATGTCTCCTTGTTGGAGCCTTCACCAAACTACAACACACGACCCTTCTTAGTTGTTCTTCCACAAGGTCGACCCCGTCGTTTTGTGCATGCAGGAACTGTTCGTTGCACAAGTACTCTATATTCTGACCAAGGTTCCCATTTTGCCATCTCCACACGTGCTTCCCACACATCGACCATCTCAAGGTATTGCATAATACCATACATCCCAGCCTATGCTACACTTCTTCTGGCCTCTTTATCGAATGTGGCACTCTTGAGAAAGAATGGTCGCAAGGGAGGAGTGAATTCACTCACGTGAATCCATGCTCCGCCCACACTTTCAAAGCCGTCCAAGTCTCATGCCAAACCTAATAAAGCTTCCATTCTGCCTAGCCATTCCTTCTTGACACACTTGTTCATGATTTCTCTGACTTTCAGAATAGGTCAGAGCTCCAAACACCATGCCATAAACAAAAACACTATGTCCGCATTTGTTCTATACTTCCATCCACTGTCTACATACTCAGGCCCATGGATCAACTTCACCGTAGACAGGAATGCAGTGTCTTCATAGATAAACAGGTTCATCAACCTATCATCGCTTATTCGTCCCCAAAATGCGACCTGTGTTTTGCTTGTTTCTAAAGAAAAGTTGGCCTCCATATTTCAAATCGAGATACCTGTGATTCCAAAACGAACATGCAAATCTGTCAGACTAACAACGACGTCTATAAATTATTTCAATTTTTATCAACCTATGGCTTAATTTTTTAGTGCTTTCTAATAACTAAGTTCATCTACCACATGTGCCATGTTATTCTACAATCTAAGTTTTTGCACAATAGTCTGTGGACATTTTTGTACACTTACACATTTCCATATCATGCTATCCTACAAAGACCTTGGATTCATATGATGCACACAGCTAATCAAAATTTTCTTCAATTAACAAGGTGCGTTATGCGCTTTCGCCTATGACCGCTCCAAAATAGTAGTACACAATGACTAACACGCCTGTTAGTCACACATTTTACACCGTCAATTTTTCCATGAACGGGCAATGATTGACTAACACAATGCTAACATGCTGTACAATAGGTGCTCCCGCTCCAAAGTGGACCTTTTGTATAGCGTGTTAGCGATAGGTTACTCAATCGCAGTCGTTAATTGCAAAATCGACGGTGTAAAATGCTCTACTAACCCCCGTGTTAGTAAATCCATACTTCATTTTCAAACTAGAATACATGCACGCGCAACTAACGCGCATGTTAGTCAATCCATATTGTCTTTTTCAAGCCAGGATAGATGCGTTCTTCCACAGCTCCAAAGTAGACTTTTTTTTTGTTATTTTAGACTATTTATGTAATAAATAGTAAATCATATTAAAATAATAAGACCAAAAAACTTGTGTAAAATTATCTACAAATTTATAAGTGTATTTCTACATATTCATTTGAATCATTTGAAGATAACTTGAATATTAGTGTTAATCGTCCAAGGACTAACACGCGTGTTAATTGTTAATCGTCCAAGGACTAACAAGCGTGTTAATTGTTATCGTCCAAGAAATAACACGCGTGTTAGTCAATCCAGAGTTCGCAAGGCCGATTAAATTAAGAAGGCAACAATGGTTACATCGGAGAAGCAGCAAAAGCATAATATTGTCTTGCTGATAACTGATGAGGCTATCGGTAAGACTCATACCGAAAAGCGCAATAGTGTAAATGTCGCCAAATGTGAAGGTTGTAGCGAAAAGAAAGTCTGAATAGTTTTGCCCAGAAATGACAGACCAAATAGACGCGGGGCAACTTAACACCAATCACCCACCAAAATGGCAATACAACGAGACTAACATGCGTTTGTGTTGCGCATTTTACCATGGCTTTATGGAGCCAGCAAACATGCATCTAGGCCAATATCTAATAATTTCAAACTAGAGAAAAACAAGAATAACCAAAGCAAAACAAAACAATAAAATTTTCGCACTACGTATAAACCAAAACATGCAAATTTTCCCACTCTATACAACCAGGAAAAAAAGGCTACTCCACATACCTGACAACCTTAAGAAATAAAACCTCCTTCGAGAATGTAGGCTGCCCTTGAATAGTAACTCCTCGCTGCCTCCTTCTTGAAACCCTTCTTTCCCTTCAAAAACAACATAAGACTTCAACAACGAGGGCTTTGGACACTTTCTTTAATCACGCATTAGTCCTATTATTCTTCCTTTTTTCCACATGACGCAGAAAATGGCGGGAGGATGCATTGTACGGTTCACCTAATATGTGTGTTAGTGGGGAGTGGCACGTCTACGTTCTACATCATCCATTTTTCAATGAATGATTGCAATTTTTTTCACATGAGGCCACAGAAAATGGTGTTGGTATTCTGCTGAAACGGTACAGGGCATACTACAGTTATTCTAACACACATGTTAGTGGCACATTCTACATGGTTGAATTTTCACTGAACAACTGTGATTGACTATGGAGTAAGGACACCACCTGTCAATAGAACGTGTGAGAGGTTTTGGAGGGAGCCACCGTGGTTTGGAAGCCTGCGCCCTCTTTTTCCTGCCGTTTTGGTGTCTGAATGCGGTCATCTACACTTGCCACTGGTTGTTTGTTTTTCATGGCTTTTAATGTGCGTGTTAGGCACAACACACCGACGCGAGCCGTGGCCTAGGATCCGTCGTCCTCTGGCATGTCCACATAGTTTCGCGTGGGCCTCGACATTTGAAACAGCCGAGTCCAGGACAACTCCACGTCATTTTCCCTGGGTCCGGCGGCTGCACCAAATTGGCATGGTATGCATGTCGTTGGTACGACAAGTCACTTTTGGAGCCAGAATAGACGCATCCTTATTGTTTATCTTCTAATCACCCTTCATTCCAAGTACATATGACCTCTTAAGTTTATTAATATTTTAGTCAATTAAATTATGATAAAAGATTAAAAAAATTATATTTTCATTAATACATGTTTATAACATTATTTGTATTTGTCCATTAAAAGTAAACAACTGCTGATACAAGTCAAGTTACAATGGGGGAGAGACCCTAGTACGTGCGTAAGGTCCTTTACATGCTATAGTACATGGGTAGTTAGGGACCCACTAAGGTGCACCTGGCCACTCAGTATGTGTCCATATTAGTACTAATATTCAACTTTTTTAAACCCACAAATGAATCAACCTAAATTTGGTCATATTCCAATTAAATTTGATTGAAATATATATATTAAATGAAAAAAATAAGTATCGAACATAGGACTCAAACAAGTATGGCCAAATTGCTCACTAATTGTTCATAGCAATGATAGATATTGATGTGCACAGCAGTGGGCCCTGTGAAGGACTTATGCATGCACACATGAACAAAATGTAAAGATAAGATTTATGCTCATTTGAGGACTATCATCGTACTTACAAACAAAAGTCCCAAAAATAGACTGTCGCATAAACAACCCTTGACCCAAAAGAGGGCCACCATTGGTAACTACAGCCTACAACTAAGACCATGTATGCCTACGATAAGATGTCCAATGCCACATGGTTTTTGGCCCTTTGTCCCTTGTGTCCAACTATCCACCACACCAACTAGTCACCTCACCACACATCTGTTGGTCACTTCACCATCTTTCCCACCTGCATCCACAACAAAATTGTGTAAGGCCACCTTTTTCCATTAAAAACCAATCAACTCAGACATAAATGACAGTATCAAATAGGAAATGCAAATGCAATCCAAATTCAAAATTTGAAATGGTAAGAGTACAATCATTAAAGAGGCCACATAAACAAGTATTGCATTTAAATCATACAAAAAGCAATGAAATAATATAAATTGAGTCACAAAGAAGACACAAAAGGCATCGAATAGGAGAAGGAAGACACAAAGGAATCAAAGAATTTGAAGAAGACACAACAAGCATCCAAGTATGTATTTTATTCCAATTTATAACTGCTCTTATGGGTATGTGCACCAAGTTGTGGTACCAAAAGGGGGTCTTAAGATGCCACTTTTTTTGAAATCAACAAAGTATGAACTTCAACGAAAAATTGAAGATAGATAAACTCCAAATTTGAAGATGCAACAAGAACAAGAGTCAGAGTGCTTCGAGCCTACTTTCTAAACTACTAATTTATTTTGAAAATGGTGGAGATTAAGGGCTTTCAAAAGGGGGGCCACACAAAGTGGTCCCGTTTTTATGCAAAAAACATAACATAGCAACTGTTGTGGCCCCCCTAAAATGTTAACCTTTTTTTTGAATTTTTAAAATTGCTTCAATGAGAAATTAGCTAACACCTTCTAGTATATGCCAGATTTTTCAGCTAATTTTTTAATGAGTATATGATTTTTTATTAATTTTCAAAGTGGACACATCCTAAAAAAAAGAAATTTGAGTGTGCTCCCCTCTAAAATCATTGATAACTAATCAAAAATAAAAAATAAAAATTAAATTATGTAGAATGGAGTCTAGTTTCTTCAAAATCTGATGAACGTTTAAAAAACTATACCCAAAATAGTGCATGTTGGTTTTCAACCAAAAATGGACACACTAACAAAAGAAATTATAGATGAATGCCTTAATGAAATCAAAATGCGAAAAAATTGCATGCTTGGATAACTAAGAGAGATATTGAGGTTTCTATGGTGTTTTTTTAGTTTCATTGAAACACGTGCAAACCTGATGGAGAGCATGGCCAAAAATATGTGAAATTATTTAATCTTCTGATAAAAACACATCTCAAGCCTCAAATGGTCATCCAACCCCTTGGGTTGGATGCCCAAGTATGATCCAACCCAAAGGGAATATGTCTTTTTTTCTTTCTTATACTTTAAGTTATATTTCATGTATATATTGGTAGGATGTTTGAGAGTGGTTTCAACTCTATAGGACTTATAATGTAGATTCTAGTTTTAAGAGGATCATATAAAATTGAAGATTTAGTCAAATTTCAATAACTAGCCTGCTCCTATTAGCACTCTTCAACTATGTATCTCACTCTCTTTATCATCACCAAACTCTAGACTTATCTCTATCCCTCTCTTGTCTCTCTCACTTCTCTCTCCCCTCTCTAGGTAAACCCAACTTCTCTACATTTCATTCCTTCCTTAACCCCATATCTATCCTTGACTCCCTCCCTCTCTCTTCTTCTCTCTCATTCTCTTATTATTTCACTCCCCTCCCTCTCCATTCTCTTGTTCACTACCTATCCCTTCTATCTTCTCTCTCCCCATATCTAGCTCTCTTCCTCCCTCCCTATTCATCTCACTACCTCTCCCTCCCTATATTATTACCCACCTCTATCTCCCCCTCTAGGTATCTCACCTAATTAATTGTCCACCATCTAGTTCTCTCTCGCAATCTCTATATTTCTCTCCCTCTCCCTTACCCCTATCTATTTATGAACTCTCTCTCTCTATTCTCTCTCTCCAAACCTATCTATCTCCTCACTCCTTAGGTCTCTGAATCCCTCCATGTCTACCTCTCCATCCATTCCCTCTTAGTCATCTCTTTTCTCTTCTATATATTCCCTCTCTCCATTGTCTAGGTTATCACCTCTCCCTCCTACTCTCTCTACCTCCCTCTCTCAAATTTCTAGGTTTCTCCCTCATTCCCTCTCCACCTCTATACTTATCCATTAATGTCTCATTAGGCACCTATCTGTATGCCCCTCTATCTATCTCCCCTCTATCTCTCCCATCTAGGTATTTAACCTCTCTCTCATGCTCTACATATCTCATCTCTCTATTTATCCCCTCTCTAGTTCTCTCCCTTCCTCTCCATCACCCCTTAACCATCTCCCTTTATGAACTCTCTCCTTCTCTTATCTCTCTCATCACTTCTTTATCTACCAAAAAATATAGACCTATTACTCCCCATTTCTTCTCTCTCCCCTCTCTAGGTCTCTCCTATACTCTCTCCCTCTCAGTCTCACCTTCCCTCCTTATCTCCATATCTATCCTTCCCTCCCTCCATCTCTATTCTTTTCTTATTGTTTCTCTCCACTCTCTTTGTGTTCTTTTAATGAATACCTCTCCCTCCTAATCTCTCTTTCCATACCTATTTTTCTCCTTCCCTCCATCTTTACATATCTACATCTCCCTCTTTGTTTCTTAATCCCCCTGTATCTCCTTCACCTCTATCTTTCCACCCTAGGTCACACACCTCTCTCTCTTCCTAGACTCTGGATCTCTCACCTCTATATCTCTCTCCTCTCTAATTCTTCCCTTTCCACCTCCTTACCCCTATTTCTCTCTTTATGAACTTGTCTCTTATTTTATTCTCTCTCTCCCTCACCTATCTACTCTTCCCTCTCTAGGTCTCTCAGCCACTCCCTACCCACCTATCCCTTTCTTTGTAGATCTCTCTTTCTCTTTATTCTTCCCTCTCCCCTCTTTTTTCTCCCTCCCCTATATAGGATTTAGATAATAGATTGTAGGATATAAGGTTTAAGGTATGGAGTACAAGATTGATGGAATATTGTTTAGGGTAGATAGGGTTGAGGGTAGTGGTCATATTGATACTCGGGACACCATATGACCCCTAACAATACCATATCATGTCCTAAGGGGTCATATGGCATCGTTAAGGGTCATATGGTGTCCTAAGGGGAAATATGGTCTTCTAAGGCCCCTTAGGACACCATATGACTGCTAACAACACCATATGACCCCTTAGGACACCATATGACCCCTAACAACACCATATCATGTCCTAAGGGGTCATATGGTGTCGTTAAGGGTCATATGGTGTCCTAAGGGGAAATATGGTCTTCTAAGACCCCTTAGGAAACCATAGGACACCATATAACCCCTAACAACACCATATCATTTCCTAAGGGGTCATATGGTGTCGTTAAGGGTCATATGGTGTCCTAAGGGGAACTATGGTCTTCAATGACCCCTTAGGACAACATATGACTCCTAATGACACCATATGGTGTCCTAAGGGGTCATATGGTGTTTTATGACCCCTTAGAACACCATATGACCCATAACGACACCATATGCTATCCAAAGGGGTCACATGGTTTCCTAAGGGGTCATATGATGGCCTAAGGGGTCATATGGTGTTCTATGACCCCTTAGGACACCATATGACCCCACACGACACAATATGACCCCTGATGACACTATATGGTGTCCTAAGGTGTCATATGGTGTCGTTAGAGGTTATATGGTGTCCTATGGGGTCATATGGTGTTCTATAACCCCTTAGGACACCATATGACCTCTAATGACACCAAATGGTGTCCTAAGGGGTCAGATGGTGTCTTAAGGGGTCATATGATAATCTATAACCACCTAGGAGACCATATGACCCCAAACATCACCATATAGTGTCCTAAGGGGTCATATGATTTCCTAAGGGGTCATATTGTGTCCTAAGGGGTCATGTGGTGTTATATAACCCCTTAGGACACCATATAGCCCCATACAACACCATATAGCCCCTAACAACACCATATTGTGTTCTAAGGGGTCATATGGTCTTCTATGACCCCTAATGACAACATATGGTGTCCTAAGGGGTCATATGGTGTTCTATGACCCCTTGCGACACCATATGAGCCCTCAAGACATCATATGACCCCTAAAAACACCATATGGTGTCCTAAGGGGTCATATGGTGTTCTATGTCCCCTTAGGACACCATATGATCCCATACAATACCATAATATCCTTCACAACAACATATGGTGTCCTAAGGGGTCATATGGTGTCTTAAGAGGTCATAGAATACCATATTACTCCTTAAGACACCATATGACCCCTAACGACATCAGATGACCCCTTAACACACCATATGGTGTCCTAAGGGGTCATAGAGCACCATATGACCCCTTAAGACACTCTATGACCCCTAACAACACCATATGACCCCTTAGGACACCATATCATGTCCTTAGGGGTCATATGGTGTCCTAAGGGGTCAGATGGTGCCCTAAGGGGTCATAGAACACCATATAACCCCTTAGGACACCATATGATCCCTTACGACACCATATGAACCCTAACAACACCATATAACATTGTTAGGGGTCATATGGTATTCTAATGGGTCATAGAATACCATATGACCCCTTAGGAAACCATATGATCACTAATGGCACCATATGACATGCCCTAAGGGGTGATATGTCTTGGGTCATAGAACACCATATGACCCCTAAGGACACCATAGGACCCCTAAGGACACCATATGACCCCTAAGGACACCATATGGTGTTGTTAGGTTTCATATGGTGTCCTAAGGGGTCATAGAACACCATATGACCCCTAACGACACCATATGACCCCTAATGACACCATATGGTGTCCTAAGGGGTCATATGGTGTCTAGGGCTCATATGGTGTCCTTAGGGGTCATAGAACACCATATGACTCCTTAGGAAACCATATGACCCCTAACGACATTAGATGAGCTCTTAGGACACCATATGGTGTCATTAGGGGTCATATGGTGTCCTAAGGGTTCATAGAACACCATATGACCCCTTAGGACACCATATGACCCCTTACGACACCACATGAACCCTAACAACACCATATGACCCCTTAGGACACCATATAGTATCCTTAGGGGTCATATGGTTTCCTAAGGGGTCAGATGGTGTCCTAAGGGGTCACAAAACACCATATAACCCCTTACAACACTGTATGATCCCTTAGGACACCATATGACCCCTAACGACACCATATGACATGTCTTAAGGGGTCATATGGTGTCTTAAGGTTCATAGAGCACCATATGAGCCCTAAGGGAACCATATGAGCCCTAAGGAAACCATATGGTGCCATTAGGGGTCATATGGTGTCGTAAGGAGTCATAGAACACCATATGACCCCTTAGGACACAATATGACCTCTAACGACACCATATGACCCCTAACGACACCATATGACCCCTCATGACACCATATGGTGGTCTTAGGGGCCATATGGTGTTTTAAGGGGTCATAGAACACCCTGTGACCCCTTAGGACACCTTATGACCCCTAACGACACCATATGGTGTCTCTAGGGGTCATATGGTGTTCTATGACCCCTAATGACACCATATGGTGTCTCTAGGGGTCATATGGTGTTCTATGACCCCCTAGGACACCATATGACCCCTTTTAACATCATAGTACATGAGATGACCACTTGTTACACCATATGACCCCTCAACACACAATATGGTGTCATTAGGGGTCATATGGTGTCCTAAGGGGTCATAGGGTGTCGTTCAGGATCATGGTGTCCTAAGGGGTCATATGGTGTCATTAGGGATCATATGGTGTCCTAAGGGGTCATATGGTATTCTATGACCCATTAGGACACCATATGACACCTTAGGACACCATATGACCCCTAACGACACCATATGACCCCTTAGGATACCATATGAGCCCTAATGACACCATATGGTATCGTTAGGGGTCATATGGTGTCATAAGGGGTCATAGAACACCATATGATCCCTTAGGACACTATATGGTGTCGTTAGGGGTCATATGCTATCATTAGGGGTCATATGGTGTGCTAAGGGGTCATATGATGTCCTTAGTGGTCATAAAACACCAAATGACCCATTAGGACACCATATGCCACCTTAGGATACCATATGGTGTTAGGACACCATATGACCCCTAGCTACACCATATGACCCCTTAGGAAACCATATGACTTGTAACAACACCATATGTTGTCCTAAGAGGTCATATGGTGTCCAAAAATTGATAGTAATGGTTTCCTAAGGGTTCATATGGCCCACCATGCTCCCGCACATACCCAGATGGGTTATATAGAGATATAAGATACCTAGATGGAGAGAGAGGGGTGAGAGAGCTAGATAGGATGTGTGTGTGTGTGTGAGAGAGAGAGAGAGAGAGAGAGAGAGAGAGAGAGAGAGAGAGAGAGAGAGAGAGAGAGAGAGAGAGAGAGAGAGGGGGTTGAGATAGATAGAGGGGGATAGAGAGAGCTTGGTAATGAGATATGGATGGAGATGTAGAGAGGTGGAGAGGGAATGAGGGAAAAACCTAGAGAGGGGTAGAGAGGGTGTGATGGAAAGCTAATGATGTAGATGGTAAAGAGAGAATAGGAATTAGTAGGTAAGGGAGAGAGAGAGATGGGGATAAGGAGGGAGAGGGAGATAGAGAGGGAGAGGGGAAGAAAATAATGGAGATGCCTATAAATGGGAGGGAGGGATAAGAGGAGAGATGAAGGAATAAAGAGAGAGAAGAGTATGAGGGGACTGAGGGAGAGGTAGATATGGAGGGACTACAATACCTAGGGAAGGAGAAGATAGAGAGGTGGGGGGAAAGAGAGAAGAGGAGGAGAGAGTTTAAAAATAAATAAAGGTAAAGGGGGAGGGAGATAGAGGGGAAGAGAGAGGGAGAGAACTAGAGAGGGGACATATAGATAGGTGAGAGAACTATATTGGGAAAGAGAGATGACAGACCTAGATGACAAGAGAGGGAAATGAGATAGATAGAGGGGTAGAGAGAGGTGAGTAATGAGACATTATGCAGAGGTAGATAGGTGGATAAGAAGGAAGTGATAAACCTAGAGAGGTGAAAGAGAGTTGATGACCTAGAATGTAGAGAGAGAGAGAGAGAATTAAAGAGGAAGAGAGAATAAAAAAGTGGAGGAGTGAGATATATATGGGGGTATGTAGGGATGGGGAGGTAGAGAGGGAGAGGGTAAGAAAAGAAGGGGGAGACCTAGAGAGGGGAGGGAAGGAGAAGAGAAGAGATAGAAGAACAAAGAGGGGAGTAAGAGGGGATGGATGGAGAGGTATACATGGAGGGAGTGAGAGACCTATGGAAGGAGGAGATAAAGAGGTTAGGGGAGGAAGAGAAAAGGAGGGAGTTCATAAAGGGAAATGATTAAGGAGGAGGGAGAAAGAGGTAGAGAGGGACAAAGAGAACTATATAGTGGGCATATAGATAGGTGAGAGGCCTAGATGGCTAGAGAGGAGTGAGATAGATAGAGGGGGATAAAGAGAGGTGGGTAATGAGACCTATATGAAAAGGTAGATAGGTGGAGAGGAAGGGAGGGAGAAACCTAGAGAGGGGAGAGAGGGTGGGATGGAGAGGTAATGACCTAGATAATGAAGTTAGAGAATAAGAGATGAAGAGAGAAGACGAGAGAGTGGGAGAGGGAGATAGAGAGGGAGAGAGGAAGAAAGGAAGGTAGAGACTGGGAGAGGGGAGGGAGGGAGAATAGAAGACATATAAGATCAAAGAGATGAGTAAGAGGAGATGGATAGAGAGGTAGACATGGAAGGAGTGAGAGACCTAGAGAGAGAGAGAGAGAGAGAGAGAGTAAATAAATAGATAGAGGTAAGGAGAAGGGAGAGAAATGTGGAGAGGGAGGGAGAAAACTAGAGGGTGGACAATTAGATAAGTGAGAAACCTAGAGGGGGAGAGAATGGCGAGTAATAATATAGGGAGGGAGAGGCAGTGAGGTGAATAGGGAGGGAGGGACAACCATAGATATGGGGAGAGAGAGGATAAAAGTGATAGGTACTGACCAAGAGAAAGGAGTGGGAGGGGAGAGAAACAATAATAGAGTGAGAGAGAAGAGAGAGGGAGAGAGTCAAGGATAGAGAAGTGAGAGAGACGAGAGGGAGAGATAGGTCTAGAGTTTAGGGAAGATAAAGAGAGTGAGATACATAGATAAAGAATGCTAATAGGAGCATGCTGATTACTGAAATTTGACTGCCTGCAATTTAATATGATCCTTTAAAAAATATAATATACATTATAAGTCCTATAGAGCTATACTTAAACATTATATTTCATATATATATTCTCCTTCGGGGATGGATATAACTTGTGGCTAGATTGGAAAATCTACACACTCACAAAACCTTTCCATGGGACAATCCAAAACATTTGGCGTGCACCAAATGCAAAAATTTGACTTTTCACATTTGGTGAGTGCCAAATTTGGCGTGCGCCAAATGTGAAAATTTAAAATTTTGCATTTGGCGAGCGCCAAATGTGAAAATTCAAAATTTTGCATGTGGCAAGCACCATATTTGCCACTTGCCAAATGTTTTTCTTGGAAGAGTACCAACCCTTTGGGTTGGATTTTCCTTGGCCATCCAACTCATAGGTTTGGACGATCTTTTCATGCCAATGATGCATTTTTATGAAAAGATAAAAAGTGGCACCTTTTTGGCACCACAACTTGGTGCACTTACCCTTATTGTTAAACCCTATTTTCCACCTTACTGTTTTAGATGCTCTTATTTGTTTTCTTCCAATTTATACTTATTCTTAGTGTTTTACATCATCATGGTTGATATTTTGCTTCATTTCAGAGTACACATGGCAAGTGGTTAGTTAATGATAAAATAATGGGGCCCATTCTGAATAAATGGTGAAATGGTCAACATCACGCATGCGAGATATCCGTGAAAACCACATTAACACATTAGACCAATAAATTGAGCCTAGTATATTTTGAATGATAAGCTTCAATGGTAAGAACATACAATACCACTTATTTATTGTTTATCTTCTAATCACCATTCACTCCAAGTACATTTGACCTTTAAATTTTTTTAATATTTTAATCAATTAATTTATGATAAAAAAATATATTATATTTTCATCAATACATTTTCACAACTGTATGTGTATTTGTCCATTAAAATTAAACAAGTTCTGATACAAGTCAAGTTGCCCAAAGTTACTGCCTTTAAAAAATTAAAAAAAACACAAATATATCCATGTAAACAACCACTAGAACAACTTGCATGGCATGTACCCTTGGATGATCGTGGATCATATCATACGTGAGTTCAAGGTTATCCTCAAACATATTATATCTTGAGTTGCTAGACCAAATCGAACGTGAAGTGTCACAATTACCCTTAGATGGTCATTATACCTTATTGTAAGATTTGATATTGATCCATTTGCTTTGATCTATAATCCCCTCAAAGTATTGTAATGTGTTTTTTGATTACAAGGTGCAAACTTTTTAACCAGCTTCTACCATCTATAGAATTACATTTGATTGTTCCCATGACCTATGGTTGTAGGAATGACATTTTGAGTTGATGTAGCCATGATATTAGATGTGAAAGTAGGAATACTAGTCATAGGATTAGTCAAAGGAATAGAGGAATTGACTTGTGTTGAAAGTTGTTAGTAACCTAGGGTTTCGACACAACTCTTGATAGGCATGACATTATAATCAACAATATGTGCAATGCCACGTAATATATAAATTCCATTCTTATCACTTTGAAGCATGCACTTAAGACCTTTAATTAATGGAAGAGCTTCACTATTAGGGTATTCTCTGGACATCTATTGTTGAAAGCTATCAAATTAATTGTCCAAAGTAGAAAGTTGATCTAAAGAAACCCTAGTTAAATCTTCTTCTTCATCATGGGATCCATCAATGGGGTAAATAGGCACATGACTAGGATGGGAAGAATTGGCATGATCCTCATTAAAGAAGTCACCCAAATTAGGCTCCATGTCCTTGATAATCAAACCTTGGGAAGCTTTAATTCTAATGCTTCGTCTAATGGGGATATGATAGGTAGGACTAATAATGGTAAAATTCATGTACTAGAGGGAAAATTTGAATTTTGAATTATGGAACAAAGATTGCAAAAATTGAGTAATGCAAAATTTAAGAAAATAATGATTACTTTGAACTTGGTTGGAGGAAGAGAATGACACAATTTCCAAAAAGGAAATTGGAATTTTAAAATTAGGGCCAAGGGAAGACCTCTTAATTTAAAATAATTTCTTGAAAGTTGAAATGTTTAATTTTGAAGGTATTTTCAATTCTAGGGGGGTCAAAAATCAATAAAATCAACCAATCTTCCTGATTTAGGCTAGTAAATACAGTCATAAGATTCTCCCAAAATTTTGGGAAAAAAGCCAAGGACTGTGGCGGGAACGCACATGGTCCGACCAACATTTTTTGAAATTTGCAGGGATGGATATTACGATGATTTTAAAGCTAATCCCAAAAAAATGGCAAATTTGACGATCTCTAGATGGGCAAAATGAAGGCACAAAGGTGAAAATAGAACCCTATTAGGGTTTTGAAAAAAAGAGGAATTGAAGTGCAATTTTGAAAAGGGCCAAACCTAATGGATAGGGACACCTTGGAAAATGTTTAAGAATCTAAATGTAAAAGAAATTGATTTTAAATTCACACAAAATCCAATTAATTTTAAATATTAAGGTTTGACGACCTAACCACCTAATTTTGAATTTTAAATTTTGGGAAAAGGAGGGGAATTTGAAAGTTTGAATTGTAGGGCTGAAAACAAATCTGAGAACAATTAGAAATCTGAAAATTAAGTTGGAATCCAATTTTCGCACAATTTCAATATGATTTTTGAAAATTAGGGTTTTAACAAGTAACCTCTTAATTTTGTAAATTTTAATTGCGAATTAAACAAGACAATGATGAAATTGAATTTGACAAAAAAAGCAATTTTCAGATCTAAGATAACCACAAGCAATTTTTACAAATCACAAGTTTAATTTTAATTTTAAAAACTAGGGTTTTTAATGAATTAACCACTAAGTTTGCAGAAATTGAAAACTTGTAAATGAAAAATATGCTAGTTTGTTCAAAGGAAAGCATGCAACACGTTGGGTTCACCAAAATGTAATGGTGGGTTTATGATGAGTGATAGATCAAGAGGAAAACTAACCCTTTCCCTCAAAGAGAGATGAGAGCTTCACTTATTGATTATCCTTCAAACACTTTTTACCATTACATTAGAAAAATAAGGGATAATGAATCTAGATTCAATCTCCACACAAAGATGATAGATTAAATTCTGAATGAATTAAGGATGATCCCTTCTTCATTGTTTGAGATGGAAAGGAATTGATTGAATTATGTAGTGCAAAAGTGACAAAGAATTGATCATAACATGAGATCTGAATATGGGATGAAGCTGTGTACCTATATTTGGCAATAAAATGTTAAGACAAAGTTGCCCTACAAATTTGATGAAAAGTTGTTCAGACCGTGGCAGGAAAGTACATGGTCCTTCAAAAAATCCGCAAAACAAAAAGGGTTTTTCCACCTCCGCAAATGAAGCCTGAATCCGAAAGTATAGTTGTGCACCTGCAACCTAAACATAGAAAAGAGAGGTAAATATGTTAGGATTGGGGGTTTGCCTTTAGGTCAAACCCCAGTTTTGGAATTAACTAAGTAATGAAAGAAAGTATTTGCAAGTACATGTAAATGAAATACAAAATTGTAGATCACCTCAAGGGAGGTTGTAGAAGAAATGTTGATAGAAATGATTTTATAGAATTGTATGTTTAAATAAATCTCCCCTTCAATGGTTGAATCCTTGACTTGAATGCAACACCTAACCTTGAAGAGAGACTTGAGAATTCTCAATGGTGGAAAAGATTGTTTGAATGCTTGATCTCTTATGCAACTTGGACCTATTCAACTTTGACCTATCCAACCTATGCAAATGAGAGATCAAATGCCCCCTTAAATACATGTTTGAAGGATTTTAATTTCATCACGGGCCAACATCGGGGAGATTTCCTGCTCACTATACAACCCACAATGCATGTTCTGGAAAGATCCTACCCCAAAATGGGGCAGGAACAGGGGCACCACACCCCTATCCCACCCCTGTCTCTAGGGTAGAGTGTAGACAGAGTGATGCAGAGGCCAATGAAGAGGTTGTTTTCTCAAGCCAAGTGAAGAGCGGAAAAGACTTGTGAACTGGATTTAGTTAAAAAACATGCAAGTCAAACATATAATCATATGAAATCAAAGACATAACTCCAAAACACATGAAAACATGAATAAGATGCATATATCTCACAAAACCTTATACCTCTCCCTTGGATTGAGCTTGATGAAGTGAAGGCACCCCTTGGTGATGCTCCACCTGATGTGCTCCTCTTTCTTGCTTGATGTGGATGGCTCTCCAATGTTGTACACAAATGGAATGGATTTGGAAGATGATAAGGATGAGATGATCAAGTGTGGATGAGATATGATTTAAACATGATAAGGTTACCAAGATGATTTCCTGGGCTCAGAAGGACAACTTAAGATTACTAAACTTGGAGATGAAAAATGAAGGGATGGAGTCCTCAATTTATAAGAGGAGGCGAGGACGAATGGACGGTTGAGATGGATTCAAGATGAAGGGCTAGGATTGTTTGTGAGCTCACACAAGGTCCAAGAGAGGGTGTGGGGACCAAGAGATATGTCTTAAAGGCATTTCTTGTCTCCACACTCCTCAAGGTGCATTGGGAAGATTTCTTAAGGTACCTTGAGAAGAGTAAGGTGCATTGGGCAGGCTTCCCAATGTGCCTTGAGAGGAGCAAGGTGCATTGGGAAGGCTTCCCAATGTGCCTTGAGAGGAGCAAGGGATGTGACATTCTTTGAAGAATGGGGAGGAGGAATTTAAAATTCTCCAAAAAGGGATAATCATGGGGATTAGAGGAATAAGAAGGAATTAAAAATTCCTTGGGAGAGGAGATGCCTAGAGGATTGTGAGAGATTTTGAAAATCTCACATTCACCTAGGAAAAGAGCATTAAAAGATGGTGGTTCGATGGAAGGGACAAGGGGTTGACTTTGTGGCTAATCATGATGATTAGCCACTAGCAACTCATTAGGAGGGGATTAGAGGAAATGTTAGGTGGGATTAGGAGTTGTAGGAGGATTTGATTAGGAGAGAGAAGGAGTGGAGGGAATTAAAAATTAGAAGAATAAGGTTAAGTGAGTTTAGGGAGTTTCTAGAAGAATTTATTAGGTTAATGATGAATTAAGAAGATGATTTGTAGGAATCATGTAGGTTAACTAATTAATTGAAATTAATTAGCCAAGAGGAAGATTTGTGAGGATTTAATTTTTTAGAAGAATAAAGAAAGGGATTGATTTATTAAATAAATCAGTCACATACTATAGTGACAATATTAATTATATTTAATTAATATTGGGACTAATTTGAATTAACATAATTAATTAATTAATTATGTGAGGAATTAAAAGTAATTAAAAATAATTACTTTTAGGTGTCTACATTTTACCCCTCTTTGAAGCGAGGTGTAATGATGCATTGATTCAAAGAATAATCTTGTTTGATTTGATTGATAAGGTCTAGATTCAATCCGATTTCAGGAAGGAGTCACCCTGTATAAGAAATGATCAGAGCGTCTAGTTTCAGGAAGGATACATCCTGTATAAGACATGATTGATCACAATGTCTGGTTTCAAGAAGGATTCATCCTGTATAAGACATGATCAGAGTGTCTGGTTTCAGGAAGGATACATCCTGTATAAGACATGATTGATCACAACATCTAGTTTCAGGAAGGATTCATCCTGTATAAGACATGATCGGAGCGTCTGGTTTCAGGAAGGATTTATCCTATATAAGACATGATCAGAGCCTCTGGTTTCAGGAAGGATTCATCCTGTATAAGACATGATCAGAGCATCTGGTTTCAGGAAGGATACATCTTGTATAAGACATGATTGATCACAACATCTGGTTTCAGAAAGGATTCATCCTATATAAGACATGATCGAAGCGTCTGGTTTCAGGAAGGATTTTTCCTGTATAAGACATGATCAGAGCATCTAGTTTCGAGAAGGATTCATCCTATATAAGACATGATTAGAGCATCTGGTTTCAGGAAGGATACATCCTATATAAGACATGATTGATCACAACATCTGGTTTCAGGAAGGATTCATCCTGTATAAGACATGATTGATCACAACGTCTGGTTTCAGGAAGGATTTATCCTGTATAAGACATGATCAGATCGTTTGGTTTCAGGAAGGATACATCCTGTATAAGACATGAACAGAATCAAAATTAATTAAAAATAACTAAAATAATTATTTTTAAGTGTCTACCTTTTGTTGGTGTGTGGAAGATAGAAGAAGAAGAGGATGTCCCAGGGTAAAGCATGGGAGGTGTATGCCCCCTCGAGAATTTTTTCGAAAAAAGGACAAAAAATTCTCGAAAAAAAAGAGGAAGAAGAATCAGGGTGGAAGGGATAAATGAGGAAGGAATATGAAGCAGTCGTGAAGAATTTGGAAAGAAGAACAGGAGAGGCAAGACTGCGGGGGAAGATGGGCCCTCATGGGGGCTCATATATGCCACAACGGAACCAATGAGGGGGTCATTGTATCATGACGGACATATTTTCCTCTTTATATATATATGTATACATGATTCGATTGGTGACAGATGATGTGTAGCATTTATTATGATGGATTATTTTTGTTTCTCTTATGATGTCATATATGGATGTAATCAT
This sequence comes from Cryptomeria japonica, assembly GCF_030272615.1. NCBI lineage: Eukaryota > Viridiplantae > Streptophyta > Pinopsida > Cupressales > Cupressaceae > Cryptomeria > Cryptomeria japonica. Next base: position 46,706,258 of record NC_081415.1, on the reverse strand, counting down.
GGATGTGCTATGCTGACCTATTTTGTGATGCAAAGTGGATGCTTATGTATGTGTGTTTATGATGTGTTGTTGACATAGTTTTTGGATGCAGGATGAGTGTTTTTATGCTTTATGTATAAATACACGTGTGAATGATTTATGATGCAGTCTAAATGTAATGCTATATGGATGAGTGTATCTTTTATTTATGTGATGCAATCTTATATGGTAAATGTTTTGTGGAAAAAAAAATGACTGTCTAAGAAATGCACTCTACATGATGTGAATGAATTAATAAAAAGAGGGAATATGCCAATAATAACACAATGATCTTAGATAGAAGAATATGGAATAGATGGGAAGTGGGGGAAATTGAGAACTCCATGGGATTATTGAGTTTAGGATTTGATGGAATGATGGTGAGATTTTGTGCACAACAAATGTGGAGAGCCAACCTAGTTTGATGTTGCCCTGAGTGTCTTGCACCACTGATTATAGAAATTAGGATGCCATGAGAAACCCAGGGCGTGGACTAACTCTCAGATAAATAGGAATTCCTTACACACAGCTATGCAAGTGTTAAGAAACACTGATACAAAGTTGTGGGTATGTGCAAGGAGACCCTCAAACACACTGATAACTCTTGTACATGAGAAGTTAAGTGTTGATAAACACAAATACCAGGTCGCCGGTTTGTACAAGAGAGATCCAAAACATGCACTACTATGAAAATATGCCCCAGTATGCGCCTATCGTAACATACCTGGATATGGAAAAACCCAAGTAGTCATAAATAGTGGTAGTTGTAGGGCAAAAAGATGCAAGTCTAAATGAGAAGATCCAACGAGATCTAACAAGTTAATTATTCTATGACCAAATGATACCTCTTGCCAAGAGTAGGACTTAGGATGGTGAATTAGATTGCCTGGCGAGGGAAGGAATCATCCCTAGGGCAAAGTGGATTTGTGGATTTAGGCAAGCGATTTAATGGTTTTGAAGAGTGACCTGTGGATTTGGGATTGTTTCTCAAGACTTCTTGAAGCTTACACAAAGGCATAAAAGCTCAGTTTTAATGGGGCATTCCTTGTTCATGACTCAGGCGAAGACTCATCATCATACGCATGTTTAATTGGGAGGCAGAAAAGAAGGAATGTTGTGCATGGGTGGGCTGGATGGTGGATGATTTGTAGTATCGACATGATAGATAGTGGATCTAGTTATTTACCTTGGTGCTTGCACGGAGGTTTTCACCAAGGTACTTGTCTGTAGCGCCACCAAGTGGTTTTCACTAATGGACGAATTGTTTTTCTTTCTTTTTTTGATTTTTTAATTTTTTGTGTCATAAGGTGTTTGTTTGCTAGGTTTTCACCAAAGTGATGATTTTTCAAGATCTTTTTCTCATTTTTTTATTTTTATTTTTATTTTTATTTTTTTATTGATTTTTTTGACAATTTAAGACTTTATGAGGACTAAGCATAAAATCTTTTGAGGTGCATGATAGTCATTGGATCATCCAAAGGATCGCCTTTAGGAGTAGCCAACTGATAAGCTCTTGATCCATATTTTGCTGTGATTACATATGGTCCAAGCCAATTAGGTTCCAACTTTCCTTTCTTTTCTCTTTCTTGTAGATTTTTCTGATTCTCCATGAGGACAAGATCACCAACTTGGAATTCCCAGGTTCTGACTCTTTTGTGATAACTCATCCACAAGTGGTTCTGATATACCTGGAGATGGTTCAAGGCCTTGAGGCACCTTTCATCTAACAATTCTAGCTCTTGTAAGCGGGTGATTCTGTATTCTTCCTCTGGTAGGATGTCTTGCAGCAATACCCTTAGAGAGGGGATCTCGATCTCAAGGGGAAGGATGGCTTCGGAACCAAAGACTAGGGAATAAGGGGTGGCGCCTGTGGGGGTGTGGATGGAGGTGCGGTAGGCCCACAAAGCGGGATGGAGTTGGAGGTGCCAATCGCGGCCAGCTTCATTGACTGTCTTTTTGAGGATTTTGATTAAGGTTTTATTAGAAGCCTCAGCTTGGCCATTGCCTTGGGAGTAATATGGAGTGGAGAAGCAGCGTTGGATGTTGAATTTTTGGCAGAGTTCTTTGACATCCTAGTTTTTAAATTGTCTTCCATTATCTATGATGATATCTTTTGGGATGCCATATCGGCAGATTAGGTAGTTCGGGATGAATTTGGATATTTGCTTGCCGATGGTGAAAGTAAGAGGGATAGCCTCTACCCACTTGGTGAAGTATTCGGTGGTGGTGATAATGAATTTATATCCATTGGAAGATGAAGGGTGGATTTTCCCAATGAGATCGAGCCCCCACTGTGAGAAGGGCCATGGTGTTATAAACGGTTGCAATTCTTGTGACGGTGCATGAATTTTGTCACTGTGTTGCTGGCAAGGGATGCATTTCTTCACATAATTATATGCATCTACCTCCATTTTAGGCCAATAGTATCCTGTTCTCAAAAGCTTTTTAGCCAATGTGAGCCCACTTGAGTGTGCCCCATAGATACCCTCGTGTACTTCGCATAATGCCCATTCCACCTCTTGTTTATCTAAACACCTTCGGAGGGAACCATCAAAATGCCTTCTAAATAGGGTGTCTCCGAGGATGGTGTAACGAGCACATCGGCGGATGAAGGTTTGTTGTTGGGTTTTTGTGAGATGTGGGGGAATGGTGTTGTCTTTGAGGAAAGCGAAGGTTTCTTGGTACCAAGGGGGCTCAGGACCAACGAGAACACACACCATTTCAGACTCTGGTAGGTCATATGCTGGTATAAATAATTGCTCGACCAAGAAATCACACTTCTGACTGTGTGCTGGCATTTGAAGGAGGGAGCCAATGGTGGCCATTGCATCTGCAGCGCTGTTGTTTGTTCATGGGATTTGATTAAATCCGATTGCTGTGAAATGTTGCTTAAGATCTTCAACCATGGTATAGTAAGGAAGGAGTTTATCATCTTTTGTTTGGTACTCATCATTGACTTGTTTTATAACGAGCTGAGAATCACCATAAACTTGTAACTCCTTTATTTTCCAGTGGATAGCTAAACGCAAACCTGTGATGAGTGCCTCATATTCTGCTATGTTATTGGTACATGCAAAGGCTATTTTGTATGATTTGGGGATGCCATCTCCTTAAGGTGTAACCAATAATATTCCTGCCCTCAATCCATTTTGAGTGCAAGAGCCATCAAAGTATAATTGCCATGTGGGGGATGTGGTGACAGCCATAATGAACTCATCTAGTAATTCTGTGAGAAGAGGATGGTCACCTGGAAGTGGAGCTTCAGCCAGCTGATCTATAATAACTTGTCCCTTAATTGCCTTTTTGTCCATGTATTCAATGTCAAACTCGCTCAAGAGCATGACCCATTTAGTGGTTCTGCTAGTGAGAGCAAATTTAGACAAGAGATATTTAGGCGGGTCTATCTTGGCAATCAACTTTGTTTTGTTGTTCAACATATAGTGTCAAAATTTTTGTGTACTAAACACTAATGCCAAACAGGCTCTTTCAATGGGGGTGTAATTGAGTTCATATCCTACCAATGTCCGATTGATGTAGTACATGGCGTGTTCCTTCCCTTGATCATCTGTTTGCACCAGTAATGCCCCCAATGCCACTGTAGTAGCACATATGTACAAAATGAGGGGTTTTCCAGGGGTAGGTGGCATCAAAACTGGAGGTGATACTAGATATTCTTTTAATTTCTCAAAGGCCTTTTGACATAAGCAATCCCATTTGAATTTTGTGTCTTTACGCAACAGGTATGCAAATGGATGGCACTTGTCTGCCAGCTATGAAATGAAACGCCTGACAGACTGGAGTTTTCCCTGGAGACTATGCAGTTATCTGAGAGTTTTTGGCGGAGGCATTTCCATAATAGCTTTTACCTTTGTGGGATCAATCTCGATGCCTCTGCGGGAAATAATGAATCCTAGTAGTTTTCCCGATGTGATGCCAAACACACACTTTTTGGGATTTAGGCGCATCTTGTATTTTTCCAATCTTTTGAAGATCTATTTTAGGATAGGGATGTGCTCTTGTCTTGTCTTGGATTTGCCTTGCAGATCATCCATGTAGTCCTCCATAATTTTATGCAAGAGGTCATGAAAAAATTATTGTCATTGCACGTTGATATGTAGCTCCAGTATTTTTAAGGCCAAAAGGCATGACCCGGTAATAGAAAGTACCCCATGGTGTTGTAAATGTGGTTTTATGTTGATCCTCATCTGCTATCCTGATTTGGTTGTATCCGGAAAACCCATCCATTAGCGATAGTATTTCATGTCCTGTTGTAAGGTCCACAATCATGTCTATATTGGGGAGCAGGAAATCATCTTTAGGACAAGCTCTATTTACATCTCAGAAATTGTGCAGATGCGGATGCCCCTGGCAGGTTTGTCGACAAGTACAATGTTAGAGACCCATTCAGTGTAGTCTATGCGTTTGATGAATTCTGCATCTAACATCTTTTTAAGTACCGCCTTGACCAGGAGAGCAATATGCAGGTGCATTTTGTGTAGTTTTTGTTTTATAGGTTTTGCATCTGGGTGGACAACAAGATTGTGAACCACCAAGGCAGGATCCAACCCCAGCATATCAGCATAGGACCATGCAAAATTATTTTTTACCTCTGTAAGGAAGTTGATGAAATCTTGTTTCTCTTTTTCTGTGAGGGACTTGGCTATGAGCATATTTTGTGGGATGGCTTTGATGCCCATGTTGATGTTGTCTGTTTCTTCTATCAGAAAATTTGATTTGTCCTGTGGAAGGTAACCAATGGTAAGGAGGTCAAGTCCCTCATCGTCAAGTGCCCTTTCCAGGTTTTCACTTTCGGATACGTCCTTTGTTTTTATTTTTTGTTCATCCAAAGGTGCCTTAGGGAGGTTTTCACCTAGGAAATCATGTCTTTTCCTTTTATTATCTTTTTTGGGGCTAAGGGCATTGTCCTGATTACCAAAGTATCCCTTTTCGTATAGTTGGATACCCTTGATTCTGTTACAATCTTCCAGATTTTGCGTTGTTAGGAGAGCAATGAGAGCATTATCGTCAGTGCAGATATCTAAAGTGGGTTTGTCTCGTTGGCCCCAGTCAATGAGTTTAGGATGGACAAGATGTAGCTCATGTGAAGTGGGAGGGGTTAAAGGGGTGATGGTATTGATGTAAGCATCAAAGAAGATATCTTTCTCGTATTCATAAGGCATTTCGTGGAATTCCTCTTTGTCAGTGCTTTCGATATCCAAAGAAGGACTAGAAGGGGCACCAACGATAGTGATCTTAGGCACTGGGGCGTACCCTAAGCCTCTATTGTGTTTGTAGGAGATAGGATTTATGGGTGCTTTTCTTCCTTTTTCCTCTGGTCCCAGGTCGTATCCTTTGTATCCCATTTTTTCAACTATGGCAGATGCTATTGCGTACATTTTATTGGGTACTTTCGCTGGCTCATCATCCTCTTCCCGGTACAACTAGGAAGAGACATCTACTTCTTCAAGACTCTCCTCATTAAGTGGGCCCCATTACTGGAAGGTGGTATTTTGGCATTGTATGACTGGTTTCGGGTCCTTTTTGAGCTCCTTTGGTTTTCCAAATGACTTAGGAGAGAGAGGGAGGTTGCCTATTAACAAGACGTCCTCCAATTTGTATTCTCCAAAGCCATTGTCCAAGACCTTGATTTGATTATCCGATTGGGATGAAGTGGAGGCAACATTTGATGTGTCAAATGGGGGTGTTGGCGAGGGTCTATTTAGTGGACAATGATATGGATGCTTCCCCTCTAATAGTTTGCAATATTGAAAAGGTTGGAGATCACCTTTGATAGTGATCTCTCTTCCATTATAGGGGAATTTGATGCATTGGTGATAGGTGGAGGGTACAGCCTCCAAGGAATGAATCCATGGCCGCCCGAGGAGAATGTTGTAGGGGAGATCAAGATCTAGTACTTGGCAAGGGGTTTCAATTGTAATGGGGCCCACTTGAAGAGGTAAGGTGATCATGCCCTTTGAAATTATTTCCGAATCATCATATGCCTTTATTGTGATCCTTCCTGATGTGTCTATCAGATCCTCAGAAAGTCCCAATAGTTTTATAATTTGTATGTACACAGATTAAGCCTGGCTCCACTATCTATCAGGATATGTTTGACCTTATGCTTGTGGATAAGAGATTCGATATGCAAAGGTTTGTTATGGTCTTCATCTGTGGGATCATCTTTGGAGGTAAATACCAAGTGTTGCTGGGCAACAAGGTTTCCAATGAGGGCTTGGAATTGGGTGGTGTTGATGTTATCAAGAATGCGTGATTCAAGAAAGGCTTGTTCCAAAATTTCTTTATGGACCAAGGAAGTTTTAAGAAGTTCCAAAATGGAGATCTGAGCAGGGGTCTTCCCAAGTTGGTCCAGGAGGTCATATCGGCGGGTGGAAGACATGAGCGGTGGATTTGGTGGGGGAGGGACTCCTTGGATGGTGACTTTACCTTGGCGTGTAGATACATTGCAGTCATTCTAGGAATGGGAGGTGGAAGGCATGGCGCCTTGAATGACTATCCTAGTAGGATTTGGTCTACTTTGGGAAGAAGGAGGATTAACTCCTTGGATGGTTACGACATTGACATGATTGTCTGCAGGTTCAATGTGACCTACTAAAAAATCAAAGCTGATTATGTGATTAGCGTAGTCATAACCCATTGCGTTAGATGATGAGCCTTTTCCTTTATCATGCTTCGGGAAGGGTTCCTGGTACATTTTGAGTTTTTCATTGTTATTACTAGGTTTTGCATTTGCTACTTCAATCTCACCTCTATCAATGAGATCGCGTATGTAGATCTTTAGTTTCATACACTTTCGTGTATCATGTCCCTTGAAACAATGGTATTCACAATACTCATTTTCATTATACCATCTTGGTTTAGGTTGATTGGGGTCAAACGGGTGAGTAATTGGAAAAACCACTACACCTGCTTGGACAAGTTTTTGAAACACCATTTCAATAGGCTCAGCTAGAGGACTGAAGTCTCTTGGAGTCCAGTTATTCGATCAAGGTGGTTGTCCCTGGATTGAGACATTGTTGTGAGGTTTTTGGGATTGATTTTTATTGTTTTGATTATTGAATTAATGATTATTGGTGGTGGATTTTGGGGGAGCGGCCATGGTTTGGACCCGCTTTGTATCAGTTACACCATCATTGACCACATTTTTGTTTTTAGACCAGAATCTTGGCTTGTTGTTATGATAAGAGGGAGAACTTTTTGTCGAATTCTGGTAATATTTCAAGGTTCCTTCCTCCATCAAGACATGTTCGAGGGTGAGGCACTTATCAGTTAATTTTTGGAAGGATTTAATACATTGGGATATTAAGGGTCTCGAAAGTTTAGGCACCAAGTTCTTTTGAAATAACTCAATTTGATGTTGTTCTGGCATGTCCCACTAGAATTTTTTGATAAGATGCCGCCATCTTTATAGGAAATTGGCAAAGGTTATCTTTGGGCCTTTGTTTTGTATTGCATAGGTCCATCATAGAAACATCATTAACCTTGTTGTAAGAATAGTGGGCCACAAATGTTTCTGCCAAGTCTGGAAAGGAGACAATGGAACCTCGTGGTAGAGATGAGAACCATGGCAGGGCGTCTCCCGTGAGACTCTTGGGAAAGAGTCTGTGAAGATAAAGGTCACTATAGGAGACTTCTTGGCATAAGATGTGGAATTCTCAGACATGGTCACGGGGGTCTCCATTGCCTTCATACTTGGTGAATTTGGGGATCTCAAATCCTGAGGGGTAGGGTGCAACTGATATAGACGGGTCGTAAGGACACGGGAAAAACTCTTAGAATGAGTAAGTTTTTCTTTTATTAGTCCTTTCTTTCATGTCTTTGATGATATTTTTCATGTCTTGAATTTCTTTGATGAGGTCTTGTTGTGGACTTTGATAATGATGAATTGTACTTCCCCCGAGAATTGGATGAGCCAAAGAAGGTGCACCACCACCAGTATATTGATATGATGAGGAGGCGGGAATGTGGGATGTGAAGACCGATGTCGCAGGGATTTGTGTGATAGTTGGTTGCGGTCCACAAACTATTGTGACAGGATTGAGTGTGGCTCGGATAAAACTTGCGACATTGTTGGCAGGAAGGGAAGTTTGTGGAATAGAAATAGGTGGTTGAACAGAAGGAGGTGGTATAGAAGTGCGTTGGAGAATAGATGAGATTGGATGTGATAGTGGTACAGATGGTAAGGAGGAAGAAGGTGGGATGGAGACCATGGTGGGAGGTGCCGCGGGTGGCATTGATTGAGATTGGATGATTGATGGGGCTGCAATTGATTGAGTCTGAATAATAGGTGCAGCACTTTGTGTGGGAGCAAGGTCTCCTTGTGGTTGTTGGGCGAGAGTGGATCTATTAAATTCAAGTGGAAGTTGAGCTCCACTCTCAAGGAGAGTTTTCAGAAGTGCAATAGGATTGTGTTGAATAAAATTTTCCATCATCTCTTGGTTATAAGAGTATGCTAGGAAAGTTTGCACTTCTAGAGAGAGTTCATCTTGGCTAACCATGTTAGGATTTTGGCTTTGATCTTGATTGCTAGGTTGCCCATTTTGTGTAGGATCTTGCATGAGATATTCATATAGGGCACTAATGTCCGGCATGCCATATTGTTGTTCAACCATCTTTCTATTTTGGGATCGAGTTGTGACCATACACGAATAACCTTGGAAAAATTTGGAGGGGGAAATTTGTGATGAAAGAACTTAGCAAGATATTTGTGGAATTTTGGATTTTGTCTTTTATGACAAGGGATTTTGTTGATTGGTATGGTTCTTGGATTAGAGCCCGAATTTGATTAGGATTTGACACCTTAGTCCTTGGATGAGGATTTTAGGTGGTGGATGCAACCACAAGTAAAGTGATGGCCAAGGTGTGTAGAATTTAGACCTTGGATTGATGATTAAAAAGTTTCTCTTATACCAAGGGTTGACTAATGACCTTAAGCAAAGTAAAGACGTGAGTTAAGAGTCTTGATTGACTCAAAAGGATTAGGCAAAAGGTACTTGGAGAGGATTCCCCTTCAAGAATGAGAGCCAATTGATTAATGATGAGGTCTAAATGAAATTTCACAAGGCATGTAACCTTAACGCGAGGTTAAATTGGATTAAAGGGTGATTGGATTTGAATTTTGATAATTGATTTGATAACTGTGGGAGATTGATTTAATGTGCTAAGTCCTTAGGAAATTTGAGGATGATTGATGGAGGAGGTATGATAGTGATGGCTTAGAAGAAAGTTGATAACTAGGTTGTTCTTGGCATGAACATGACTCAATTGAGGATAGATTCGAATGGCAAGTTATATGAAGGGACATGACCACCCTGATTTGGATGATAGTTGGTGTTTCAAAGGATAATCTTGAATGTTGATGGAGAGGATGGACTCTTAACTTTTCTCTTGGGCTTATAAAACATGGGATGGATGGAGTTTTGACGCAATTTTGGACTTTGTGTGGGTAATGACTTGGACAATTGTTTGTGTCTTGACAAGTGTTTTTGCAAAGTGTTTGGGGATAGTGATGTGTTTTTAGTCTTCTCTTGGAAAGTATGTATCAAACAAAGCAAACACAATGATCAAATGCATATTATCTCAAAGACACTCATGCTCATATACAACATTCTTAAGGCTGGAAAGGACAATAGTCATTGGATCCCAATCGGTTTCCCAGCTACACTTACCTAGAGCGGACACTTAGATGCTTGACCCCACTGGCTCCCCTCCATGACACTCACTTCTCGGGGCAGCCAAGCATCAATTCCCATGAAAAATCCTCATGGAAAACTTTGTGTCTCTGCTAAGAGCCGTAAAAATATGGGTGGCTCCGGAGGTCCGACCTCCTGCACCAATGACTAGAAGGTTTTTGGCCACTATGAACAAGGTGTTTAGTAAATTTTCCCATTAGGACCTACCCTTCAAAGTTGCACAAGAACAATTGAGGCCTATAGCCCAATGAAGCATCGAGAACTTAGTAGTCACACAAGCGTGATTGAGATCTCTAGGATCCTACTAAGCACCCAATGTGAGAGTGAACTCTCATATAGCCGTAAAAATATGGGCGGCTCCGGAGGTCCGACCTCTTGCACCAATGACTAGAAGGTTTTTGGCCACTATGAACAAGGTGTTTAGTAAATTTTCCCGTTAGGACCTACCCTTCAAAGTTGCACAAGCACAATTGAGGCCTATAGCCCAATGAAGCATCGAGAACTTAGTAGTCACGCAAGCGTGATTGAGATCTCTACTAAGAGCCGTAAAAATATGGGCGGCTCCGGAGGTCTGACCTCCTGCACCAATGACTAGAAGGTTTTTGGCCACTATGAACAAGGTGTTTAGTAAATTTTCCCGTTAGGACCTACCCTTCAAAGTTGCACAAGCACAATTGAGGCCTATAGCCCAATGAAGCATCGAGAACTTAGTAGTCACGCAAGCATGATTGAGATCTCTAGGATCCTACTAAGCACCCAATGTGAGAGTGAACTCTCATATAGCCATAAAAATATGGGTGGCTCTGGAGGTCCGACCTCCTGCACCAATGACTAGAAGGTTTTTGGCCACTATGAACAAGGTGTTTAGTAAATTTTCCCGTTAGGACCTACCTACCCTTCAAAGTTGCACAAGCACAATTGAGGCCTATAGCCCAATGAAGCATCGAGAACTTAGTAGTCACGCAAGTGTGACTGAGATCTCTACTAAGAGCCGTAAAAATATGGGCGGCTCCGGAGGTCCGACCTCCTGCACCAATGACTAGAAGGTTTTTGGCCACTATGAACAAGGTGTTTAGTAAATTTTCCCGTTAGGACCTACCCTTCAAAGTTGCACAAGCACAATTGAGGCCTATAGCCCAATGAAGCATCGAGAACTTAGTAGTCACGCAAGCTTGATTGAGATCTGTAGGATCCTACTAAGCACCCAATGTGAGAGTGAACTCTCATATAGCCCCAACCATTGACCCTTTCGTAGTCAATGGCCTATTTATTATAGTGAGTTGGGAACCCCAAGTCTGGGTGTACTCACTTGGGTCATTCCCCTCTTACCTTCTCAAAGAGAAAGTTGGGAGGGCAGGCCCGCTAGAGGTAAACATGCAATCAAACAAGAAAAGGTTGGAGGGTCTGGATTTCTGATCGTCTAGCTAGACGAGAGCATACCCTCCTACCTTTACGCTTTTCTTAAAGACACATAAGACAATGGTTCATTTCATTTTAATTAATATCTAGATGCCTAATTTAAATAAATGCACAATGTTTGGTCGGATTTCTTTGGCAACCTGCAAAACAACTTGATTAGTAGTTTGAAAAATCGAGTCTTCAACAAGTGTCCTACGAAAGACAACAAAATGACAAAAATATTAATTTTTTTTGAATTTTTGGGAATAAGTAGAAAAACTTGAATAAAAACTTTTTTACTAATGACAAATGTGGATTTGGAGGAAAGTTTGATGGGTAAATGGGGTTTGACTAGGTTTTTGCCACTTTCCAAGGCATAGGCAAACATAAAATGGGGATTTTAGAGGAGAGATGAAGGAATGGAAAAATTTGTCCAAGAGGGACAAAGAAGCAAATGTTGGAGATAGACAATGTGGGGAAATTTGGAGGTGATTGGGTAAACGTGGAAGGAGTTATGGCAAACCCTAAAAATAAAGGAATGTGGGATTTTGGGCTTCAAAAAGTGGATTTAGGGATAAGGTCCCCTAGGAAGGAAATGTGCAAAATGGCCATGCAGGGGATATAGTGAAGTTTGGAGGAAAATGGAGTGAAGATAAAACAGATATGGCAAAAAAATAGAATACATGCAAAAATCATGAAATCAAACTCCAAAACACATGAAAACATGAATAAGATGCATATACCTCACAAAACCTTATACCTCTCCCTTGGATTGAGTTTGATGAAGTGAAGGCGCCCCTTGGTGATGCTCCACTTGATGTTCTCTTGCTTGCTTGATGTGGATGGCTCTCTAATGTTGTGCACAAATGGAATGGATTTGGAAGATGATAAGGATGAGATGATCAAGTGTGGATGAGATATGATTTAAACATGATAAGGTTACCAAGATGATTTCCTGGGCTCAAAAGGACAACATAAGATTACTAAACTTGGAGATGAAAAATGAAGGGATGGAGTCCTCAATTTATAAGAGGAGAGGAAGAATGGATGGCTGAGATGGATTCAAGATGAAGGGCTAGGATTGCTTGTGAGCTCACACAAGGTCCAAGAGAGGGTGTGGAGACCAAGAGATATGTCTTAAAGGCATTTCTTGTCTCCACACTCCTCAAGGTGCATTGGGAAGATTTCCCAAGGTACCTTGAGAAGAGCAAGGTGCATTGGGAAGGCTTCCCAATGTGCCTTGAGAGGAGCAAGGTGCATTGGGGAGGCTTCCCAATGTGCCTTGAGAGGAGCAAGGGATGTGACATTCTTGGAAGAATGGGGAGGAATTTAAAATTCTCCAAAAATGGATAATCATGGGGATTAGAGGAATAAAAAGGAATTAAAAATTCCTTGGGAGAGGAGATGCCTAGAGGATTGTGAGATTTTGAAAATCTCACATTCACCTAGGAAAAGAGCATTAAAAGCTGGTGGTTGCATGGAAGGGACAAGGGGTTGACTTTGTGGCTAATCATGATGATTAGCCACTAGAAACTCATTAGGACGGGATTAGAGGAAATGTTAGGTGGGATTAGGAGTTGTAGGAGGATTTGATTAGGAGAGAGAAGGAGTGGAGGGAATTAATAATTAGAAGAATAAGGTTAAGTGAGCTTAGGGAGTTTCTAGAAGAATTTATTAGGTTAATGATGAATTAAGAAGATGATTTGTAGGAATCATGTAGGTTAACTAATTAATTGAAATTAATTAGCCAAGAGGAAGATTTGTGAGGATTTAATTTTTTAGAAGAATAAAGAAAGGGATTGATTTATTAAATAAATCAGTCACATACTATAGTGACAATATTAATTATATTTAATTAATATTGGGGAGAATTTGAATTAACATAATTAATTAATTAATTATGTGAGGAATTAAAAGTAATTAAAAATAATTACTTTTAGGTTTCTACACCAAGCACTCTCTAGTCTCTGACTAGGCTAGAGGATTCGAGTTCGCATGCGTGATGACCCTAATGCAGTCGTAAATTGCTAGGGTCACACTTTTATTACACTACAATTTCTTGCCATAAAATTCAACACCTTGGTCTGTAAATTTATCTGTATTTTCCTCTTGGCCAAAAGTGTCATAGCACTCATGTAGTTGTAGCTAACTAAATATGTATGTATGTATGTGTATGTATGTATATGTATATGTATATATGTACATGTATATGTATATGTATATGTATATATGTACATATATACATGTATGTATGTATGTATATGTACACACACACATATATATGTACACATATATATATGTACATGTGTGTGTGTGTGTCTATATATATATATATATATATATATATATGCTCATATACATATATGTTTTTATGTATGTGTATGGGTGGTTTTCTCTTTGTGTTGTTTATTTATTTATCTTGTGTTTAATTTAATAGTCCGAATTTATATAATTACTTGTATATATTATTAAATTTGTCCACCCTTTATATCAGTATATGTCAAAACCTTAATTAATTTTTGTTTTTAAATAATTTATATCCATTCAAAAAATTTGTCTCAACAATAATCTATATAATTAGATAGACTGTAATTATATTTACAATTAATTAGTGGAGTAATGATGCCTACTACCTATTCTATATGAACTCAAATTTCTGAAAACCGACATCTTAGATGATTTTCGTAATTTATTTCAAATGTTGTGCAACCTTTCATATGGTGTACGTTTCATTATACATATCTAATCTTGACCATTTTCTAAGATGTTAGTTTTCAGAAAATTGAGTTCATATTGGACTGCTAGTAGGCATCATTACTCTACCAATTAATTGTAACTAGCAATAGCACCTTGGTGTGTGATGGGTACGCCAAAGAGATATGGAAGTTCAATTGGGAAAAAAATTGGTCTATTTTATGTATAAATTTGTGTAGTGCATGATGTCAATTGGTAGATCATTGAGAAAATTATATTTCTTGTGCAACCACTTTCTTAATGGACAAGTGATAGCTTCAAATCTACTATATATCCACTTACAAGTCTATGGGCATGACTAAAAGAAAACCTTTTATTAAGAAGAAAATCAAGGTCCATTACCAATAGGATAGAATTATGTTTGCAATAGTGAGAAAGGGAGAGAGAGAGAGAGGGAGAGAGGGAGGGAGAGAGAGGGAGAGAAAGAATGAGAGATTGTGAGGGAAGAATGAGAGATAGGGGTAAAGAGATAGAGATGGGATCAAGAAATATATAGCTAGGGAGACATGGGAAGTGATATGGAGAGAGAGATAGATAGGAGGCATGTAAGGGTAGGGAGAGATGTAGAGGTAATGTGATAGAGATGGAGAGAGATGGAAGAGTGAATATCGAGATATAGAAATAGATATAGAAAGAGATGTCAAGTCAAACGAACGATGTGCCCAAATTGAACTCCTATGTTATAAAAAAAAACGATTGAACCCCTATGCAATTAAATTTATTTGAACTTTGTAATGGTATATTGTTAGAATGGAAATTGAAATAATTGAAAAAATAGTAAAGATAAGAGCTATATACTGAAACGTACACCGTATGAAAGGTTGCACGACATTTGAATTAAATTACAAAAATCATCTTAAAAGAAAACTGAATGTGTGGACTCAAACATCACGATGAAGATAAACACGAAGATTTTTCAGGAAACGATGCTTAATACTCACCGCACATCTTTAGATGTCTTTATCCTCACCAAAAATCATTGAATGAGGAGAAACCGCGTTAAGGAAAATTCTGTGGCCATCAGCCACTTGAGACTTGTCAGAAAGTTCAGTTTGAAAAATGAAAACTCATAAAGAAATGAACTGGCCTTGCTTGTGCATTACGCAATTTGGATGCCCTAACTGACTTTTAACGCGTCTCAATTGACCACTTGCCATCCGAGCTCTGAAAGAGTCAAGTCGTGTCGAGAAATACATATTTTCCTCGTTACGTATGTTCGAAATCAGATGTTTCAGAGAACGCGTATTAGGTAGATTGAATTATTGGAGAAACATTTTCTACATCAAACCATAAAGAGAAACTGATTTTATTGAATTTGATTACAAGAAAAAACATTGCAAACACCTCTAATAAATAGAAGTTTGATAAATACAAGAACCCTCCAAAATTAAGGATGAGTGGAACCTATATTTAATACAAAAACTGACAAATAAACACAAATGAAATAGAGAGAGATTTATAAAGTTCCTAGTCTGAAACTAATGTCAATAGTGGAGAAATTAATACACTCCCCCTTAATTTCTACCACAAATATTTTGGTATATTCAAATTCTATTGTTATTGATTGCAAACTTTATTTTTGTCTCTTTGTGATGATCATAACCAAGTGTTCAAACTTATTCAAACCTTTACCTTTATAATAACTTCAAACCGCCTTTGATATCTTGAGGTAGTTTCTCAATAGTGATACTTTTCTTTTAACATCCTCCAACGGGGAGAAGACTTCCCCTTCTTCCTGTGAGCAACCACAGTCCACGCGATGTTGTCATTAGGTCCATCAAAAGAGAGATCAATCAAAAGGGACCCTGCAGGGTTACAAATAGTGGTGTCAACAGAGTGCTACAACAGAATAGCAGGAGGTTGTTTTAGAGCAGCAACAGGTTGTGATAAAATAATAACAGCAGAAGAAGATCCAGCAGTAGGGGATCATGGATGCATAAAGCAGGAGATCGTGGTTGCAGAACAGGTGAAGCAGAAATGGGGAGCTTGAGAGATGAGGTCGTAAAAGGAGCGACAGGAGCATCAATAGCCATGAGGGGCACGACATCAACATCATCCTCATGAGAGGAGCCAGTAGATGTAGAGTCAAGAGCATTGACTCTTAAGTGGTAAGCAGTAGCAATCTTCCACCAGGTAGAAACACCTTTGTGGCATGAAATAGAATAGTCCGAAGCAAGATGACCCATAGAGAAGCATCTCCTACAGCCGAAGGGGAGGCCTTCAAAATCCAGCAGTTGTGACCAAGGCCTATCCCCTAACATAAGAACCACATCTCCCGAGAGAGGAGAGGAGATGTCAATATCCACAAGAATACGAGCAAAAGTAGTGTGGTCCTTTGAGGATGTAGCTTCATCGACCTTCAGAAAATGGCCAATAGAGTTACCGATAGCCTCATAACAAGAGTGCTCCCAAAAATGGAGAGGGAGATTGATGAGTCGAACCCAAACTGGACACACATTAAGTGGTTCAGTGAGAGGGTTAAAAGAAGTTGTCCAATGCTTAATAGAGAGGGAGTGCACTCCCCAAGCCCACAGCATGCCCAAAGCCAAATCCCAATCAGCGGAAGATGTGAAGGAAGCGACAAAAAATCTTTTAGCACAGGGGAAAAGATCAATATTATGAGCAACCAAAGACCACCAAGAGTCACTT
The DNA here is from genome assembly GCF_030272615.1 of Cryptomeria japonica. NCBI lineage: Eukaryota > Viridiplantae > Streptophyta > Pinopsida > Cupressales > Cupressaceae > Cryptomeria > Cryptomeria japonica. The sequence continues at coordinate 46,689,726 of NC_081415.1, read as the reverse complement.
ACCTAGCAATATAGGTCTGATAGAGAAGGCCAGAGCCTAGATAATCTACACACCAGAGCACAGTCTTAGTAGAACCCAATGTTGTCCATGACATCCTGTCCACAAACCACCACAGGGAAGGATTTAGCACAAGGAAGAGGACGGACCCCATTCAAGGATTGGGCAGAAGATCTGGCCACATGAGCAAAGCTACGCTTGCCAGCAGGTTTGGGCAAAGAACCAACAACATCAGCAACAAGTAGCAAATCTACATCCCCAGTAGCCAAAGAGCCAAGGGCAGTAGGATCCAAAGCTAGAGAACCAAGGGAGTGGGTGTTGCACCAAGAAGATCCCCATGGGGAACATGAGGAGTTGCAACAACAACCACCTGAGGAGCATCAGACCAAACAGCAGCAGCAGCATTGAATAGACCATGAATCATAGAAGCAGAAGCCCCCACGCAAGGAGGAAGGGGGGGAAACTAGAAGACAAGGGAATGCCACAGACATTCGTAGTAGATAACACTGTAGAAGCAGAAACCACCATCGAACCAAAGGCACTGACAACAACGTTCAAATGGAGAGGTGGGAGAGCCATTTTTAGGGAACCTTGTTATGTTCATGACTATAAAATTTAAATTGAGGAAAATTGCGACCAATTTGGAGGGTTGATATATGACTATTTTACTAGTTGTTTCATTGGTGGCCTCAAAGAGGAAATTTAGGTTGAGATCAAAATGTTCAAATTGAAGGATATGATCACATCCATAGGCTTGAAAAATATTATACATAATAATCTCACAACATTGTGCCAATTATCTAAGTTCATCTTATCCAAGAATATTGTGTTGAATTGCCAAGTCCCCACCCTAACAACTACTCCATACCTATCAAACATCTCACCAAACCAGTGATATGAGCTTGTAAATAAAAGGGATTGTGCTACAATTGTGATTAAAAATCAACACTAACCCATCACTATGTGGAATAAAAGTAATATTTGCTTGAAGTGAAATCTCCACTACAAGTAGAAGAATGGGAAGATGCAAAAGAAACCCAACAAGAAGAGAAGTCACTAATTAAGCATACAAATGTTGAGCGTACCCATAAATATCTATGCACACATTGGCTAGGAGCACAACTACTTTGACAATAAACCTATCATTTTTTTTATAAAATGTTATCTACAATTCCTATCAATCAAAGAAACACTCATAATTTTACTAAACCAAGATTGATTAAACAAGTAGAATATCGTTTCTACCGCTATTTTAGTTTTGAGGTAATAAACACCAATGGAGGAATCTTACCTTGAAGGGGAAGTGTTGAAATGTTCACATTACTATGGGGGTCTACACTCAAATTTGACATGTTTGTCTTACCTTTGTGTGTATGTGATGTCTTCAAAGAATAATGGCTTTGCATTCTTGGTCCTATCTTGTGGGAAATTTATGAAAATTGGATACAATTAATAGATAATGATCAATAGCACATTATATGAGGGCTATTCTCTAGATTTTTTTCTTCATTAGCTCTAATTGCATGGAAAAGTAACTAAAACAAGGGTATCATGGTATCATTGCACAAGTTTTTACTATTCAAGTTAATGACTCTTATATCTCAAACCACCATAGTCCTCCAAGATTTTTTACTTTGTCATTGAATGGTCTCTATAGAATCAATTAGATTTAAAATAATTAAATAATATCGTGTGCCATAGTTTGGCTTAAGTTAAACAATGAAATGATAAAATATAACCAAATTTCACTTTCTATCACTTAAAGCAAGTTGGTTGTGAATAATTTGAAGATAATGTGAACTAGTAATTTTTCAAATTTGTGTGTAGATTATAAATATATTTTCTTTTTAGTACAAGGGGTTGAGCTTAGTTGATTAAAGCATTGAGTTCTCAATGTAGAGACCCAAGTTCAACTCCCATGAGGGACACCTTTGTGTAGAATTCTAAGTTGTGACTCTTGGTCTTCCATTTGTTGTATTTGTAATAAGTTTGTAACATGGATGCTCGAATGAGAAAATAATGAGCTTTGTGATTCTATGATACTTAATACAAAAAAATATATTTTTTAAATTTAAAAAATAAATATTGTTTAATTTTTATAGCATTTCTTAATAACTTATTTTTATACTTTATAATATTTTGAATCAGCGATATTTATTCCATAAGAACTATAAAAACATGATTTTTATTTTTTATTTTTTAAGCATTGGGCATTAAAACATTGATATCCAATGAATGCATATTTATCAATATTTTTTAATTACATATTATGTTTATTTTAACATTTCTTCAAAATGCAGGACCTACACACACACACACACACACACATAGATATACATATACATATACACATACACATATACATACATATATACATGTTTACATATATATACATGTATATACACATATACACACATCTACATGTATACACATATGCATATGTATACTTTTATATGTGTGTGCGTACACACACGCGCGCATATATATACATATACATATACATACATGTACATGTGTGTGTACATACATATATACACATATGTATATGCATATGAATGTGTGTGTGTGTGCGCGCGCGTGCGTGCGTGTGTACAAAGATTGAAATCCTCACACACATCAATTTTGGTTTACCTAGGTGTTTAGCATCCTCTAATTAATCAAATATCTTCTCAAATTAAATATGAATATATTTGCATACCATGAAAACTATCAATATTAAGACTAGTGTTAATGAGACTCTCATAGTCAAATATAGTTTGAAAGGATTGGGAGACATTGTGAATGAAATGAGGCCTTCACTAGCATTTACCTACCATCATAAAAAAATCGCACTATTGGTTTGGTCTTATGAATTGGAGAGGAAAAAATGAGGAGTATAGTTAAAAAAGAGTGGATCCACAATTAACATGATAAAATGGTATATAGTTAAAAAAGATAACATAAGAAATTATAGATGGACCCAACATCCTCTTGTATGTAAACAAGTAACTTTATTAGGTTATATAAATTCCAAAAATTATTGTGTCAATATTTGGCAACTTTATGCTCTTAGATACTCACTAAGTACAATATATCCTAGAAGGATTGAGAGACCTAGGGAGCAATATGATCCTTCCACTAGCATTCATTTATCCACCTTAATACATTGGCACAATTAGTTTGGTACCATGAGATCTAGAAGAAGAAATATGGCTATTGGCACCTTTACACTAAACATAACTAAGGTATCGTGAATTAATGCAGTCATTATCAACATGAATAAATTTTGGTATATTTGATAGGATTTGAGATATGATGTGATAGATGGACTTGAAATAATATCAGTAATTCACCTAGATACCCCTATATAAAGACATTTTATCAACCTAATTTCAGAACAAGCATCATAAGTGGATATATCCTAACATCCTTGCATCCGTGAAGCATTCATTATTAAGCATTTTCAAAAGCCTTTAAGGCTGCATATTCATCATTCAACCAGGGTGTAAAAATTGCATCATTCATATGCAAGCATGTGTGTGATTAGGGTTTTGTCATGTTCATGTTGTTTCATACAACATATGTGATTACATTTAAAATAAAAGCATCATCATCAACAATTGCAAATCTAAGGTATATCTATCTAGCATTTATTTTAGTATTTGTATTATCTCATTCAAGGTTAATTCCTGAACCAAGGTTTGACTTAGTCAAACCCCTATTCCCAACAATTTTTCCCTTTTTCACTGTGTGCGGTAACATGTGCAGCAGAGTTGTGTTCACGAGGATTGACAGTATTCGTAAAGACCAACAAGTTCCCCTTTTACCGACAAGAAATTCAAAGGGCTAGGGCGACCACCACCACAGTCTTGAAACATCAGGTCGAATTTCTGGGAGCAGATCTGAATCATATTATTTTGATCAAATCCAAGTCGATGTTTTTGTATGACAACTGCATCTCGCTGTTTATGCTCAATCTCTTCAATATTCTCCCACTTGCCCTAGTTTTAGCATTTTCACAATTCAACTTAGAAAGAGAGAATAAAACCCTAACCCCAAGTGGAACCTAATTGGAATTTTAGATCTTTATCCCTAGAGGGATTAAGCCTAGATCTATTAGGTCTATCCCTCTTTCAATTTAATGGTTAATTAAGTAGAATTGATGGTTTTCTTAAATTTTATAGTGAAACCCTAATTTTCACCTATTACAATTTCAAAAGAATGTTGATATTTTAACCAATCCTGGCAAATTTGGAGAAGATAAGGATGATGAATTGGAATGAATTTATGCATCTCTCATGTAGTGTGTAAATCACCACAAGGTATTTGTAGCCAAGATTGAAGAAATTAAGAGGACTAAATCTTATTAGGCATTGAGAAAAAAGAATGTTATTATCCCAGATGAAGGTGAACTTTCAATTATTCTTTAGGCAATAAAAAGTTAGGACCAGTTACAACATCAAAAATAGGTTGCCCAACTAGGAGACGTGCCAACCTCTTAAGGCATTTATCTCTTTATCATTTTTTCTTATTAGTACTTTTTGTTAGGCTACTACTATTGCAATTTTTTTTTTAACTCATTATTATTCAATTGTTTCTCCACCAATTAGAACTATGCGTTTTTGTTTTGATCTATGTTTTTTAATTTTTATAAAGTTAAGATGAATGATTTGTAAGTTTCTAAATTATAAAAAATATTTTTCTCCAATCTAATTGGCTTGGAAAATTTACATCTTATTAGTATTTTTTTCGGGATCCACTCTCTGAATGAATTTTTTTAAGCAAATTTTTAGGTACATTAAAATAATATTTAGCATGTTTAAATTTTCTTATCAAATTTATTTTACACATCCACCAAACAAATATTTAACAAATTCTAAAACTTTTAAAATTATATTAAATTTAAACAAAAGTTTTTTCAAACTTTTTTAAAATTAATATATAATATATACAACATTAAAAATATAAATGTTAAATTGAAGTATTCCTTATGTAATTTAGTAATATAATTTTCTTAAATATAATGAACATAATTTAATTAAATATTATATAATAATAATATAATACTAGAAGGATGCATAATAATAATATAATATAATGTCTTAACTTTAACTATTTCTTTTCAATTTAATATTTCTAACAAATAAATTTTCACAAACTTCAATCAATTAATGAATTAGTAGTCAATTAATCCTTTTATGTTATTGTTTGATTGGACTACATTTATACACTTTATTTCTAAAAAATTAATGGTATGCAAGTCAAAAAAAAATTATTAAAAATGCAAAAGTAAACAATCATATTTTGGGCCATTGTTATAGGAAATAGTTTTTCTTCTTTTCCTTATAAAATATTTTTTTCAATTTTACATCTAATGCTTACATACTACACTATACAAGCCTAACTTTAATTAAAAAACACATATTTATAATATCTTTTATATAAATAAATTTACTAAAAAATATTTTAATAAAATCTTCATTTATTATTAATCAACTATTCACTTAATGATGTGAAATTCCATATAACTAGGTATCTATTGGTAACTCTATTCATCATAAATTACTTTTTTCTTCATAAATTACTATAAATTACTATGTTTAGTTACAAAAAGTCAAAGATAATAATTTTTTAACCTTCCTCATTATGCAGTAATATTTTAACCTTCCTCATCGTGCAAAAATGCCTCTACATGCGAAAATGCGATGCGATGCAATGCATCGACATCCTTTTTTGAGCGTTCTTATCCGCCGCGGGGAAATTACAAAGGCTCTGCAAATCGTTTCGTTGTTTTGGCTAATAACTCTGAGACTGAGGATCTTGGAAGGGTCATATCACGGACCCGCGATCAAGAGGCCTTCTTTGCAAAAACAAAATACTCTTTGGTTAATGCGGTTAGGGCTCCCCCCTCTCTTTACAAGGGCTAGGATCGGGATTGGCATTTGGTGAGCCATAGAAATAACAGGGCTTTAGGGCAACCAAATGACCCCAAACGGAATTCTAGTCATTGCTGGGAGGAGGGTTTTGTAAAGCCTAACCAATCAAAGAGTTCCTCTGCTTGTCATATTTTTCCTTCACAAAAATCTTTGGGTAAATTTTCAGAAGATTTGGAAACCCCTGGTTGCCACAATTCTAAGGAAGTCGAGCACCCATTGTCAGATCTACCTTCAAATTCCCTAGCTTCTCCTAATAGGTTGGTCATTGAAATTGATAATCATGCCCAAGCCAGGTATCAAATGCATTGCAGTGACAGAATGATCTTTTCTCGGTGGAAAGGTTGGGGGATCCCGTCCGAACAAATTGCCAACGGGGTGTCATCTTCCTTCAATAACCAGGTAAAAATTGACATCCTTCTTGATAATTTCTTAGCTATTGAATGTGGTAATCAGAGTCTGAGAATTTCATTGTTAAACGGGGATATATTAACATTTAAGGGTCTAGGGTTTGATTGTTGGGAATGGCAACCTCTCTTTCTCTCAGCTCAATTCAATTCCTACATGGTTAATAGAGCAATTTCACTGGATAAAATTCCTGTAGAATTGCAAAATAATGACATTTTAAGAATAATAGGCAACAAAATAGGTAAATTTGTAGAAGTCAAAAATCAGCCCTAAGCTTCTTTAACCAGCTCCTAATTATTAAAATGAATATTAACATTAAATCTTTAGAGCCTATAACTTTGAAATGCAATAAATCTTGTTTAACCCTAGAATTACCCTTTTATAATGGTTCTTTTGAAGATTCTATGCCAAGGAAGATCCCCTTCGAGAAACCTTTCCCTAAATCGTTGCTCATGTCTAATGGTGCACCATTCAGTTTTGTGGAAGGAGGGGGTTTCACCCTAGAGGACTATAAGATTGATAATAACCCTAATCTCACCTCATACCTATGCCCTCATAGCTCCCCTGTTAAGCCCTCTCGCTCCCCTCTTCCTCCACTGCTAACTATAAATTCGCCTATAGATGACTCTCTTCTCAGGGATCGAGATCTGGAAAATGGTGAATCAATGAGGTTATCCCTCAAAAAGAGCAGCTCGGTCTGACAAATATGTCATCATCTAGCTCTCCCATTCCTCCAAAAAAGTTGAATCCCTTGGGGTCTCCCCCTTTAATTGAACTAATTACCTCTAAGCAATTAGCAGTGGTCGATAGGCTTTCCCTGGATCCAGGACTGGCATCCTTGCAGGATCATCCAATCTCTCTAGCCTCAAGAATGGAGGGCTTTGAGGAGGCAAAGGATCACTCTCCACCTTTCAAAGCTATTTCTGATACAATTGTAGAATCTGAGAGTGATTGTGTGGCTAGGGAAGTTAACATCATTGCCAATTTTGTAGGGGAAGAAGTAGTAAACGACCTCATGGTTCAATTGGTTGTTGAAATTTGTGATGATGAGGAGTTGGAAAGACAAAGGGATTTCTTAGTCAAAAATTTAGTGGATGTTACTAGAGTCAACTTAGAAATTGATGATCTATTTATAGCATTAGATAACTTAGAAAGTGATAACCCAAATACTCTAGGCATTCTCAGATCTGACAGAAGCAAAGACTCTCCTGACTGTGCTAAACATAGTAAGAGAAGAGGTAGGAGATCCCTCGCTGAACTAAGATCAAAGGATAGAGATGCCAAGGGTCAGGCTAAAATATCTACTCTTTTTAATGCAAGGGAGGGGAAGTTCCTCCCCAGAGAGCCATGAAAATCATAACATGGAATGTTAGGGGTCTGAATGCCCCTAACAAACAGCGCATCTTAAAGTGTTGCATCTTTGATTCTAAACCAAATATAATGTTAATCCAAGAAACCAAAATGAACTCCTCTAAGATAGTCATTTTTGAGAAAAAACTATGCGTTAGACAGCTAAAGCACTCCCCTGCTACAGGGGCCTCAAGGAGCTTAGCCATCTTTTGGGACTCTAGATTTATCTTGTTTACAACTTTAGAGATTAAGCAAAATTGGATGGGAGGAGAAGTAGTAAGTTATAAAAATAACCTAAGATTCAAATTGATTAACGTTTACGATCCTATCCAAAATAGGGATAAGGCTAGGGTGTGGGTGGAACTGGAGTCTTTTCTCAGAAGTTTCCCAAATGATACATATGCATCATTGGGGGAGATTTCAATGCTATCACTAAGGTAGCAGACAAAAGAGGAGGTAGCAACAAACTTCCTCCAGCGGCTATAGATTTCAATCATTGGATCAATAGGAACTCCCTATTGGAAATCCAGATGGCAGAAAATACCTTCACCTGGAACAAAAGATGGCTTGGTTTCTATAGCATTGTTATGAAACTAGATAGATTCTTTATCCATGGGGGGCTCTCGGAATTTAACTTTACCCTGAATGCAGAACCCCTCCCTTTAGCAGGATCTAACCATTTCCCACTCCAACTAATCTTATTATCTGACCACTCCCCTAAAAAATGTCCCTTCAAGTTTGAGAGCATGTGGTTCAAAGATAATAACTTTTTAAACTTAATTGAGAACTGGTGGAGAAGCTCTGTTTTCTCTAATTCGAAGATGTTTATTATCACAAGCAAGTTAAAGCTTATCAAAAGGAAGCTCTTAGAATGGAACGGGACTAATTTTGGAAATTTTTCGATAAAAAACTCCTAATAGAAAATGATCTTAAGAATGTTAACATTGAGGTTCTTGAGAAGGGGATTGATGGACATCTCTTTCTCAAAGAAAAGGCTCTACTCTCTGAGTATGAAAAGACACTCTCAAATGAAGAGATCTTTTGGAAACAAAAATCAAGGGAGACTTGGTTGAGTGATGGGGACCAAAATACTAAGTTTTTCCACAATAGTACTAAGCAGAGGCGATGGGTCAATTGAATTTCTAAAATTAAGAATTCCCAGGGTTCCAGCCTATCTGAACTGGATGATGTTGCCTCCGAGGCAGCGAGGGTTTTTGATAAAATCTTAAACAATATTGAAGGCTCCAACCTCAGAGGCCAACTCAATATTATCAAGAATCTTCCAAAACTCATTAAAAATGACCACAACAAAATCCTATCAAAGAAATTCTTTGAGGAGGAGGTTAAATCTGTCCTTATGAAGATGAATCCCGACAAGGCCCCGAGCCTGAATGGCTTCCCCACTAGCTTTTTCCAAAAATGTTAGGGTTTTATGGGGATAGAGATCACGGACGCCTTAGAAGGTATTAGGAACTCTGGTAAGATTCTCAAAGAAATCAACAATACCTTCCTAGCTCTCATCCCCAAAAAAGAGAATCCTGAAAGCTTTAATGACTTCAGATCAATAGCCCTTTGCAACACTCTGTACAAACTCTTAACCAAAACCCTAGCAGCCAGACTCCAAAATCTTCTCCCCATTATCATTAGTGAAGAACAAACCGGCTTCATAGCAGATAGATCAATCTATGATGGGGTTATTATAGCCCAAGAGGCCATTCATTCGGTCCAGCTCAACAAGGCCCCAAGTATGCTAGTCAAATTAGACATAAGCAAAGCTTATGACAAAGTTGATTGGCGCTTCCTATGTAAATGCCTGGATGATGGGATGGGGTTTGGGATAGACTAGCCTAGTCTATGCTCTTGGATCACTAGGTGTTCTAACCACACCCTAGGGTCTCTAGGACTTCCTCTGCTTGTGGAATCCCCTGACCTTGCCCAATCTACCCACCAACAATTTAAATTTTCACTCCTAAGGTCTCACCTACTCATTAGACTCAAAGAACCCTTACTTAGGCTAATAAGGGTTTGGCTTGTTCCACACCTGCTTAGGTCCTAGCAAGGATAGGACAGGTCTTGGACATGGTTATCCATGCATTCATGTGCCCCCAAGAGGTTTTCAACTTCTAACTCCTTATCAATTTCACTATTTTGTCTTTTACCTACAAAATAGGGCTACAAGGATTGTGCCCAATTAGGCCTCCTACCCGGACTTTTAGGGCTCCCTCTTGCAAACAATCAATATTCTTGTGAAACTTCCCAAAAGACCTGCTATTCATTTGGCAAGGGCTCAAGGATTTTTCTAGTTTTGAGCCTCCAAGTGTCTGTACATTGCCCTAGGTGGATTTTAAGGTTTTTAAGGGTTTTAAAGAGGGTTTTTAGGCCTGCCAAGGTCACAGTGTAGGTTTGATGTTCTTGCCACCTTGTCTGGATTGGTGGAAGCTCCTCCTTCACACCAATGTTACTCCACTCACCCCTCTACAACTCCTCCAAAGGGTGCCTCCTCCTCTGTCCTTCCTTGCTCTCCAAGACCTTTGCAACTTAACCCTTCCTAGCCGAACACTGTCCAGTCTCACCTAGGAGTGGGTCTTTATATGGCCTCCCTGCATCTTCAAGGGCCCTACTTGCTCTGAAGTATTGTATAGGGTCTGTATTCCTATTCCCCATGGTTTCATGGTGATTCCACAATGGGGAATGGAATTATGAACCCATTGACTCAAACCAGTCCAAAACTGGACAGTGAGAAGCAAGTTTACAAACTATTTACAAACACACACAACCTACAAAACAAAACCTAATCTAAATACTCACAATGAAATTAAATACACCATACAAGACAGTCAACACAATTTTACTCAAAAATCAATCCATTAATGATCTTGTCTTACTCCATTTGTGCCGACTGGCAACAAAATTGCAGTCACAATCAAGTCACTTTTCTTGGGCCGTACAACAACTGACATCCAACCCTGTCTCCTAGGGTTTCCAACTACTTATACTACCCTTTCCTCGGTCTGTGTGCCCATATTAGGGTTGTCCATGCTAAACTAAATATTTTGACCACTAGGTGGAAAAGTTGCTTGACAAGTTTGAAAAGTTGTCATGCAACTTTTGCAACTTTTGAGCAACTTTCTCAATGTTGCTTTTCTTGACTCCTAGGCCCACATTGGGCTCTCTTGAGGACACCTCCATGCTAAGAAGGACCCTAAACACCACAAAGGCACACATACCCTCTATTTTCAAGAAAAACTCAACTTTGACTTATGACCCTAGGACCTCAACTAGGACCCTAACTAGGACCAATGAGAACATGGCCCTTATTTTATATACAATGGCTTCATTAAGAAGCAAGAACACAATCAAAATAAAATGGTGGGAGCCCTTTGAAGGGTGCTCCTGCACCATACTCCCCCTCTGCAACAAACTAAGGAACTAGGGGAGTGAGAAGAGTCGGATCAATGCCTAGCTTCTTGAACTTGCTTTCTTCAACCCAAGTAGCTTCAGACACAGGTTGATCTGCCCACTTTACTAAGTGCTCCATGTAGGCCTGGTGTCTAGTAGACTTCTTGACCCTTGACTCCAAGATCTCCTCTACTATGGGCTGCTTCACTTGAGGTAAGACATTCACATCCATGTCTTGTAGTACCTTGGCTTGATTCTTAGTCTGCCCTGCTATCTCACCCTTGTACATGATCAGATCAGCAACATTGAAGACTGGTGAAATGGCTAAGTCTGAAGGAAGATCAACCTTGTAGGCGTTCTCACCATATTTTGACAGAATTCTACAAGTTCCTACCCTCTTCATTTGCAGTTTAGTAGGCTTGCCACTTTGCATCCTAGCTTTGCTCAGATGGACCATCACATAGTCACCCACCTTGAACTGAACCTCTCTCCTTTTCTCATCCATTTTGGCCTTCAGTTTTTTAGTGGATTCAAGGATGGCTTTCTTAACCTGCTCTTGGACTTCCTTCATGGTTTGAGTGAAGTCCTCTACTTGCCCACTCTTCATCTCCATGGAACCAAGTTCCCTGAGTTCACACACTCCCCTTAGATGTCTACCATAGACAACCTCAAAAGGACTTCTTCCAGTGGTCCTATTTACACTGTCATTATATGCATACTCTGCTTGAGGGATGATTAGATCCCATGTCTGCCCATAATCCTTAGTTAAACACCTCAACAAATTGCCTAACACCCTATTAATGACTTCAGTTTGACAATCAATTTGTGGATGGTAAGCTAAGCTAAATGAGAGATTAGTTCCAAGTCTCCTCCATAATGTTTGCCAAAAATGGCCCATGAACTTGTTGTCCCTATTTGAAACAATGCTTAATGGGAGTCCATGAATCCTCACAATCTCCTTAAAGAAAAGATGTGCAATATAGCTAGCATCATGTGTAGTCCTACATGGAATGAAATGGCTCATCTTGGAAAATCTATCTACTACCACATAGATTCTATCCACACCTGTCTTTGTCTTGGGGAGTCCTACTACAAAGTCCATGCTTATACATTCCCAAGGCCTATTAGGGACCGGTAATGGTTGATAGAGACCTGCATTACTTGATCATCCTTTTGCTCTTTGACATACACCACATTGCTCCACATACCTTTTCACATCTCTTGGCAACTTGGGCCAATGGTAGTACCTCTATACTAGATCCAAGGTTTTGTTGACCCCAAAGTGTCCACTTAAACTACCATTGTGTTTTTCTTGGATGAGGTTTTCTCTCATGGATCCTCTAGGCACACATAACTGATTACCTTTGAACAAGAGACCATTTTGGAGAGTGTAATCTGCATACTCACCATGGAAATGGTTCTCAAACTCCTTGAAAACCTTGTAAGCTGATGAGAAGTCTTCATCTCCTTCATAGAGGTCCTTGAAACCTTCTATTCCTATGCTCTGCAACTGTAACTCTTGAACTGTCAACAACTTCCTACTTAAAGCATCTACCACCATGTTGAGTTGCCCCTTTTTATGCTTGATGGTGAAGGTGAAGGATTGGAGGTATTCCATTCATTTCAAATGTCTATTGCTAAGCTTCTCTTGAGTGTTAATGTAACTCAAAGCCTGGTTGTCTGTGAACACCACAAATTCCTTTGGGAGTAGGTAATGCCTCCATTTTTTGAGAGACTGAACTAATGCATACAACTCTAAGTCATAGGCTGAGTACTTCTTCTTTCCTTCATTGAGCTTCTCACTGAAAAATGCCACAGGTCTTCCCTCTTGACTCAATACACCCCCTATTGCAATTCCACTTGCATCACACTCCAATGTGAATAGCTTGTCAAAATTAGGTAGGAGTAGGATAGGTTTTGTGGCTACTTCTTGCTTCAATAATTGGAATGCTTTATTAGCCTGCTCAATCCATTTGAACTTAGTTTTAAGGCCTCCCTTTATAGTGTCAAGGACTGGTGCACATATGCCAATGAAGTTCCTCACAAACTTTCTATAGAATTGGGCTAAACCATGGAAACTCCTAACTCCAGTCTCTGTTCTAGGGGTAGGCCTATTCAAGATTGCCTCCACTTTACTTGGATCCATCTTCAAGGTTCCCTTAGACACCACAAATCCCAAGTAGACCAGCTCTTGCTTCAAGAAGTCACACTTCTCTAGGTTGATTGATAACTTCTCTTCATGCAACCTCTCTAAGACTAACCTCAAATGCTCAAGGTGCTCCTCTTTGGTTCTACTATAGATGAGAATGTCATCTAGGTACACCACCACAAACCTTCCTGTGAAGTCCTTTAACACCTCATTCATCAACCTCATGAAGGTGCTTGGGGCATTGGTGAGTCCAAATGGCATCACAAGCCATTCATACAACCCTTATGTGGTCTTGAAAGCAGTCTTCCACTCATCTCCCTCCTTAATTCTAATCTGGTGATAACCACTTTTAAGGTCCAACTTGGTAAAATACATAGCACCCCCTAGACAGTCCATCAAATCCTCTATTCTAGGAATAGGAAACCTATACCTTATGGTGATCCTATTGATTGCCCTTGAATCAATGCAAAGTCTCCACTTGCCTCCTTTCTTTGATGCTTGCACTACCGGGACTGCACATGGGCTGATGCTCTTCTTGATCAGTCCTTGTTCCAACAACTCTTGCACTTGCCTTGCCACCTCCTTGTTTTGGTCAAGTGTGAGCTTATATGCAGCTTTATTAGGTAGGGATGCACCAGGAACAAAGTATATTTGATGGCTTATAGACCTTCTTGGTGGGAGTGTTGCAGGTGCTCCATCACTCACTGTGTCCTTATACTCTTGCAACATTTGCTTCACCTCCTTGGGTACCTCTGCCTGCAACTTGTCTTCCTCCTCCTTTGGCTTCAAAAAGATGGCACACCTCATTTTTTCCTCCTCATATAGCAAGTGTAAGAACTCTTTACCAGTAGCCAATAAGACACTAGGCATTCTTGAGGTTCCCTCTTCATTCTCTGTCAAAGACTGAATCTTAAAGGTTTTGTTGTCCTTGAAGGAAATGGAGTTCTCCTCTCCATCATAGATCACCTTCCTATCAAATTGCCAAGGTCTACCTAGTAATAGGCGACAAGCATCCATGGCTAACATATCACAAAGGATCTTATCCTTGTATCCTCCAATAGAAAACTCTACCCAAGTATGCTCATTGACTAGCACACTCTACTCTTGATTCAACCATGTCACCTTGTAAGAGTTAGTGTGGGGTATCCTTGTGAGTTTCAACTTCTTGGCTACCTCCTCTGATATTATGTTATCAGTTGACCCTAAATCAACTATCACCTTGCAAACTTTACCAAGGATCTTGCATCTCACCCTAAACAATGCTCTCCTATGCTTAGGTTCATTCTTAACTGGCTATCTTATCAAGACCCTATTGAACATTAGATTTTCTCCAACCTCTGATTCAATATGGTCCACCTCAAGTGTCTTGCTACTTGATGTGTCTTCATGTGCATAAGCAACCCTCTTTCCATTGTTTGATGATGTAGGCTTGTCAGGGCATCTATAGGTCGGGTGTCCCAATTGTCCACAGTTGTAACATTTCATGGTTGCACCTGTACCTCTACCCCTACTTGGACCACCTTGTGCACCTCTTCCTCTAGAATGGCCCCCTTTGAGATTGGCTTCACTGCTATGCTCAGTCAACTTGGCTTCTCCTTGGTTCCTTTGTTCATTTTCCTTGCTTTGGTAACCACCTCGGTGATTCATATGATCTCTACCTCTACCTCTACCCCTGTTATTAGAGTCTCCTTTCCTTTTGTTCCTCTCTTCCACCTTGGCATCAAGTTGATGATATTTTTGGACAGTGGTAGGAGTCCATAGGCTTATCTCCTCTTGAATGTTCCACATTAGGCCGCTTAGATACCTAGCCACCTTGATAGATTCATCTTCTTGGACTTTGGATCTAAGACAAAGCTTTTGAAATTATTCGGTGTAAGAGGTCACATCAAGGTCTTTTTGCTTCAATCCCTGTCTCTTCTTATGAAGATGGACTTCATAATCCTCTGGTAAGTATTTCTCCTTGATCTTACTCACCATGGCCTTCCAATTGGCAATAGGTAGCTTCCCCATGCTAACTCTCTCTTCTTGCAGATACTTCCACCATGTCAAAGTTGCTCCCCTTAATCTTGATTTGGAAACCTTAACCTTTTGAGCCTCTGTCACACCTTCACACTCAAAGTGGTTCTCCATACCCTCAATCCATTCCATGACAGTATCAATGTCCATCCTTCCACTGAAATGTGGCAATCCTTCAAAAGCTTTGGTGTTCAAAGCCTTAATAGCCTTTACAAAAGGTTCTTCATTGAACAAGGGATCTGGTTCAGGTATAATGTCATCTATGTCAATGGTTTTCTTGCCTTTATCCTTGGTGTCTTCACCCCAAGGTCCCTGTGTCCTCTGATCCACCACTTCCTGCAGTTTGTCCCTTATCTCACTCACAGCTTCTTCAAGGAGTCTATTCTTCTCCTTCTGCTCTTCTACCTCCCTAGCCAGCTCTGCATTAGTGACCATTCTGCTCTCCCCTACTGATTCACCAGTATATAGAGACATGCACAGTCCACCAAATCTTTAACTTGCTCTGATACCAATCTGATGGGATGGGGTTTGGGATAGACTAGCCTAGTCTATGCTCTTGGATCCTTTCCTTGGATCACCAGGTGTTATAACCACACCCTAGGGTCTCTAGGACTTCCTCTTCTTGTGGAATCCCCTGACCTTGCCCAATCTACCCACCAACAATTTGAATTTTCACTCCTAAGGTCTCACCTACTCATGAGACTCAAAGAACCCTTACTTAGGCTAATAAGGGTTTGGCTTGTTCCACACCTTCTTAGGTCCTAGCAAGGATAGGACAGGTCTTGGACATGTTTATCCATGCATTCATGTGCCCCCAAGAGGTTTTCAACTTCTAACTCCTTACCGATTTCACTATTTTGTCTTTTACCTACAAAATAGGGCTACAAGGATTGTGCCCAATTAGGCCTCCTACCTGGACTTTTAGGACTCCCTCTTGCAAACGATGCATATTCTTGTGAAACTTCCCAAAAGACCTGCTATTTATTTGGCAAGGGCTCAAGGATTTTTCTAGTTTTGGGCCTCCAAGTGTCCGTACACTGCCCTAGGTGGATTTTAAGGTTTTTAAGGGTTTTAAAGAGGGTTTTTAGTCCTAGCAAGGTCACAATGTAGGTTTGATGTTCTTGCCACCTTGTTTGGATTGGTGGAAGCTCCTCCTTCACACCAATGGTACTCCACTCACCCCTCTACAACTCCTCCAAAGGGTGCCTCCTCCTTTGTCCTTCCTTGCTCTCCAAGACCTCTACAACTTAACCCTTCCTAGCCGAACACTGTCCAGTCTCGCCTAGGAGTGGGTCTTTAGATGGCCTCCCTGCATCTTCAAGGGCCCTACTTGCTCTGAATTATTGTACAGGGTCTGTACTCCTATTCCCCATGGTTTCATGGTGATTCCACAATGGGGAATGGAATTATGAACCCATTGACTCAAACCAGTCCAAAACTGGAAAGTGAGAAGCAAGTTTACAAACTATTTACAAACACACACAACCTGCAAAACAAAACCTAATCTAAATGCTCACAATGAAAGTAAATACACCATACAAGACACTCAACATAATTTTACTCGAAAATCAATCCATTAATGATCTTGTCTTACTCCATTTGTGTCGACTGGCAACAAAATTGCAGTCACAGTCAAGTCACTTTTCTTGGGCCATACAACAACTGACATCCAACCCCCTCTCCTAGGGTTTGCAACTACTTATACTACCCTTTCATTGGTTTGTGTGCTCATATTAGGGTTGTCCACGCTAAACTAAATATTTTGACCACTAGGTGGAAAAGTTGCTTGACAAGTTTGAAAAGTTGTCATGCAACTTTTGCAACTTTTGAGCAACTTTCTCAATGTTGCTTTTCTTGACTCCTAGGCCCACATTGGGCTCTCCTAAGGACACCTCCATGCTAATAAGGACCCTAAACACCACAAAGGCACACATACCCTCTATTTTCAAGAAAAACTCAACTTTGACTTATGACCCTAGGACCTCAACTAGGACCCTAACTAGGACCAATGAGCACATGGCCCTTGTTTTATATACAATGGCTTCATTAAGAAGCAAGAACACAATAAAAAGAAAGTGGTGGGAGCCCTTTGAAGGGTGCTCCTGCACCACTGGAGGCCTTTGGATTTTCCAAATCCTGGATCAACCTAATCTTTGAATGTATAGCCACCCCCAAATTCTCGGTCTTGGTTAATGGTTCCTCGGAAGGTTTCTTCAGCAACTCAAGAGGGCTCAGGAAAGGAGATCCTATGTCCCCCTTCCTCTTCATCATCATGGCTGAAGCCCTAGGTAGATCCATCTCTAAGGCCAAAGAGGAAGGTGGGATCCAAGGAATCCCCATTACGAGCGGCCTCCCTCCCTTTACCCACCAACAATTTGTCGACGACACGATGCTTTTTGGGCAGGGAAGTGTAAGGGAAGCTAGCGCCTTCAAAGGCATCCTTAATTCCTATATTCTAGCCTCGGGTCAACTGGTGAATCTGGCCAAGTCTGTAGTTTTTATGTTCAACATAGACCCGTCCTTAGGAAAAGTGATTAGCAATATCCTAGAGATTAGTGAAGGAACTCTTCCTTGCAAATACCTAGGCATTCCCCTTGACAAGGGTAGAAGACCCTCAAAATTATGGGACAACTTGGTGGATAAAATCAAGTCTAGGATTAACACTTGGAAAGGAAAATGGCTCTCATCTGCAGGTAGAGCAACCTTGGTTAGATCGGTCTAGTCAGCTATGCCCATTTACCAGCTCTCCTGTTAACATTTATCTTCTTCTAAACTTGCAGAGCTCAACAAGCATCTCAAGACTTTCTTTTGGCAAGGTGCTAATGACAACCATAAAATATCACTCATATCCTGGGACAAGATATGCAAACCTAAAGAAGAAGGAGGAGTTGGCATTAAAAACCTTCGTTATCAGGGCAAAGCCTTGGGTGCCAAGTTGGTCTGGAGGATGTTCAGAACCCCTCACCTCAAATGGGCTTGCTTGCTGCACCACAAATACCTTAATGAAGGAAATCCTATCCAAATCTTCAAAGAAACCAATCCTCCCCAGAGGGTTCTGCCTATGGAATTTTATGTTAGACTGAAGGAGGATTATCTCTGATAGACTTACTTGGAACTTGGGGTCTGGGGATAAAGCTCTTTTCTGGTCGGATTCATGGTGTGGATATAAGGCTATTGATCATATCCATGACTTTGGTGCTACTCATATCCTTCTTGAATCTCATAGAGGACCCCTGTTAAACAACTATATCTCCCCTTCAAAGGATGGGGCTGGTTGGTAGTGGATCGAGAAGGAAGATGAGGATATCCCGGTAAGGGATAAACAAAAACTTGTGGCAATTCTTAAATCAAGGAACATTGCCTTAGGTCAGAATGAGGACAAGCTCATTTGGGATGGCTCCCTAAGAGGAGAATACAACTCCAAGGATGGGTACTCTCTCATCTCCAAATCATTTATAAGACCTATGACTGAGCTTCCCTTGAAACTCTGTTGGGATAAATATTGTCTACCTAAGGCAGGGATCTTCTCCTGGCTTACGGCTCAGAACAAGCTCCTAACTGCAAACAAATTTAGAAGAATGGGGTATGAGGGCCCTAGTAGAAGCTCCTAACTGCAAACAAATTTAGAAGAATGGGGTATGAGGGCCCTAGTAGATGTCCTCTTTGTGAGGCAAGTGAGGAAGACACCAATCATATCCTCCTTAACTGCCCCTTTGCTCACAAATGTTGGATTTGGTTCACCAACAAACTTGAATGGTCTGCGGCCTTCCCCCACACCATCTTTGGAATGCTCAAGGCATGGCCTCTCCTCAAGCGTGGTTGTCTCTTTGAAGGTTTATGGACAGCTCTTCCTTCTTCCATTATGTGGGAACTATGGAAGGAGAGAAATAGACGTCTCTTCAAGAATGAAAAACTAGAGGTTCCCAAAATCATTAACTAGATAGAGTTAGCTATCATTGAGCTCATGAACAACCGACTGTCATCAGGCTCATTGAAGAATGCCTCTATCACTTATTGGGATGAAAAGATGAAAAAATGTTGGGAAGGCTTATCCTTTCCTCCCTTTGTAGGAGATGGTCCTATTGTAATTCTTCGATCAAGGGATGCATGCAAATGGCAGCCCCCAGGTGAAAGTTGGGTGAAGCTAAACTTTGATGGGGCATCCCATGGCAACCCAGGGCAAGCAAGGATAGGATGTTTTTTTCATAATTGGGAAAGCAAGGAACTAGCAACCCTTGCCTCTCCGGTTGGCATCAACACCAACAATTGGGCGGAACTTATGGCCTTGGTGGAGGGTCTGCATTTATGTAGGAAACTAGGAGTTAAGAACATGGAAATTGAAGGAGATTCGGCTATAATTGTCAATGCTCTGAGGAAAGGTAGTATGCCTAATTGGAGACTAAATACTTTGTTGTCAAAATCTCTTGACTTATGCAGATATTTTGATAGGTTCACAGTCAATCATATTTATAGGGAGGGCAATAAAAGAGCGGATGAGTTGGCCAACTCCGGAGCCGATGGCATCAATCTCCTGTTTGTGCCACCTTAAGGCAACCCCCTCTTTTGTTTTTGTGTCTTAAGTGGTCGTTAGCATGTTTCTCCTTTCATCCCCTTATGTTTCTCTTGCCCAGACTCTATTTTAACCCCCTTATTTATTCCTCTTCCTGCCCCCTGTATTTACGTATAGATACTCAGAGTAACATTCAGTTTAAATATGCCAATACATCTGTTCTCCCAGACTTTAACTTAGGCAGTTAGGCTCAATCCATGGTCGGATATAATCATTAAAACACAAATCTCAATCATATATTTTTATTCCTCTCCTTAATACCCATTTAGTCTTCCATCCTTTATCCCAAGGAGAGGCCCCTCATCTAATATTTTTGTATATACTTATTTGGGAACTTTCATTATCAAACCCTCACCTTGTTTCAGTCATTCATCCTCATATTCAACCTCTCATCGGCATATATATATATATATATATATATATATATATATATATATATATATATATATATATATATATATATATATATATATATATATATATATATATATATATATATATATATATGCAGGTTTTATCTCACATTCTTGCAGCCCAGGACCCTTTCATGAATTATTTGGGACAGATAAGCACTCTCAACGCATGTAATAATTTTCTCTTTATATATATATATATATATATATATATATATATATATATATATATATATATATATATATATATACACATATAGATATATATATTTATATCTTAACGCCTATATTAAGTTGGATCCTTGATTCACATATATATATATATATATATACACATTTATATATATACTTATATATATATATATATAAGTATATATATAAATGTATATATATATATATATGAATATATATTCATATTTATATATATATATATTGACATATTTATATTTTTTATTATATATATATATATACATATATATATATATATATATATATACATACATATATATATATATATATATATATATATATTCTTATTAGTCTCTTGAATTTTACTGATCTTTCATCCTTGAATATTGGCTTAAATCCTTTTTTATCCATCTCTTCATTTATCTGAAGGTATATATGTCTTTTCTGATTTTCATAATTTCTTAGAGTCATACACTTTGGTGGCATCACTTTATCTTCCTCTAAAATGTCATGTTTCATCGATATTACCTTTGTTTCGATGAAACCATCGTTATCATCATTGAGCCTTGTGGTTTCATCGATCTCCTCATTTTCATCGAAATCTTTACCTTATGTGTTTGTGTTGATGTAATGCTCCATCGGTTCATCGAAACCCTGTTTTTGATAGGGATCATTTTGTCATTGCATTTCACAACCGTCTTATCGATCTTCAAGTTTATCGATAATGGTTCCTCATTATCCGGCTTTTGCATTGGCATCGATGAAATTCCTTATGTCAGTGAAAGAAGAATATCTTCTTTTGACCTTTTGTTTTTACCAATGGCATGTTATCAATGAAAATCTCTTGTGTTTTATTGACCTTTTGTCTTTCGATGAAACTATCACTGTCGGCCAATAACTTTAGTATCTCTTCGACACCTTTCTTTTCTTGAAAATTCCTATCGATGAAACCTTCCCCAGTTTCTTCGATCTCATCATTTCGGTAGAACTATCATCTTCGATGAATTCTTTACATGTCCTACCAATACCGTAGTTTCTTCGGCAGCCTTGCTTCATTGACGGAAGCTCCTTTGGTTTCTTCGATATACCTTCTATCGATGAAAAATAATGCTTTCGATTAGTCCCTTTTGAAGTTCATCGAGGCCCAAGTCTGTTCGATAAATCATCTTATCGATGAAACATCGATAGGTTTCTTCAATACAACAGGTGTACCATTTCAGTCAAACTAGACATTTCGGTGAGAGGTTAGTGTGTATATCCGATGGCTTTGGTTTGGCCGATAACTTTTAGGATTCTGATGTCGGTGGTAGTTTCAAGGGTTCTATCGATGTTCTTAAGGGCATGTTTGATTTCTTTTTTTTTTATGGAGAACTTCTGTAGTGCACTGTTGTTTCAATGGAATCATACACTTCGGCAACATCACTTTGTCTTCCTTCGAAATGTCATGTTTCATCGATGTTACCTTGTTTCGATGAAACCATCCTTATCATCAATAAGCCTTGTGGTTTCATCGATCTCCTCATTTTCATCGAAATCTTTACCTTATGTGTTTGTGTCGATGTAATCCTCCATCGGTTCATCGAAACCCTATTTTCCATAGGAATCCTTTTGTCACTGCGTTTCACAACTGGCTTATTGATCTTTAAGTTTATCGATAATGGCTCCTCATTATCCGGCTTTTGCATTGGCATCGATGAAATTCCTTATGGCGGTGAAAGAAGAATATCTTCTTTCGACCTTTTGTTTTTACCAATGGCATGTTATCGATGAAAATCTCTTATGTTTTATCGATCTTTTGTCTTTCGATAAAACTGTCACTGTCGACCAATAACTTTAGTACCTCTTCGACACCTTTCTTTTCTCGAATAGTCCTATCGATGAAACCTTCCCTAGTTTCTTCGATCTCATCATTTCGGTAGAACTATCATCTTCGATGAATTCTTTACATGTCCTACCGATACCGTAGTTTCTTTGGCAGCCTTGCTTCATCGACGGAACCTCCTTTGGTTTCTTCGATATACCTTCTATCGATGAAAAATAATGCTTTCGATAAGTCCCTTTTGAAGTTCATTGAGGCCCAAGTCTGTTCGATAAATCATCTTATCGATGAAACATCGATAGGTTTCTTCAATACAACAGGTGTACCATTTCAGTCAAACTAGACATTTCGGTGAGAGGTTAGTGTGTATATCTGATGGCTTTGGCTTGGCCGATAACTTTTAGGATTCTGATGTCGGTGGGAGTTTCAAGGGTTCTACCGAAGTTCTTAAGGGCATGTTTGATTTTTTTTAAAAAAAAATTTAATTATTTTTAGTTTTTTTATAGAAAACTTCCATAGCACACTGTTGTTTCAATGGAATCATACACTTCGGTGGCATCACTTTATCTTCCTTTGAAATGTCATGTTTCGTTGATGTTACCTTGTTTTGATGAAACCATCCTTATCGTCAATGAGCCTTGTGGTTTCATCGATCTCCTCATTTTCATCGCAAGCTTTACCTTACGTGCTGAGGTAATCCTCCATCGGTTCATCGAAACCTTGTTTTCGATAGGAATCCTTTTGTCACTGCGTTTCACAACCGGCTTAATGATGATCGGCCCCAGCCACCTTCAGGCTTTCTAGGCCTTCCATGTGTGTGTGTATATATATATATTTGTATTTATATTTTTATATATATTTATCATCATTCACATTATATATTAGGATTTTGTTCAAACTCACATCTATATAATCATATTCATATATAGTTTCCTATTTTCCTGCCTGTTCTCTCAGTTTTAAGTTAAATCAGTCTCAGATGCATATGTCAATTTTCCTCTTTCTTCCCAGTAATCTCCAGCATCATATTATTAGATCAAGGGTCGACTTGATAAAATTTTATCTCACTTAAAGCTTTCCCATGACACTCAATTAGGGCCTGGAAGGCTCTCGAACCATATTCTTTAAGATGGTAGCTCCCCGCGATCTCTTTGCAGGAATATTTATGGAATTTGCCTTGTTAATATTTATTGAGTTTATGCTCTTCGATGGGTAATCACTCTCGCATTATGTTTTTGGAGATTTTTTTAGACTAATATTTTGAGTTGTGTATACTAACAGGGTGACCATCCAAGCAGGTATGATATATTGTATAAGTTAACCTGTTTGGTTTTCCTTTCCTAACATTCTGGCGAGATATTTTCTCAAGATTTTGTGCAGCATAAGGAGCAGAGCATGCTTAACCCTGTGTTTCAAGAATAGCAAGAACTGTCGCCCACAAATGGCAGCGTCACCCCAAGAGATGGGCAATCTGCTCCTCAACTTTACACAGAGGATTTCTACATACAATCTTCATTATTTTGGACAAGTTCCCTTTGTGATCTTGTATCTCCATTCTGTATCGCATTCTTAATTTTTTCTAATCCTTGAGGGATCTGGGCTAGACCGAGGTTTTCTTCCCTCCATTCTTTCCTATCGGTGCCCACACCAAATGGAGGTGTAAATTTAAATCTATCAATTTTTTAAATTAATAAAATTCTTTGGCCTCGGTCTTTTATCAATCAAAAAATAAAATAAAAATTTACACAAAAGAGTTAAATTTATTAATGTAATAGATATGTCAATATGTACTTTCTCTTTCATCAAGAGTTAAATTGTTAGGTTAGGCTTATGATTTTAAGATTAAGATTTTGGTCAACATTAGGGTTAAGGTTATAGTTAGATTTGGTGTATAATTAAGTTCAATTCATGTTAGGGTTACAATTTATGATACAATTTTATAAGGGTTCAATTAAAGTTACACTTAAGATTATGGTTATATTAGAAACGAGGTTTTATGCATAATTTTTTTAAGGTCATTTACTTTTTAATGCCAAAGGTGAACATGATAGTACTTATATTTTGATAGACAAACATACTAGAAATAAAAAAGTAAAATATTATTTTCTTATATCTAGAAAAATCAAAATTGTGTTAAAAATAGAATGAATGGTTGAAAGAAGTTTAAAAGAAAACGTCATTACAGATTAAATATAAGGAAGAAAATACTAGATTTTGGAAAAATATATTAAATTATAAATAGATCATGTCTTTATGTGAAAATATAATAATTTCTTTTTAATATATTAGAGATGTTTCATGTCTGAAATATGCGAGAATTTAGGAATTTGAAGTTTTGTTTTAAATTTGATAATGAGATTTTAGAAAATAGAAAATGACAGTATATAAGTAGGGTAGTTAACATTTTCTAAAAATAGATTAAAAGTTAAGAAATATATAGAATTATAGAAATAACATGTAAAATATAATTAATTAAAATAATAAAAAAATAATGAATTAAAATTATATAATTTAATTTAATTTATAATTGTATTAAGATTTATAGAAAGATAATGTCGTTTAATTTTTAACAAGTGTCATGTAATGGCTAGTACTTGCCGATTTTATAGTATTGCAATAATGAAAAAATTGTCTAGTTAATAAATGAATTATAAAATATCAATTTGGACATATTTTTCAACAATAGTTATATTATCTCTGACTATTGTTGAAACATATGTCCAAATTAATATTTTATAACTCATCTATTAACTAGACAATTTTTTCATTATTGCAATACTATAAAGACAGCAAGTACTACCCACTATGTGGCACTTGTTTAGTTTACAACAAAGCCCAAGTGAAAAGGAGAAATGATTCAAAAAGTTAAATGAACCGTTTTTGTTTAAGAATTCAATAACAATTATATTTTGTAATCTTTAAATAGGAATAGAATACTCCAAGGGATCGACAATTTTGGAATCCTCCTTGTTCTTTGAAACATGAGTGAGAAATTATTTTGACTTTGCAAGATCAATCTAAAAGTTTTGTTAATGTCAATTTTGAGTTCTATACATATTTTTGGAAAACCGGTTTAATGTTGATTAAGTTTGGGACATTGTTTTCAAATCTTTGAATATAGTGCTCTTTGTACTATGAATGCTCATATTGGTGTTCTACTATACTCAATAATTGATATCATTTTATATGTCTTGAACATTATCTAGATGCAGACGTTTACCTTTGAATGTATGTGTTTGTTTAGAAACTTATCTAAGTTTTGTGAAGATGATCTCTATATTATCTTTCTGTAAGAGTCACAATTTGTATCGCAATTGTTTCATAGTGATGAAAAGTTGTTAGTTCCTTTTCTACTTTCTGGTAAAAAGTATAAGAAATATTTTATTCGAAAAATAAAAACAACAATTGTTTTTGAAGGATGGAGTTGAACCTTCGAAACAAAATTCAGATTGAAATCACTTTTTGATTTTCCCAACTATTGATTGATTGATTTGGTCTTGGTTTAGGCCATACAGTCTTAATTTGTGAATCTTTGAAAAAGTTCAATTGAAGAACCTTTTGACTAAGGCCAAAGCTTGGTTGATCTAGATAAAAAGATGTTGACATCTAGAAAAGGACTAACAATGAAAAAGGTCATCTTATTATTTACCAATTCATAAATGAAGTTGCAATATGGTGGGATTGCTATGAGTATATGCTCACAGTCAGAGTCAATAGTGACACCATGACATGTGGAATATTTGAAGACCAATTTTGAAGGCATTACCTAACATACACAAATTATACCACTCAAATGAATGAATTCCATTATCTACGCTAGCAAGGTACGATGGTAGTTGAATAAAATCTCATCTTCTTAACTCTAGAAATATCTTAGATATATTCAAAATAACTAAACTAAAGTACATGAATTTGTTAGTATATTGTCCCTAAAAATCCAAGGGAAATTTGTTAGTATATTTAACAACTTTGTTCAATGAAACACATAAGACAATTGGCTGAGGGAGAGGTTACTGGAAAATAGTATTTTTAGTATATTTAACATCTAGATCAAGGATATCACTCAATTACATATCCAGATCAACAAGTTTGACATCAATGACAACAAGAACTCATATTTGCAACAGTAGGGGTCACTAGCCAAGAACTCTTATATGCAAGTCCATCAAATGATTTGCTCAAACTAAGAGTCATCAAATTTCTTTATCATCTTTTTATCAAGGAAGCAAGTGCAATCATCCACTAGCACCCTTAGGAATGTCTCCTTACAAAAGTGCACACGTGTTTAGATGAGAAATGATCAATCGATTCATGCAAGCTTAAGAAACAATAAAACAATTCATGCAAGTCTAAGGGGTTAATAATTTTTTAGATGATTAGGCACTTTGGAACCACACATGATGCACATGAGATCCAATGTTCAATGTGACCCCAATGGCTCATAAGTTCTAGAACCATCATTGAAATGCATGGGTGTGACACGTCACCTTGTTGATATATATGTATGTGAATGTGTCACAATTTAATAAGTTAAGAGTGCGAAGTGGACTCCCTTGACTAATGTTGCAGTAGCAAATTGACACTTTTGATAAAACCTTCAAGAGGTTCTATGAGCCATATATTGAATCATGATCAAACAATTAATGAAATCTATTGAGTCTAAAAGCTTTAATAACTCCTTATGAGTGTAGAAGCATGACAAGAAGTACCTCACTAATATTATGTGGTAGTAAGAACTTTATCCTTTTACACATGTGGTATTTGATTAAATTGATAGTGTGTTATCAAACAAAAAGAGTAGGGTCCACCATCTTGTTGATTTGTAAATGCATTATGCAACTCCTGTACTAACATGTTTGCATTGAAATCTTAGAAGTACGACGGCCCTACAATTGAAATGAATCAAACAATTGTAACAATCATAAAGGCCAATAGATTCTAACGACACTTGAGGTGTGTAGGAGCCCTTGCATTAGTTTTGTATCCAACAATTGATAAAAGGCGTGGAGAGATCTAACAAATTTCTAGAATTACAAGGGCTAATAGATTTCAAATGAGATCAATAGTCTCAATGGCATATGTCATATTGCATCATTATACCTCCTCCAAAGTTAGCAAGTAACACTTGAGGCTAGTAGAATTCGACAATCATTTCCTCCTCATAATCCAACAAAAATAACAATTAGAAGACATATTCAACTTGATCATGAATAATTGAGATCAAAGCTAACATCAAACCATAAAGCTAACATCAAACCATACATCCAAGAAACATCAAAGTGAAGAAGAGTCTAGGTTGACTTACCAAGGAAGCTATGGCTATCATACATTGGTCATATTGTTCTCCTATAGATAATCCACATAGTAGCTTAATTTTTTCTTTTTTCTTTTTCTTTTTTAATTTTGGGTTATTGTAGCACTATTCGGAGATTTGTTTTAACCATGGGGAATTAGTAGGGTAGCCCGGTGGCCTAGAGCTTATCTCAAGATAGGGTGAGTCGTCCCCTCCCCCTCACCCCTCAAGGTGATGGATCGAGCTTGAACATGTCCACCACAAAGTAAATAGAATCAACAAGAGTTGAACCTTGGACCTATATGGGATGAACCCAAAGCCTTAGCACAACTTACCAACCCTTTTGATCATCAGCATGATTCAAAAATTAGGGGCCTAATCAATCATTAACAATGAATTCTTAAGTTTGAAATGAGAAATGATGAAATGACTAACCATGCAAATATTTTGTTTATGCGGATAATCGATAAATTTAAAAAGGCTAGGATAAAAGATGAGGGAATGTGAAATGGAAAAGGAAGAATGGGGACATGTAATACTTCAATTACAAAGCCCCAAAATGGAGGAAGAGCATATATAAATAGAGTGAGGGTACCACGATATAATGACAAAGGAACCAACAAGGACAATTGAAGAGGAATTACTTCTCACTTTCTAGGAGTTGAGAAATCAAATGTAATCATGATATGAGTTGAGAAACCAAATATAGTCATGATAGAGTCAAGAAAGGAAAGAAGCCAAAATTGAAGAACAATTAGAAAAATCTAAATGTGCTATAGAAGAAATCAAGAAGATTGTGAAACCAAAGTTTTGAGGCCAAATCTTGGTTGATCTAGATGAAAAGATGTTTTGACATCTAGAAGACGACTAACAATGAAAAAGGTCATCTTACTATTTACCAATTCAGAAATGAAGTTGCAATATGGTGGGATGACCATGAGTATATGCTCATAGTCAATAGTGACACCATGACATGCGAACTATTCGAAGAGCAATTTTGAAGGCATTACCCAACATATTCATATTAAACGGCTCCAATGAATGAATTCCATTCTCTACAGCAGCAAGACAAGATGGAAGTGGAATAAAATCTTGTTTTCTTAACTTTGGAAATATCTTAGACATATCCACGATAACAAAACTAAAGTAAATCAATATGTTAGTATATTGTCCCAAAAAATCCAAGGGAAAGTACCAACAACTTTGTTCGATGAAACACGTAGGGCACAATTGGCTGAGGAAGAGGTGATTGGAAAATACCATTCTGATAGAACTTAAAGAGGACCAAATTCATCCCAAAGAAGATTGAGAGGATGTTCAACAACAAGATCGTCTACATACTTTTCTAGCGATTCGCGATGATTTGGATGAAAAATGGATGAAGACTTTGGATGAAGATTTCAAGGAGCAGCCTACCAAAAATTTCGAAGGTGACAAACGAATCAAAGCACTTAGTCACTCAAGTAAAGCTCTTAATAACTTCAATCCCAAAAACGACCCCCACCAGTGGCTTGTTACACATGTAGAGGAACCCATTACATAAGATTTTGTTATCAAAAGGGTGTAACACTTGGAAATGAACAAAGAATGTTAGAAGGTAGCAACTCACCAAATCATCACATTCATGCTATCATACGACGATCAATCAAAAGCTAAGCTATAGAATTAAGGTCTCACGTATGAATAGAACCAGGTCTAGGGTAATAGCGACCATAATTTTTCAAACAAATCATGCCCAAATTATGGAATGACACACAACACAAATCGAATAAGCATGGCATTGCTCAAGATAAGGTGTGGTGCAGCTAATATAATTCTAGTTTTTGGCAATACTAGAAGTTTACTATGAAACAACTTGAAGAAAAAAGTTCGCAAAGAAGGGAGGAATGTAACACACCACATTCTCTCTTTTTGGCCATGATTAGCAACTGAGACAAAACTCTGAGGAGTTATGGTATAAGGGCCTCAATTCGGATACCAAAATTAAGATACGTCAATTAAGGATTATGTTTTGGTTCGATTATAGTATATAGAGGGGAAATGTAACACCCCACAATCTCTCTTTTTGACCATGGTTATCAATTGAGGCAAAACTCTAAGGAATTGTGGTATAAGGGCCTCCATTCAGATACTAAAATTAAGAGACATCAATCAAAGATTATGTTTTGGTTTGATTATAGTATATGCTCTCAATGAGAAGTACTTCAGCAGTTACTAATGTGTTTACTATATTGATTTATGATGAAGGTGAGAATGACCCAGATTAATGAATTGATTATGATTTTTTTTAATAATTATTTATGTTAAAGATTTGTGTTGTTTCTAACATGTTTTACAAAATTAATACTTGTGCAAAATGATGTTCAAATTAGTTGTGAAGGTTTCAGAAATCAGTTGTTAATCAAAAAGTCATTAAACTGATAAATAGAAGGCTTATTATGTGTTCTCAAAACACACACTTTGGTTAAATGTTTTAGAACAATACTTTAATAGATACTTCTATTCTAGTTCATAACTTTAGATTAGGATTAAATTAGGATATAATATCTTGGATTCATTGTAAGACATAATGTATTGATAAAATTATGTTAGTGTGCATGTGGTGCTGATATGGATAAGGCTAAATCTAGTTGATGGGGGGTTCTTCTATTTTGCAAGTCAACAATGGTGATTGGTGACTAGTGATTGGTGGAAGTGCATGAGTGGCTAAGCAAAAGAAAATTGGCACAATCGTGTGTTGATTAAAGGACCTAATATCGAGTAGTTTGAACAAATATGCCAAGTGTTGTAGAAGCACACAAGAAAAGGCCAAGTGTTTGCCAACAGCGCTAGCTAGAAAATCTCAATTTGTATGGCTAAAATGGTTTGAAGAATATTGAGAAAAATGTCCAAAATAAATAATTAGGGAGAAATAAGGAATGCTAGATTCATAGAAAAACGAGAAGATATTAGCCTAAATAGCAATACCATAGAATTAGTAAATGAAATGAAACCATAGAATGCAAGGCAAGGAGTCTCGAGGGTACGACTTAAATCTCATAGCCAATATAATATATTTGAAAAAGGAAAGACATTTATTGAACAACCAATCAATTTTGAGAAGATAAAAAGCTTAAAAGGCTCTTCAAAAACTTGAAGAAAGTGAATGAGGAGGTTGTTAAAACTCGATGCATGAACACATAAGCTACAAAACAAAAGAACAAGGGATTGTTAGAAAAAAGGAAATAAAGAGGCTTTGAAAAGATACATGTTAATGATTGGTCTAATGATATTAAATCCTTTGTACATGATACAGTGTGTGCGCATGCATGTACTATGTGTGCCTCATATGAGCTTGATGAGTTAGTGATTTTAAGCTTGTCGATGATTAATGTAAGTTTGTATGAATCATTGAGTAACTAAGCAATATGAAGTAACACAACAAATGTGGTAATTGTGTGATAGGGAAAAGTTCAAAGAATGCGGTAACTAAGTGATGGTGAGAGACTTAGTTTTATATTAAATTGAGCAATAGGAACAAACTCAAGATGAAGGTTGTGATTGTTGAAGTGGGAGAAGTTAAGAAGGTATACAAAGATGAGTGTCATGTTTGTGCTTATAATATGTGCATGCCCAGTGTGGATCAATTGTGTCTTGTATGCAAATGTGTGTGTATTTCTTCACATATGTGACCCTGTACATAAATGTGTATGAGTTAATTTTGATTGGCAAGTCTAGTCTCAATTTAAGGGGGTGGAGGATACCTCCACTATAAGTTGGGTTAGCATGAATCGTGCATTAGTAGGAGTTGAAGATGGGAGAAGTTGAGAAGGGGAGTGGTATTAGAATATTAAAATATTGTTAATTTTAGTATTAATGCTCAATAGTGTATATTCTTTTTTAGTAAGATCTTCTACGATCTTATCAGCAGTTTCTTTTTAGAAACCTGCTATTCTTGTAAATACTCCTGTACTATTTATGAGCATCTTGCTCATTCTATTATTCAATCAATTCTTTGAAATCCATATGCTTCTGCATTTGTATTATGGTATTATTCCAGTTAAAAAACTCATCTAAGGTTTTTTTCCTAGCTCCTGTGAATTTTTAAAGGAAGGTTGTCTTCCGTTCGGCGGCAGTCGTGGCTCTATACGTGACCTACAAGACGAATCGCGCCACCGTTTGTGGCTCTGTGCCTGCACCCTCGGCGCGACGCGACCTACACACTCGCCACGACGCGATCTGCACAATCGGCGCGACACGACCTGCAATCGCGACGCGACCTGCACCCTCTGCGACGCGACTCCCATTTTTTTCTTCCCCGTGCCAAGTTTCTTCTATCTGCAAATTTTCTGGGCATATCATGGCTTCCACGACCCTCTGATTTTTTCGATTAAGGTGTTTACCTTCAAGTTTTCATCGAAAATAAATTTTTCTTGCAGATTCTTGGTGGGTTTTTCGAAACCTAATCTGGGTAGTTGCCCATTTTTTCTGGGTGCATCGCTTTTCGTGCCTCAATTTTCGAGCCAACGGATTTGAATTTGGTCTTCAGATTCCTTCTGGGTTTTCTCTCATCTTTCAGGCACCTATCCATTTTTCTGCGTCGGTCGAGACTCATCTTGAAATCCGTGTCTATTGCTATTGAACCTCTCTCTTCCTATCATTTTTCAGTACATTGGGAAACGTGCAAATGGATTCTCTCACCAATCTGATGTTAGAAGGTAGTCAACGCTTTAATGGGAACAATTACAACATCTGGAAACAGCTTATGTTGACTATTTTTGAATATAGGCATCTTGACCAGCTTGTTTTGGGAAAAGAGCTTAGTCCTGGTACACCTAGTACAGATCAAGATAAGTTTGATGAACGCAATCGGGAGGCAGTTATTCTTCTCAAACTCTCCATGACTGATGATCAGTTACCGCAGATTCCTTCCGGCAAGACAGCTTCCGACATCTGGAAGCATCTGAAGGAATTGCATGAGACATCCGACAAGAGCCGAGCATTCTTTCTGAAGAATCAACTGTTCTCCATCATGATGGACGAACGCATGTCCTTACAGGAACACCTCACGAGGATTAAGGACATTCGAGATCAGCTCAAAGCTATTGGTCGGACTATGGAGGAAGAAGACATGGTAGTAATCACTCTGAAAAGTCTTCCGAAATCGTATGAACACTTCATTGAGACCCTCAATATTACTTCAACTAATGTTGACCTGAAGTTTTCAGAATTGTGCACCAAACTTCTATAGCAGGATCACTGGAAACAACAGTTTGGTAGTGGTACTACGTCAGCCTCTTCGGAAAATGCCTTCACAGCCCAATCCTTTCACAAGGATAAAGGCAAATTTCAGTCCTCTCAATCTTTTCAGCAAAAAGGCTCTTCTCAGACACAGGATGGTGCTAAGAAGAAGAATGTGCAGTGCAATTACTGTCACAAGTACGGCCATATGAAGAAAGATTGTCGTCAGAGGCTCGCTTCTAAACAAAAGAAGCAGGGAGGGTCACACCAGAAGGCGCATGCTGCTGAACATTTCGAGCAGAAGGAGTCTGCCTTTTATGCCTTTATGGCTAAGAGGTCTTCAGATCATGTCAGGTCTTCTGCTTGGTACATCGACTCTGGTGCGTCACGTCACTTTTCTCATCGGTGTGACTGGTTTACAGACTTCTCATCTTTCAGTGATTCCGTTGTATTTGGCGGAGGTGAGGAGTATACAGTTGTTAGCAGAGGCACTGTTCAGATACAGTCTGGTGGCAGGAATCTCATCTTCCTGAATGTGTACTATGTTCCTGGTATGGAACTTAATCTGCTCTCTGTCAGTCAGATTATGAGGAATTCTCCTCAGCTAGATGTGGTGTTCAGTGCTCACAAGTGTTCCATCATTGATCGGGAGACTCGTCTTACTGTTGTTGTTGGTCTAGAGGATCATGGCCTATACAGGCTTCTTGACACTAGTGATTCTCCTGAAGTAGCTCTGGCAGCTCGTGTTTCTCCTCTCAGCACTTTGTGGCATCAGAGATATGGACATCTCAACATTCAGTATCTCTCAACTATCTCGGGAGGGGCTTGTTTCAGGGTTACCTGATATTCAGACTCAGCATCTTGGAGTATGTGGCGCCTGTCAAGCTAGCAAACAGCATCAGACTTCATTCACACATGGAAAGTCTTGGCATGCATCTAAGGTACTTCAATTACTTCATGCTGATATTTGTGGTCCTATGAATACATCTTTTGTTACTGGTTGCAAATACTTTTTGCTTATTGTAGATGATTTTAGTAAAAAGATGTGAGTGTACTTTCTTAAACATAAATCAGATGTATTTAGTATCTTTCAGAAGTTTAAGTCCTTCGTTGAAAAAGAATCTGGATGTAGCATCATTACTCTTAGGACAGATAATGGGGGGGGAATTTTGTTCTTCTGCCTTCTCCAACTTCTGTGATACCCATGGCATCAAACGCCAATTGACTACACCCTACACTCCTCAGCAAAACAGTGTTGTCGAATGTCGCAATCGTACGGTTGTTGAGATGGCTCACTCTATGTTACAACACAGGAGTGTTCCGAATAAGTATTGGGCTGAAGCAATGTTTACTACTGTCTACCTCCTTAATCGTTCCCCTACTTAGGTTGTTAAGGGGAAGACTCCCGAAGAGGTTTGGTCTAGTCGGAAGCCTAAGATCAGCCACCTGAAGGTTTTTGGCTCTATTGCCTATGTTTGGATTCCAGATGCTAAGCGCTCCAAGTTGGATTCCAAAAGTCAAAAACTCATGATGACAGGATACAGTGATCGCCATAAGGCCTACAGACTGATCGATATAGACACTGAACGCCTTATCTTCAGTCGTGATGTTGTATTTGATGAAGACAGAGGATTCTTTTAGTCCTCTTCTTCTGAGCAGTGTTCTAAGGATCAGTCTCACGGTGTTCTTATTCCATTAGGTTCCCCTGATGGGAGGGATGATGTAGAATCTATTTTCGATGATGCACTACCTGAGTTCCCTCCGGAGAATAATCCTCCTCCTACTGCTCCTGTTCCTACTCTTGAGCCTCTTCTAGCTCCTCCAGATGTTAGCACTTCTACTCTCCGGCCTAAATGGTGGGCCAAGACCATTGGTGATCTCAGGGATAATGAGCTCATTGAGGGTAGAACCTCCCGTAATAAGAGCAAACAACAGCATACAGTCAATTTTGCTCTCATGGCTAACATACACAGTGTTTTTGAGCCTCAGACATATTCAAAGGCTAAAGGTATACCTGAGTGGGAACAGGCTATGGAAGCCGAGTTCCAGAGTCTTCAGAAGAATCACACTTGGGCCCTTTCTGATCTTCCTTCAGGGAAGAAGCCCATTAGCTGCAAATGGGTGTACAAAGTAAAATACAAAGCTGATGGAACCTTAGACAAGTATAAGGCTCGTCTTGTTGCTCGTGGGTTCTCACAGAAAGAAGGCATTGACTATGAGGAGACTTTTGCTCCTACAGCCAAAATGAGTACCATAGGGCTCGTTCTTGCCTTGGCAGCCCATTTCAGTTGCAAAGTCCATCAGATGGACGTCAAGAGTGCCTTTTTGAATGGTGACTTACAGGAAGAAGTCTACATGATGCAACCCCCAGGATTCAAGGTTGTTGGTCAAGAACAGAAGGTCTATAGACTAGTCAAAGCACTCTATGGTCTGAAACAAGCTCCTCGGGCTTGGTACATGAAAATTGATAAGTACCTGACAGATCATGGTTTTCAGCAAAGTCCATCTGATGCAAACCTGTATATCAAGCATACTAGTAATGATGTTCTATTTGTGGTTGTCTATGTGGATGACTTAATCATTAATAGTAGTTCAGCACATTTGATCACTGGGATCAAACAGGATTTGTGTCGCACCTTTGATATGACAAATTTGGGACTTCTACATTACTGCTTAGGAGTTGAAGTATGGCAGACTGAGAACAGTATCTTTCTCTCTCAGTCCAAGTATGCCAGAAGTCTTGTGGACAGGTTCAGAATGCAGGATTGCAAACCTGCCTCTACTCCTATGGAACCCGGGCTCAAACTTTTAGCTCAGTCATCTTCACCAGTTGTGGATGAATCTTTGTTCAGGCAACTAGTGGGCAGTCTCATCTATCTTACTGCCACGAGACCTGACATCAGTTTTGCAGTGAGCTACATTTCACGCTTCATGACAGCTCCCAAGGCTGATCATTGGATAGCAGCGAAACGTGTGCTACGTTATGTGAGTGGCACTCCTGATTATGGACTTCTGTACACTCG
This sequence comes from Cryptomeria japonica, assembly GCF_030272615.1. NCBI lineage: Eukaryota > Viridiplantae > Streptophyta > Pinopsida > Cupressales > Cupressaceae > Cryptomeria > Cryptomeria japonica. The sequence goes on along the minus strand of NC_081415.1, from coordinate 46,653,968 downwards.
GAGTTCTAATCCTACACTCAGTGGCTACACAGATTCTGACTAGGCAGGTTCGATTGATGACCATAAATCTACAGCAGGATATGTGTTTAGTTTGGGACCTGGTGTTGTCACATGGACGAGTAAGAAGCAGCAGGCAGTGGCTCTCTCCTCGACAGAAGCAGAGTATCGCGGAGCAGTTAAGGCATCTTGTGAGGCGGTTTGGCTTCGACGAATGCTTGCGGATATGCATGTCCCCCAAGCAGGTCCAACTTCCTTGTTCTGTGATAATCAGGGAGTGCTCAAACTCGCCAAGAATCCAGTCTTCCATGAAAGAACCAAGCATGTGGAAACTCATTGTCACTATATTCGACAGCTGGTTGAAGACGGATCCATCCAGTTGCTGTATGTTCCTACCTCGGAGCAGCCAGCAGAGATCTTCACCAAGCCCCTTGGTCCTAATAAATTTGTAAAATTCAGGGGGTCTATAGGTGTAGTTAATAGATTGAGCATTAAGGGAGGGTATTAGAATATTAAAATATTGTTAATTTTAGTATTAATGCTCAATAGTGTATATTCTTTTTTCGTAAGATCTTCTACGATCTCATCAGCAGTTTCTTTTTAGAAACCTGCTATTCTTGTAAATACTCCTGTACTATTTATGAGCATCTTGCTCATTATATTATTCAATCAATTCTTTGAAATCTATATGCTTCTGCATTTGTATTAAGTGGGAGATGAGATCTATGCACGTGTGTACATGCAATATGTGTGCATCTATTGGTGGTCTAAGCATTGTCCTTTTTTGTGTTTGAATTGTGTGAAAAAGTACGCATTAATACCAAGTTGCAAATCTTGGTCTCAAGGCAATAGTAAAGTGGATGCTACAATGATAAGAATTGATAGACAAAGAATCTCCACTGAAAAACTATATCTAAATTCTCAACACACATCATGCACCTCATCAGTAGCCTTGTGAAGCTAAGAACTTGGCCATGAGGGTGGGTAAATGAAGAAGCAGACCACATACTTGGATTTGGCCTTCAAACAAACTCATTTGCCTTCTAAAAATGACTAGTGATATCTACAAGGTTGTCCTTAACAGTTCATGATTGATTCTAAAACATGGTCTTGAATTCTAATTGATGTATAAGTGAATTCACAACCCTAAGATACAAGGAATTAAATAAATGTGATTAACATTTCCTTAGTGTGACTATAGGTCGAATGAAACAAAGAAAGGTGTGAACATATAACATCTCTCAAATAGAGACAACGAGATGAAAAAGGGATTTGAAATGATCCAAGAATGATTTGTAGATTCTTGTTTAAGAATCACAAGGACGGATATCAAAATATCTTGAAGATTCAACTATATAAATTTTAGAGAAATTCATAATATATGTTCATAGTATGATCACATATTGGCTTGTATGAAATGCTTCTATAAAATCCTACAAGAAGTTTTGAGATGACTTACAATGTTAAGGGGGCAAAGATATTTGTTAATTGATCTAGTTCTAGTAATTGGTATAGTTAGCCTAAGGCCTCTATAAGCTCCCTAAGAAAAGGCTCAATGAGTTAGGCTTCGAGCTAGACCAAGATCCTATGGTACTTTGGTTGTTTATTGGCATGGTCAATCATTGTCAATCAGGACCCATATTCAATTTATAATATCATTCATACAATCCATGCCTCACCTAGTTTATAATGCTAGTGATAATCAATTTGGCATTGTTGTATAAGATTTCAATTAATGAAGTTATGTTATGAGTGTCCAGTTGATACTTTAGCCAGGGACAAAGTTTTATGCCTCAAACTAAATGGTATCTTGAATATGTAGCTTAGCCTTGATCCTTTGGATGAAAGCAATTATAAATAGAGAAGCCATTTGAATCCTTAGTTTATGATGTTTTTTGTGAGGTACTTTTTATGCTTTTCAAAGCTAATACATAGTCATGGTGACATAATCTCTTGATAGTAAAACATAATGAGCTCATTTTCCATAATAGTGTTAAGCTTCATATCAAGGGTTTAAGATCTATAGCTTTGGTTGAACCCTTAAAGGATGTCACAAGTTTGGCAAAGAGGTCACAAGCTAGGAATTGTTGCATGTAAGTTATTCAAACAATCGTTGCTTTAGCCAAGGGGTATCAATGCCAAGATGACAACTTTTATCCAAACCAATAGTGGAATTGCATGCAAACACCCTTAAGATTGTCTCTTTGAGAATGCACAAGCCATTGGATGACAAATGATTAGGCAATTCACACAAACTAATAACAATAATTTTTAAAATAATTAGGAATTATAGGAAACATGTGATGCATACAAGATGCAATGGTCGATGCAATCCCAAGGGATTAAAAGTTTTGGCACCATCGTAAGCACATTTGCATGACACGTCATCTTGGTTTTTATATAAAAGATTGGCCCACCAACAATGATGTGGACCTGACCAATGGCACAACAACAAACTAACACCTCTAGGAAAACCTTCAAGAGGCTGCATGAGTCATAAAGTGAACCAAGATCAAATGGTCAAAGTAATCTAATGTGTTCAAAAGCTCTCAACTCCTTGAGAATGCAAGCATGCCACATAGCACCTCACTAATACCATGTGATAGAATGCATTTTAGCAATTTAAACTTAAGGGGTTTAACCTTAGCAACAATGAGATTATCAAGGGGGTGAGCTCAAAACCAAAGGAGTGGGGTCCGACATCTTGTTGATTTGTAAACCCATGACCAATTACACTAACTTCTACTTTCACATATTTATGTTGACATCTTGGGAGTGTGAAGGTCGTATGATTAAGATGGATCAAACAATTGACACAATCCGAAAGGCTCATGCATTCTAAACCACTTGGGAGTGTGATAACTATCGGATTAGATTTCATCCAACAATTGATGCAAGACTGGGAAGTGAAAAACTTTGACAATGTTCAAGATTGGAAGGGTCATTGGATTTAGAATGTGAGACCAATGGTTCTAATGATATCTACCATATGGCATCATAGTATCTCCTCCCAAAGTTGACATGTAATGCTTACGCCTAACCAAAATTGACAATAATTGCATACCTGTCACCCAAAACCGAAAACAAGATGAAGACACATTCATCTAAGCCATGAATAACAGATATCGAAGCTTCATTAATTCAATGCTCCTCTATAAGTCATCTGACTATAGATTGCCCTCTCTCTCGATGTAAGGGCATTGCTACTTGGAAGATGAACATTCACATAGATCACTTGACGATTCATGCCCTTGATTCTCCATCGAATGATTCCTCCTTAAAGATTATGATGCTTTCTTAGCTTTTGGTGCTACTTTGACATGCACTTACAACTACTGTATATAGCAGTTTAATGAGTTAGTTTTTTTATTATTATTCAGAAAGGTAGGGATCTGATTTCTTGTAGCCCTATTCGGGATGTTTCACAGTTATCTATTATTTCATACATAAGTTTAAGAAGCTACTTCAAAACAAGGACAATTACAAAATTTCTCCTCGAGGATACTGCTCAAATATAGGTTGGCTAGACAGTTAGTATACCTAAGAAGGAACCATATTGAATAGCACAGTTGGAATAAAAAGATGTGATTGTTTTTAATTAAAAAAGCAGCATTAACTAGGGCGCTAACCCTTTACATAGCCAAAAGGCTATCAAAAATTTAAACAAAAGCCCAAAGGCGGCAAGAAGACCAAGCAGGGGTACAAACCCCAAACAAACCTGTCAAACCTGCAACAACCCACCCCAACTCGAGTGGGGAGAAACACCCAAATCTTGACAAAGGGGGAGTAGGAAAAGGGAGGTAGATTTTCCCTTCCGCCTACGACAAATAACCGTCCAGGCGACACTATCATTAGGAACAATCGAAGAAAAATCATGCAGAGAGGACCCCGCAGAGTTACTGCTAGATGTGATTGTTATATCTCTATAAACCAATAATATATACACAAGTTGTGAGCTTTATGGCAACATTACCTCATGCTGATTTTTTTTGTATTTGCAGTGATGTGATTGTTATATCTCTATAGACCAATAATATATACACAGGTTGTGAGCTGTATGGCAACATAACCTCATGTTGATTTTTTTTGTATTTGGTTTCTTGCATACAATGGCCTCTACGATCTCCCTGTCATGTTTGAATTTAATATTTGCAGTGACAGGCACAAGTGATACATTGACCACAAAAATGCATATACCATATTGAAAGAGTAGAAAAAATATGCAACAAGACTTCAGTGACATATGCAGAAGGAAATTACTTTGTAATGATTTCATAAAACTTATGAAATAAAACACAAAAAGTGCTGAAAAATAGAGAAAGTTGACAGAGAATCGCAACGGAAGTAAAGGATGGATATAACATTGCAAATATAACATTTAGTATTTTTTTGTTTTCAGACGATAAATGCTGTGACTTATCTGACTGCAGTTAAGTCCGACTCTTAGTGGAAATATAATCCAGCTTGAAATATACAACTTACTAAAAAGAATTTATTTTACCTGTATGGATGCTTTATGGATACGAAGCTAATCTCTATGCCAATGTTCTTTCTTGAAAACCAGGATATTTATGCTATCAACCTTGAGTTCAGAAGACTATCTATCCCTAGCCATGGTCATCTCCATCTAGGCCCATTACAACTGTTATATGATTCTTCCAGAAGCAAGGTGCCTAAATGCATATATATATATTTTCCACTATCAAAAACGTCTCCTATAAAACAAAATGATTTAGCGACAGCAAACCCCCAAAGAACAAACTTTATCACATTAAAATTTGTATGGATTGCCCCTAATTTGCTGCATTTTCTGTTATCTTTGTGTGAATCTAGTGGTAAGATCTAAAATGTTATTGACAAATTTTCATTTGCCTGTTAAAAAGCACCATATTGTCAATATCAACCTTGCACAGTTGTTTGACTGTCAAATTAAGAATAAAACCCATCATAGTAAAATAAAAGATGAAATAAGTATACTGTCAAATAAAAAATAAAACCCGTCACAGTAAAATAAAAGATGAAATACGTATACTGTCAAATAAAGAATAAAACCCATCACAGTAAAATAAAAGATGAAATAAGTATTATGGCATTACGTTTCCCACTCATATCTACATCACCAGGTTTGACATAGATACCAAATCTACACATTCCCATCAATTCAGATAGAAGCAGAAGTTATTTTATATCCATAAGGTGTGATGGCTTTGTTCAAAGGAGTCCCATATTGATTACTTCCCAGAACAGCATTCCTATAGCAAATTTCATATATTACAACAATAACAATTCCATCCATATTGCTTGTTGAGGGGATTCCCTTACTGCACTTCCTTGACATTTCTTCTTGCATAACAATAAGCAATGTCACCAAGGTTATATGATTAAACAATGGCATTCAATGTACCTTCCTTGGGTGGTCAGAACTAACGTCAAAAGATCCCACCACATTCTTTCCTCAACAAAGCCAGAGGAATATCCAAATCTTACCCAAGTCACTTTATACTTTATAGAAAGGCACCATGTCAACTGCTGGGACGAGTCATATGTTTTTGTATGAATGTCTCAGCATATAATGGGTATTTTTTCCAGACAAGCCCTTTCAAACATTTCCAGAATGAGAAATCAACTGATATCCCATCCATCCGAGTAAGAAATAAGCAGCGGGATCTATGAAAATCTGGGTGATAGTCAACCTGCATCAAAAAGGATAGTGTGAAATGTTCTGAAAAATATTATATCAATATGTATGTATTTTTTTACATTAAAAAGAGTAAACATAATTTATTTATTCATTACTGATGTGATGTTTTCTATCCAGTTTATCTTTTAGTTATCATAATTATTGCCGTAAGTTTTGTCTAATCATGCCATGTGTTCTAAAACTGGAATATCTGAAAGGCTGACAACAAAAACATGTACTCAATATGAATTATTAATAGAAACTTTTATCCTGCCCCCTGTATGATTTTTGGTATCCAAAAATGATACCAGATAGATGCATTTATTGCCTTTACTTGGAGATGGTTAAATACCATTAAAGAAATTGGATCTTGAAATTTGTGAAATGAATCAGAGAAAATTTCTTTGTATAGTTATCTTGAAGATAGCTTTTGATCTTATAGGAAACTGGATAAATTTGTATACTGTTAATTCTTTTCCAAAATCTGCATATTAAATTGCAAACCATCCAAAGAGGAAGGGCAAATTTTAGTTAGCATAGAATAACAAAATTTAGCTCCATAATTATTAAAATATAATAAGAAAATATCAATCCAAACCACAAAAAGATATTGAGTTCGATCTAAGTTGCTTGTTCAGGTTTGGGTTTGGCATTATCTTCAATTTGTTTACCTAGGAAGGGTACTAGCTGGGTATGGCCATTACTAACATATAAATATAGCCAATGTAAAATGAATTAGTAGTTCCATGGAAGAGACTTGGGCTCCTACTTTTACTTCACACAGAGTCCCATGGAATTCAAAAAATGTTATGTCACTGGATCCACCTGCAGACTGGCAGGATCCAGTCCCATCCACCTATGGATACAAGTAGGATGCAGGAGGGGGATTGTATTTGTCTAGGATGAACACAGGAAAACCAAGGAGGATCCAAGGGACTCGAGTGAACTTAGGGCGAATCCATCCATTTTTCTGCCGTTTCTTTTAACTTGCTTTTAAAAAAAATTCCACCTGACTTTGACTTTTAAAAAATTATGAAAATGCTGAGCATCATGAAGGTCTATGTAGTTTTGAAGATCTTCATTTGGGCTTTGTTGATGGGTGTTTTGTGACCACACCAACACAGAATGAAGTTTCCAAAGGACACTCTATCATCTCTTGAGCAAAATCCCATGTATGCTAAGATTACGAAAGATCATACAAGTGATTCTAAGGTTCCTACTGCGAACATACAACTTTGTGATATATATGAGCTCGTTTGTCTTGATGTATGCTGGTAATCCAAGGGAGACTTGCACGAAGTGAAACAATCTTTAAGGAGACTTGAGCAAATTTAGGCTTCAAGGAAATACAGCGAATGATTTGGCAATGTAGTATTTTTTTGAAACATTTTCAATGAATTATGCTGAATGTAAATGAGAATAAAGGTTGAGAGACTCTATTCTAATCCTTAAGAACTCAAAAGACAACAACTGCTCAAGTGAAATCGACCACACTTTGTTTCGCCAACCTAGACAACTACGCAAAGGAGGTGCAATCTTCAAAGGTTGTGCTAAGAATTTTCACACCATCAAGAAGAACAATGCACATTCTATGATTGAAGTTAAACATACACGTAAAAGGCTCAGTCCAACCTTACACTGCAAGTAGAAATCATCTATTTGCAAAAGGTACCAGCAAATGATTTCACCACAAAAAAATATTATCCATGTCGCTCATCTAATTGCTTGAAAACAAATCTAATCTACTTGAGGAAGGGAAACCATGCAAACTTCAAAACAACACAAGTAATCACCAAAATTCAAAGAGTTGCTCTTTTATTATCTTGATAATTTATAACAACAATTTCACAAAACTTCTCCCTCTATTACAAATGAAGGGTCAAACTCCTTTTATAGGCCCCAAAAATGAAATGGACAGCCAAGATCAAATTGAAAGCAGGGGCTAAGATTTCTCCATGCGAACCCTAATTAGGGTTTGACCCAAAATGACTTATGTAGTGCCAAGGAGTGAGCCTAGCAATTAATAAGGCATCACGCCCACTATCTCTCTGATGGCAAATGCAATGAATCAATCTATGACAGTTTTCAAGTTCGCCAACAAAGACACTTGGTGTAGTCTCAAGCATATACTCCAAAATAGCTATGTCCTTTTCACACTTGCAGAAAATCTTCTCCCATCCTGACATTGCTTCCAGAGTCCTGCACATGATGCTTGAGAATAGGGAAACATTCTCCAGATGATCCTCTGAGAAGGATTCCATGAAAAAGAATTCCTCCAACCTATTCCTCAAATTATCCACTGTCAACTCCTCGTCAATTAGTCTCTTTGCAAACAATGCCTCGACAATATTGAGGATTCCTTCTTGAATGTTCTTGGTTGTTGTCCTTAATCGAGTTGGCCCCTCATTTGATCTTTCAAAGAATTCTTTCTCAGTAGTCACTACACAATACCACTGAGGGAAGTCATAGGCTTTATTTTCTCTTATGACCCCACCATCTATCAATGCTTGTCTGGGGATTTCAATCAAAGCTTCTAGGCGTGGAATGGTCATGTCTTGGTAGGTAGATGTGTGTCTTCCCATGCTTGGTCAACATTCTCAATTCTGCCAAGGATAGCCAAGACTCTCCCATATATCTGAGCCAAGTCCTCAATGAACTTACATGCTCTAGTGAAAAAGTTCTTCACCCATTTCTTAGTGCCTTGGCTGATTTTTCTCATTTCTTCAAGGCCATCAATTGATTCCTTCATCAACGTCCTGGTAGGTAGATGTGTGTCTTCCCATGCTTGGTCAACATTCTCAATTCTGCCAAGGATAGCCAAGACTCTCCCATATATCTGAGCCAAGTCCTTAATGAACTTAAATGCTGTAGTGAAAAAGTAAATCACCAATTTCTTAGTGCCTTGGCTGATTTTTCTCATTTCTTCAAGGCCATCAATTGATTCCTTCATAATGTCCTGGTAGGTAGATGTGTGTCTTCCCATGCTTGGTCAACATTCTCAATTCTGCCAAGGATAGCCAAGACTCTCCCATATATCTGAGCCAAGTCCTCAATGAACTTACATGCTCTAGTTAAAAAGTTGTTCACCCATTTCTTAGTGCCTTGGCTGATTTTTCTCATTTCTTCAAGGCCATCAATTGATTCCTTCAAAAGAGTTGTAGGATGAACAAAGCCTAGTCTTCTTCATTCGTTCTTGCTTGAATGGATGCATTAAGCGTTGCACATATGCACACAAAGCTTTGTTCTCACTTTTCAATTTCTTGTATTTCTCTTTTGTCTTCTTCATTTGTTCTTTTAGTGCCTGAGAGGAATCATCAAAATCCTCCATCACTTGTGCCCTGGTAGCATGCCCCAAACCAATTGTTGTTACATCATATTCCTCTTGGGTGATTTCATTCCTGGCCTTGTCAAAATCCTGATTCATTCCTAGTGACCTTGGAGAATTTCTTTGTTGCCTTCTCTACTGACTTATTTATCTGGTTTAGAGATTCTTCCAACTCTATTGAGAGATCAATTTCTTCTTCTGGATCCTTTCTCATTCTTTCCCTTAGCCATTTTGGAGTGGCCAATTGCTGATCATGCACTCCTAGTTGTTCTTGCTCCTGCATTACTTCCTCAAGGAGCCCCAAGTCTTCAATTGTCGTTACTTTGAAACAATCTTGGATATGTTGCTCCATATCCGAAAGAAGTTCTTGTTCTTTATCCCTTTGCTAAGCAGACCTCCCGGAAGCATTGACACTCAGTGTATCTTGTGCCTTTGAAATGACTTCGCCCTCTTCCTGTGACTGATTTCTTGTGTTGAATCCCGCTATTTCTCCTATGAAGATGCCAATTTCTTGCACGCTTGAGGAGTTGCCAAGTGACTGCACCTCTTCTAATCTTTGTTTCTTTTGTTGTGGTTCTTCTTTTTGGACCTCCTACCTTTTCTTTGACTGTGAATCTCAAGCAACACTCTTCGCTTTCTTCATTCTACCTTTCCTTGTGGAATTGTCCATTAAATCATAAATCAGGTGAGCATTCTTTGCTTTCAGCTTGCTGATGTGATGCTAAACCCAAAGTCTTGCAAATTTTGTAACTAGCCTGCTAAGTGTGCCAAGATCAACAATCTCTAGTTCTGACCAATTAGGTGCTTGGATTGGCTTGTCTTTCTCTTTCTCAAAATCCAGATACCATTGTTCACGTCCTCCACCACCTAGCACTAGAAGGATTTCACATATCCTTATCATTTTGAAGGGTAACCTGGAAGACATTCTCTTCTAGACCTCATAATCATCATTGGCGTTAGCCCAATAATATTCGAATTGTATCTTATGCCTGTGCCTCATGCCGGCCACCATTCATATCTTGTCATATGGATCAAAATTTGATCTCGTTGTGTGGAATGTGGTGATAGAACTGCAGTTCCTCTACTGACTTCTCTGCTGCAGCTAATGATGGGCACACTTCATTGAAATCTCACATGATGATTGGGAACTCAATCCCACCCTTCTTTTTCTGAATCTTGTCATAAGTTGTCAATCACCTTGTCACCTCAAGCAGTACCATCTTGTCAATAGAGCACCTCGAGAGTCTGTAAGGATAGGAGGAGAATCCTTGAAGCCAAATGTAGGTGAATCTTGGAAACTAGATGAACTATGCTCCATACTTCATCAGTTTCCTTGCTTCCTATGACAGCCTCATGTAAATGCCTCCTCATTGGGACCAAACAATGTGCATGTCAAAGGCATCATTAGCTCCCTTGAAATAGGAGGTGCTATACAAGTGCAACTAAGGATAGCACTCATATACTTTAAATTGTCCTAGACCACATCCCATGGGTCCTTCGCTTAATAATTCACTAAACTTGGCCATCCTTGCCAACATATAAACAATGTATGCACCCATGTAAAGGATCGAGAATGCATCAAATTCTTCAGTTGCTCGTCCACTAATTATCCTTGCCTAATCTATCATCTCTATTGCATCCATTACTTCCTCGATGAAGTAAAACATCCATGGCTCGAAGATAAATGCCTGCAGACATCCCATGACTCGACTCATCAGCAGCACGATGTCATTGTACTCCTGCTTGAAGTCCATCCCGATAAGTTGCTTAGGCATTTTAAAATGATGAGGCTTTGGCTTTTGCATCCATTTATGGTTGATGATACCTGCACATCCATCCACTCCAAAATCATAGAGCTTTCCTGCCCTTTCCTTTGTCTTGTACACCATGGAATGATACGTGGGAATTCCAAATGCTTCAATAATTGCCTTAACGATGAGATTCACCAACAGTTTGCCGTCAAGAGCTACAATTGCTCTTCGCACTGAGTTGTAATATTTTGCACATTCAATGATCAATTCTAGGCATTGGATGGCAGAGGGAAACCAACTACTACCACAATTCCACTTCGAACTATCTTCTTGGCTATAGCTGACGGTGGATGTCCATCGTGACCAAACATTCTCTTCTTGAATTACTCCAAATTGAACGTTCCTAAGTTGGTGTCACCGACTTCCTTCCACTTTGAAATGATCTGCGACTTCGAGAGAAATCCTTTTTGTTCATTTTTTATCTGAGTCTAATTGGATGTGCTTGCCACCTTACTTGATTCTGCCATCTAACTTCCTACAAAACAAAATGACTAACATTATAATCATGCTAAGGAAATTTAAAATCCACCATGAGGAGAATTCCACGTTACATAATCCACACTTGGAATAAATTAAAACCTTGGAGGACAAGATTCCTAGATGAAAAGACCACACTTTAGCTACTTTGCACGTCTGGCTTCTAGCTTGTGCTCTGCAAAATGCGATGTGAAAAATGAGACTCTCATGTCTTCTTTAAATAGGAAATTCACCCACTATGCTGCCAAGTTGGCACTGGGATAATTTTCGTAACTTCATCAATTCCTTCCAAAACACATTTCGTGTTTCCATTATTGAGGGGGAGATGATTAGTTGTTACGATGGACCCCACTCCTCATACTTGTTTTCAAAATAGCAATTTCCATTATGCCTAGTGTCACACCTCATTAATGAGGAATATTCCATTTTGGGCATTAAAACTTACTCATGTTACTTAAGCGCATTCTAGAGAGGGATGGGGATTATTTATTTTAAATGTTTGAGCACCAATTTGCCATGATGAAGGATTCTTCTTGCTAAGGCACATATTAGGGTTGGAGAAGGATTTCTTTCATATTTAGCCAAATTTGTAGTTTCCATGTCTATAGAATGCTTAAGCGCACTTCGAGGGGGAAGGAGGAATTCTTCCAACACTTGGCCATATTCTTGAGTTTCTATGATTTCCTAAATGCTTGGGCACTCTTGGAGCTTGTGGAAGGAATTTTCCCATACTTGTAAAATTTCAAGTTTCCATGCTATCCTGAGACTTGGGGGCATATGGAGGGAGAAGAAAGATTTTTTAGCATAAGGACAAATCCTCTTTGTCTTGGAATTTGTGCCCAAGGAGAGATCCCTGGCGCACTAAGGGGAGGGAGAGGATTTTCCAATGCCTAAGTGAAATTTGACCATTTCCAAGACTTCATGAGGTTGAGCATGTTCTAGAGGTGAAGGAGGAACTTTCTAACACTAAGCCATTTTTCATCATTTCCAAGACTTCATGCATGCTTAGACGCATAATGGGCCTAGAGGAGAAATTTTGGTTTGAGGACAATTTCTCCTTGTCTTGAGATCTGCGCCCAATGTTGTGCATAGCACACATCCCCGTCAGAGATGACAGGAACCCCCTCTTTAATTTTTGTCTAACCTACTTCGCATGGGAGAAAGAGAGGAAGCTATGTGGGTAAAGAGTCAAACCTTTTGTTGCCTCCTTGACCCTACCCTTCCCGTAGAAAATACCGAAGCTTGGCAAAGCCAAAATCACAAAATCCAAAAGTTTGATAGGATCGTATTTCTCAACACCTAGGCCCAATAAAAAGCACAATAAAAACTCCCTTTTGCCTATAGTCTATCCGCTTGCGTGAAAGAGGTAGAGGGAGCTCTATGCTAAGGCCCGAAATCGTGAAGTACAGAAAACGACTTGAAAGAGTCTGTAAAATGGTGATACGTTCAAAGCATTTCCAACATTCTTTTTCAACATCCCTGTTGAAGCCAATAATGATCTCGAGAACCAACGTTGAATATGTTATTGGGTGATCAAGATCAAGCAAATAAAAAATCGCGCCTCACAAGGCCTCAAATATACCAATAAAAACACCGATAGATGTCTAAATTGCTTACATGCCAAAATGAAGCAAAGGATGGAATAAACTTGGGTGAAGAGGTCTTGTGTTTGTCGATGAAAAGGCCGAAGATTATCCCATGAAGCCAAGAACATTGTCCAAATGCATTCCTTTGCTTGAGGTTAGAGTCAAGGTGAATAAAGTAAAATGGGGCATTAAAGGAAAAGAGCCTAACGCTTTGTCATTCCCATGAAAAGGTCGATAAAGAGGGGGAAGTTGATTTAATGAACTTTGTATGTTTTAAAAACAAAGTACCTTTTTTATTGACTTCCAAAAGTGCCGAAATTTATACCAAAAAGGGCAAAGTTAAGTTGGCACAAATACGAATAGAGTTCATGAAGATTAAGAACAAGGCGCTTTTGTCATTTTGCCTTGTAAAGGCTGAAAATTATACCAACATGAAGTTATGACTCAGTTGAGGTGAATATAAAACAAATTCGAATGTTTTAAAAACACAAAAAAGCCTCTTTCCCATCGTGTCGTCCCCATACTGACTGAGAACTTGGTTGGATGCGAGTTTAAATAAAATTCGTATGTCTTAAGGCAACACATTTTGTTATCGTGCATTGCACACGCCGAAGTTTACACCGAGGAAAGTACAGGTTGAAATTGAAGCGATTAAAGGTTTAAGTTTGTTTGTCCTTTTTAAGTCGAGATCTTTTTTTTTTAAATCGCCTTCAAAGCCCGAAGTAAATGTCGTTATCACCTAAGCTATAGACTTAGTCAAAGTTCGGTCATTTTTATTAAAAGGGTGAAATTGTAAGTCCTCTTTGGTATCACCAAAAAGTAACCCAAATTTTTTTCAAAGCAGCAGAGACTTGATCTAAAAATGTTGTTGCAAAGCATAAGTGTTGTGTTTTTATTCCCTTGTCATCGCCGAGGTAAATACCGACATCTTCAAGAGGTCAAAGGTTGGGATCTTATCACCAGAAGCAAGTCTGTGGCCCTATGATATTGAACTCAAAATATTGACTCTGGTCATTTAAACAATTTATGATAATTGGTTCTAATTAAGCTTGTCGTTGCAGGTCAATAACACAAAGGGGGCCAACTGGAGATGCTTGGGATAAAGTGGCCTCTACAACACTACCATTTGAAGCAGTGACAGAGCTAGAGAAAGAATCCCACAGCTTGTATCCTGAGGATGCCCACAAATGGAACCCATGGGCAAAGTGATAGAACACTCAAAATGCTACAGGACACGTAGAATAAGAAGTGAACGGTTAGAAACAGTAGAAAAATCAGTTTGTGTAAAACAAAAATTGCTTTATTATAAAGTGACTACATGTGGGCCCCATTAATGTAATTCAAAACAAAAGGGAGACACAGGTTAGTTATTTCTCAGCTACCTGATTTGCAAAATTGATGTAAAACAATTGTAGGTAGCTAAAGAAGTGGTTGAAAAGGCAGTTGGGAAGTTATGAGAATTACTAGGCATGGGCTAAGTTGTCAAGCTTCTAGAAGATATATCTCAACCATTGGATGGATTCAATCCTAGCCATCAATTCAAAATGTAAAATCTATAAAAGGACTAGGCCTCTCTCTTTGTAAAGGTTTAGACTTTTAGGGGTTACGGAGTTAGAACAGTTAGACAGCTAGCAAATTAGGAGTAGAAGTAGGATAGAATAGAGTTGTTGAACAGAAATTTTTGTAATGGTAGTTGAAACAAATCAATAAACATTGAAGTATGGTGTTTTTCCTTTCTTCTCTTCTGTTTGCATGGTTTCTTTTCATCAGATTTTCTAGTTAGAGTTCAATGATTTTAATTGTGAAGTGTCAAGGTATCTGATTTGAATTTAGGTTCATACCATTGGGGGCTTGTTGATTGTAGGTCTTTGTGTATGGTTAGTCTGAACCCAAAACCGTTCTTAGTTCAACTGTCGGTATTTGTCTTAGGCTGCGGCAGAATTGGGTGCCTGAATAGATATCCATAGACTAAAAATCCTTTTATCCCTTGAAGCTTGCACTATTCTTGTAAAGTTGTGAGTATATCTATGGCGAAACAGGAATTAGTTTATGGAAATTTGTCTACCTGCAACACCAACTATTACCATCATTGTTCTTAGGATTCCTAAACCCTATCTCTTTTGCTTTTATTTTCCCCAGTTTTGAAGATCAAGGCATCGTCAGATGCAAACCAGCTTGTTGTATCCATAAGTCCCCTCGTATTTACCAGCAAAACACATAACCACTAAGTTATCCTGAGTAGACAAGACCTAGCAGTTGGAACCTTGAGGTTATCCCCTTTAATTAGTCCGAACAGCATTAGGGATTTCCTTATTCAAGAAAGGATAGGATACTCAGCATTCTATTTTGTGTTGACCGAAAGAGTAGCAGTACTTTTTCCCACATCCAACACATTCCTAGCGCATTTGAGGGTTGAGGAGAAATTTCGAACAAAGGATGAATTCTCTTGGGATTTGTGCCTAAGGAAAGTTCTTTGATGTGCTCAGACCTTGAAGGAAGATTTCCACACAGTCAAAATTCGATCATCTCTTGGCTCATTTTTCTATTTGGAACTAGACACCTTGGTTCTTTCTACAGTCAATGCTCACCCGTTGCCAAGGATAGATTTTCTAAGAAAAGACTTACTAAAAATAGTGATTTCTTCCAAACACAAAACTAGGACAAATGGGGACACAGTGAAACTTACTAAAAATAGTAAGTTTGTTCAAACTCAAAATTGGGCCAATAGGAGCCACACTGAAACTTACCAAAAATAGTAAGTACATGAAAAAACACTCAAATTTCACTGGAAGGCCCTTTGAAAGATTTTCTTTTCTACACAACCAAATTTCACTGTGCTCAAGATTACCGACTTCCATTCTAAGTCTACAGGATAGAAACCCTAAAATAAACAAAGCTCGCTTCCAGACTTAGCACAAAATCATCCCAACTCATCCAAACACCTAGGGATTTGAGGAAATCATTGCCAAACTATCCAAAAACTCGCAAACAAAAGACCAAGTGGACAAAAATGTAGGGGGTCCCCGTTTGGAATGGGGTGATGTGTTAAAAGATCACAACAGGCTTCATAGCAAGGGTTCTACCTTTTGACCCAAACCTATATCATGATAAGGAATGTGCCAAGGGCATTGTCCTTTGACCTCACTAGGGGTGCTGCCCGTCAACCCTGCTAGGGGCACTGCCACCTAACCCTACCAGGGGCATAAACCCCTACAAATCATCAGATATGAAACCAAAGCCAATTGACTTGGATGCTTCCACTTTCGAAGTGACACTTGAGTCTAAAAGTGAGCACAGTTTAAGTGCAAATGGCGATGGCACTAATTGCAGTTCTTCGAAAGTTCCTATATTATCTAATGGCAATGATGATGTTGATGTTGATGAATTTGATGATTCAAAAAATCCTTATATATAAATTTTACATGTTTTTTGTGCAGACAACCCCAAAATGAACCCAGCCCCCAAAAAACATTTGTTGGACCTACGAACCCAAACCAAGATCCATACCAAAACTGCTAACATAGAAAAAATGCAGTTATCAGATTTAAACTAATCTTTTCCTTTAACTTTAAAATAGGTGCCTCACATTACAGCTACAAATTTTTTAATGATTTTGGAAAGGGGAGTGCTGAAAGTTTTCTGCACCAGCTAAGGGACTTTTATGTATATGTGGCAGTTTTATCCGGATAAACGGGGAATACCAAAGGGTTCGAATTGACGGCTGGTAACATTGATTCAAGCCACCCTCTATGAGACCATAGCCTTAAGATTCTATTTGAGAAATTAGTGAAGGCTGCTGAACTTAAAAAATTATAAGTATTTCATAGCTTAAAAGATAAATGAAAATCAATTTCAACCTCTTCAACATTATACATCTCCTTTTTTGGCATGGCAGTGAATCCACTTTCAGTCTAATGGAGATATCAACATCATTGATTTTAAAGTGGTAAGCTTACTACCTTAGCCTGCCAAGGTATTCTAGTTTTTAAGTACTTATGTAAAAACCTACCTACCTACTTACCTAGTCTTGTTGATGCCTAAGTTGCTGGTGTGGTTACAAGATTAGCTTCAGGTTCAAGTATGCTGGTATGGCTATTTTATTTTCTGTGTACAGGTATGGCTGTGTGTGTGTGTGTGAACAAATAAATTTAAAATATATTTGATACTTGAAACTAAAAATAAGTTTAATAACAGAATTGAAAATACATTTCATAATTCATTCAATGTTTATGATATATCTATATGGCATATCATTACAAAACTCAAAATATTAAATACAGTCAAAAATTGTATCTCGCTCTCCATAGAAAGCATCTAGATCTAAGTCATCTTCATCTCAACCACAAGAAACTACAATGCCACTCCCACTAGCTACATGAACATCATATGTAGGACCCTAGTCATCATCTATATTGACTTTGGGAAGCTCAAACACAAATGCATACAAAATAGCACACTCAGAAGCTATATTCCAATTTTTTATCACCACTTCCTTGTAGTCAACTTCTTTAAGTGATAGGACAGGAAAGTTGAATGGACATAGACCAAATATTTGTTTTTATAGCAACCAACTGTTTGCACTTAACTAAGTGCATAAAGGAGTATGCACTCCAACTCCACTCAATGGAAGAATTCACAACATGTTGAAATTGAAGAGAAAGTCAATAGAACTTAAAAAAAGTGAAATAATGGTAGGAATATTAAAACTTGAAAATTAAAAATGTTTACTTGTGATAGAATTTTGATTGCAAGAGGTTGGAGGAACATATAACTTTTCCCATGAAGGTACCACCATGTATGAGCATTCATCTTATATTTGTCTCAAAGAGCACAAATATATGATCTTGTCTTGTGACGAACCTACCAAATTCAATACAGACCTTATCGACGACTTCTGGATTTGACAATATTCTTTGAAATGCTTTCTTGTACCCATTAGCAACTTCCTTGTCTCTATATGGTGCCATTCTACTAGGCAAAGAAAATATTTTTGTACTACAATATTTGGAAGATTATGCATATGCAAGGATATGCAAGGGCGTGGTCATCTTGTTCCAACAGTCAACATTGATTTTTCAACCTTAGGAAAAATGTTTCTTTGAGATCATTCTCCTTCCTTGCTAGTATAGACTATATTGTTTCTATCATAGAGTCTATGTCATTATAGGTTTCTCTCAAACATAGCTGATCTATATCAACAAAACTAATCATACTCATGATGGGCTTGATGAAACTCAAGACATATTCCACACAATCCCACCAATCATCATCCAAAATCAATTATTTGACCTTTTGGGCCCTCTATGAATTTGATTGCCCCTCCACAATCCATTGGTTGCTAATGACCATGCCATTCTAAACCTCTTGCAAGTTCACAAGTTGTTTCAAAACAATTTAGTGTGATGCAAAAAGAGTTTCAACAAAATAATGTAGTGTGAAAACTAAGTTAATAACAAATTTAGATTTAAATAAATAAATGTCATATAAATTGAATTTAAAATAACTATTAAATTTCATTAATCTACCTTCAACAATTCCAAATTGAAGAAAGTCCTAAAGATGCCTTGCAACATACGATGGTTTTTCATAAATTGTTGAATCTCCTCACCATTGGCATATATTTTTTAGCTACCTTGGTCTGCTGCCTGATCATTTTTCATCTCTGCATGCACTCTAGCTCTGTTCATCCTGATGATAAATCACGGAGTGTGATCCGAAATGTTGATGCAAAACATTTACACACAATCGAATCAGGAAATAGCTGATTGAGATATATTTTTTCACCCACTTTATCTAAATACCAATCTTTTGCATCACCAAGTTGAGGGAGTGGGTAGTAGATGGTGTCCAAAAAATATGCCCATATCTTTCCTCAACCAAAGCACCTATTGTACTACAATTTTTTGCATTGTCTGTTACGACTCCCACAACCTTCTCAACACCCACTATCTCTATGGACTCAGTGAGGATTTTGAAAAAAAAAATTGCATGCTTCACTTGCCCCTCACAATAAACTATTTTCAAAAACCTTGCACATTTAGAGGGCACTACAATGACATTTATTTAAGACTGGTTTTTACAATCTTTCCATCCATAGAAAACGGAATTCCTTATCAATTTTAGTGATGTCTATATAAAAAGAACTTCTTTTGCAAATAAGGTGGTGTGTATCTTCTGATTCTTCTCCTGCCCAAGACCTATGTAACCAACAGGCATTCAACTGATTGTCATCACCATTTCTTGTCAATATGGTGATCTTACTAGGTTGAAAGGAAGACTATTGGTGTATGTTCATACACATTGTCACTAACTTCATTTTGGCAAGCCTTCTCCAATGGTCCTCTTAATAGAGGGATCTTCTTCTTCTTGGGTAGATGGTGTCTCCAAGAAAGAATGTGGGGCAGCCACTATCGAAGGAGACCCTATAGGTGGTTTCCTTGATCCTCTCTTTGCTAAAGGATGAGATTTTAATTTTGCTCTCATTCACAACATCAAATTCTTGTTCTCTAATATGGCTGTTCAATGCCATCACCTTCTTCATTTCCTTCATTCCCTTCATTTTCTCCATTTCCCCTGATTGCAGAAATCAATCCCTCCTGAAAATCTCCTTCCAAGATATCAACTTCAATATTCTCTAGTTCCTCATCCATTACCATCACTAGATTATCAAGGCTAAGGAACAACTTGCTGCTGGACTAGTTCTTCATTTGGTTCTTCACAAATTGGAGGAGGAATTTCCATCTCAATTTGTCAATTGACTGCAACTAGAGCTTTGTTTCTATCAATGGATGAGCCAACTTCTTCAACCAAAGAAGTGTTGGTAGAGGAAGATGCATTGTTTGTTTTTTACTTCTTGTGTATAATCTCCTCAACTGAAGTCCTCTTTCTTCTTGGCCTTAGTGAGCTACCTGTTGTATCCTTCCTTTTCCTAGAATTTCCACTTTCTGGCTTCTCAACATTGTGAGTCACTTCATCCTTATTGGAAGAACAAGAATCCATAATTCCTATTAAATTATAGGTGTGGGCAGTATTCTTCTCCTTCAATTTGTGGGTTTGTTGATCCACCCACCACTTAGTGTATTTCATGACTGGCCTTATTAATGTATCCACATCTGAAAGCTCAGGTTCATACCAATCTCTTGCGGGAAGAGATTTATCTTTTTCTTCTTCATAGCATGGCTAGGTGTAATATTCATCATCTTCTAGTTGATCAAGTATGGGGAAAAGATCAATTGTTCTGATCATACTCACTAATATCCTGGACCACATTCTCTTTCTTGTTTCATACTCATCAACCACATTGGCCCAAAAATCCTCAAGATCAACTCAATGTTTATACTTCTTTTTGTTTACCATCCCAATATGGTGATGGGGATCAAAGTTGGACCTTGATCAATAGAAGGAGAATGGGTACCATTGCATTTCCACATCTACCTTATTAGCTGCCTATGTCGATGGACATGATTCTAACATCTTTCCAACGAAAAGGGGCAAAGAAATTCCAGCCTTTTTCTTGCCTCTTTGGATTCTCATGTGTCGAGTTGTCTAATGAGTTCTAGTAGTATCATCTTAGTTGTAGGATATCTTGGAAGTTTGTATGGGCATCTTGTAAATCCTTGGACCCTCAAGTATGTGAATCTGGGGAATTGAATATACCAAGATCCAAACTTATCAAATCCTTGGCCTCCTCTGTCAATCGTTGATGAGTGTCTCCTTGGAATATCCTGGTGATGTATATTAGGAATACATAATTAACTCTTTTGAAATGGGATTTCTCCTGTATATGCAATTGCAGATAGCAATCATATGCTTTGAATTGACCATCCTTGTTTCCCACAATGCCTTTGCAAATCAATCCCTTAAATCTGTAACATCTTGCCAATATGAAAATGATATAGGAACTCATGTAAAAAGACTTTGTGTGCTCCATGTTTCTCAGCTGCTCATCTATGCTATTATTGATTCTTTTTGCCCAATTTATCATCTTGACACCGAAAGTGACCTCATCGATGAAGTAGAACATCCAAGACTCGAATGGGGGCACTCGAGGGCTTCCCATGACTCTGTTTAGCAATAAGATGAGGTCTCCATACTCTTCTATGAAATCTGTCCAGAAAAGTTTCTTAGACATTTTGGTATAATGAGCCCTTGGCTTTTGCAACCATTCCTTGTTGATTACTTCAACACAGGAGTCAGGTTTTGCTTCAAAAATTCTTCAGGTCTCCTCTTTGGTCTTGTATAAGGAATGGTAATCTGGAATGCCAAATGCTTCTTTTATGGCCATTTCTCCAAGGTAGGCCAGCACTCTGCCATCAAGGGCCACAATTTGTCTCTCCTGGATGTTCTAATGTCTTGCACATTCTACTATCAGCTCGTTGCATTGCATAGCTGGAGGAAAACCAACTGCTTGGACAATTCCATTTCTCGTCATATTGCGTGCTAAGGGTGAAGGAAAGCATTCATCGAGCCCATGCATTCTTTTCTTGAAGTCATCGAGGTCGACATGGCCAAGGTTGGTATCTCCAACCTTCTTCCATTTTGTCACAATCTTGGATTCCAGTTGTGGTCCTTTGTTATTGAACTTCATCTGCACCTTTTTGGAAATCCCTCCTTGAATTGACATCCACCACTTGAGAAACATGAAAAATTTCTAATATTTTTTTTAAAAAAAGGGGTTTGATGTTAGCTTCCATCCTGGAGTGCAAAATTTAATGGAATTTCAAAGGATAATTCTGATTTTATGAAATTCTAGAAATTGTAACTAAAATCAGACTTAGTAAAATTTTGAAAATTGAAATTAAGTCTGAGTATGAAATTTTTGCCTCTGAATCTGCATAAAAGCATAAAAAGCAAAATGATCTTGACCAAAATTTGAAGAATTTGAAATGAAAATTCTCTTGCATGTCTGGAAAATTAGAAATTCAGACTGAAAGTTGCCTTGAAGTATAAAAGAAAATAAAATTCTGAATGAAATCTGCCTTCATCGAGCCCATACATTCTGTTCCTGTCTTCGGGGCTGCCATGTTCTAGTTGAAAAAAGCATCAAAGTTAGGGTTTTGATATAAATTTATTGTCTACAACATAAGATGCATCTAGGGCAACATCTAAGATGCATCTAGCTTAGCAATTTGACCTTAAAAACTTGTATAATCATTAAAATCTTGATGAATTACTAAAACCCTAGGAGTAAATATAAACCCTAGACTTGTCAAAATCTGAAAGTAATCATCTAATCGTAATGCATTGCGCATTAAAGCATTTTAGACGATCAAACCATGATGAAAGAAGTGTCCTACGACTGAAACCTCTTTGAAATCTTGAACCTGAAGCTGTATCAGCATTATATTAAGGTCTGATTTTAATCAAAATGATCAAGAATAACCTGATTCAGACCTGCAAACAAGCTCTAAACAGCCTGGTAGCTTCAAATTAATCTTCAGTTCGGCAAAATTGCCCTTGTGCCAATAAGCTTTCGCTGTGATAATGATGTCCAATGCTGATATTTTCTCTGATTATTGATGTTGATCTCACTTTTTGTCAATGTAGGATCGCTGATATGCAATAATGAATTCACTGACTGCTGAAGTTGAATTCACCTTGCTTGGATGAATGCAAGATCGCTGCTTGTAATGACAAATTCGCTGTCCATGGATGACAATTGGCTTGGCCAATGGCAGATTTGCTGTTTTTTGAATGAATTTGTCTTCTCTTGATCAAAATCGCTGCCACTTGATAATGCAAGGTCGCTACAAATGAAGGATAGAATCGTGGATTGATCAAACGAAATGATCAATCCCACCTTTATAGAGATGCAAGGGTGTGTCTCTTGATTGCATTAAGCCGACTTGATATTTTATTTAATGTTTTGCAATTGAGAGTTTCAAGACAAAAGCCGACTTGCTTTACCTTTCAAATTTGAATTAAAACGTTTATTTCCTAGGCGGGTCCTTTTCTAAAGCATAAGCACTCTAAATATACTTCCTCATCACAATTTGGACAAGCACAAGAAACTTCTGACTTCCACTTGAGCACTGACTGGGATGGATCAAACTTTTGCTAGGGCACTGACTGAGACACAAGAAGGATCAAACATTGGCTACCCCACTGACTGGAAAAGTTTGGACTTTTGAAGGGTCGTCAATTGAGAAAGTTCGGACTTCTTGGGAGGCACTGACTGAGGTGGATCGGGCTTCTTGGGGAGCACTGACCGTGCCTTCCAACTTGTTGATGATTCGTCTTGATCTTCCTCTATCATACTTAATGCTTTGAATTGACCCTCCCTTCACCATTGGTTTGATCATTAACTTAAACATCTTCTTCTATCCTTGGGTGGGGATCTCACCTAGCATTGATGGTCATCTTATAAGGTCATGGATTTGATAGAGCACTAACTGAGAAAGGTCGGACTTTTGATAGGGCACTAACTGTGCATAAAAAATGTTAAGCAAGCATTGACCCGTTAGAAAGGTTTATCTTGCTAAGCAAAAGGGTCTGTCATCATAGATCGAACTTTCAGGGTCACTGACTAAGCAAGGAAGAGATCGGACTTTCCCTACCCCATTGACTGAAAGAGGTTGAACTTTTGAGGGGACACTGATTGGAAAAGTTTGGAATTTGGAGAGGTCACTGACTGTCAACTAAGGCAAAGCGGGGGTTTTGGGAGGTCACTGACAATGACTCAACCTTGTCAAATTTTGTGAGTAGTAGCACTCACCTTGCCAACTCAGAGGGTCCATCATCTTCATCAAAGCCTTCTCATGCAGTTTAAGCCTTCATCTTGCATCTATCATCTCGATCTCATGTTTGATCTTCATGCTTGCACTCATTGTCTCTATCTCTAATGATGATAGTCAAATGAAATGATCATCATATGTCGTTCATAGTCAAGGAGTTGAGGAGCAAATCAACTCAACCTCATCTCATCCAAAGGATCTGACAATTGCCAAACATATATAAAACCTAAAACTAAAGCAAAAAGATGGAGTCCCCATTTGTGATGGAGTGATGCCTAAATCATATGAGCTAAAATTGTATGTCCAACGATGGCACAAATCCCACATAGTCCTATATGGTAGAATAAAAACATGTGTCTCCAAGGTAAATTCTCACTTGTTGAATCCTAGGACCTCTCAATAGTCTCTAGTGATCAACATTTGTCCATTAGTAACTTTTCAAATTTTGGTTTGCATAAAAATTCGTTTGATTTCATATTGTGATGAAATTATCACTTTCAAAAAGCAGTAAAATCATTCATAAAAAATTCGTTCGATTTCATACTGTGATGAAGTTATCACTTGTAAGGGTTAATGTGAGAAGAGTAGAAGAATAGATAGATTAGAAGTTAGAGGTTAGAATAGAGTAGGAGAAGAAGAAATTGTGGCTAAGACTTGTAAATGGATAAAACTCTTTTCATTAAAGATATGGTGAAATGTGTTGTTTCAACAAGTTGCATGGTTTCTATTTCTCATTTGCTTTAATGTTGATTAGATGAATGGAAGATTTAGTGGGTGCTTAATGGTGGAATTCGCATGTCCATAAAGATATGGGGAAATGTGTTGTTTCAACAAGTTGCATGGTTTCTATTTCTCATTTGCTTTAATGTTGATTAGATGAATGGAAGATTTAGTGGGTGCTTAATGGTGGAATTCGCATGTCCATGGTACTAGCAATTTGCTGATTGTAAACTTGCCTTGCATGGTCAACTGGAATCCTTATTCAAGCTTAACTTCGATTTCTATCCACCCATTGATATGCATTGCTTTGATGGTATCTATGTTGTTGGTGGTAATTTCAACATCAAATATTTACCTTAGAATATTGCACTAGCATTTGCGAAGTTGTTCTTGGTATGTCAAAGCAAAGACTAGTTTGAGTTTCACCAAAATTGTCCATTGCTATTTCGTTATTAGAATCTAAGTTCCAGCAACATTCAAGCATTCAAGATTCAACGTAAGTCCACCTTGTGATTCCAGCAAAAACACATCATATCACTAATTCTATATCAAACATAAAGTCAAGACCTGACTATAGAAACCTTAGAGTCATCTCAGTTGATCATATCATTTAGCATTCGAGGAGATTTTGATCAAGAGAGGATAGAATGCCTTTGGTATTTTATTCCGCGTTACATTGTGCATAAAAAACACATCAACAATTCCCAACTCTCACCAATAAGTCTAAAGTTGAAGCTTAGTTGGTTGTTCTCTAATGTAATTGATGGGATTGGGTTTGATTCCTAATTTGCATGTTTAAACTAGTAAGTCCCCATTAAGTTCCCAACTCCCACCAAAAATCTGAAGTTGAGGCTTAGTTGGTTGTTCTCTAATGTAATTGATGGGATTGGGTTTGATTCCTAGTTTGCATGTTTAAACTAGTAAGTCCCCATTTCCACACATTTACAGTTAATAAAGGCAGTGAATCTCATTATGGATTAAGGCGACAATTTCAGCATGTTAACAACCATGAGTTAGAGGAGACCCCACTCTTCAAAAGGGATTTGAGCAAAGGAAAGGACACAACCTTCCATGGTGAATTTAAGGTGTAATGTTCCCATTTTTATCCCTTCCTAAGCATTAGCTTGTTTCAGAGGTTAGCCTATTATCAGTGGTCCATGTAGGATAATGTGGTGATTAGGGGGGCCTTAGAGGGTAATCCAGGGTTCCTCAGCTAACATTTGGTGTCTTTTCTAGGATTCACCAGCTCAATTCATCAATTGGTTCATGGATTTGCCTTCTAGGGATCATTCAATGCTATTTGATAGACACTATTTTTACTAAGTCACTAGGATGTTGGGGTCCATACTATATGTAGTAGGTCACCAGGGATGATCAAGGGCACTATGGTTATACTTGGGAAGCTAGCAGAATCAGTTGTTGGTTTGATATTTGGCAATAAATGTAAGTTTAATAATATAATTTAATTAATTAAAGTTAAATAAAGCATTGAATTTAATCAGTTAAATCGAATTAAGTGACTTTATATTTTAAGGAGATATAAGGGGTCTTTATTGCATTAATTATATTAATGTTATAAAGTCATTTATTAAAGCTTCATGAGACGCCAACTTGCATTTAATGGCATCAAGCAAATGAAATAAAATGTATTAAATGTTTTTACTCCCATATGGGCCATGGGTTTTGGAGAGATACATATAAAGGCTCACCGAAGCTTATTCATTCATTCATGTTTTGGAAATCAATGAACTTTTTGGAGAGCAAAGGTTTGCTGCTGAAGTTTCAAGCTTCTTTAGGACGAAATCCCCCAATGAGATCAGTGTCTGTAGGTGTGGAAGATTACCCAAAGTCACCCTTTGATAATCTCATTCAAAAATTATAATTGTGCGTCATTGGATTTAGTTTTACGGAGTTGATAGTGTTGGATATTGCTGAGAAGTTTGCTAAGTGATGTGTTGTCCTTGATGTCAACATATTCCTCTGTGTGTTTCAATGTTGCAAACAGATTGTGTAAGTTGGTTTGGCCAATGTTTTGCAGATGAGTTGTTGCAGATTAATGGGTTTTGTGATAAGTATCTCTAGTTGATTCAGTGGAAGTTTCAGAGGTCCGTGTGTTGATTTGATCGAGTTATGAAATCTGGTACTGCAGTTGGTTTTTCCGTCATTCAGTGTTGTTCAGTATTCGGTATTTTGATTTGCATTGCTCCGGAATTGTAATATCCCTTGTTGCGGATGTGTGGGAGGTATTTGGGACATTCACATGTGTCCTCAATTCAGATAGTTCGTGATTTGGAGGTCCGCAAGTGGATCTTTCAATTTGACAGTCAGTTTTGTTGGTGTTCTTGAGATCCGGTATAGTGATGATGTTGATTCTTGTATTTTGAGTTGGTGTGGATGTTGTTGTCGTGATTCACATTGCTTGTGGATGTTTCTAGATCGTGTCCTATTTGTGTTGATGGTCCGCATTGATCGTTGTGCACGTTATTCATGATTGTCTTCAGTTCGGTGGTGTTCTTCATGTTCTTGGCCGACATGATGATTGTAACGTGTTGTAGATGTTCGAGGCATAATTCATGAAGGTGTTTCATATTTGTGTTGGTGAGTTAGGTCCATACTATGTCTTAGCTGACATTGTATTGGTCTGCATATGATACTGTAGCGTGTGATTATATTTTGTGATTAGGTGATGAGTGTTGAGCCGACCTTGAAATATAGGTTGATGATATGTATATACTATATATAAATGTAATAATCATGTGAGAGAGGTATCTGTGTGTGCGAATAATGTTT
Organism: Cryptomeria japonica; assembly: GCF_030272615.1. NCBI lineage: Eukaryota > Viridiplantae > Streptophyta > Pinopsida > Cupressales > Cupressaceae > Cryptomeria > Cryptomeria japonica. Next base: position 46,626,849 of record NC_081415.1, on the reverse strand, counting down.
TGATCATTCGGTAGCAGTAAAGAAGTGTGAATAAGTGAGAAAGAGCAGATTGAGTGTTTTGTGCTTAACTGGAACTGTAACCAAGCATGAGGAGATACTATATTTTCAATTCACGATCCTCCGGATGTAATCCGAATGTTTTTGTAAGACAATGAGTCTTCCTTAGGGTTGTAGCCCTTCTTGTTATGTGATTTAAGCAGTGAGATCTAGGTAGTGTGCCTGAATGCATGTCAATTCCCCATTGTAATATTTCATATACTCCTAACAAGGTATCATCTCATTGTGGTTGTGTTCCCACCGTGGTTTTTTCCTTAACCGAGTTTTCCACGTCAAAAATCTTGGTGTTATGTGTGTTATTGATGTGGTGTCGATCTATGTTTTCACTGTTAAATATCAGATCTGAAATTGTGGTTAAGTTTGTGAGAAAGCTGATTCAGCCCCGCCCCCCCTTCTCAATTTTCTGCCTTGTTGCCAACAGATACGGCATCCTCAGGTTGATTAAAGGCAGATTAGAGAAGATTATTGCAGATTGAGAGTGAGAATTGCTTCACAAGCTAGCCATACCAATCAAGGTTGCCAGAGACCCACGTGGGATTTTTTTTGCTGATCCAATCATTTTCAAATCAGAATTGTCCGATATTCAAGCCATACCAGGCATACTTATTACCAGCCGTCCCATATTTATTCATTTCTTCACCATCCAGCTAGCAGATGGAGTTTAAATCTGTTGTGAGACCCTAGGCATGGGATTTTGGTGTCCTATATGCACTTTCAGATTTGGAGTTTACCTATCATTAATCAGATCATAGAGTTATTATTTTCTAACATTTCCTGCCTAGGTTAAGGCGTTAGACCTAGTATGCACAGCTTGTTTTAGAATTAATGAAATGGAATTGAGGGTTTGTGAAATTAATAGTTTTTAAGGATAAAAATTATTTAATTTCATATTTCCTTGCATTTATTTTCTAATATTTGCAAAAACACCAAAACATCAGAAATCACAGAAAAAACAAAAAAATCAGAAATTAAATATCCAAAACAGGGTGGGATATTTCAATGGTATCAAAGCATAAGTTTTCCCTGCCTGTCAGCCAGTTGGGTAGTGGTCATTGTTTGCATAATATAGTTGGAAGAATGTCTACAACAAATAAGTCTATAGGTGTGTTGATTCAAGAACTTTCTAAGCTAATGAAGGACCAAGATATAAACGAATTTCTTAAGACATTGACAAGACCAAAATAGGATGAACGTGAGACAAAGCCACAACATATCACTTTGGTCATACATGCAGCTACGGTTGATAAGGTTGTAGATGAAAGAAATAACATAACAAAAGCCTTAAATACACCTCTAGAGCTTTCCAATGAAGTTGGCACTAGTACAAAAATTGGTGTAGATGAGATCATTAATTCACCTTTAGGTAATGGGCTTATTGAAGGAGAAAATGATGAAGTTTTCAAAACAGCTGAGATGATGATTTTTTATCTCATTACAGTGATGAAATTGATTTTATTCTTGAGGACAAATCTGATTTATCTGTGCATCGAGCTGACTTTGAGCAGAGGTTTAATGTCTTTGATGAATGGGATCAAAGTTTACAGTTGAAAATGTTAATGGGAAGGCACAACTGATTTTTGATCGCCTTGGAGACTCTAATGACAGGTATGATAATTCTGATTTTGGTATCCATCATAGCAGCAGTTTACTTTCTTTGCATAATCAATTTGTGATATCCATTGATAATCCATTATTTGAGATGGGTGTTGAGAAAACATATGACAATCCACTTTTTGAGTTGGGAGATAAATCAACTCTTAGTTGTTGCATTGCACATGGCCAGGACTTAAGTTGTAGTGTGATTTCCATCTTGGTGTTGATCTTAGTTCACATTATGAGGAAATTGGTTACCCTCCTGGGAGACCTCCAAATATGAAATGTGCTGAGGAGATCAATGAAGATTGCATAGGGAGTTGTGTTGGTTTTGTTTTTTATGGCACTCGGAGCTTTGATGTGTACCTTTCTAGATATGGTAGAGTTAGCTCTTGGTTAGATATCCATGCTTGGGATCTTCACAAGAATTTAGGTAGTTTATTGGGAGTCATGAAAGTGCTCTTTAGAGTGATAAGGATCAAAATTTCAGACTTGAGGGAGCTATTCCTTTCCTTACCAGCCACAATGTGATTTTAATGGTTCATCTATGGAAGTAAGGAATGGAGCATTGATCAAATGGACACTCTTGGGGGTGTTCCTTGGCGAAGAATGACTCAAATTTTCAGTTGTGAGCTTGCTGATTGGTTGCAGGTCAATCACTTTACATCATGGTTTGCTCTCATTCAGGGGAGTTGGCACACTATTCTTTGTCAAGGAAGTGAAATTATCAATTGGAGATTGCTTGGGAGTGTTTCTCAGCCACTTCTAAGTTGTTTGGGTGCAACAAAATGCTCATCTGACATGCTCATACTTGGGATTTCCATGGATACTACTGTTATTCTCTGTGTAGAGCTCTTAAATCAGATTGTCCTTCATTGATTTTAGTCATGAGCAGCAGTTATTATTGTTTATTTCAGACCTTCCAAACGGAGAGTTCATCTTATGAAGGTTTGTGTTGTAAGCTTTGACAGTTTTCTCTGGGAGTTGGTTCAGGACAGCGGATTTCTGTATGTTGTGGTTCATCTTTCAGAGGCCCTTGGAGTTGTTACCATGAGTGTTAGCACTGCTGTCCACTCACCAATCAGCCTCCACAGGATTTTGATTCTTCGCACGTAAATGAGTTGGTATACCTTTTCAGTCCAGCAGTGGAATATTTGGTGGTTGGAGTTGGTTACTAGACATAATCCAATCATAGGAGAAGTCTAATAAGTGATTTCCATGCTCTCATCTCCTATGATTTCAAAGATCTTTCATATCGTTAACTGCTGCCTTAGAATTTCCGCACTGATTACGGTATCATTAGTCTATTAGTAGAAGATTTTTGAGCCCTTGCAAGCTTTATGGCAGTGGGTTGTGGGAGATTCTTCACTCGGTTGGGTCAATTGGTGTGCTCAGGATCATCCTTTGGACACTCTAAGATTCAGTGTCGATGACATGTTTTCAGTTGGCAGCCATAGAGGTGTTCCATGGTTAACAGATTTCAGAGTTTGTCATGCTAACATTTTCTATACCAGTACCTTGGTAGTGATTGAAGAGTTTCATTTTTAGGGACAACTCAAAGGGATATGCTGGGAATTATACTTTAAGGTTGGGCAATTTTTCTTTTCCATTACCCTAGATCGAGTTTGACAACGGGATTGCTGAGTTGGACTTCACTGAGGAGAGGAGAATGTGGTTGGTGGATGGTGGGTTCACAGTTTTGATCAAAGTAGTGCATCGTCAGCACGGTGGCTCCTTTCTGATATTGATTTGGAACCCTGGGATCACATGGGTTTGCAGTTCAGTAATTGAGGTTGAGGGAGCAAGTGTTGGCTTATTGGAGTTCACCCCTATGGTGCATCGGGATGGTTCTTTCGAAGAGAAATTCTCTGAGGTGTTGTTTGAGCTTACACCGTTTTTTATTCCTCTTCTTACAAGAAGTTTTCAGGAGGTCTCTTATGTTAGTACCTTGCAGGACAGTGCCTTGTGCAGATGGTGCTACAAGTCAACTAGGTTGGCTTGGGATCCAAGGATCATTCTACGTTTCATTTTGGATCAATTGATGATTGTGGGGTTGTATTTGCATTACTTGAAAACAATAAATCTTTGGGAAGGGCAGATTGTAATGTGCCTATTTTTGTGCCTTCCTAAGCATTAGTTATTTTCAGAAGTTAGCCTATTATCAATGGTCCATAGGCTAATGTGGTGATTAGGGGGCCCTTAGAAGGTAATTCAGGGTTCTTTAGCTGACACTTCGGTGTCTTTTCTAGTGTTCTCCAACTCAGTTCAACAGTTGGTTCATGGATTTGCCTTCTAGGGATCATTCAAAGCTATTTGATAGACATTATTTTTAGTAAGTCACCAGGTACGATCAGGGGCACTATGGTTATACCCGGGAAGTTGGCAGAATCAGTCGTTGGTTTGATGTTTGGCAATTAATTGAATTTAATAATTTAATTTAATTAATTAAAGTTTAATAAAGCATTGACTTTATATTTTAAGGGGATATAAGGGGTCTTTATTGCATTAATTATATTAATGATATAAAGTAATTTATTAAGCCTTTATGAGACGCCAACTTACATTTAATGACATCAAGCAAATGAAATAAAATGTATTAAATGTTTTTAATTCCATATGGGTTGTGGGTTTTGGAGAGATATATATAAAGGCTCATTGAAATTTATTCATTCATCCATGTTTTGGAAATCAATTAAGTTTTTGGAGAGCAAGGGTTTGCTAGTGAAGTTTCAAGCTTGTTGAAGACAAAATCCCTCAGTGATACCAATGTCTACAAGTGTGGAAGATCACTCAAGGTCACCCTTTAATAATATCATTCAGAGATTATAATTGTGCATCATTGGATTCAATTTTACAGAGCTGATACGGCATCCTGAGGTTGATTGAAGGCAGATTAGGGAATATATTATTGCAGATTGGAAGTGAGAATTGTAGAGACCCACGGGGGATTTGTTTTGCTAATCTGATCATTTTCAGATCAAAATTCTCCAATATACAGGCCATACCAGGCATAATTATTCCAGCTGGGCGATGGAGATTGAATCTATTGTGAGACTCTAGGCGAGGGATTTTTGGGTCTTGTATCCACTTTCAGATTTGGAGTTTACCTGTATGCTGCTGTTGAAGATTATTAATAAGATCACAAAGTTATTATTTGCTGAACTTTCCTACCTGGCTAAGGCATTGGACCTAGCATGCGCAGCTTATTTTAGAATTAATGAAATGGAGTTGAGGGTTTGTGAAACTACTTTTTAATGATATAAGTTATTTAATTTTATATTTCTCTGCATTTATTTTCCAATATTCACAAAAACACCAGAAAACATAGAAAAAACTTAAGGAGAGATTCCAATGGAAGAAAGGCATCAAACAAGATCAAGCAATTCAGATCAGATCATCTCTAATATAAGAACCTGCATTTTCACTCAGCAATTTGGTGACATAGTAAATAATTGTGGAATGCAATGTGATAGCATATTTAATACATAACTTCATATATTTATTAGAAGATTATGATATGGTGAAGTGTTGGAATCAATGAATACTGAAAGGGAGGGGTGAATCAATAATCTGCAATACTTAACTTTATCAATATGATCTTTGAACCACTTAATGCATATGAAAGAAAGTGTAGAAACACAAAGAAAAGAACAGCAACACCATAACACCAAGATTTTTACGTGGAAACCCCGTTAAGGGAAAAACCATGGTGGGATTCAAACCGACAATATTAGTATACTCTGTTAAAAGTATAAAAATATTACATAAGGGGAATGCACATGCATTTAGGCACATTGCCTAGAGCTCACTGCTCAAATTACAAAAACCCAGAAGGGCTCTGTTGTGACCATTTCACACATCGCCCCATTAAAATGGGGACCCCCTCTTTTTGCTTTTGTTTTGCCTGTTCTTCTCTCTGCTTTTAGGGTTTTGAGTGAGTGAGTGAGTTGTCTGGGCTAAGGCTAAACCTTAGGGGTTTCTTTTGGATATTGTTCAAGATAAGTCCAATCAAAATTTTGAAAGTTATTACGCATCCTCCTGAAGATTGAGATTTTTGAAATAAGGTGAGTTTGTCAGGAAAGTCAAATATGTCCCAGGTTAGGTCTAGATTCGGGAAATTTTTTTTTTTTTTGGGGGTACAGTTCAAATTTTGTCTAAGTGTTAACATTTTGAAGATGAAATTGTACATTTTTGCCTAGGTAAATTTTGATCAAATTTTGGAGGCAAGATGATACCTGAAACAACAAAAGTGCTCCTGTCCTTCACTGGTGGCCCAGGGCGAATTTCATTCTAAGTGCAATTTCTCGTTTTGCGAGGGCTTGCTAACTGATTCCTGGCCTTGAAGATGACCTAACTCTACCTTGTGAAATGATTGGAGACCTAAATTTTGAATATTTTAGCCAGAAAGGACGAAAGTGCTCCCGTCACCCACTAAGGGACCAAAGCACAAATGTTATTTGATGCATATTTGTCACTGACTTTTCTATTTTGTTTTGTGCAGGGTCTTCCGGAATGATAATTGGACATGACTCGATATTTTTGAAGATTTTGAAGGCACAAAAATGGTGAATTTTGAAGGTTAAAGGAAAAAGTGCTCCTGTCCCTCTCCAAGGGACCAAGAAAAAGTGCTCCCGTCCTTCACTGAAGGACCAAGGCGAAAAGACTTATTGGAGCCATTCCTGGCCTTGTTTGGCTAAATTGAGACATCAAAAGCATGGTAAAGGACGAAATGAACATGATAAAGCATCCAGACTTGATTGAAAACAATGAAATGATGAAGTTTTGGCCTAGAAGGTCAAAAAGTGCTCCCGTCCCTCACTGAAGGACCAGAGCACTTTTCTTTATATGCACAATTTTAGACCTTTATTGGACATTAACTTCTATTCATAGCATGAAGTAAGATGAAATCTTCCCTAGCAAAGGAATTTCGAGGTGGAAAGTGAGACAATTTGGCTTAGAGGGCAAAAAGTGCTCCCGTCCCCCACTTAAGGACCGGAGCACTGAATTTCAAATTTGCACTATCTTTGCAAGGTTAAGGTTATGATTTGAAGAGGTTAAGGGAAGCATGTTTTGTCCATTGAATATAATTTAAGCAGTCTACAAAGGAGTAAATCAACCCAAATGACAAAAAGTGCTCCCGTCCCTCACTGAAGGACCAGAGCGCTTTTTATGAAAACAACTAATTCCCTCCAAGATTATGCTAAGCCAAAGTTGTATGAGATGGTAAGGATATTCCAAAACATGGTGAACAAAGGTTTGACTTCAAAAAATTGAGAATCCTAGCCTAAAAATGAAAAAAGTGCTCCTGTCCCTCTCCAAGGGACCAGAGCGCTTAACATGTGCATTCTTTATTTTGCAATATCCCAACGTTAACATCCTCCAAATCGCATGAAATGCCAAAATCATCAACTTCAAAATATTTTTTAAAAAAAAAATTAAATTAAATTGGCATTTAATAAAGGCGCATAGCATTTAATAAATTAATTTTTAGCCTCAAAAAAACGATTTTTTTTATTAAGGCATTTAAAATTAATTTTTATTAAATTAAAATTAAAAAAAGGAGCGCTTGAGGTATCATTTTTATATTTTATTAAGACGGCCTCTTCCTTTTTAATTTTATTTATTTTTTTGGCCTATTTTCATCAAGTCGGCCTATAGGGAAATGAAATGGTGAACGCCCTATATAATGGAGGTGCTTTGATCAAATTTGATCCATCATTCATCCATTATTTCAAGTCCGATATGAGGAGCAAGGAAGGAGGTGCGAAATCTGGTTTAGTTGGAGCGAATTATCTTAAGTGTTGAAGACTAAAGGTGGTGGAATTGATGCTTGAGAAGACTAAAGGAGGCGCATTTTGCTAAAGGAAGGACTTCAATCTACATTTCGCCTAGCCAAAATTCACCTTATTTTTGCATCATTTTTTAGAATTAATTCTCAAGTGGAGGTATGGCGTGATCATCCTAGTCCCAATGTTGAAATTTTGAATTTTGAACTTCAAGTTTTTGAAATTGCGTAGTTAATTAGGAAATGATAACTCAAAGATTTATCATGAAGTTTCCTAATTAAAATCTTTTGTCTTCCTTTCTACTCTATATTTCTACGTTGCAAAATATATTACTCATTATGAAATGTTGTGTAGGTGTCAAGATGGCGACCCCAAAGGCAGGAGCATCCACTAGTCGTCCAGCTCTCATGAAGGAAGATCAGAGGAATGAAGAATTGGAGACTAAGATCGTGTCAAAGTGGAGCAACATTGGAGATACCAACTTGGGAAACTTCAGTGTGAAGAAGTTTCAAGAGTTCCCTTACATTGGAAAGCCATCACCTGTCACAAAGAGAATAATTGAAAGTGGCATCATCAAGGCGGCCGGTTTCCCTCCAGCAGTCCAGTGCCATGAGCTGATGATCGAGTGTGCTCGCCATTATGACCCACAATCAAGATCAATTGTGTCCAAGGAAGGGAACACTTTGGCTTACCTTTCAAAGGAGACTATAAGTGAGGCTCTCCATCTTCCAAAGCATAAAGATATGATTTACAAGAGCCTAGAAGGAGCCAGGTCCATGTATGAAGATGATCCAGACTCTTGCTTGAACATCATCAATAAGAGTTGGTTACTCAAAAGTCGTCCTCGCCTGAGCAAGATTCCCAACACACCACGTAGGATCGACTTCCAGGAGGAGTACAGAGATTTGATAACTTTGCTCAATCGAGTTACAGGGGCTCCTCAGGCCTTCTATTTTGAGAAGTGGATGTTCTACTTCGTCCAAGAGATAGTTCAAGGAAAAGGAACGATTCATTGGGCTAGAATTATTAGCCATTGCTTGGACGTGCAGTTGAGAAGACTAAAGGCTACCAAGTCATTTCACATGAGCTCATACATCATATATGCCTTGATCAGGAGTTTTGAATATGCAGGACTACCTCACAGAGGAGTGATCGGAAGAGGACCCGGAGAAGTCAGAGTTTGTGATTCTTATGTTCATTTGCATCATCCACCAGGAAGTGACTACAAGTTAGTCAATGATACCTTCACGATGAACATCACTAGGATATTGCAAGGCGGGATTCACAATCGGCTATCTCTGGATGCACAAGAGCTTGTAAAGAGGTATGGTGCTTGGTTCATCCAGTTTCCAAAGTTTACATATATCAAAGTCCATGGATGTCTTCACCCCCCTACATGTTGCTGAGGTATCCGACAGACAAGATAGTGCTACTCGAGGTCACTAGGCAGTTGGCAGACTATGCGAAGGCATTCAGACACAGACATAGAAATGGAGCTCCCGTGCCCATTATATTGGGGAATTCAGTTGAGGTATGTCCTAATGCTCTAGCCTTGGATGATGCAGAGAGGGAGTTGGCCTCATATTCATTCACGTTCTTTGCCTCAAGGGAGAATTTTGATCCTTATGGGTCTATAGAAGAGACATATGGTAGGAAGTACAAGCACGAATTTCAGGTAGAAGACTTTTGGATGAATCTCTCAAGTGATTTAGAAGTGAAAAGAAAGATGCATTCCAGATTGCCTTTAGATTTCATCAAGAAATGTAAAGTTTACAGAGTGGCCGATCAAGCTCAGGACAGTGGCAGACATCTCCAGTCATCCTATGATAGAGAAGACAAGGCAGTGAAGATAGATTGGAACGAGCTTGAGATTACAGACTTGAGAGCTTTGATGGCTCCAATTTTGTCATCTACTCGCAGATGGATGGATGTACAACATCAAAAGTTAAGAGAACAAAACGTACAAATGACTTATACTTTGGAGGAAAGACCAGAAGAAGGAGGAGCAAGCGCAAGTGAAGACAATTCTCATCCAGAGGCGCGAAGAGGAAAGAAAGACCTGAGAAAAGGGAACCCTCCAAGAAGAAGCAAGAGGCTAATCGAGATTGCTCATCAGGTACATCATCTCGACATGAGAAAAGGACAAGTCAAGTTGAAGGACAAGAGATGACGATACCTGAGGTGGATGAGTCTATGGAGTCAATAGTACAAAATGATAGACCTAAAAAAGGGAAGGCACCCCAGCATTCATCAAGTCGATCTCCCCAAGTCAATGAGCTACATGAAGACAAGAATGATGATGAAGTGACATCTCCTCTCCGAGAAGAACCATTGCCTAAAGAAATACAAGTTAGAGAGACGAGATCCGCCATTCCAGATTGGTTGAAGGAGAGACTGACAAGGGTGATTGCGATCGAGGATGAAGATAATGTGATTGACTTAGAGAGCCTTGTAGGAAATTCTCAGGAAATAACGGAGAAGAAGAAGGCCACCAAGATGTCCAAGATGATTAGAGATGAGACAGGGTCCAGGAAGTTGCAGATAGCTACACCGGCAGTGGACAAGTATGAAGGTGAAATCCTCGCAGAAGAGTACGATGTAGAAACATTTGAGCTTGGTCCACTCACTGCTGAGCAAGCACTGGATGAGGCAACCGATTCGTTTGAAGTACTTAAAGACAAGCTTAAGGAAGAAATGGAAAAGAATAGAAAGCTTGAGAGAGAGGTCGGTGCTTGGAGAGGCTACTTTAGCCATCTCAATCAGCCCTTGGGACGTCAGGATCCAGCAATGTCTCCTGTGCAAGCACTTCCCCTTGAATCAGTTGGCGAAGCAAAGAGAGTCAAGAGCTTGGTTCAACTTATGAGCTCTTGGATTGACAAATCCCACACAGTTGTCGTTGAATTTGCAACAAGAATGATGCAAACAATCCACCGAGCTATCCAGGTCCTTGAGATCATCCACAACCTAATGATAACAGTAGCCGCTTTTGCTCACACTAGAGATGTTATCATTCCTGTTCTACAAGTAATCAGGCAAACACCAAGGAAGATCCTAGCACAAGAAAAGATAATGGATGGAGGAGCTCATAATTTACTTCAGTGGTCAACTCTACTCCAGATGAAAGAAGTTCTTTTCAAGGATATCAACACCAAATGCAATCAAGTTGAAGGCGTCATCCATCCAATTCAGGACAAGGTGTTTGAAGTGTTATGTACCATTCTTGACAGGAGGATCGAAGCTGAGACAGATGTGGACCTTCAAGAGCTGGAAGAAAGAGTCAAGGTCATCTTTTGCAAAGATGAGAATGTCATCACGAATGAACAACGAGATCAAATGTTCGCTACTATGCTCCTGATTGAGAAGATCAAAGAACTCGAACCTGGGTGGGATGCGGCTCTTCTCAAGGCCTTTGATCAGGTTATCCACTTGGAGGAGCGAATGAGGAGTCTTCCCGAGATTCCTATTGCTGAGATTGAAGGAATTGTGTCCAGATTCATTGCATATGCTAAGAAAGAGCATTGGAAAGGGAATAAAGTTCTAGAAGAGAGGTTGTTGTAGATGATGTGGCGCCTTAATTATCATTGGTCTATGTTTCCTAGATTTTTGTGCCAATTAAATATTTGGCTATGCATTTAATATTGTTCCATAAAAGGGGAATTTTTTGTAACAAACCCTAATTAGGGTTTAGGTGTCAAAATCTCAGCTGTTGATCTTCTTTTGATCTGGGCCGTTCATTGTAATTGAGGATGCTATATATACCCTCACTCATTTTCATTTTGTCATTAGAGAAATTAGATATTAGAGCTTTTGGAGAGAAGAAAGTTATTTTGTAGCAAGATTGAGCATTGGAGAGAGAATTTCAAGCAATTGTTGTCTATTTTGGCTTTGAGATCAATAAAATATTGAAGTTATGGTGTTTTATTGCAATTCTTGTGGCTATTTTCATGGTTGTTTACTTTCTTGAATCATTCTCAGTCGAAGTAGTATTATAGGTTGAAGGACTAAGTGTTGGGCTTGATCTTTGGTGAGGTTCACGTTCCAAACCACTAGCTTCTTACTGATTGTAAGGACGCCTTGTGTGGTCAACTGGAAACATTTGGATTGCTAGAACCTTCAATCATTATTGAACTATTGATATGTATCTTTATGATAGTATCTATAACTCTTGATGATTTGAAAATCATTAAACACCTTAGAAGATTGCATCAATTTCAATTGAGTTGTAATCACTTGGCAATATTGAGATTGGTAGAATCTTACCAAGTCTAGCCTACATTGATTCATTCTTAGGATTAGATTAGAATTCATCTCTTGCAAACCCTACCTTTTGATCTTTTTTAAGAACTCGTTAGTTTTAGGAAATTTTGTTCCTACAATTCAGAAACGTAAGGCCCCTTGAAGAAACAACATTCACAACGACCGCTGGTGCTTATCCACACATAGAGACCCTACATCAAAGAACCTTGGAGTCATCCTAATTGATCCTTTTTCGCGACATCTTCAGCAATCAAAGGCTTTATTCAAGAGAGGATAAGGTACCCTTGGGTATTTTATTCTGTGTTTGATAGTGTACAAAATACACGTCAACAAGCTCCAACCCTTAGGGCCTTAGGGAAGGTTCACTACCTTATAAATGATTGTAGGAGATTACAAAGAACTTTGAACTATCAAATAGCATCTACAAATGCCTGGATATAGTTCTAGTTAAGTACAACACGTGTTCTTACTCAATTTTGCAACACTGCTCTTTTCAGATACTCTGTTGTATACTGGAGCACAAATCTTCACCATTTGCACGTGAAACTGTTCATATTCACTCATACATACATCCCATACTGTTGGTGTTGGAAATGAGCCACACTCGGACCAACGATGGATTGGTCCAAGAGGGGCCAGTAGCTCAATGGTAGAGCACTCCAGTAGCGTATGGAAGGTCCTAGATTTGAGTCCTAACTGGTCCATGTCTCAACATGGTATCAAAGCCAGGTCCAGGGTAGGAGCCCCAAGCACACAAGAGGTGTGGCTTAAGGGGGGTGTTGGTGTTGGAAATAAGCCACACCCGGACCGACGATAGACTGGTCCAAGAGGGGCCAATAGCTCAATGGTAGAGCACTCCAGCAACGTATGGAAGGTCCTAGGTTTGAGTCCTAGTTGGTCCATGTCTCGACACATACATCCATCGATATCTAAAATGATCAAAACAATCGGTCTTATATATCCACATTACAAATTAAGAACCATTTCATGTCGACTTCAAGAACACACCACAAAAGATGAAACGTGTAAATAAGTCAGCTCAAATCCAACTCCAATACACATGCCGACCAAAGCAAAATGTCCACACGCTTCCCACATGATAGCTCATCATCCTCGAACATGCAAACAATCGCCAAAATCAATCCGCAAGATCCGCAAAGCAAACCACCACACGTTACCACAAATATACACTGTTCTTGCCAAAAACATGATTACTGGATCTTCTAACTGATACCAAACTTAACATCGGAGGCCATAAACCTGGAATAAGATGAATTACATGACCACGGACCTCCCAGATCCGCAAGGCAAAATACATAACCAAGATAATCCGCCAAACAAAACTGTACACTACCAGATACACATCTGCTTACTGGACCTCACTAGACTTGATCAAAACCCAATCTTTCGGAATGATGAAAACATGAAGTGCGGATGCCGAAACTGATATGAGTTGCCATCAATGACAACATCTCAACATGCCTGCAATGTCTCTTGCCAACAATCTCCCCCTTTGGCATTGATGGCAACACTTAGTGAAAAATGACTAAGCGTTGAACCAAAACAAAAATATGTACACTGCAACCAAAATTTGATCACCGGATTCCAAAGAATCAAAAGAATCAAAAAGAATCAAAGAATTCCCCCTTAGATCAACATTTTTCACTCACTCTCCCCCTTTGATATCAATGGCAAAGGTAGAGTTCCGGAAATCAAAAAAATACTATGTACATTCTCACAAAAATTGAACAATATCTGCATAGGTGTTCTTTAATGTGTCTAGATGAGTTGCCCAACCTTTCTCCATATTCGCAAAAACTGTTATAAACCCACCAAAAAGATAGGATTGTTTTTCAGCAGTCTTCAAGTTTTCCGCTTGATCTTCCGTGAGAGCATTCTGAGCATCTTGAATAGCAGTAACCATTATGTCCAACTAAGGAGTGATGAGACTCCTGAATTCTCTGACTTTGCTAATTATCCTTTCCTTGTCATAGCTCAGACTTTGGATCTTTTCAAGCAATGATATAACTTGATTTTCATGATTGCTCAATGAATTTTTCAAAGGATCAACTAGCTGAGTTATGCTTTCCAACTGATCCTTGTACTCCTAAGACTTCTTTTCAATATCATCAGTAAATTTGTTCAAAGATAAGCATGATTTATACAGATTACCACCTTCAGCTGTTGTATCCTTCATGCTCTTTATACAATCTTCTAATGTGGCTCTATCCTTTAAAATCATCTTCTTCAAGGTGCGGAGCCTTTTGTCATTAAACTCATTTCTGACTTTCTCTTCTGCAGCGTTCTCAAAGGATTGAAAATGGGAGCTAACAGAATATATCAAACTCTTCAAATTACCAAACGGGGTGATGGATGGATCTTTCTGAAATGATGGCATAAGCTTCTCCAAAATGCCTTATGCCATACCCAATAGCAAACTGTCCTCGGTGTGAGACTTCAATAGATCCTCACTGGCCTTTGCCTGTGCAAAAGATGCAAGTTGAAGCTTTTGAATGGGAGACAAGGAGGCAAGATTGATTGGTCCTTGAATGAGGTCAGGATCATCTATTGCTTTTCCCTTTTATTGCCTCAACAATATCTCTTGCTTCAGTCTTGACTTCAACTTCAACTTTGACCTGCACCTTATCTGGTTCAAAATTCTCTGCAGGTGCTTTCAGATCATTTACCGAAGGAATATCAAACTTATCTCCTTCTTTTGCTCTTGTATCCTCTGATTTATCTGTTGCTTCCTCAACCTTATCCTGTTTCGGTTCGACTGACTACATATCCGAAACTTCAATCTGTACTTCCGGAATAGAAGTATCATCCTATGCCTGCACTTCTGGATTGGTGTCCTCTTTTACCGGATTCACTTCATACTAGATCTCAGTCAAAATTTTCTTCAAAGTTGTCTCGGTTTCCTGAACTACCTCATCAATCTTTCTGAACATAATCTTATTAACTCTATGCTTGCTTCTTGTCATGTCCCCAGATCAAAATAAGTAATCCAATATTACATACCTGTTGACGTGTTTTTTATGACAGCGTCGAACACAGAATAAAGTTGCCTAACGGTCACTTCACTCTCTCTTGATCAAAGTACGATTGCATGCTAAGATTGCAAGAAGTTCAAACAATCGACTCCAAGGTTCCTCTATGCTACGAACGCGACTCGGTTGGCTGATGTGATTGTTGGTAATCCAAGGGGTCTTACGTTTGCATCGTTCTTTCACTTCTTTGTTGTGGCTGGAACTCCATCATCGGATATGGCAATTCTGCAATGCTGCTGCTTCGAACGGACTAAAATGAACTGAAAGAAAAGGGAAAGGGTTCAGAAGGATCTAAATCTACTCCTAAGGGCAATGATAACAATGAATAGTGCTCTAGTGGACAAATTCCAAATAAACCAAGTTCTGCTTCGCCAAGATCAACTACAACTCCACAAGAACCGATGCAATCTTTTGAGGATGTTGAAGGATTTTCAAATTGAGAAAGTACATTTGAATACCCAAAACGGTGCAATCCAAACAACCATCTACAATCGAACTTATCACAAATTTAAGGGGTTCGGGCTATCTTTACACTGCAACTTACAATCAGCAAGATGCAAAAAGTATGAACCATGGAAATTCATTAAACACCATTACATTCTCCATTGAAATCAAAGCACTATACTACTTCTACTCTGAGTGAGGAAGGTGAAACCATGCAAGTCATGAAAAAATAACTGAAGTGGACACCATCAGAGAACAATGTTTCACTGTTATTATCTCAAAACCTATTGCAACAATGTCATACAAAGCTCCCTCCCTTTTACAAATGAGGGGGTCACCCCTTTATATAGGCCTCAAGCCATGATTACATGCAAAACCCTAATTAGGGTTTACCCTAAAGATTCTACACTCAAGATGCAACAAGGTGGGAATCTCCAATTAATAACCCATCATGCGCATATACAATTAATTCCATCCCATTACAATTAATTACATTCTAGAAGTGCCCACTATGCAATGAATGTACCCTCACGCAAAAATCACCCATGATGCCATAAATGCACCATCATCTTCTAAATGTGACGACTGCATGCAGAAGGAATATGTCATAATGCCATAAATGTGACGGCTGCATGCAGAGAGATGCTTCATTAATTCAACGTCCGTTGACTCGGCTACCACTTGGCGAAAAAACCTTGGAGAGAGAAAACTTCAGGAGAGAAGAATTTGATCCATGAAGAATTTTTTCTTGAAGTTTCTCGAACTCTCCTTGCTTTGGAGGAGATTTTCAACAATTCTCCACCATCTCCTTCTTTTTAGGAATTTCCACAATTTTAGGGTTTTGGTCCAGGAGGGAGAATTCTCTCACGTATCCATATCTTCCAAAATTTCTAAATTTGGAGGTCATTTGAGCCCTGAAAATGAATTTTTCAAATTTTTCGTTGGGGGGGGGAATTTCTTGTTCAGTTCATCCCTGATTCCTTCCTTACCTTAGAAATTTTATCTTCAATTCATCCTTGGGTGTAATTTCTTGTTGTGGAGGAATTCTCCTTTGGAAAGGAATTTGTTCCTTAACTTGAGGAAGAAAATTCTTCATGCCTTGGCCAATTTTCATGATTTCCAAGAACTATGTCTTGAAGGAAGAAATTTCAAACAATTAGTCAATTTTTTACCTTTCCTGGAATTTTGTCCTGAAGGAATTTCCAACACTTACCCAATTTTTTCACTTTCTTGGAATTTCTTCTTCTTGGGCACAATTTTGACTTGGTGGAGGATTCAGTGAATTTTGTGAATCCTCCATGCCTCCTTGGTTTTGGCGCATGTCCTTCATCTTGGGCCGATTTTCACCCCTATGGAGGATTCATGAAATTTTTTCATTTATCCTTGCCTCCTCCATTCTGGCACCCAATCACTTCCTAGGGCGGAATTTTCACTATGTGAAGGATTCATGGAATTTTTTGTGAATCCTTGAGACCCTCATTTTGGAGCCCAAGTCCACAGTTGGGCAGATTTTCACCCCTGTGGAGGATTCATGAAATTTTTTCATTTATCCTTGCCTCCTCCATTCTGGCGCCCAATCACTTCCTGGGGTGGAATTTTCACTATGTGAAGGATTCATGGAATTTGATGCTTTTCACAAGTTTCGGGCTCTTCGTCAAGATATATATATGAAATCATAATGGCATCTTCAATATGTCTTTTTCCTTTCTTATATTTTAAGTTATATTTCATGTATATTGTCAATATGTTTGAGAGTGGTTCAGGTCCATAGGAATCATAATGCAAATTCTGGATTTTGGAAGATCTTTAAAGTTTTCAAACTTAGTCAAATTTTAGGCCATTTTCGAATCAGGATGACATTGGTGGATTGATGTGAATTTCTGGACTTGGATGATTTTGCATGCTTTCTTCTTCTGGAATAGGAGTTCCAAACTTAACCATTTTTTGATCCAACTTGTCTACCTTCTGACTCTTCCAGATTTAGAAATGGTCTTCAGGAACGTTCAGTCTTCAGCATCTTCAGAGATATTCAGCTTTCAGTGTTTTCCTGCGAAGATCCTGCCAAAAATAGATTTTCCCAAATAGTAAGTGTTTCAAAATGTCAAGGTTTGGGCAAAATAGGTCAGAAAAGCACTTACTAAAAATAGAAACTTACTAAAAAAAGTAAGTTTGATTTTTGGCAAAATTAGACCAATCCAGGACTCAGTAAAATCCCTAAAAAATAGGAACTTTCTAAAAATAGAAAGTTGCTTCGTTTTGGCTCAAATTTTACTGGGAGGTTCCTTTAAGGGTCCTAATTCCAGTCGTATGTTCAGTTTTCCAAACCCTAACAGAAACCCCTAAAATCTAGGACCAAAGGCAGAAACCCTAAAATTGACAAAACGAGCCCTAGACTTCACCAAATTTACTCAAACAAAAGCAGACTTGATCAATATGACCCCCAAACACTTGCAAAGCAGAGAGACTGACGAGACTGCTGCGAAAAGACCCCAAAAACGCAAGCCAAAAGACCAGGAGGGCCTAAAAAGTAGGTGGCCCCCATTTGCAATGGGGCGATGTGTGAAAACGTCACAACAATACCCAGGAGAAAGCTCCTTGTAGTATATTTATAAAATATTAGTAGTCAATATAACGAAGACAGGAGATTCAATTAGATCTTCACAATGCAGCGATCATGGTGTATGTTTATCTCTAAAGGAGTTAGAAGTATATATGCAGCGATAAACTCAGTATAATGTACAAATAAATACAGTGATAAATTCAGTATATATGCAGCAACAAACTCAGTGATAAATATGATAAATAAAACAAATAATAATACAATATTATTAAGCAAAGCACTTCATAATAATATTATAAAAATATTTAATAAGATATTTGAATATCTAAAATATTGAATGCAAAAGCTACCAAGTCTGACATGGATACAACTTGTGAAGAAGCTATATTTCAATAATCTAAATGGTGGTCAAAGTAAAGTTTGAAGCTTAAAGAGTGGTGGTTAATAAACAAAAACTGAACCGATATACAATGTGATGCGATGAAGTTTGAATTAAGAATGCATTCGATTTATGAAAAGGTGCATCAATGTTTTACACAACCGACTTATTAAGAGTCATTGACGTGGCTAAGGAAAGCAGCGATTAAGCAAAAATTAAAAAGACTATGAAATACGATATAGTCAAATAACAAAAGATCATGGAATGAAACATATCATTATTATATAAAACAAACCCAAGATGGAATACGATAGTTAAACAAATAGATGTCTCTTTATTTTTAAGAGTTATGTCTGTTGGAGATAAAAGATATATAGGAGATAAAAGATATATATGGGATAAATTGTGTGGTTTGTGATGGAGGAGGGAATATATGAAAAATATAGTTCAGAATAAAGAGAAATTTTTGGGTGTATATGTGCTGAGATTATAATAATTATATACACCTGTAAGTGAGAAGTGTATAATATTGAAGGTATAGGGAGAATTTTAAAGAGGATCAAGTGCAGATTTGTTGAGAACACAGGGAAGAAGATTACTATATAGACTTTGCAGACCCAAATGAAAGGAATGAACTATTGATAAGGAAACAGGAAAACGTATCTGCCAGCAAGGAATATAAATAGAAAGCGTCAGACAGGAAAAAGAGAGGAGGGATCAATAAAGGAGTTGCTCCATCAAACTGCCCTTAGCAAAGGTATGGATTCTATATTACCCTAGTTTTACCTAGAAATATATGCACAATGACACAATTACTACAATCTAATAATGCAAACGATTATCTGGTAAATGATCATCTACAGTAAATAAGGTATAATAATGCAATCGATCATCTGATAAATGATCAATACATATAATTTAATACTGAGATCAGTTAATGAATATAATCA
The DNA here is from genome assembly GCF_030272615.1 of Cryptomeria japonica. Classification (NCBI taxonomy): domain Eukaryota; kingdom Viridiplantae; phylum Streptophyta; class Pinopsida; order Cupressales; family Cupressaceae; genus Cryptomeria; species Cryptomeria japonica. The sequence continues at coordinate 46,607,773 of NC_081415.1, read as the reverse complement.
AATATAATATCATAATGAGGAATACGAATGTGATGATGATGGATTCTATAATGTTGTTAACATAAAAAAAAGGATAATACAATGGTTTGAATTTAGTTTATCATAAATCTGATAAATAAGTGTAACCTAAAGACTATCACAGAATCTGATATAACACAATAAACTAAACTATCATTGATAAATATTAAATAAGGCTGTGATAAATATGAGGATACTAATAGTAAACTGATGTAACTCAACAAAGGAACTTAAAATCTATATGAGATTGTTAATCAAATCAACTGCATTTTACTGCTTAAATGGGACCCTCTCTTAGGTACACCACTCCATAGTGGATGCCTAACCCCTGCCACATGGAGCCAAGAGGGATGAAGCATCTGCTCTTGGGTTTATGAGAGAGGATGGTTGTGATGAGGGAGAACGGCGATAGAACACCTCGCTGGGTATGCCACTCCATAATGGATGCCTAACACCTGCCATATGGAACCGAGGGGGATATGGTGTTCTGCCCTTGGGCCTAGGAGGGATGGTTTCTTAGACACCCTATCCAACTAATGGACTAAAGGAATGGATTAGTAACTGATTCACAAACTGACTTTATATAATAATCTGATCTCATCTAGGAAATATAATAAGCTGATTATGTTCAACAATTATAGTTCTAAGAGTCATTAATATAGCAGATTTGATATTATTTAATATATTTCAGTTTTAAGTATTGTTTCATATATGTTCTCTAATTTTGTTGCAGGAAAACAGTATATAAAGGTACGCCTATAAAACCCAATTACCTATTTATAGATTTGGCCAAATTTAGGTTAAATTACAATGTAACTAATTAGGGGACATTACACTTCTAAATTTATTCCTTGCTATCTTAAGAATTCTATCAGTTTCTGCCTCAGAAATTACTAAGCATAAATTAACTAATGCATACTCTTTCAGTCTCTCATCTTCTTTATTAGCCGTAAGTCTCCTAGAATCCAAAATTTCATATAAGCTTTTCGGAATTGCTGACGATAGCTCTATCAAGGCTTTACTGTACACATTCATATACTCAACAGTAGCTTCTTCTAATGTTCTCTTCCTATTGTCATCACAATTTGCATACCATTCAGATAGTGGTTTGAAATTTCCTTCCTTGACAACTATATTAACAATTTGTTCTCATGTAATGGGAGGCACAATAGTGCAATTACCTTGAAGTTTTCAAGTCTTCAATGCCTCATCAAGCTCAGATTTGGGCTTCTTGCTTGGTCTAGCTTTGTCGGATGGTTTCTCCTTAGAAACCTTAGGAGCTTTTGCCTTTACCTCTTTGACTATCTCATCCAATTTTGTCTCTTCATCATCAATAACTACAAACCGGACTGATTTCTTCTTCTTCACATCACCAGATGGCTTAGCTAATGATTTTAGTGTTGGCTTATGAGGGCGGGAAATAGGAGCAGTGCTTCTGGTTCTAGCTTTGGGTTTAGCAACCGATGTCGGTTCCTTCCTGGCTTTCTTATGCATAACTGGTTTCTGCACAAGTAATTTTAGGCTCTTCTCCTTATAGGTTTCGAACCTTTCTTCATTCAGATCCACCAATTGACTCAATAAATGTTGAGCATAAAGTTCAAAAACCTATCCATCAACCTCATAGCCCATCGGTAGTATCCATGATGTTCGTGGTTCTACTGCTTCCATTAGACATTGGTCAGTGTCAACCATGAAACAGATTGTGTCAGCATACTTCTCAACAATAGCTTTAGGGATTATTTCCCTGTCATGCATCTCCTTTAGAAAATTCCTGAAATAGCCCCACAGGTTTGCATTGCGGACTTTGGAATCACAGAAGCTATAGAGATACTCCCAAATTTGTACTCCAAAGGGCCTGTCAAATGCCCATTGAACCGGACCAACTCCCGAAATCTCATTCTTGAAATGAAAGAAAATACAAAAGAGTAGATACCCATACTTGAAAGAATTCTTCTTGTTTTCTTTGACTTGTTTCAAGTTTTTGATCAGCTCACTCCAAGGCAACTCGCAAAGATGTTGAGTAGCTTCCCTCAACATCTCATATGCAGCATAAATGGTAGTACCGGAAACAAAGTTCATCCTGCTGGAATAATAGATTTTGTATCCTATTACCATGGAGGCAAACCGGATGTCATCCTCCGAGATGTCATCGATTGTCATCGCTCTTCTGTCGAATTGCGACCCGGTTGCATTTGTTACAACACCATTCTTTGCAACTTTCAAGGACAGTAGCTGACCAGATGGACATAACCTTGTGACCGCCTGAATTACTCCCTTCGTGATCTTATGCAGCTTATCCAACCATATAAATTCATCATGAACACAGCTCAGTATATACCAAATCCACTCCTGCTCATATGCCATCGGGAATTTCACAAACTGCACAAAACCCTTTCTATCCAAATCAAGAAATTCAGGTTTCAACATAGAGCTTCCATCAGATAGCTTGTTATTATATAGATTCAACATCTGGGAACTCCCCAATTCTTCAATCAGAAACTGTACATAAGCTCTGACATCTTCCTTGTATAACACTTTGCGAGGTACGAATGAAAAAACACTCTTCAAATCATCATCCATAGAGATAAACAGGTGATCTTTGAGATCCGGATGGGGCAGCTCAGTGATACTCACAACAAGAGGGGTTGTGGTACCAGACATAGCCATTTTGCAGATTTAAATTCCAAATATCAACCAAAAAGGGGTTTGCAAAATACCTTTGATGCCGGAATATGTTTACTTACTAAATCTCTTCAGAAATTAGTAGCACTTGGTTTCGCTGATCACCTTCATTGCAGAACACTCTAAGCTTCTTCTCTTCAATTCGCAATGTGAGAAATGAAGTGAAAAGTCACCTTTTCTCCATCGCAGACCTAACTTTTCACTGTAATAAATGCACTTTGCCCTAACTCTTCCGAATATTCTCTATATGATAGGAATTCTTCTCCGGATCTTCCGATCGGCTCAAATATTCCGTAGATTCATCAAAAACATTTGTAACCAACATATGCGCTTCTACAACCTGCCGAAAACAGGCACAAATCTACAATCAAGGGGTTTGAAAGATTTGCTTTATTACTCCCCCAAGGCTGGATGCCTAGGTTCAATTACTAGATGTAGTTCCAACACCAGAATCAGGTGTGGAGCCACTTCCTACCTCTAAATCAATCTTCTTGACCCATGTCTTCTTCATCTAATCTCTGATCTCTTCAACTTTGGCTTTACCCTTCTCATCTGTCTTCACATTCTTGCTTTTATCTTCCGGACCTCTCCTATTCACGTTTCTGCTTCTGCAATACTTAGCAATGTGACTGGATTCGTTGCATGCATAGCAAACTGTTGGTGTAAATAATTATTCATCTTGGATATTATTACGCTTTACTTAAGTTTACTTAGGTACATGCATTTCATAGTAGTTTGGGTATGAAACACTTGGGTGTTTGTGCCACATTGGGATAGTGTGTGTAGAAGAATTCCCACCTTTTGTGGACTTATCTTGTTGTTACATTCCACATTCAGTGAGTGATCCACCTCATGTGGAATATTATATTGTTTCTCCTACCTAGCCACACCTATTTCCTACCTACCCTTGTTTCTTATTGAGCCACATGTCATGTTTGTGTGCTCACATATCCATATAGCCTTGCCTATATAAGCAGACTCATATTCATTGTATGTAACGATTGATGATCTAGTTGATCAGTATTTTCATCTTGATAGAATACAATTTATTTCTATCATCTATTTTGTCTCTTTATTGTATTTTTCATTGAGCCCCAGATCTTGGCAAAATCTCACATGGTATCAGAGCCTATAGGGTTTCATTGATTGGTCTTTTGGAGACATTTTGGAGGCTTCAATTTTCGGATTTGGGGATCTTCCTTTTTGGGGGGTGTCGTACAGCGATTTGGACATCATGATTGCGTCCGGGAGGCCGTTTCCATAAAGTTCAACTATAAAGTCGACTATATTTGGTGAGAAATTTTTTTTGCCTAATTTGGCTATAGTCGTACGGATTTCGAAAAAAAAATCGGCAAAAAAAAGCGAGTCTAAAAAAAACAAAATAAAAAAAATCAATTTGGGGGGGTCCACAGACCTGTTGTGACCATTTCACACATCGCCCCATTAGAATGGGGACCCTTTTTTTTTTTTTTTTTGCTTAAGGTTTTGCTTTCTCTTTGCTTGTTTTTCTCTCTACTTTTTGGGATTTTGAGTGAGTGAGTGGTTTGCTAGATTAGAGCTAAACTTTGGAAGCTCGTTTTAGGGTTTCTTTCAAGCTAAGTCTAGTCTTGTTTTGGGAGGTTGTTAGTCGTCTGCCTGTAGCCTCAAGATTGCTATAATGAAGCATGCCTTTTAGGGGAGTCAAGTTGGTTAGATCAGGGGACAGGGAGAATAGGTCTCAGGTCAGGTCTAGATTGAAAGAGGGTTGTCTTGTCAGGGTCCTATTTGTTTCCCCGTCTAAGTCAGTTGGACAGAGCCAGTGAAGAAAAGGAGTTGGTTTGATCAAGTTTGATGGAGGATGAAGCAAATCAAGGTAACATCTAGCCTGGAAATGTCAAAATCGCTCCTAACCCTTCCAGAGGGTCCAGGGCGAAAATCCTTGTAGACCTCCTTTTCTTCTCATTTTTGATTGAATGATGCTTTCTAGGGCATGTTTGGAGGTGAATTGATATGTTCTTGCCTGGAGAGGGATTTGATTGATTTTTGAAGAACAAGATGATGCCTGAAAGAGGATTTTCGCTCCTGACCCTTCCAAAGGGTCCAGAGCGAATTTCATCCTAAACACTATTTCTTGCCTTGGATAGACTTGCAATCCTGTTCCTAGCTTAGAAAATGATCTAACTTTGCCTTGTGAGGTGGTTTGAAACTTGAAGACTGAGCAATTTGGCCTAGAATGGAGATTTCGCTCCTGACCCTTCCAGAGGGTCCAGAGCGAAAATCTTATTAAAGCTTATTTCTTCCTAACTTTGGCTAACTTTTCATGTGCAGGGTCTCTTGGAATGAAGATTGGACATCATTTGATACCTTTGAGGATTTGGAAGCGTGCAAAATGAAGAATTTTGGACAAGAAGGGAAATTTCGCTCATGACCCTTCCAAAGGGTCTAGAGCGAAATTCTCAAAAGCTCTTGTTGTGCAGTGGAGAAGGTCAAGCTTTTGGCATGAATGAAACAAGAACAACTTGCTTTTGCCTCTTGAAGATGTTTTAACTTGGAAAAATGAAGGATTTTGTCCAAAAGGAGAATTTTCACTCCTGACCCTTCCAGAGGGTCCAGGGCGAAAATTCCTCAATCACCTATTTTTCTTGCAAAATCAAGTCACTGTTTGGTTTTTATGGCTTGGATGAGAGAGGAGTAGTGTTTTCTTCCTTTGAGAGGTGAATTCAACTTGAACTAATGATGGAATAGGCCTAAAACCTAAAAATCGCTCCTGACCCTTCCAAAGGGACCATAGCGAAAATTTCTATAGAAGGCATTTCTTGTCTTGCTTGGTCAAATTGAGGTGTCAAAGGCATGAAAAAGGGAAGAGAGAGCATGTTGAAACCCTTAGGCATGTTTAGAAATCATGAAAATGGAGGTTTCTAGCCAGGAAAGGCAATTTTGCTCCTGACCCTTCCAAAGGGTCCAAAGCGAAATTCCTTATAAACACATTTTTTAGCCTTTCTTGGACATAAAATTCTATTCATAGCACAATGAAAGATGAAATCCCACTTGGCAAAGAAGTTTCGAGGTGAAAAAATGAAGGATTTTGGTCAAGATTGAGAAATTCACTCCTGACCCTTCCAAAGGGTTCAGAGCGAATTTTCTCAAAATCACCTTTTGCTATCAAATTTTGCTAAGTCAAATGTGGGATAAGGTGAAACATAGAAGGAATTGCCCCTGGGAGTGACTTGAGGTTGCAAGAAATCATTAAAAAGTGAAGGAATTGAGCCAAATGGTGAATTTCGCTCCTGACCCTTCCAAAGGGTCCAGAGCGAAATTCCTAAAAACACCTATTTTCTTTGCAAGGTCAAGACAACTTGTTGGTTTTTATGGCTTGAATAGGTGTGAGGAAGTGTGTTTTTGCCTTTTGAGGATGATTGAGGTTGAAAAGATGAAGGAATTGACCCTAGAACATGATTTTCACTCCTGACCCTTCCAAAGGGTCCAGAGCGAAAATCCTCAAAAGTCATCTTTTTTTCAAAATTTAGGCAAAGCTAAACTTAGACAAGGGTGTGAGAGGACTTTTGAAATGCCTTAGAGTTGAATTGGATTGCCAAGAATGCAAGTTTTGATGCCTAGAGGGAAATTCGCTCCTGACCCTTCCAGAGGGTCCAGGGCGAAATTTCCAAATCCTCCTATTTTCCTTGCAGTTCAAGATAAGATTTTGGTTTTCAGGACTCAAAGAGGAGTAAGGCATGATGTTCTATGCCTTGGAAATGATTTGAAGTTGAAAGGATGAAGGAATTGCCCTAAAACCTAAAAATCGCTCCTGACCCTTCCAAAGGGTCCAGGGCGAAAATCCTAAAACCAATGAGTTCCTTTCAAGTTTGTGCTAAGATAGGGCTAAACCAAGGGAGAAAAAGCCCTTGAGACCACCTTTGAGTGGATGTTTGTTCCAAAATGATGATTCTAGGTCAGAAGAAGATTTTTGCTCCTGACCCTTCCAAAGGGTCCAAGGCGAAAATCTCAAAATTCCCTATTTTGCCTTGCAAGAACAAACCAAGCTTGGGTGGAGTGAATGAAGAAGACCATTGCCTAACCTTGAGTGGAGGATTCAAGACAAAATGATGGAGTAAGCCTAAGCAAGGAAAATCGCTCCTAACCCTTCCAAAGGGTCTAGGGCGAAAAACACTAAAGTCACCTTTTCCTCCAAAATTCAAGTAAAACTAAGCCTGGACTACAATGAAAGAACCTATTTGGAATGCGTTGGAGAGGTTTTTGACCTTCAAAAATAAGAATTTTGAGCTCAGGAGAGAATTTCGCTCCTGACCCTTCCAAAGGGTCCAGAGCGAAATTCCCAAAAATGCAGTATTGCCTTCAAAGTTTTGATGAGCCAACTCAGTGATGGAGATAGATATACCCTGGAAATTGCCTTGAAAGAGGTTAATGATCAAACTAAGGTGAATTTTGGCCTAAAATGTAAAAATCGCTCTTGACCCTTCGAGAAGGTCCAAGGTGAAATTCACATTTTCACCTGATTTCCTCATGAAAAATGATAAAAGTTTGAAATGCAAGACTTTGATTAGGTCAAAACAAACATAAGCTAGCCTTCCAGAAGATTTTGAAGTGAAGGGAATAAGGTATTCAAGTTTTAATTTGAAAAATCGCTCTTGACCCTTCCAAAGGGTCCAGGGCGAAATCATCAAAAAAGCTATCATTCAACCTTGATTGATTAAGTTTAGGGCAAATTGCAAGATTGTAAAGACAAAGACATGGAAATTTGCAAATGTAGGTTGATAAAGTTTCAATTTCATCAAGAGAACAAGCATGGATAAGGGGTTCAAACAAGTCTTGAAGTGAATCTAGACCTTCATCACTTTGAATATTTCAAAGCCTAAGGGAGAAAGGAAACTTCACTAACCATCAATCAAACCTCCATATTCCTAAATTTTCACCAAATTTGCCAGATTCAAGACATTTGGGAAGTTAGATCAAATTCACATAAATTAAGGCATTTGTAATTGAATCAATTAATTTTAAGCCTTAAAACAAATGAAAAAAAAATCCACCTTGGAGGCCTTGAAATTAATTTTAAAATTTAAAAAAAATAAACAGTGAGCGCTCAAGTTCATTTCTTCGCTTTTACAAGCAAGTCGGCCCCCTTTTAAAAGGGATTTTATTTCATTTTATTGCTAAATACCTAAGTCGGCCTCATGAGGATTAGGGTGATCGCCCTATTTAAGGGAGATGCTTTGTGGTGAATTCAAATCATTCATTCATTCCTTCTTATGCGAATTTGAAGAGCAGATTAGAGGAGCGAATTCTAGCAGATTGGAGGCGAATTTCTTGCTATGTGTTGGAGGCTAGTGAAGGTGAAGTTCTTTTGAAGGCTAATTGAGGTGTAGTTCATCCAAAAGAGGGCCATAAATTCAATTTTTGTCCAGCAAAATCTGATCTTCTTTCTTCCATTTTCCAAGGTTCATAGTTAAGCATTCAAGAGGAAGGTATGAAGAATCCTTTTTGAAGTTCTTATTCAAGACTTGTTTTGATTTCCATAGCAATCTTTTAAAGTCTAAGTCTTGAAAAATCTAATTTCCATTCATAATTAATTTGAAAATTTAGAATTCTTGATTTATCATGTCATTTTCAAATTGATGTTTTGAATTATTCCCTTGAAAGGTCTTAAATTCTATGCTTTAAGGTATGATGCTCAAAGACTAACTTTAATCTTTTGTGTAGGCATCAAATGGCAACCCCCAAAGCCGGAGGATCAACTACTTGGCAGACCCTCATCAAAGAAGATCAAGTCATCAAGGACTGCCTTCTCCAGTCCAGCATCATTAAGGACGACCTTCTCCATCTATCTTCCAGTCCAGCATTTGAAGGAAGGCATCACCAAATTGAGCATCAACCAAGTGTTGGACAAGGTGGCATCCCAGTCATCACTCCTCCATTCGGGTTGGTCCACCTCAGCATGTCCAGATTCAATGTACCTGGCTCATCAAAGATGGCACAAACTTCGATGTACCTACCCCGGCTATCCATTGGTCGAATATTCCAAAGAAGACATGTGTCCAAATAATGCAATTATTTCATTGGTCAAAATTAAGTTTGTTGTAACAAACCCTAATTAGGGTTTCATTTTGAAATCTTGGCCATTGATCTTGAATTGATCCAAGCTGTTCATTGTATTTGAGGATGCTATATATGCCCTCACTCATTTCATTTTAAAGGGTTAGAAAAGTTAGAAAAAGAGAGAGAGCTTAGAGAGAAGAAAATTAGAAAGTTATTGTTGTAGCAAGATTGAGTAGTGAAGAAAGAATTTTGAACAATTGTTGTCCATTTGGCTATGAGATCAATAAAATATTGAAGTTATGGTGTTTTATTGCAATACTTGTGGCTACCTTCATGATTGTTTATCTTCTTGAATCACTCTCAGTTGAAATAGCATTTAAGTTCTAAGTTTGAAGGACGAAGTGTTGTGCTTGATCTTTGATAAGATTCACATTCCAAACCACTAGCTTCTTACTGATTGTAAAAACGCCTTGTGTGGTCAACTGGAAACGTTGAGATTGATTAAGAATTCAGTCATTCTTGGAAGTATTGATATGTATCTCTATGATAGTAACTATATCCTTGATGATTTGAAAGTTATTGAATCCCCTTAGAAGATCGCATCAATTCCAGTAGAGTTGTAATTTCTTGGCGATATTGAAATTGGTAGAATCTTATCAAGTCTAGTCTTCATTGAGTCATTCTTAGGATTAGTTCAAGTATTCCTTCCTTGAAACCCTTATCTTTTGATATTTTTGAAATCTGTTAGTGTTAGGAAAATCCTGTTCCTGCATTTGGAAAGAAAGTAGCACAGATAAGCTTTCTCTGAAAGTACGTAAGACCCCTTGAAGAAACAGCATATACAATGACCACTGGTGCTTATCCACATGTAGAGATCCTACAAAAAGAACCTTGAAGTCACCCTGATTGATCCTTTTCGCAACATCTTTAGCATTCAGAGACTTTAATCAAGAGAGGATAAGGTACCTTTAGGTATTTTATTCTATGTTTGGTCGTGTACAAAATACACATCAACAAGACCCCCCCCGTGATCTCCGTAATCCGCAAAGTTTTTGCAGGGCCCGCAGAAGTCCGTCATACCTCCTTGCTGGACCCCGTACCTCCTCTGGCTCTTGCTACAGTCCCGTCCGGTCTCCGCCGTCCGTTGGAACTCGTCGTCCGGGCACTTTTTCCTCCAGTCCTCTGCGCCGCTGGGCCCCTCGCCGGCTCCCTACTTCCAGGCTCCACCACAACCGGAACACCAGCAGCTCTCTGCACTGTCGGCAACTCTCTCCCCACTACCGGTAGCTCTCTGCCCTGTCAGCCCGATCCCGCTGCCGGTAGACCACAGCAGCCAGAACACCGTCGGCAGCCACCTCAACCTTCCAGCCAAGCCCCTCTACCACGTCAGCCCGACACCTCGAGCGCCACATCAGCAGACCCTAACTAGTCTGCACCTGCCACTTCAACATACCGTACGCCCAATCAGATCGCCACATCAACAAGTCTGTATCGTACGGACGTCGAATGGGCGGGGAGGCGAAATTTTTTTGACTAGCAGACGGGCGTCAAATTTAAGCCCATCATTTGCTGACGTCAATGCCACATCAACAGTATTTTGAAATTTGTTAACCCCCTCTCATTGAGCTTTTCAGTTTTGCAGTTCAACTTTGGAAGGCCATATCTTGCTCATTTTTGCTCCTTTTTTGGTGCAATTTTTTTGAAATGGGCTAGAATTTCGTGCTCTTCGCAGTGGTGGAATAATTTTCTGATTTTGATGGACGGATTTTTCAAAAATTGTAGATCTTCGTGACTGTACCTATCTAATCCCCGATTTTGCAACTTCAGAGGCTTTGTTTGGGGTCATACGACCTCCTTTTTAGGTGCCATTTTTTTTCAAAGTGCATATTTTTTCGTCTACTTTCATAATCTGCCATTTGTTTGCAGTGATTTTAAGTAGAAATTGTACTTTTAGTATTTGGCCATTCTTGGCATATTTGGTACTTGTATTTTGCTTGGATCTCAGTTTAGATTACTAGCAATATTTGTTGAAGTCTCTTATATCTCATTTTGAGAAGTTGTAAATTGAAATCAGAAGTCCACTTTGCCTTGTTTTGCAAGTGGCCCATTGTATACACACTAAGTATAAAGTGTCAAATCACCATTTTGGGGGGGGTTTCTTGATTGAGTATTTTGGGGGGGTGTCGTGTGATTGTGCCTCTCTATCTTGTGTTTTTTCATTTTGGTGCTATGGGTTCTCCTAAATTTCCACTTTTAACTCCTCATAATTATGCATCATGGAAGATTAAGGCATGGAGTAAACTAATGGAAAATTGACTCATTCATTATGTAAATGAAACTATTACAGCACCACCTGATCCTAAGGCTGATCCTAATGCTCAAATTGAATGGCTTACTAAGAATGCTATGGCACTTGGAACTCTTAGAAAGTATGTATCAAATGACCTCATTTTTCACATTGAGAAGTGTACAATAATTAAAGAGGCTTGGGATATTTTTCAGAAATTGTATGATCAAGTTGATGAGATTAAAGGCTACAAGCTTGATAGTGAACTCACAACTTTGGATCCCAAGGATTTTGATACAATCCAAGATTATGTCACAAAAGCAAATGAGATAAGAGCCAAGCTAAAGGATTGTGGAAATGACAAAAAGGATGCTCAATTGGTTTACAACTTGATAGACAAGCTTCCTCCAGAGTATGCAGCCTTTGTATCTAGCATTCACACCCATAGGTTAGCTCAAGGTTCCTCATACACTTCTCCCTCATTTGATTCATTCACGGAGATGTTGATACTTGAGCAATCTAAGTTGACCACGATGGGGATTCTCAATTCTTCAAAGTCACAAGCTTTGGTGGCTAATAAAGGGAATCAAAGCAATCAAGGAAAAGGCAAGAATCAAAAGCAACCTAAGTCAAAACCACAACAAGATGGAGCACAATCTTCCTCTCCACAACAAGGTGATTCACCATTCTCACCTAAGAGGAAATCATATAAGGACAATCTTTTTTGTGGATATTGCAAGAAGTCGGGACATGATGAACATCATTGTTATAAGAAGCATATTGATGAGTTGAAGAATCTTCTTGAGAAGAACAAAATCGACCTAACTTCCAGAATGTCTACATCGGCTTCTTCTAAGGATAAGGATAAAGGAAAGGATCACTCTTTTGGGACAGATAAAGGAAAGGGACAAGCTCTTTGTGCTACTACAATTCATGATTCAGGGAGATGGCTTCTAGATTCAGGGGCTTCTCATGATATGGCATCTTCGCAGTCTATGTTTTCTACATTTGAGCCTTGCCACATGCCGCAGATTATGATGGGCAATCATACATACATGGATGTGATTGGGAAAGGATCTATTGCCATTGGGGATAACTCCTTCAATGATGTGTTGTGTGTACCTCATTTGACAAACAATCTTCTTTCCATCTATCAAATCACACATGGGGCAACTACAAAAACTGTGGAGTTCACACCTGATTCAGTTATCATTAGCGAATTGGAGAGTGGAGCAATCATTGCGACTAGGGTGGTTGATCATGAATTTCGATTGTACTCTTTTCACATTTTGGTCCTATTGATGAGGTTGATTCTTCCTATGTTGATGATTCAGATTTTGAGAACTTTGGGCATTTGAACTTGGGGATTCTCACTTGTGATCCCGTTCTTGAGCATTGCATTTCATCTCCTTCTCTTGATATCACACCACCTATTGTACCTGATGATGCAGCTAGTGCGACAGTTTTGCCTTCTTGTGATTCAGTGCAGCAGGATATTCCATGTCTTCTAGCTTCAGTTGATTGGGATGCCTACTTGACAGACATTGCAGGTTTGTTTGTGGAGTCCTACATTGCAGATTTGGGAGACATCATTGATAACATTCATCTTCTCTTTGATGAAGATGATCCTTCTTTGATTGTTGCAAGGGATCACTCTGACCCTCTTGTGCATTCTCTACATGATCAATCTTTAGAGTTTGACATGATTGTGGATACTTTCGTACAACACTTGGAGGAGGTCTCTTTATCTTTTGAGGAGACATGTGAGTCTTTGGATATTGTTCTATATTCATCTCCACTAGATCTTGAAGTGCCTTTTTTAGCAGTGTGGCGCAGTTTATCACCTTTGGAGGGGGTAACTTTCAGCATCGACATGGGGACACTTGAGCAGTTTTCAGAGATTTCATTCATCATGAGTATTTTTCCTACATCTTCCCTTCATGGTTGGGGAGACTTCATGGATACACCTTTGGTTTTGTTTCTTCCTAAGGGGAGGAACGTGGTTCGACGTTCGTGGAGCAGTTTCTTCATTCATCATTGAGCTTCTATCATTGGTGCAGATTCCACATTGAGGGGGGACTCCCTAGTCTCTCTTCTTCTTCTTCTCTCATATGGGGAGGACTTTTTCCTCACATGGGGTTTTGTGCTTCACATACTTCTATGAGAGTTCTTTGTATCTAGTCTTCATCTCTTTTGGGAGAGGGTTTTTTCCCATTGGGTTTTTCTCTCTTTCGCTGCTTTGTGAGAGATTTCATTGCATTGGTTTGCATGCATTTGCATTTGTACATGGGTACCTAACATGGCCTTGTAGCCAGGACCCATCTTGCATTGCTTAGTTGCATTGTAGACTTGAGTGCATTCCCCTAAGTTGCACTTAAGGGGGGGTGTTGGTGTAAATAATTATTCATCTTGGATATTATTATACTTTACTTAAGTTTACTTAGGTACATGCATTTCATAGTAATTTGGGTATGAGACACTTGGGTGTTTGTGCCACATTGGGATAGTGTGTGTAGGAGAATTTCCACCTTTTGTGGACTTATCTTGTTGTTACATTCCACATTCAATGGGTGATCCACATCATGTGGAATATTATATTGTTTCTCCTACCTACCCACACCTATTTCCTACCTACCCTTGTTTCTTATTGAGCCACATGTCATGTTTGTGTGCTCACATATCCATATAGCCTTGCCTATATAAGCAGGCTCCTATTCATTGTATGTAACGATTAATGATCCAGTTGATCAATATTTTCATCTTGATAGAATACAGTTTATTTCTATCATCTATTTTGTCTCTCTATTGTATTTTTCATTGAGCCCTAGATCTTGGCAAAATCTCACACAAACAACATTTTCTTGCATAGGCCTGAAATTCATCTGATTCCTTCTCATTTTGCATTAGTTAGCAACATGTCCAAACATACCACATGCATAGCATTTGACATTTCTCCTATTCTGGAAGTTATTCATCACAGTTCTGCATCATTTGACTTATGACCATATTTGTTGCACTTGAAACATTGACCGGTAAAAGTAGGACCATTATTGATCATCCTATTTCTGCATTGACTAGCCATATGACCAAATTTATTGCAAACAAAGCAATTGCCATTGAATTTACAAGCATTAGGTTGCCTAACCGGAGGCCTTCTTGAGTTGTTCTTCTATTGGGCTGACTCGAAGCTTTCACCTTTCTCAAATCCAAGACCTTGAGTGTCATTAGGAATCTTCTGACTTGCAAGCATCTCATCAAGTCTGGCTGGACTGTTCCTCCTTGTATTCATTTGCAGCATCAAGATCAACTTTGAGAAGTAGAACTTGCTTTCCAAGATCTTCCTCATGTTCTCTAGCATCTTGTAGGTCATTCTTCAACTATCCAATTTCATATTCAAGTCTACAGTATTCATCTAATTTGTCTTCTAGGGACTAAGCAAGCTTTTCTTCGTTTTTCTTTCTTTCTTCTATCTCCTTCATCAATCTCATCACAATAGCTTCCATCTCATTCTTCTAGAATATATTAGCTCTAGCAAGTCTTTCACACTCTTCAGACTTCTGCTTCAGGGCTTCTTCATCAATGCTTTGACTTTCTTTTTCCTTTAGTTTATCAACAAGTTCTTTCCTCTTATCCCTTGACTTGTTCAACTAATCTTTCGATGTCTCAATGTATTCCTCAGCATCTTTAAGATTTGCCTTCACTTGTCGATTCTCATCTTGTGCATGATCAAGAGCTTCAAGAGTAACAACCAACTGTTGTTTCAAACTACCAGAATCCATTGATTCACCTTCTCGAATAAACCTCCAGCTATTAGGCTTCTTCTGAGGAACTAGGCTCTGATACCAATTGTTGGAATCAATGAACACTGAGAGGGGGGCTGAACTAGGCTAGTGAGAGGGGGGGTGAGAGCCTAGTGCCACCCTGACTATTAGTGAGAGCACCACCGAAGAAGTTAGGGTGTCGAGAAGGGTTGAGGGTCCCATGTGACAACAGTTAGGTGGTGGTATAAGCAGCAAACAATCCATAACACAAGGCTCTAAACTACTTATCCGATAACAGATTGCAAAACTTATCCGATATTGATGATTCATCAATATTGAGTTTCTACATGATCAATAAATGTCATTTGAGAAGACCATTAAAAATTTAATGTGACCCCCAAACTTGCTTATCCTAATTTTTAGCCATCATTTAGAAGGAGAATTTCAATGTGGCCCCCAAAACCTCTATGAGGATTGACCTTGCACAAAATTGTGCTCCTTATGTAAAATTGAGAACCTCTTCTAAAGCATGGCTTTTCATTTTCACATAACCAATACGTCCACAGCATAAATTATGTTAAAAAAAATTAGGACTCAATGGTGTGTTTCCAGTAAATATACATCAGACTTGGCACCTGTAGTGATTAATCTCATGAGCATAAATGTCCGCTTGGTGCCCCTTGCAACTAGGTAATTCTCCTAGTGGTGAAGCATGACTTCCTTTGTAGTAACTGTTGACGTGTATTTTGTACACAATCAAACACAAAATAAAATACCCAAGGGTACCTTATCCTCTCTTGAGTAAAGCCTCTGATTGCTGAAGATATCGCAAAAAAGGATCAATCAGGATGACTCCAAGGTTCTTCGTTGTAGGATCTCTACGTGTGGATAAGCTCTTTGTGGTATGATGTGATTTGCTGGAATCACAAGGGGACTTACATTTGATGATTGAACTTCTAATTTGCTTTGAATATTGCTGGAACACAGGATTTCACTAGCTTTGATTTGAAAAAAGAAAAAAAGACGAGGGCAAGGAAAGGATCTAATCCTAACACTACGAATGTAGGAGCAATGAATGATCTTTGATGAAATTCTAACTAAGTCTTGTTTTGACATCGCACAACCATCTCCACAAGGCTAGTGCGATCTTCGAAGGAAAGCTTTATGATGTTCAAATCATCACTGCAGGCATAGACACCATCAGGCTGATGCATATCAATGAAGAAGCGACAATTGAAGTTAAGCTTAAGCTGAATGATTCCAGTTGACTACACAAGGCAAGTCTGCAATCAACAAACTGCTAGTAGTATGGATATACGAATTTCACCATCAATCAAGCACATTTCTTCCACTCATCTAATAACATGAAATCAAATATGATAAGTATAAAGACCATGCAAATTGTCGAATCGACCCATAAATTCACCATTTCTTCAATGAAGTTTTACAAGTCTTTTACAACAACATCTTGGGAACAATCTTTGCCTTCTCTCTCTACTCTACTCTAATTGCTATTCTATCAACTAGCTAACTACTCTCTATTCACTAACTCCTTTCTAACTGGTTCCAACTATTTCTATATTACCTTTACAAAATGAAATCCCATGGCGTATATAGTGCCCTCAATACAATTCAATGGCTTAGATCAATTTGAGATCAATGGCCAAGATTTTACAATGAAAACCCTAATTAGGGTTTGTTACAACCATTACATAACATTTAATGCTTGACCAATGATAAAATTGTATTGCTTGGACACATGTCCTCTCTGGAAAATTCCACCAATGAATAGTCGGGGTAGGTACATCGAAGTTTGTGCCACCTCCCATGAGTTAGGTACATTGAATCTGGACATGCTGAGGTGGACCACACTGACTGGAGAAGTGATGACTAGGATGCCACCTCGTCTGACACTTGTAACTTAGTAGATATTCAACTTGATGTTGTTGAGAAGCTAGCTTTAATTAATTCATCTAGAACTATCTGCTTCTTCAACGAACCCTTGCTCTGACTTCCTTTTCTTTGATGTGCAAGACGATTATGTACCTCGCCTTGGAATGCTGGATTGGAGAAGTCGCCCTTGATGACGTTAGTCCAAAGAAGGCCATCCTTGTCGATGCTAGACTGTAGGAGGTCACCCTTATCCTTGCTTGATCGTCCCAGAGGAGACCGTCCTTGATCTGGCTTGATTTTCCTTGATGAGATCTCCATTTGATGCCTACACAACATTTCAAAATTAGTAATATATCTTTAAGTCTAAAATTTAAACTTAAAAGGAAGATTCAAGATTTTAATTAGGAAACTTCATGATAAATCTTGAGTTATCATTTCCTAATTAACCATGTAATACTTAGATTTTCCAAAACAAATGTCTAAAAAAATCAAACCTTGAACAAGGGTGTCAAGATGATTTCGCCATACCTCCTCTTGAGTTTTAAACTCTAAGAAATGATGTAAAATATAGATTTCGCTAGGCAAAGTGTAGATCAAAGCCTTCTCTTGAACAAATTGCGCCTCCTTTAGCTTGGAAAAGAACTCCACCTTCCACTAGCTTCTTCAAGATCTAGAAATTCGCTTTCAAATATCTTCAAAAACCTGGAAATTATCCTCCAAACTAGCAAGAAATTTGCCTCTCCAATTTGCTCCTCCAATTCGCATTTTAAAACAATGAATGAATGATTTGCATTTGTCCACAACACTCCTCTCTTATAGAGCGCTCACCTTCTTCAACCATGAGGCCGACTTAGCAAATAAAAGGTGAAATAATAAATAAAACCTCAAAAGGAGTAGGCCGACCTAGCAAATAAAGGTAAAATAATGCCTTGTGCGCTCAACTTTTAATTTTTTATTTCACAAAAATTAATTTTAAATGCCTTTATAATAGAAATTCGATTTTTTTGAGGCCCAAAATTAATTTATTAAATGCCAATTTAATTAATTTTTTCAAATATTTCAAAGTTGGCAAATTTAGCTTCTAATGCGATTTGGAAGATGTTAACGTCCAAAATATGGTAGAAAATAGTGAATGCCAATAACTTCGCTCTGGTCCCTTGGAGAGGGACAGGAGCACTTTTTTCATTTTTAGGCTAGGATTCTCAATTTTTTAAGTCAAACCTTTGTTCACCACGCTTTAGAAGATTCTTCCCATCTCATACAACGTTGCCTTAGCATAATCTCGGAGGGAATTAGTTGTTTTCATAAAAAGTGGGACGGTCCTTCAGTGGGGGACGGGAGCACTTTTGAGTCCATTGCATGAATTCTTGATCATATTAATCTTCAATTTACCCTCAAGGCGTAGAATATCACATTTCACACCATCTTGAGCCTTGGTAAAAAATATCATTTCAAAATGCAAGGTAAATGGTCATATTTGGAAAAAGCGCTCTGGTCCCTTGGTGAGGGACGGGAGCACTTTTGCCAGTTGTCGTCAAAATTTGCAACTCTCGCATCTCAATTCAACTTCAAGGCATTTTAAACACTTTTTCAAACTTGCGCCTTGGTCTCAATTTGTCCAAAATTGGTGAGAAAGGCAAGATAACATGTTAAGTGCTCTGGTCCCTTGGAGAGGGATGGGAGCACTTTTGCAATTCCAAGCCAATTCGTCCTTTGCTAGTCTTCCAAATTATCTTCAATGGATGAATCTTGCCTTCTTTAATTCATTTCAATCACGCAACTTGCCTTGCCTTTGCAAGAAATTTGTATTTTTAGAAAAGTGCTCTGGTCCTTCAGTGAGGGACAGGAGCACTTTGTCTTGGTCCCTTGGTGAGGGACGGGAGCACTTTTTGACTTTTTGGCATACTTTTTTGTCTTTTAAACCTTCGATCGCGTCTAATGCATAAAACGTCCTTTCTCCCTCCTATCCTTGGTGAGGGACGGGAGCACTTTTTGACTTTTTGGCATACTTTTTTGTCTTTTAAACCTTCGATCACGTCTAATGCATAAAACATCCTTTCTCCCTCCTATCCGAGCCAAGTTTTGCCATAAAATATCAAACAAAGAAGAGAAACTTGAAAAAGTGGCATGGTCCTTCAGTGAGGGACAGGAGCACTTTTTGTCATTTGGGTTGATTTACTCCTTTGTAGACTGCTTAAATTATATTCAATGGACAAAACATGCTTCCCTTAACCTCTTCAAATCATAAAATCACCTTAACCTTGCAAAGATAGTGCAAATTTGAAAAAAAGTGGCACGGTCCTTCAGTGAGGGACGGGAGCACTTTTTGTGCTCTAAGCCAAATTGTCTCTCTTTCCACCTCGAAATTCCTTTGCTAGGGAAGATTTCATCTTACTTCATGCTATGAATAGAAGTTAATGTCCAATAAAGGTCTAAAATTGTGCATATAAAGAAAAGTGCTCTGGTCCTTCAGTGAGGGACGGGAGCACTTTTGACCTTCTAGGCCAAAACTTCATCATTTCATTGTTTTCAATCAAGTCTGGATGCTCTATAATGTTCATTTCGTCCTTCACCATGCCTTTGATGTCTCAATTTAACCAAACAAGGCCAGGAATGGCCCAAATAAGTCTTTTTGCCCTGGTCCCTCAGTGAGGGACGGGAGCACTTTTGCCTTGGTCCCTTGGTGAGGGACGGGAGCACTTTTTCCTTTAACCTTCAAAAATTCACCAATTTTGTGCCTTCAAAATCTTCAAAAGTATCAAGTCATGTCCAATTATCATTCTAGAAGACCCTGCACAAAACAAAATAGAAAAGTTAGTGACAAATATGCATAAAATAACATTTGTGCTCTGGTCCCTCAGTGGGGGACGAGAGCACTTTTGTCCTTTTTGGCTAAAATATTCAAAATTTAGGTCTCCAATCATTTCACAAGGCAGAATTAGGTCATCTTCAAGGCCAGGAATCAGTTATCTTGAAAAAGTGGCATGGTCCTTCAGTGAGGGACGGGAGCACTTTTTACCTTCTAGGCAAAAACTTCATCTTGCCTCTGAAATTTGATCAAAATTTACCTAGGCAAGAATATACAATTTCATCTTCAAAGTGCTAACACTTAGACAAAATTTGAATTTTCCCTCAAAAAACCCTGACTAGACCTAACCTGAGACATAGCTGACTTCCTGACAGACTTATCTTACTTCAATAATCAATCTTCGAAAGGACGGTTTATAACTTTCAAAATTTGACTAGACTCGGCTTGAAAAATATCCAAAAGAAACCCCTAAGGCTTAGCCCTAGCTCAGACAGACGACTCACTCACTCAAACCCTAAAAGCAGAGAGAAGAACAGGCAAAACAAAAGCGAAAAGAGGGGGTCCCCATTTGCAATGGGGTAATGTGTGAAATGGTCACAACAGTAACCCATCCCAATACTACTCCATCTCAAACAAAATGTAGTTTCCCCCACAAGCAAACCTACTTAGCTTGCTACCCATTGGAAATTCTTTGGTAAGGACAATGCCTTCTAAACCATTCATTATATCACTACAAGTGATGGTTCTATAATTTATCTGATTATGTAATGATTTTTTGGGATTCAACTACATAGTTTTAATTCAATCTATGTCAACCCATATTTCATGAGCCCGAATGGTCCATGTAGCACTCACTACATCTAGATGATGCTCACATGGGTGAAAAAGTAAAACTTCTTCCGAAATCACCCATCCTAGTACTACTCCAACTCATTGGTGCTTAATCATATGATGTCAACCATGCCTTTTTTATCCAAGAGGATTCACCCAAGAAGGTACTTGTAGTAACACCCAAGCCATTCTCACGGTATGTGGCTGTTGAGCTACTTCTCAAGTTTAAAATACATCAAAGCACCTCTCAAATACTCAAGAGAACACAAATCCATATCCACTCTCCAAAAAATACTACACATGCTCCAATGAAGACCCATATCCAGTTTCACTTCTATAAAAAAGATTACATCCTGCAGTTTATAACGTAGCTCCAATTGGGTCCACTATACCTTCTAGTATAACTGCAGCAAAGTCCCATCCACAAAGCTTCTTACCGTAGCATTCAGAGTATTACTTTCCAATCTTCAAACATAACAGTTGATGTGGTGACCAAAATGGCAACCATGAAGCTCATATGCCAAATCACATGCCAGATCGTCGAGGACACATCAACAATCAGTTTAGAATCTAGATCCCCAACCATCACAGATGAGGGTCTGAAAAAGGAAATGAATTCACCTTTTTTATAGATAGTTCAACTTCCTAGCGATTCTTGGCTTCAATGGCATGGATCCATGTAATTTATGTATACATCTGTAATATTGCAGATATATAGATGATAAACAACCATACAACTTTCTCAAGGGTCTGCCATGAACAAAATATATAGATGAATAAAATGCATTCATTGTTTAGTTCTTTACCCATCAATCTTTGTTCTTTTAAATTATGTTACTAAGCTTATCCATATGCCATAACTCATCTAGATTCAGATCTAGAGAGTTGTCAACTAGGACTCTAACACTGGGCCTGAAATATTCTAACTAGCAATTCTTATGAGAAATACAAAATTTCATAGATTTATCACAAATTAAACCAATACACAATAGAGTTATAGGAAAAATTCGAGCTTCATGCAATCATTATTGAATTTCCCATATTTGTAATAAACTAAATTTCATTACATAGCTGGAAATGATCTGATGGAATTAGCAATTTAATAATCACAGCAATTGGGTGTTCAGTGAATAGCTAAGATGCTTCATACCAGGTGCTGCGATTTTATTTTCAGATTGCTTCTAAAACCCTTCAAACTGTTTCAGAATAATTCCTTTGTCTTTAACCATCCGAAATTCATTACCAGCAATCTGCTCTGGATGTAATTCAAGGCACTTGATCGCTGTAATGAGTCTGCTGAGTCTCCTGGGGTTTAGTCCAGAAGATTTTCCTTCCAGGGGTTTCGTCCTGAGAAGTTGCACACAGATTGCAGATTACAGAAAAAATAATAAAAACTTTGGCTGAATGAATGAATGAAATGCTACCTCCATCCCTTAATAAATTAACTCCAACCAATACAAAAAGTCATTGATGCTTCTAGAGACTTCTTCTTTAGTTGACTTAGGCAATAAATACAAGTATATTAATTATTTTATGACCCCCAAGTACCATCGCCTAGAGGAAAATAATGTTATAACTTATAGTGGCCCCCTCTTTAAGACTCAACGAAAAATTATAATAATTATTTTCATAACTATAGCTTTTTGGGGTTCCAAATTATTTAATCTCTCATTCCCTTAATTTCTTATTTAATTCTAGCCTTGGGAATGCTGCAGGTCAGAATTTGACAACCTCTGGCCTGTCAAATGAGAGGGGGCATTACAGTTCTCCCTTCCTGAGAGTGCTGGCCCTCCAGTAATTGTAAATTGGGATGTTGTAGAATCTCCTCTCCTTCCCAAGTCGCATCCTCAATTGGTAATTCTTTCCACTTAACAAATATTCTCGGACCACCTTGTTTCTTAGTCTCCTTTCTCTCCAATCAGCAATACCTTCTAGAACAAGTACCAAATTTCCTTCCTCGTCCAAGGGTGGAAGCTCTGGGGATGGCACGATATGCTGGCCCAATGCTTTTTTCAAACAAGAGACATGAAATACATCATGGATCTTACTGCCTTCAGGTAACTCTAGCTCATACGCAACTTCACCTATCCCCCTAAGAATCCTGTAGGGACCGTAGAATCGTGGTTACAACTTTTCTGCTCCGCTTTTCTTTAGTGATGACTGTTTGTATGATTGAAGGCATAAGAAAACCAGATCACCAACCTCGAAAGTCCTTTCAACACGATGTCTATCTGCGTACATCTTTTGTTGATTTTGTGCATGTTGAATGTTGTCCTTCAATGCTCAGAGAATATCCTGATAAGTCTGAACTATCTCCTTAGCCCGGGGTACTTTGCTATCCTCAAATGCCGAATCCATGAATGAAAGTGCATCATATCCGTAAAGTGCTCTGAAAGGAGACATGCCTATGGACAAATGATAGGTGGTATTGTAGCAATACTCACCTAAATAGAGCCATCTCATCCATGCACGTTGCTATCCCGTTACATAATTGTGAAGGTACCCTTCTAACCACTTATTCACTACTTTTGTCTGTCCATCCGTTTGAGGATGGTAGCTAGTACATGGTGTCAATTCAGTTCCCACTAACCTGAACAACTCCTGTCAAAACATGCTCATGAATCTATTGTCTCTGTCACTGACAATGGTTTTGGGGAGCCCATGCAATCTGAAGATCTCTCTGAAGAATAGTTCTACAATCTGTTGTTCTAAGGATTCTGTGGGAATTGCAAAGAAGTGGGCATATTTTGTGAGTCTATCAACTACCACAAATATGTAATCCTTCCCCTGTACGCGAGGAATTCCAGTAATGAAATCCATTGAGAGTGTCATCCACTTCTGCTCAGGAATAGGAAGTGGTTGTAGAAGGTCTGTTGGAAACGTGTGCTCAAACTTGTTCTTTTGACAAGTCAAACACTCTTGAACATGTTGCAGAACATCATCTTTTAACCTGTTCCATAAAAATCTCTCACGCACCTAACGATAGGTCTTGAAGAAGCCTTGATGCCCTGCCATGGGCGCATCATGGACCGCCCTCAAAATTCTGACCTTCAATTTGGAACCAGGTACAAAGAAAATTTTGTTCTTATAATAGATGACATTGTCAATCATTGAATATTTATCATCTTGTACCTTTCCATCCAACAAATCTAAAGCAAAAGAATTCTTTACATATTCTAAAATTAATTGGCATTTCCAATCTGAGGAAATCTCTATGAGGGAGAACAATTGTTGACGTGTTTTTTATGACCACATCTAACACATAATAAAGTCACCAACGGTCACCTTATCCTCTCTTGATCAAGATTAGTCCGTATGCTAGGATTGCTTAAAGTTCAAACGGCTAATCCCAAGGTTCCTTTAGTGTGTGGACATGACTCAGTTGTTTGATGGGTTTGCTGATAACCCAAGGGGCCTTATGTGTGCTCAATTGAAGAAAACTTATGCAAGCTCATGGATTCCTACACGAATGATTTGCAGTGAAACCTCTAGTTTTAGATCTTTTGGACTTTTCAAAATATGCGGAAAGTAAAATAGGAGTAGTGTAGAGAAGATTATGCTAAAACTAAATTAATCCTAAGAACAGGAGACAAGATCACTTATGCAAAATCAAACCACACTTTGTTTCGCCAGCAGAGCACAAATACACGAAGGCGGTGCAATCTTCAAAGGGTGCATAAAGGTTTTTCAGATCATCAATATGGACCATTGGATCGAACAATCTCTACTGATGATCGAAGTTAAGCATATACACATCAAAAGGGCTCAGGCTAACTTTGCACGGTGTACAGCAATCAGCTGCACACCAAAAGTATGAGCTCGGATTCTGCAACAAGCACTCCTATCAGGTCCAATTCTTCTAACAACATATAAGCAAATCTAATCTAATTGAAGAGAGCAAGACCATGCAGATTGCCAAAGTAGAACAAGAATACACCATCAAATTGAACAATGCATTAAGTTGGCTACTTCACAATCCTGATGCAACAATCTCAAACAATAATCTCTCCTCCTGTACAAATGAGGGGGGTCACCCCTTTATATAGGCCTCAGGCCATGCAAACCCTAATTAGGGTTTCACCCTAGAAGATTCCCCACTCAAGGTGCAACAAGGTGGGAATTGGTAATAAATAACCCATTATGCCCATGTACAATTAATTCAAAGAGCCTAAAATAGCACCCACTAGCACATTAAATGTGCCCCATGATGTTGATTATGCCTAGAATATAGCAAACACCATGCAAGGAACAAATACCCATCATTCTCCAAATGACGGCGACATGCACGGAGAATAAAACAATAAATGAGGAGGTTGCATGCAAGAAGATTCCTCATCCGATGGCAACATGCATTGACCGGACCCACACCTAGTCAAAATACCTCCAATAGTAAATACGCCACCATTATTCAACCAAAAGATTCTCGTCCAAAAATGGACGACCATTATCCCATTCATTTATGGCGTATGCAATGAATCTGCCGACGACTGCTTCCAGCTCTCCGATGGAGACACTTGGCACATTTTCAATGTCAAATTCCATTACAGCAATTTCTTCCTCGCTCTTGGAAAGGAAGCTCTCCCACTCCGTCATGACTTCCTATGTCTTCTTCATTATATCGGAGAATGAAGAAAAATTTGCAAAATGCTCCTTGGGGAATGAACCTACGAAGAAGAAATCGTGCAACTGATATTTCAGGGAGTTCACCATTATTCCTCCATCATTGAGTTTCTTCACAAACAATGCTTCTATTGCACTAATGATTTCCTCCTGTACCCCTCTGATGGACTCCTTCAAGGTAAAAGATTCAACGCTGAATTTGTCAAAGGTGTTCTTTCTTGAGCAAATGGCGTAGAACCATCGAGGAAAGTCATAAGCTTCATTTTCTTGAATCACTTTCCTGTCCACCAGAATTTGCCTTGGAGTCTTCGTCAAAGCCCTGAGTCGCAGAATGGTTAAGTCCTGGTAAATGTGCACATCCTCCCATAATCCTTTTGTTGTCTCTAGTCTATTCAGGAGGGTCACGAATTTTGAGTGAAGCAGAGCTAGGTCTTCAATGAATTTTCCTACTTCGGTATAAACATCCTCTATCCATTCCCTGGAATTTTGCGCCATCGCTCTAATAACCTCTGCATCATCAGCCACTTCCTTAGGAAGAGAGGAAGGAGGAGTGAATGAAGGACCTGCTTCCCTGAGGGGTCTTTTGAAACTCCTAACGTACTCGCATAGGACTCTATTTTCTTCCCTCAGTCGCTTACATTTCGCCTTTGATTTCAGCAGTTTCTCCTTCATGGCCAAGGAAGATTCTTCAAAGTCTCCCATCACTTGACCTGTGGAAGCATGGCCAAGATCAATTTGTCTGATGATGTAATCCTCCTGCCTGATCTCATTTCTGTCTTTATCCACTGCAGGCTCAACAATGTGCAAGGTTCGAGATCCAGATTCTCCCCTAACAACCTTGGAAAATTTTCGTGGAGCCTTCTCTTCTGCTGGCTGATCCATCCTTTTCAATAATTCTTCTAACTCCCGAGCAGGATCAATTTCCCTTTCTAATTCCCTTGTTAGCCTTCCCACCAGCAAATCTGGAGTAGGGATGGAGTGACTATGATCCTCTACGTGTTCCTGTTCCTGCGACTCTTCCTCCATTTCACCAAGGATAGCTTCACGAAGCTATCGTGGCGAGCCTCTTTCTGATGTGGGGGACTTTCTTGCCTTTGATGTGGGGGACTTTCTTGCCTTTGACTTCTTGGCCGAAGGTGTTCTTGTGAAGCGTTGATGTTGAGTATATCCGGTGCCGGAATGCTCTCTGAAAGTGGACCTGTGGGATGTGGAAACATCTCTACCTCCTGCACACTTGAGAAACTTGTCGATGAGTGATCCCTTTCCGTCCTTGCTTTCTTTTGTAGAGGCTCTTCCTGTTGGATTTCTTGTTGAACCTCCTATGGGATTTCCTGCTGGATATCCTTATTCTTTGCTGTCCTTGGTCTCTTTTGGGCATTTTTTCCTCTATCCATCCGAACTTCCTTTTTTGCCTGAACCTGCGAAGAGCCTTTGGTTACCTCGCCGTGGGAATCTAAACTTCCCATTAGCTGATATGTTAGATAAACATTCCCTTCCGCCATCCTCCTTATCTGCCTGTTAATCCAATGCTTAGTGAATTTCAGCACTGGTCTAGCTAAGATACTCAAATCATCCATCTCAGACTCTGACCAATCTGGCAACTGAACAGGCTGATCCTTTACTTTCTCGAATTCAGGCTATGTCAAATCTACATCTTCCTTCACCTGATCTGGCATTTGATAAATTTCACTTACCCTGATGGTGTCGAGGGGCAATCTGGAATGCATTCTCTTCCGGACTTCAAGGTCATCCTCGGCACTTGCCCATTAATCCTCTAAGTGAAACTTGTGAATGAATTTGACACCAACAACCTTTTCGATTTGGCTGTAAAGATCGTATTGGGCCCTGGATGAATAAAATGGTAGGCGATAGAATGCTAATTCCCCTGTTGCACTTTCAGCGGCTTCCAAGCCTGGGCATATTTCCATGAAGTCACCCAAGACAATTGGAAATTCAATTGATTGCTTCTTCTTCTTCTTTTGCAGCTGATCATAGGCAGTTAACTGTCTCATAAGCTCCAGCAATACAAGCTTGTATGATGGATATTTGGACAACTTGAATGACTGGAATGAGAATCCTTGCTTCCTGATGTAGGTGAATTTAGGAAATTGTAAGAATGCAGCTCCATATTTCTGGACCAAGGCATTTGCTTGCGATGACACCCTCACGTGCAACTTCTTTTGCATAAGCCGTGTCAAGTACATGATGAAGGTGTCATTTGCCAACCTGTAAGAATTGACATTGTGAAGCTGTAGTTGGAGATAACATTCATGTACTTTTAACTGAGCTGGTCCGCAACCCATGATTCCTCTTGCTGGCAGCCCATCGAATCCTCCTCTTCGCGCAAGCATATAGAACAGGTAGGAGCTCATGAAAAAGGATTGGGACCTTTTTTCTTTTAAGTTCTTCAACTGCTCGTGCAAGTAGTGATTGATCAATCTGGCCCAGTCGATTAGCCCATTTGAATTCATGATCTTGCCTATATAGAAGAACATCCAGGTCTCAAAGTTCACAGAATATGAACACCCCATTACTTTGCTTAACATTTTTATCAGGTCCACATACTCCTGCTTGAACTCGAAGATGGTGAGAGTTTTTAGCATCTTGGAAACGTGCACTCTGGGCTTCAGCAACCACTGTTATTAATCAAATCTTCACACCTAGCAGGACCTGCTTCATATATTGCCTGAGCTCCACTGTTGGTACTGTATGTCATGGAATAGTGCAAAGGAATTCCGAAAGCCTCACCAATTGACTCCAAAGTCAATGTTGCCAGCAGCTTGCCATCAGGTGTTGAGATTGTCTTTCACTCCAAATTATAATTTGCTGCACATTCCTGGACCAAGTCCGGGCACTGAATAGCAGGAGGAAAGCCAGCTACCACAACAATTCCAATTTTGACAATTTTGACAGCTGTTGGTGATGGATTGTGCCTTGCTGTCCCGAACATTCTGATCTTGAAGGCAGCCAAATTGAATGTGCCTAAATTAGTATCGCTGATTTCTTCCCATCTTGAATTCAACCGGGAATGGGGAAGGAAACCTTTCATTTCTGCCTTGATCAACGCCTGCCTGGAGAGAGTACCTGCCTTGTTTGATTCCACCATCCTAGAAGCACCTTGAAAATGATGAAAACAGAGACTAAGTATGACCACTCTTCGCTTCTCCACCTCTTCTTTCCTAAATCTTGCGCGTGAGAAATGAAATGCCTTTCCAAACTTATATAGAATTCTTCAAAACGTCTTGCTAAGTTAGGAGGCATTAAATTAGTAATTGCATTCATGACGTGTCATACTTTCCCCAATTACTGCGCCATGCAAAGGAAACTTCCCATGCGAGTGAGTTTGAATTTAGAAATTTCCTTAAATGCTCCAAGTCATGGGTCATACTAGGAAGATTCTCTTCGCCAACTTGTTGATTTTCATTCTTTCCAATTTTGGAGGGAATTCGAAGGATTCTCTCAGGATTTGCTTGATTTCATTCTAACTTGTCGTCTCCTGCCTTTGAAGGAATTTCCATGTCTCTTTTCAACATCCCTACTTTTTAGGGATCCTCCTAAATTTTAGGAGTCAGGTTCATTGGATGGAGAATTTCACCCTAATTCCGAATCTATTAAATTTTCCACACTTCGTCGAGATTCAGTGTCTAAAAATAGCAAATTCAAAAATTCACTCAAGGGGAATTTTACTTTTTATTCCTCCTTGACCTCTTGGATTCCACGCCTTAGGCAAAATTTCAATTTTTTAAACCTTGGGCATTGAATTCATTGTACCTTGGAATTTTTCATTTTCCACGCCTTCCATGGAATGTCCATTTTGGCGCCCAATCACTCCCTTGGGCGGAATTTTGGCTAAGGCAAGGAATTCTGCATTTTGTCCATTATCCATGCACCTTGCATTTCAGCGCCCTTGCTCATATCCAAGCGCCATTTCCCTCAATGGAAGGAATTCCCATTTTTGTCCTTCCTTCCTTAATCTCCTCAATTTGGCGCCCAACTGCATACCTGGGCGCTATTTCCAACAAGGCAAGGAATTCATGTCTTTTCTTGTTGTCCTTGGTAACCTAGCTTTGGCGCCCTTCTCTTCCTTTGGGCGTTATTTTTCATGAGGTGTGGAATTTTCATGTTTTCATTTTCTCCATGGCTCTTGCCATTTGGCGCCCTCCCAAGTGTTAGGGCGGAATTCTGCATAGGTAGTGGATTCTCACAATTTATCCATTTCTCCTTGCCTTCTCCATTTTGGCGCCCTCCACAAGGCTGGGGCGGAATTCTACATAGGTGATGGAATTCATTGATTTGTGAATTGTCCATCGAAATCCTGGTTTGGAGCCTTCTTCCTTGCTAGGGCGCAATTTCCAACAAGGCAAGGAATTTCAACATTTTCATGTTATCTATGCACCCCCCACTTTGGCACCTTCCATCAAGCTAGGGTGCAATTTTGACTATGTGAAGGAATTCACAAATTTTTGTGAATCCTTGAGACCCTCTTTTTAGCGCCCAAGTCCACAGTTCAGCGGAATTTTGACTATGTGGAGGATTCATGGATTTTTTAAACATTTCCTGACCTGCCTCATCTAGCGCCCAATTATTTCCTCAGGCGGAATTCTCATTCTAGCATGGATTTTTTTATCATTCAATCTCCCAGACTTAGACTATTTTGACCTCCTTGTGATTTTGAAGTGTTTTCTTGAAGCTTGGTGAATTTCCGAGCTTTCCATTTTAGGCATGGGCTTCCAACACTTAACCAATTTTGGCCTTCTCTGTCTGCTATCTGACTTTCCGGAATTAGAAATGTCTGCAAACGTCTGATCTTTGTCGCCTTGTCTGACTGACCCTGCCAGTACTGACTTTCCAAAAATAGAAACCTTCAAAGTGTCAACGTTAGACCCCTAGACAGGGTGCAGAAATGACTTACTATAAATAGCAACTTACTAAAAATAGAAATTATTAAAATAGTAAGTTTGATTTTTGGCAAAATGATGACATTCTGGGACTCAAAAAAATCCCTAAAAAATAAGAACTTTCTAAAAATAGAAAGTTGCACCGTTTGGGTTCTAATTTTACTGGGAGGTTCCTTGAAGGATCCCGATTCCGATTGTATGTTCAATTTTCCGAAAACCCTAACAGAAACCCCTAAAATCTAGGACAAATGGCAAAAACCATAAAAAGGAACAAAACAGGCCTTAGATTTCCTAGAACTCGCTCGACAGAGAAGCATATCAACTCTAACTGACCCCTGAACATCCACAAAGCAGAGAGATTGACGAGACTGCCGCCAAAACACACAAAAAACCAAGACCAAATGACCGAAAGGGCCTAAAAGCTAGGGGGTCCCTATCTGGGATGGGGTGATGTGTGATTAGGTCACAACAACATCGGTTTCTTGGATAATGCATCAGCAGCTATATTATTTTTTCCGTTAACATATTCAACATCAAAACCATAAGCTTGTACTTTACTCACCCATTTTTCTTCCGTTCATTCAAGTATTTCTCCTCCAGGAAATACTTGAGGTTGTTATGATCAGTGTGGACCACAAATTTCGCCCCCTCTAGGTACTGTCTAAATTTTGCTAGCATGTGCATGATGGCTAGCACTTCCTTATCATAAGTTGAATACAGCCTCTCAGCATCTTTAAGCTTCCTACTCTCATAGGCAATCGTGTGCTTGTTCTACATAAGTACAGCTCCTATACCCTGTCCTGAAGTATCACAATCCAGGACAAATGGCTATGCAAAGTATGGTAGTGCAAGTACTGGACATGTGGTCATAGCATCCTTAAGCTTATCAAAAGATTTTTGCGCTTCTTCTGACCATAGGAAAGCACCCTTCTTGGTCAAATCCATCAAAGGAGATGCTAATTGTGAAAATCCTCTAACAAATCACTTAAAAAATGAACATAAGCCAAGAAAACCACACAACTCCATTATGTTTGTTGGTGGTGGCCAGTCCAAGATCTCCTGAATTTTCTCTCAATGCACTTTGACTCCTTCAACACTGATGACATGTCCCAAATACAAGATTTTTGTCATTCCAAATTCGCATTTGGAAGCCTTTGCATATAATGACTATGTCTCCATGATGCCCAAGACCACATCCAGATGATATACATGATCACCCCAAGTCTTGTTGTAAATCAAGATATCATCGAAGAAAACCAACACATATTTTCTCAGCTAATCACGAAACACATGATTCATGCAGGACCAAAATGTTGTCGGTGCATTTGTGAGTCCAAATGACATAACCAAGAGCTCAAAATGCCCATAATGGCAACGGAAAGTTGTCTTATGAATGTCCTCTCATACCCGTATCTAATGGTATCTAAAGCGTAGATCAATTTTGGAAAAGTACACGGCCCCATGTAACTCATCGATCAACTCATCAATCCTGGGTATAGGATACCTGTTTTTTATAGTCCTCTTATTCAACGCACTGTAATCTATGCACATGCGCATAGTCCCATCCTTCTTCACCAAAACTACCGACGAGGCAAATGGGCTTGAGCTAGGCCGTATGTGTCCCATGCTAAGAAGCTCCTTAATTGTCTTCTCAATCTCCTCCTTGAAGTGACGCGGATGACGATAGGGCATGGCAATTACCGGCTTTGCGCCCTCCTCCAATTCTATCACATGCTCGAACCCCCGATCAGGTGGACGTCCAGGAGGTATATCACCAGAGCCTATGTTGTTCTTATATAGCACTATTTGTACATCCACGTGATATTTTGGTTTATTGCTAGAAGTAGGCTTAGTGGATACAAAACACTGGGCTACCCAGTCCACATCACCATGTCGAAATAAAGCCTCAATCCTTCTAGCTGACACAACTCGTGGACCACAATCAGACATTGCCTTAAGCACCATCTTCTTACCATCCACCATAAATTCCAACAGCATCTGTTTGAAGTCCTGAACATAACGTTCAAGTGAGTCTAGCCACTCTAATCCCAAAACAGAATCTATGTTACTAAGCCCAAGTACATAAAAATCACTTATTAATGTGTAGTCGCCAATCTTAATACTCAATTGAGGTACTACCCTAGTGCAAGTCAATGGGAAGCCATCTGCAACTATAACACTAAATCCAGGAAACTCCTTGGCTTGAAGTCCATGTTTCAGCACTAGTGCCTATCTATGAAGTTGTGTGTGGCTCTGCTATCCACTAAACACACCATTCGTTGTCCTTTAAGAGCACCTTTCAACCAGAAAGGCCGACTGCGAGGAACTCCTGAAAGAGCTGCAATGCGTGGAGTTTCTTTTGTTGGAGTGTATTCCAGTTCTATCTATGGCTGATCCTCCTGTGCACTATCCTCATCAGTACTAATCTCCTGCTCATCTTGTTCTTCATCTTCAAATATTGCCTCAATCAGGTGCACTTTGCCTTTACCAAGGCAACGATGGTCGAGCTCCCATGGTTCCTTACAATTGAAACATAACTTTTTCCTATGCAATTTATTTCTAGATTCCTGTTCTGATTTTGGTGGAGTGTCTGTTTGAAACCTTTTTGTTTTGACTGAAATTCACCGAAGGTCTTCTACGGTTGGAAGGGAGGTGTGGTCTCCAAATCAAGTGCTAGGTCAATGGCATCATGAAGTGTGCTAGGCTTATGAGTCTTCACCAAGTTGACTTGGTGGTCAGCACCTCCTTCGGGATTAGTGACATGTGCTTAACCGCCTCTTGTGGATCCTTGTCTTTGGTCGTTGTGGCATTCGTTGACAGCTCGAGCTTTTGGCGTAATGGCAACGGTGATTCCTTCAAGTGGTATCAGAGCGTTGGGTTACAGGTTCGAATCTTGGGAGGTCTTCATTCCATTGGTGCGGAACCCTCAGTCAATGCTAAGGGGGAGATTGTTGACTTGGTGGTCAGCTTCTCCTTCGAGATTTGTGACATGTGCTTAACCACCTCCTGTGGATCCTTGTCTCTAGCCGTTGTGGCATTCATTGATAGCTCAAGCTTTTGGCATAACGGCAACGATGATTCCTTCACACCAAACCCCGCAATCTATCACTTAGAATCTTGGGAGGTCTTCATTCCATCGGTGCGGAACCCTCAATCAATGCTAAGGGGGAGATCGTTGACTTGGTGGTCAGCTACTCCTTCAGGATTTGTGACATGTGCTTAACCACCTCCTGTGGATCCTTGTCTCTAGCCATTGTGGCATTCATTGATAGCTCAAGCTTTTGGCGTAACGGCAGCGGTGATTCCTTCACACCAAACCCCGCAATCTATCACTTAGAACCTCAACAAATAGCATGGTAACACGCTTCTCAGACATGTTAGGAACCATAACTACTATTTTTTGAAATTCGTTGATATACGATTCAACATGACCAATCTGCTTCAGTTGTGCCAACTCCCTATAATAAACCTCAACATCCTTCTTGTCAAACTATGCAATCAATTTATTAACAAATTCCTCATATGAATGAATTAATGCATGATCCTACATAACTAGTCCATGGTACCACTAGTCGTACGCCACACCCTCCAAATGCATCGTGGCAAATTGTATGGCCTTGTCTTCTTCCATCGGTTTGAATAATAGGAATGTGTCAAGCTTGTGGACCCAAGATCTGGCACTCAACTGTCCGCTGCCATCAAAAGTTGGTAAGGGAGTTTTATTCAGTGCATCTTTATTTCCACCGGCTGAGCACCCTGTGTAGTCTGTCCTCTAGGCCTCCTATCTTGCCTGTTTAGGTGGTACCTAGCCTTATCTTTCCGCTAGCCCATGAACTGATTCAAGTTCATTAATCCCCTGACCTGCTCCAGAGGTGCCATGTAGTCATCATATGTAGCCATCACGTCATTTGTGATATGAGTTTCCTCAGCTACTTCCTCAAGAATCACCTCTTCTTCAGTTTGTCTAGGTAGAAAAGTAGGGCAAAGAGGTTTGTCAGACCATATGATTGTTGTCCTTGTAGCATTAGAATCTGCCTATCTTGATTTTCATGTCCAACATTGCCTCTACTAGGTACACTACTATCTCATTTGTCCCATAGCTGTGATCATACGATCCTGAAACTGTTGCATCATTTGTTGCTGCTATTGTGCAAGAGCTGTTAAAAAGTTATTCAATTGATTATTCAAGTCCCTTGGTGGGCTTTCATTTCTTCTTTCACCCATCTCTGCTTCAGCTGGGTTAATTTCAGCCTCTTGTCGTTGCCCTGACCTACTCCTTGTGTTAAATTTGTGCGATCCTGACTCCCTAGAGTGCATAGAACCAATTCAAACTCGCATACAATTGGTTAGAAATAACATGCAACCAACGATTCTGACATGCAACTGATTAGAAGCAACATGCAACACTCAAAAACAACAGGCAACCATCTAGGTAGTCGCCAAACTGACATGCAAGATCTGGGTAGTCGCCAAAACTGATATGCAAGATCTGGGTATTTACCAAATTGACATGCAACGCTAAAATCCTAACAAGCTAGCAAGATCACTAGCTTTGATACCACTGAAATATTCTAACTGGCAATTCTTATGAGAATAAAAAATTTCATAGATTTATCACAAATTAAACCAATACACAACAGTTATAGGAAAAATTTGAGCTTCATGCAATCATCATTGGATTTCCATATTTGTAATAAACTAAATTTCATTACATAGCTGGAAATGATCTGATGGAATTAGCAATTTATTAATGATCGTGGCAATTGGGTGTTCTGTGAATAGCTAAGATGCTTCATACCAAGTGCTGCGATTTTATTTTCAGATTACTTCTAAAACCCTTCAAATTGTTTCAGAATAATTCCTTTGTCTTTAACCGTCTGAAATTCATTACCAGCAGTCTGCTCTGGATGTGATTCAAGGCACTCGATCGCTGTAATGAGTCTGCTAAGTCTCCTGGGGTTTCGTCCAAAAGATTTTTCCTTCCAGGGGTTTCGTCCTGAGAAGTTGCACACAGATTGCCGATTGCAGAGAAAATGATAAAAACTTTGGCTGAATAAATGAATGAAATGCTACCTCCACCCCTTAATAAAATAACTCCAGCCAATACAAAAAGTCATCGATGCTTCTAGAGACTTCTTCTTTAAATGACTTAGGCAATGAATACAAGTATATTAATTATTTTATGACCCCCAAGTACCATCGCCTAGAGGAAAATAATGTTATAACTTAAAGTGGCCCCCTCCTTAAGACTCAATGAAAAATTATAATAATTATTTTCATAACTATAGCTTTTTGGAGTTCCAAATTATTTAATCTCTTATTCCCTTAATTTCTTATTTAATTCTAGCCTTGGGAATGCTGCAGCCCAGAATTTGACAAACTGTGGCCTGACAAATGAGAGGGGACATTACAGGGCCCTAGATCAATGGTATCAATGTTGTTTCCTTTGCATCTTACATGTCCTTTCGAACATGGTAAGAGTTCTTGAGCCTTGGCACCAAACTAAAAGATCCATCAAACGACTTGCCAATCCATTTTAAAATGGTCGAACCAATGCAAGAGGAGATACACATGATGATCAAGAGAGAAATGAAAAAAGCAATCATGGATCAACAAAAATTCCTATTCAACCAATTCGAAGAGGTCCTTGAATAGTTCATCCCATTGACCTCATCATCAAGAAAAACTTTTTGGTAGTTGAGTCTCAACTAGGTTATTAGGTAAACCTAGATATTCCAATGCCTGAGGGTAAGACTAATGAAAAGATTGTAGATAACTAGGTAGATTAGATGGAATCTTACTTTTCCATGAATGATTTTACCAACAAAGATAAGATTAAGATTGTCTGCCTAAAGGTTTCCTAGCCTACCAAGAAATGGTGGCAAGCCCATGCACTCTAGGAATAGGAGCAATCAAAAGCAAAATATAGACCAACTTGGGAGCAATTCCTAGAAGCCTTCAAGGATGAGTTCTATTGTGGAAATTTATACATTCCCTACTATGAAGTTAAAGCAATTGAATCCTCAAATACTACAGTAGCCTTCATCTAGCAATACAATCCAACTAAAGTCAATCAAGATCAAAACAACGGAGGATGTGTCAAGCAGGAGGCAACCAACAAACCAAAGAACACACTACCTTCAGACAAGAACAAAACATCCAAGATTGATAAGCAGTGTGGCAAGCACAAGAAGTTATTCCAAATTTCCAACTCTGAGAGCCATGCTTAGAGGAACCTGCTCACAAAGGTAGAAGTTGGAGATACTAATGTCAAGACAAATGAAATTATTTATGCAAAACCAACATCCAAGTAAACATCGCATAAGCAACAACCCTTCTTCCTAAGAAAGATGACGTAGAGGAGCTATTCTAGTCACAGATGTAGATGAAAGGATAACTACAAGACTTCATGATAGATAGCAACAATGTGAAGAATCCAATTCTTAGAAAACTGTTGAGAGATTGAGGCTACCAACCACACCTCATCTAAAACCCTACAAATACAGATGGCTTCAACTCTTGCAACACCCAAGGTATAAAATCCAGTCACCAATATCACTTCACATATTCTATTCATCCTTTTTAAGAAGAAATAGTCTATGATGTAGTGCCAATAGAGATACGCAAACTACTATTCGTGCATCCATACATGCAGAGTCAAATGTGTACATGCAGTGCAAATTCTCACAGCCTTGTTGTGATAGTGGACAAGTGATACAAGATTATATAGGTGAACTCATGCTCAATACCTAATGCACTGACTCAAAAGAAGATTGTGTTGTGCAGCTATGTGTATTGAGCATTTTCCACCTCATCACTATCTAAAGAATGGTCTTCTGTAGCAAAGATAGATCAAATTATGGAAACCATGTTTTAACAGAACTCAGCTATTCCTGTATGCAGAGTCATTAGAAAGAGTCAGCTACTACAGCAAGCCAAGTGGTTCGTGAAGCAGCAGCTAGAAGTCAAGGCTCCACAACTGCTTCCTAGACTCGACACAATTGAGACTATTGCTTCACATGGAGAGGTGACTAATCCAAGACGATTCACCAAACCAGGTACCTATGGTAACATCCAGGCCATTCTTATGGCTTGCAACATCTGTGGGACTACTTACCAGGTCTGCAATACACCAATGAACCTCCAAATGCTCAAGAGAACACAAAGACCCATGTCCACCTTCCCGCAAACACCACACATGCTCTAGCAGCAGCATAGCACACTCTACAGAGAGACAAATACTTCTGCAATAAAGATACCTCCATCAAACATTATACACTTTCTACCACAGCTCTAGTAGGATCCAATAAACCTTCTAGCAGAACCGCAAAGGCCAATTCACAAAGCTTCTGACAGCAGCATCCAAACTATCACTTTTCAGTCAGCAGACAACAATCGAGATAGCAACCAAGGTGGCACCCACTACACATGCGGTATGTCAAGTCACATGCCAACTCATTCGGTTGGTACACATCAACAATCACTTTAGATCCAAAACCATCAAGAGATAGGAATCTAACATAGAAAACAACTACATTTCTTGTGGAGATGGCTCAACTTCCTACTATTATACATCTGTAATATAGCAGATAGATAACTGTAATGACACAGAAGATAAACATCCATACACCTTTCTCGAAAGTATGCATGGAATAGATAGATGAACAAAGTAGATTCAATGTTTAGTGTTATATCTCTCTTTTTGCATTCTTATTTATTTTGTTAAATGCTATCACTTGTCTGGATTCTCATCTAGAGAGTTGTCCACCAAGATTCTAACCCTATGCCCTGTTGTGACCTTTTTCACACATCGCCCCATTGCAAATGGGGACCCTCCCTTTTTTCCTGCTTTCTAGGGTTTTCGTTAGTGCTCGTGGCCTTCTGCTTCAGTTCTGCTCGGTTTTGTCAAGTTTTGAACGGTTTAAGTCTTAGAGATTGAAAGTCAGTTTGTGCAAAGCCAAGTGATATTAGAGTCCGGATACGGTCAAAGTGCCTAGAAAGGCCAAAGGATGAAGAACACAATTGATTTGAACAAATTTGAACAACTCTCTATTTTTAGAAAGTTTGCTTTTTTGCTTTTTCCTATTTTTTAGGAAGTTTCGTTTTTGGCATTTTTAGCCCGATCCTCAGTATGGCTATTTTTAGAAAGTTTTCCCTATTTTTTAGGGATGTCTGCTTTTTGCTTTTTCGGAGTGGGGACCTAGCTAGGGTTTGCACTGGTACCACTGACCTGCTTCAATTGTGATCGAAAACTTTTAAGTTTTGACCTAAATAGCTAAGTTCCTACATTTTAGGGGTCATGATGCTTCAGATGGTTTGCTTGAGTATGGATTTCAAATTTCAAGTTAATCTAGTTAAAATTGAAGAAATTGTGAAATATTTGAAGTTTTCCAAATATTTTCTAAGTCTGGCTAATCAATGATTGATGGTGAGTGTTATGGCAGGAAGTTCAAAAGTCCGCCCTATGGGATGATGGTGAATAGTTATGGCCTGTCCGAACTCCGCCCTATCCATGATGACATCAAAGCATATCTATCAAAGTCCGCCTTGTGGGATGATAGCAAGTGAAATAGCTTCAAAACTACACCCTTCCCTTGCCTTGAACAAAATGAATGAACTTCGCCCTTGGTGATCTCTCTAAAAGTCCACCCAAGATGATGAGTGGAGATGCCCAACTTCACAAAGTCCGCCCAAGCATTGGAGCATGAGGCACGGAAAGCCTGCCCTTCAAAGTTCCCAAGTCATTCAAAGTCTGCCTAGGGTGAAGTGAAAGGTGCACAGCTGCAAAACCCTGCCCTATAATTGACTGCATTGGAGCATGAGCTAAAAGACCACCCGGTAAAGTCTTCCTAAGGAGATGGTGAGTGATCATTAGAAAGTCCGCCCTCCCACTTGAGAAGAGAACAAGCCATTCAAAGTCCGCCATGAAGGGAGAGTTAAAGTGTGAAGAAGCAAGAAAGTCCGCCATCCATGAGCTAGAAAGTCCGCCCTACCTAGTAAACACTTCCAAGTGTGGTGTCAAAGAACCTAAAACCTCCACCCTATGTAAGAGACATCAATGATGGCAACATGAAGATTGGAAGTCAGTAAATGGATCAAGCGAGACCAAGTCAGAGGTTAACATGATGCAATCTGAAGGAGAATTGATGACAGAAATTTAGCTAAATATGAAGTGATACTTGGTGCCAAATAGAAGTTCCAAAAAGCCCGCCCAATGTTATATTTAGGTGTCAACACTTGGTAGTCTCAAAACTCCGCCCTACATAAAGTAGAAGTTCCAAAAAGTCTGCCCTACACTTGGAGGTCAAGCAAAGTCAACAGCAAGTTCAAAAATAAGTTTAAAATGCAAGTGATGTCATCAAATCCATGAAAGAATTCGAATTGCTAACTGAATTAGAAATTTATTGGAATGGAAATCATAA
The DNA here is from genome assembly GCF_030272615.1 of Cryptomeria japonica. Taxonomy (NCBI): domain Eukaryota; kingdom Viridiplantae; phylum Streptophyta; class Pinopsida; order Cupressales; family Cupressaceae; genus Cryptomeria; species Cryptomeria japonica. The sequence goes on along the minus strand of NC_081415.1, from coordinate 46,568,519 downwards.
GGAATCTTGCAGACTTGAGAAGCAATTCGAACTTAAAATCCAAAATAGAAAGTTTTCAAAGAGGAAATATTGGAAGATTGACAAAGAACTCGAACTTGTAGCCAATATAGAAAGTTTTTAAGGATGTAATCTTGAGGATTCAGTTCGAATCAGAACTAGAAATTAAATTGGAAACTTGGATTTCGAGAGGAGTTCGAACTTGAACCTTAATTAGAAAGTTTGTCAAGGTTAAGGTCTGCAGATCTGGATTGAATTTTAACTAAAAATTAATTTAGGAACTTGCAAGAGTAAAGAGGTTCGAACTGAAGGAGATGATTGTACAAATCCATTTAAAATTAGAAACTTCCTCCATAAACAAGATCGAATTGAAGTCAAGAATGGAAGTGCATTTGCATGTTTCTAACTTTGAATTTAAGTTTGAATACTAATAAACAATCTCTCCTCTCATTATTGCACAATAAGAGTTCGAATTTTATAAAGAGTGAGAGCATTTTCAAGCAAGCTTCTTGCATGTTTGAGGGTTTTTTAAGAAGTTTTATTGCAGATTGGAGGTATTGCAGGATGATCTCTTGCAGATTGAGCGAACTTTTGAGGGAATTTAAATTTTTCTTATCAAGTCCAAAACTTTCAAGTTTTCTGAGTTTTGTTCCTTCTATATTCTCATTTCTGTCTAAGGTGAAGTTGATTGGTGGGCAGACTTATCAATTTTCTCATTTTTTGCTGAGTGTATTGGAGGTGTCTTTATTGGGTTTATCCAAAATTTTGATAAGAGGATCATTTTGGATTGAACGTTCTTTCTTTCAAGCCTGACCTTCTAAGTGTTTGCAGCTTGTTTCAAAGCTAAAAGTGTTGAGAAATCGGAAGATCAAAGCATTCTGCCATCTAACCTTCGAAACTTTGCACTAAAAGATAGATTTCTAACTTAATTTCCTTTGGTTTTGCAGGTCGCAGATGGTCGTAGAAGCAGGATCATCATAGAGATCGCACCTAGAGTTTCAAGCCAAACGGAGGATTGAGGACAAGTTCACGGGCAAGGTTCATCCGAGCGTGAAGATAGCCAAAATTTGGCTAAGTATGGGAAATGTTTCACAAAAAAAATTCCAATTTCCTCAATTATGATGAAGGCATGGAGAAATTCTTCTCCAAATTTCAGGGTATCAAGAAGGAGGGCATGATCATAGCTAATGTCAAAACAGCTTGATTCTATCATTTCATATTTGCAAGGGGTTATTTAGAGCTTTCACCCTCCTCTCGCGTAACATAAATTGGGGCCACGAAGATGCAGGCATAGAGTCGTCAACAAGAAATTATTCTAAGAAATTCAACAATTTTCCTTCCGAGCTTCATGGGCCTGCCAACCATTCCTCTTGAACTAGGCAGAGAACCTCGTCCAGTACTTCAGCCAGACTTGGATTTCAGCGACGAACAAGAACACATTATCACAGAATTGTACAGCTTGGCATGGGAAGTGAAAAGAAACACTCTTGATTGGCATCGCATGTGTTTTATCCTTGACGAGGAACTAGGAATTGCCGCACATATCAACGCTGAGATAAGAAGAGACCAAGAGCCAACTCCTGTACCTGTACCTGCTCCTGCACCGCCTCAACAAGATTAGGAGTGACTCACGCTGTGGTGGCGCCTCGTCATCTTTCGACCAATCAGAGTGCTCCAAGTCAACATGCCCAGATTCAATGAACTTGACTTATCCAAAAAGCAAACTAGATGCATACTTTAGTGAGAATAGCAACTGTGCCACTTGTCATGTTCTCATTCCTTCAAACTGATAGAGTATTGAGAAACCCTAATTAGGGTTTATAACTTTCAATCTGGACCCTTGATCATTGTTTGATCTCGATCGTTCATTGATTTCTGAAAAACTATATAAGGCTACCTCCTCTCATTTGGAGAGTGTGAGGTTTTTGATATATTGTTGCGTGAAGGTCATTTTTCAAATAATACATTGCATGTGCGCTTTCTCTTAAGGCTTTGTAATCTCTATTATTTGAGTGATTAGCATGGTTTCAATTTCCTCAACACATTAGTTAAAAGTTAATTTAGATTTGCTTTCATGTTGCTAGAATTGAATGAAGGATTTGATAAGTATTAATTAACGGTGTATCTCTGCTCATACTTTTGGTGAATGGATGATTTCCATTTCACTGTGCAAAGTTAGTCTGAGCCTATACCCTGTGTATGCCAACATTTCGATCATAAGCACAACCCGTTGAATATTGCACCCGCTTTGTGTAGTTGTCCTTAGTGTGGCGAAGCAAAGTATGGTTTCCTAAGAACACCTAGTTAATACTGTCTCTAGAATTCGTAGGTTTAGATCAGCTTTCTTAAACCCTATCCCTTTTTTCCTTTTTGAAAGTCTAAATCCCGGAAAATCCAAAAAAAGAGAGAGAACCTGAAACTGATAAATCTATCTAAGTCCAAAAGCTTAAAAGACATTCATAAACGTAAGTCCCCCTTGAGATTTTCAGCATACACTACCCAAGTAGCTATCCCACTAATATCGCTTGTTCGCACATATAGACCTTGGAATCAGCAGTGATTTTTTAGGAGAGGATAGGATACCTTGGGTATCTTATTCTAATGTTTGGTAGATGATAAAACAGACACCAACATGCCCTAAATCACTATTCTTACATGTACTTAATAAAAAAATCTTGAGACCACAACCTACTCTTGATTAGAATTGTTATTTGCAGCAAGTAAAACATTGGATTTCTGAACTATATCTTCCAAGGTGAGCATTGGAAGTGCCAATGTACAATTAAGAGTCCCTAATGAAGTTCCCACCATGAGATGGGAAAGTAGATCATTGGTAGAGCAACTGACCCCTAGGTTCAAATCCTAGCTCATCCAAAGTTTCAATGTTGTATCAAAGCAATGGTTAAATTCTACCTTATGGTTGAGGTAGATTCTTTGAAACATGGCCTGAGGTAAGCTGTATAGGGACACAAACTACACGTGGCTCAAAAAATGGTTAGTACAGCCAGATGAAGGCCAAAGCATGTGTGGCTTGATTTGCCGATACCTGATAAACAATTGTGGAAGTTTCATCATGCGATGGGCAGGTAGCTCGTGATAAAGAAATTAACCAGCTAAGAGTAGGTTCTGGATATGAATCCCAAATTATCCAAATTTATAATAGACAATGCATCTTCATGTTTACTCCTACAAACGTGAAGTTGATTATGGTACAACCCTCTAAAGGCATGTAAAATTTTTTATTAATAATTCATAATTTTCACAAGTTACAACTCATAAAATTAACTTTGGCATGGCATCAAAGTTATCAAGCTCTATGATAAAAGTATTTGAATAAGTTATCTCTGCATTTTGATAGATTGTTACATACTCTGTTAAAACTTAAAAGAATTTGGCAATCATAGATGTACAAATTTATTTGGTAAATCAATGCTGAAAATTTCCCATACAGAAAATTTTGGAACAGTAAAAATGAGTTCATTTGCTTGATGGCTTGACCCTCCAACTAACGGAAAGTACTAGTTTTCTTTATAGTTGCTAATAATCTACTTGTTCCAGAAGCTGTCTCTTACACAATGATATTTTATGCACAAAGGTTATTGTTGAACATAGAGTGACTACTGTTTGCACAAAAGTAACCACTACAAAACTAGATGTAAGAGAGAAACTGCTCATACCGAGATAAAATCAACCCCGGGGCCAACTTTTTCTTCCATCTCTGGATGATATGGAAGAAGCTTTTCAAGAATAATTTTCTCATCCAGTGCTGTCAGCCTCTCCCCACTTTTGTATCTGCAAGCAGAGAATCCTTAAATTCCTAAATACACTGCACAGCATTACCAAACTGACTAACTACTGCTGTTACCTAATTAATATGGTAAATATAGTTCTCTGAGCATATCTTGCAAATATAATAAACTGAAATAAATGCTGTAGCATGCTTGTATTTTCATGTGAGAAGTATTTCTTTTATAATCATTCAACAGAATCATTTGCATTTGGGCATAGTTGTGTGGGCAAAACATTAATGAGTGTGATAAAAAGACCATGAAATGTAAAAGGAAGATTCCACCAATGACCAGAATTATACTATGAACTATCCCATTCCCTACTTTTCAGCATAAATGCCATGTTTGCATTAGTTGTTACCAGTATGAATCAATGTCCTTATCTTATAAATAAGTGTGAGTATCTGATGTAAAGAATTTTGGCATATTATAAATGTTACTATTTCTATTTCTATCCTTTTTGAAGTCAGAAATCAATCTCATGATATTATGTTTTCAAATAACATAGTATTAGTTGTTTCAAAAGAAAAAAAAATACTGAGTGATTTTCCAGTTGATGAAACAGTAGGTTCATTAAACTGACGACCTAAATTCTAATAGCAGTAAGATATTGGTATTCATCGTGCAAATTTGCACTGACTTGTTTTATTCAGGAAATCTGATCAGATTCTGGAAATTGCCAATAAATGCCGCCTTCTTGAGTGAAACTTTACACGAGGCGATAATAAGCCAATTATAGTGTGATGTCCCCATCAATTTCTGACAAAACTTGAAAAAGAATAGACAGTCCAAGTATGGTATTGGCTGAAGGGGTGAATAAGATATCACAAATCTTACTCCTATACCAACAGTTACAATATTCATATTGAGCACCGCCGATAATAATCAGTGATCCCGATTAAGGACATATCGGATCTTATATGTAATCTTTGCAAAAGTAAGGTGCTATTTCATTGGTCGGGCACTCTAAGAATAACAGAGTTGCTTCCTACTTAAACACCGTTTAGAAGGATTCTCATGAACCAGTCAAAGAAGAATATTGAAGTATTTCACGGTGATGAGGATGATCATTTAAAAGCATCACTCAATCATGAGTAGGGACTATATTAATAATGGATATCAGTTACAACAAGCAATACAATATACAGACACTCAAGAAAGGCAATATTCAGTCATCCACTCACTGATCTTTCATAGCAGACATAAGTAAATAACCAGTCGATCATATACTCATTCTGTTTGGCTTATCCAGAAGAATACGTGAAAGAATACATATTGATAAGAGGTGCGTAAGAGTCAGGGGTATATTGGTAACATTTGAAAGATACATCCTGCAGAATAGTAAAGAAAATGCTTCGTAAGGTGGCTGACTTTGCATTAAGGCAGTAATAAGGTCAACTTTCTATGAAAGATAAAAGGCAGCGATTATGGATATAAAGATTAAGGTGACGATTTGTCTAACAAACCGTAATGACCATATGGCAAACAATTTAGCATACCGACCCTCATTAAAGAAGGCTAAGATATTATTTGCTACGTTAGGAATAATATATTGACCAATCAGACTTATGTATATATGTTAGAAAGAAACAAATAGCACACAAGGCGACAACAATTAAGTATATAACAAAGCAGCACATAGTTATAGAAAGACGGCGATAAAGCATAGAGTGTAATACTAATAAAAGACATATCCATTGGGAGGGAATACCTCCTTTCATTGAATCGCAACCCTTCTTGAGTGACATAAAGATATAAAAGAAGAGTAAGAAATGTAAAAGGGGGAAACACAGAGGTTGGAGATCATTCTTGCACAATTATCAGTGAACATATTAGATACAGCAGAGACAATCTTAACATTAATTACATTACACTAAGTACAGATATATAGGACAAGATCCTCTAGCATACATCTAAGTGTTGAATCAGAGACATCAATGATATTGGTACTTATATCATCATATTATAAGTAATATCAACAGCATGTCAAATCTATCATTCTTACACTGATTAGCATTGTTTATCATTATTTTAATTATTATTAGAGATTTTGTGGAAATAAGTCTATTGCAATTGATCTTTGTAAGTTATTGTCCCTATTTCCTAAGTTCTAACATAAGGGGACATTACAAGTGGTATCAGAGCAACTTTCCTGCCATCCTGTGGGAGTTAATTAATGCAGAGAAGGGGAAACAAGATAAGTGAACAGCTTAGCAATGATTTGAGAGCCTTTATGGAGCAAACAGCTCAAACCACCCAAGAACTGATTAAACAAAATGAGAGAACCAATCAACTTCTCCTTCAAGCTATAAAATCAATCAGTAACAATCAGACTAGACCCCACCAGAGTAATGGAAGGGACACCAATTCCAACCATTCAGAGAATAATCATAACAATAATACTTCCAATATGAGACCAACTAGACCCCCCTTCTTACCTAACGAAGTTCAGGAGGACAAAGGAGAAGAAGCAAACACCCAGCCTGTGGATAATGCTGATGCAATCCTAGAAGCATATTCTAAACTTGACCCCGAATTAAAGGGGAATGTGTATTTTAGAGATTATTGTGATTGCAAAATGAAGGACATCCCTAATATGAAAAGAAAAAGACAATCTCACGAGGATCTTAAAGATAGAATAAGTAAAATAACCCACCCTTGCTTTGATGGATCTGGAAAATTTACAGCATACTCATGGTTCCAAAAGTTAGATACTTATCTATCACTAAGTCCCATGACAGAGGAGAATGCAATCAAATTTCCAATGCTACACTTAACAGGAACAGCCCACGAATGGTGGCACCATGGTCTTATCACCCAAGGCCATCAACACATAATCACTTACAATGAGTTTAAACAAAAACTCATCAAGAGATTTGATCAAAAGCATCCACAATGGTACTTCAAAGAACTAACTCAACTAAGGCAACAAGGGTCAGAAGAAAAGTTTGCCTCCGATTTCCAAAAATTAGCTGTCATGGTGCCAGAAATTTCTCAAGAAAGACTCATTTACCTCTTTGTGGAAGGATTAAAAGAATCAACCCGCAACATAGTAAGTGCCATGGAACCCACAAGCTTAGAGGAAGCCATCCTCAAGGCTAAGAAGTTTGATAATAGCCATTTAATCAGAATATAGCAAATAATAATAAATGATCCCGATTAAGGACATGATATCTTCTGAATAAATAGAACATGCAAATAAGTCTCATGTGGCTCTTCAACAGTTTTCAGTGGCTGCATAAAGGTTTACAGTGGTTGCACAATACTTCCTAGTTGCTATGCAATTGTTCTTAGTTGCATTTATTCTTTTGACTTTTTGTCGAACAATTGGTGTGCAAAGTCTTGAAGCCATTTAATCAGAATATAGCAAATGGAATTTAAGGGTTTTGTCTGAGATGATATGATAAGATTTGTCTGAAATGTAATGTGAGTTTCAAACTCAAGAAACTTTGTTTAATAATGGTCCTAGCATGAATATAAATCTGCCTGGAAGATGAACACAGAGTCTTTGACGATTAGGGATCATTACCCAATCATCCATGAGGATGTCTGGGGACAAGAAGATGAAGAAAACAGCTGCAAGGAACCGAATGAAATGCAGAGACGCAGGCAAGTTATTCATGAAGGAAGAACGTGCCCTAGATTGTGGCACAAGGGAACACGACGGCAAGAAAGCCCAAAATACAGAGCAGGGGCATAACAGAGGAAGAGACCAGCCATGTGGAGTAAGAAAGACATTGAGAAAAACAGGTAAAACCAGATATTAACCAGAAGAAGAAAACAATCAGACTATTGTCCATCTCGAGGTGTAAAACAGTCCTGTGCCGTTTTTTTCTGTTCTCTTTAATAGTTTTAGGTTCTTTCTCAGCAAGGTTAATTTTCAGAATTAATACAAGAGACATGGTTGTTATTTTTTTCTAATGCAGAATATTGTCTTAGAATTGTTTAGGCTGCTAGGTAAGATTGTCTTTCATTAAACCCTAATAGCTAGAATGCAACAGCCAAGATAAAATACAGCCTACAGCCTCACCCAAGATTTATGATTGAACTTTATTGGCCCAACCACGATTTACAATTCAGCCTACAGCTTCACCCGGGATTTAAAATGAGTTATATAACCCTACCGAAGATTTACAAAAGGAAAATAAAAACAGCCCCCCACACAGGAATTTTAAAAACAAAAAAATTACCAGAATAGAAAATAAAAACAGGACTTACCTGGTAGAATGAAGTAACATCTTCGAAAATCTTATAAGAGGCTGAGTCTCCCTGAGAATTTCAAGCTCCCAATCATTCCAATTAAAAAATTTATTTTCATCTTCCTTTTCAGAATCCTTCACATAATTTAACAAAAAACTCAAACTCCCCGAATTCTCCTCCTCTTCTTCCTCTTCCTCCTCCTCCTCCTCCTCCTCCTCGAAGTCGTTATAATCTACACTTTCCTGCTTAGGAACATAAGAAGGTCTCTCTAACAAAGCAGGAATAAACCCATCGTCCCCACTGCTGCTGGTCCTTACAGCCCAAAGCCTATGGTCACATGATGATCCACTTAGTAATAAGGGGGTACTTGAGGATAGACAGAGTTGTTCTGTATTGAAATTAAATGTGGATACTTTGCCTGAGGATATACACAGCTTCTTCGTATTCAATTTTTTTGTGCGAATTCTTGGTGATGGCAATGCAAACGGTTTAGGATGTGTTTTTAGTTGGGGTGAGAGGGAGGCTGTTATTGTATCAAACATGGGTGTTTCTCTGATTGAGAAAGTACCCACTATGAGTTTGTTGGCTGCCATTGAAATTAACATACGGCTGATTCAAATTAACATTGTTACATACATATTTTTCCTCGAGGGTGTTGTGGCTGCGTCGGAGCCGTAGCTGTGTTGTGGCTTCGTTGTAGCTGTGGCTGTTCTACGTACACTTAATCAACGCAATCTTTTATCTTGTTCATTTTATCTAGATATCTTATGCAGAACTGTAACGAAATATACAATGGTGAAATTCGCACTCATGCCTATTTTCCGTGAGTTTTGGGTCAATGGTAACTAGTAGTTTGTATTTGATATTAATTAGTGTGTAAGATGTATATTTTGTACATTTCGGGATTGTAGATGCAAAATTGATTCATATTATTCTGGTATAAAATGAGTTCATTAGGATGAGGTTATGATATGATTCCAAATGGAGCTAGGTTGGGATCATGTTGAGGATGAATTTGGTTGAATGGGGTTGAGGTTTGGATCGTGCTCTGGATGAATTTGGCAAAATGGATACCTCAGTCCTTTACTCTTAGTCGAAGAAGTTTCAACCTATAGACTCATGCTCCCATGTCGGGTAGCTAAAACTACTTTATGAAATCCTTAACTGGACTGGTATGCTTGCGAGCTTTGTACCCTGCTAGGTTGTCATGCTCGTGGTTTGAACCTGTGTCAAAAAATTTAAAAAATTGAAACCTAAATTTGAATTTCAAATTTTATGTAGGATGTAATTTTTATACTTGTTGTTAGGAGTCAAGTAAAGTTATGTTGTTCTAAATTATCCGTCACCCGTCTATGTAAAGATTTACTCCAATTGTAAATGAATTGAGATAGAAGAATTTATTAAGCACATCTAAAATTTGATTGCAAGTAATAACAAGAATTGCATCATCATTCTGGGAGCATATTGCACAATTGTTGATTGTTCTTGAGTATAGTCCATCATTAGTAAACTAGCACTTGCACTAAAAGGTTGTAAGTTAATATACGATAGATATATATTGTTTATCGTGTTTATAATTTTTAGTATGATTTCGAAATACATATATATCGTGAAACAATAGAAAAATAATTGAATTATATATTTTCTTATACTTAATTGAAGGAAAGATTTGCAACATTTTTAATTGTGAATATTTTGTAATTGAGAAAAAAAAAATTCAGAATATCAATTTTCATGATTTTGAAGTTGATGATTTATTTTGTTAGAACAATCATTAATTTATTTTGGTCCTGCACATTGAAAAAAGAAGTTAGTTGATTTTTATTTAAGGAATGCACGAATGTTAATAAGTAAAAGATACAAAATATAGAAATGTGAAAGTTTGTGAACTAAGGAAAGGAAATATTAAGTACTTGATGCAGCAATATAGAATATCAAACAACAACCCATAGTATTGAAATTTTTTGTACAAAAGATTAATTTAAGATTATATACTTCTACTCATTATAATGAAAGCTAATAAAATTGGGACTCTTTTTAGAGAGTTAGTAGAACATAGAAAATGTGGATTTATCCCTATTCTATAATCTTGGTGGAGTAATGCTCATTTTATATATCACATGAATTCTAACTATATCATCAAAGGAAAGTGCTATTAATGTCACACCCGTCTATGTAAAGATTTACTCCAATTGTAAATGAATTGTGATAGAAGAATTTATTAAGCACATCCAAAATTTGATTGCAAGTAATTCTAGAAGCATATTTGCACACTTGCTTATTGTTCTTGAGTATAGTTCATCATTAGTAAATTAGTTCATCTAAGAATTTGACCAAAGAGAATGAAATTGTTGCAATTCAACAAATTCTTTGAAGGATTTTGTGAACATTGCTTATCTTTACACAAATACAAATATAAAAAATTAAGGGTGTAAATTCCAACTTCCAACTTGTATCAAATTACTCTTGTTTGCTTGTGCATGTCATGTTTTTCTCAAGGAAAATAAGGAGCTCTTCAAGGCTCCACTTTTGTGACACTCTACGGAAAACTTGGGCCATTACATTTGTCTTTTTGTTAACCATTCATTTTATGACCTAGTATATCTAATCTTGCCACATTTTGGGAGTATATGCATATACTTAGTGTCGATTGTGAGTTTAGTGATATGTCTATAACTTCCTATTTGAAAGTATGATTGGATTCATTCTAGGATACAGGAATCCTTTTAATTTCCATAATGCATAGGTGCATCTTTTATGTTTTAAGGATGTGGTGTATAGTGGTCTTCTTTCTTTCTTTCTTTCTTTTTCTTTTGGAACATGAGAATTGATTAGTACAATTAAGAATCACTTTGTTCATTGCAAATTAATCAAGAATTATTTGGACATAGAACTACGACCTTGAGTACATGGTGTGAAGATATTAAGCATATTGTAGAATCTAGTGCAAGTGATTCATTTTTCTTTATGATTGAGTTATTCTTAAACATGCCCACCTTATTTTGTTTCCAGATAGGTGTTTACTACTCAAGTAAGATTGATTTGGTGGGATTTACCTCTTCAACCAAATTGGATTTGGCACTAACACAAATATAGGCTCATTTACTTTCTCACTTAACCCTTTTATCTTTTATTTGCTTTATACAAATTAGTTAGGTATAAGAGTGGAATTCATGTTGAATTACATTCTAGAATAGAATTTTACTTGTGATCAATGCCAAAAGCTAAATTTTATGATTATTAGCTCCTTTAATAGCTAATATAAATATAAAACCTATGGTATTTTTTGAATGAAATGTGTTAAAAATTAATTAAGTTTCAAGTTCTCCAACATCAGGAAAAAGTCATTCCACGTTCAAGATAGCTATTGGAATCAAGGAACATTGAGAGGGGGGGTGAATCAGTGTTCTGCAATCTTTAATGTTATAGAATTGTAATTTCAACCACTTAATGTATATGAACAAAAGAAAGATGCAAGAACATAAACCAAATAGCCACAGCACCATAACACCAAGATTTTTATATGTGGAAACCCAATTAAGGAAAAAACCATGGTGGGGATGAAGCCACAATATAGTTATACTCTGTAGAATTATAGAAATATTACAATAGGGAATGCACATGCATTCAGGCACACTACCTAGAGCTCACTTCTCAAAAGGTTAGGCTCACTACCTTTAGAACAATTACAGAAGATCATAGAACCTTTTGAACTAAATGATAGCATCTACAATTGCCTGATAATAGTTTTCGTTAAGCACAATAATCAAGCATTTCATACTCTTCCTTATACTACTCTGATTCGATGTTTTGCATTAATCTGGAGCACAAATCTTTGAATTGCACACGTGAAACTATGCACCATCGATCACACAACCTTATTGTATTCAAAATATTAAATTACATCATCCTTATATATCCACAACATGGAATCATATCGGCTACATGTCGACTCAAGAACATTTAACATATTCATCAAACGTGTATGAACTATTGACTGAATCTGATCTCCAATGCATGTGCAGACCAAAAAGAATTGTCCACATGCTTCCCAAATGTTGGCTAAACATCCTCGAACACAAAAATAATCACCAAAACTTCTCCATCAATTTCGCACAATGATCAATCTTACAAGTCAACCATACTACACTGTTCAGCTCAAAAATCGATATACCAGATCTACTACCTTGCAACAATTATCACCAGAGGCTAACATCATGGAATAAGGTACTATAGACATCTATCAATCTTCCCTTAGCCCCGCAACATAAGATATTCAACTGAAATGAAATACTGGTCAATATAATGTACTCAGTCAGATGCCCTATTCTAATTTACTAGACTTAACCAAATCTTCGCTCTGACTTCCGGTATAAGCAAATCAATCACTACGGATGGGAATGCTAACCTTAGTTGCCATAAATGACAACATGTAATGACCTGAGTAGTGTCTCTTGCCAATAATCTCCCCCTTTGGCATTGATGGCAACACTTAGTGAAAAATGACTAAGTTAGTGAAAAATGACTAAGTGTCGGAATTAGTAATCTAACATATGAATACACTGCAAAACTCAAAAATCTCAAAATTCTGGAACTCTCCCCAAGATGAATACAACATTCTTTACTTTTTCACTTCTCTACACTCCCCCTTTGACATCAATGGCAAAGGTAGAAATCCGCATGCCAAAAATTTGCACAAAAATTCTATATACATATGTACACACAGACCTTTACACGAAATTAAAGATATCTAAAAAAGTGTTCTTCAATAAACTCAAGTGACTATCCCAATCTTTCTTAAGGCACTCCAAAACTAAGATTAGGCCATTGAAGAGATATGCTTGCATTTCCACTAACTGAAGATCTGCAGGATCATTTGTGGTAATAGAATCCCGAACTTCCTTCAATGTACTAAGCATGGTGTCTAACTTGGGAGTAATGAAGCTTCAGAGCTCACCAACTCCACCAATAATCTTCTCCTTTTCATGGCCTGGATTCTTGATCTTGTCAAGAAATGATATAACTTGAGTTTCTTGACTGGCTATCGAGATTGACAAAGGGTCAAATGACTGAGATATACCTTCCAGTAGCTTCTCATTCTCTATAACCTATTTTTCAATATCTACAACAAACTTAGAAAATGATAAACAAGACTTGTAGACATTTCCACCTTCAGATAAGCTATTTTGGATACCTTTCATTGTTGGTGTAAATAAATATTCATTTTGGATATTATTACACTTTACTTAAGTTAACTTAGGATAATGCATCTCTTCGTAGTTTGGATTTGAGACACTTAGGGAAGTGTGCACATAGGGATAGAGCTTGTAGGAGAAATTCCACCTTTTGTGGTCTTATTTTGCTATTACACTCCACATTCGGTGGGTCATCCACCTCTTGTGGAATATTATATTATTTCTCCTACCTACCCTTGTTTTTCATTGAGCCACATGTCATAATTGTGTGCTCGTACATCCATATGGCCTTGCCTATATAAGCAGGCCTATATTCATTGTATTGGTTAAATCAGTTGATCATTTGCATATTGATGAGAATAAAGTTTGTTATTGTCATTCTATTGTCTCTTTTTTTATGCTTTTCATTGTGCCCTTGATCTTGGCAAAATCCTACATGGTATCAGAGCCTATAGGGCTTCATTGATTAGTTTTTTGGAGACATTTTGGAGGCTTCTATTTTCGGATTTGGGGATCTTCATTTTTTGGGGGCGTCGTACAACGATTTAGACATCATCGTTGAATCCGGGAGGCCGTTTCCATGAATTTCGACTATAAAGTCGACCTATTTTGGTGAGAATTTTTTTTTCCCCATTTTGGCTATTATTGTACGGATTTCGAAAAAAAAATTATTATTTTCCGAAAAAAAAAAGGAAAAAAAATTTTCGGAAAAAAAACGGCGATCAGAAAAAAAAAATTATAAAAAAAAAATCAAAAAAAAATATTTTTGTTGTTTTGGGGGTCCGCAGACCCCCCCCGTACTCCGCAGTACCCTACAGGTTACAGGTCCCACCGTCGTCGTGTACTCTCCTCAACCGCCTCGCTCCGCACGCCACCATCGTGTACCTCCCACCGGCTGCTCTGCACATCGCTGGCTACTCTGCTTACCGTCGCGCCTCCACCTCCGGCGACCTGCAAACTCACGCCGCCCGTCCCTCCGGCGACGCCTCCCTCCTGCCGGCAATCCTCTAAACTGGCGAACCCGCGCCCGCCACTTGGCAGAGGGCCACTGCCCCACGGTCAACAACCGTACGCCCAGTCATCGCACCACGTCAGCAGTCTGTATGCCCAGTCAGCTGCTCAGTCACCGCGCCCAGTCAGCAGTCCGTACGGTACGGACGCCCAATCAGCAGGGAAGTGAAGTTTTCACAACGATCATACGGCCATTAAATTTAAGTCAGTAAATTGCTGACGTCAACGCTACATCAGCAGACTTTTGAAATTTTTTGACCCCCTCTTCATTGAGCTTTTCAGTTTTGCAATCCAACTTTGAAAGGCCATATCTTGCTCATTTTTGCTCCTTTTTTGGTGCAATTTTTTTTGAAATGGGCTAAAATTTCATGATCTTCATAGTGGTGTGGTTATTTTTTGATTTTGGTGCACAAGTTTTTTAGAATTTTTGGATTCTCTCAACTGTACCTGTCCAATCCTCAATTCTACAACTTCAAAGGCCTCGTTTGAGCTCATACGACCTCCATTTCAGGTGCCGTTTTTTTTGAAAGTGCATGTTTTTTTGTTTACTTTCATAATCTATGATCAGATTTAAAAGATTTTGAGTGGAAATTGTACTTTTAGATATTGGTCTTATTTGGCCTATTAGGTACTTGTAAAGTGCTTGGATCTTAGTTAAGATCTCTTGCATTCTTGTTTGAGTCTCTTTTGGCCTTATTGAGGCAGTTGTAAAATTGTAATCAAAAGTCCACTTTGCCATTTTTTGCAAGTGGCCCATTGTATACGCACTAATTATAAAGTGCCAAATCATCACTTTTGGGGGGGTTCTTTGATTGAGTGAATTTGGGGGGGTGGCTTGTGTGATTGTGCCTCTCTTTGTGCTCTTTCATTTTTGTTGCAATGAGTCCTCATAAGTTTCCACCTTTAACTCCACATAATTATGCATCATGGAAAATTAAAGTATGGAGTAAATTAATGGAAAAGGGTCTCACACATTACATAGATGGAACAATAGCAGCACCACCTGATCCTAAAGTTGATCCTAATGCTCAGTTAGAATGGCTCACAAAGAATTGCATGGCTCTTGGAACTTTACGCAAGTATGTATCAGATGACCTCATTTTTCACATTGAGAAGTGTACAACAATCAAGGAGGCTTGGGATATGTTTTAGAAATTGTATGGTCAAGTTGATGAAATCAGAGGTTACAAAATTGATAATGAGCTCACCAACTTGGATCCCAAGAGTTTTGATACAATCCAAGATTATGTCACTAAAGCAAATGAGTTAAGAGCAAAGCTTAAGGATTGTGGAATTGACAAAAAGGATGCTCAGTTGATATTCAACTTGTTGGACAAGCTTGCACCAGAATATGCAGCATTTGTGTCTAGCTTCCAAACTCATCGTTTGACAATGGGGAGTTCCTATGTTATGCCTTCATTTGATGCTTTCACAGAAATGTTGATATTGGAACAATCTAAGTTGTTGAACATGGGACTTCTCAAGTCTTCAAAGTCCAAGGCTTTGGTGGCTAATCAAGGGAATCAAGGAAAGTCAAGGCAAAGATTCCAACAAGAAGAAGAAGCACTCTAAGTCTAAGCCACAATAGGAAAAAAGACAATCATCCTCTCCATCACAAGGCGATTTTTCATCCTCTTCCAAGAAGGGGACGCCACCCAAGAAGGATAAACCAACTTGTGCATATTGCAAGAAGTATGGTCATGATGAGCATCGATGCCACACAAAGCAAGTTGATGAGTTAACTAATCTTCTTAAGAAAAACAACATCAACTTGCCCTCCGCCTACACAAAGAAGGATTCATCTCCTTCCTCTTCCTCACATTCTAAGGGAAAAGGGCAAGCATTTGTGGCTACAATAGGTTCTTCACAGCAATGGATACTTGACTCGGGTGCCTCATATCACATGGGTTCTACAAAGGAGCAGTTTTCTTCATTGGAGCCATCTAAGGTACCTCACATTTACATAGGTGATGATACACAAGTAGAGGTTGAAGGGAAAGGTTCAGTTGACATGGATGATGGAACATTTGAGAATGTTCTCTATGTTCCTAACTTGTCTACCAACCTTCTCTCTATCTACCAAATCACTCACTATGGGAATGGGAAAAAGGTTGAGTTTTCACCAGATTCAGTTGTGGTAAAGGAACTTGATGATGATGCCTTGGTAGCAGTGGGACAAGTCAATGACAACTCAAGGCTTTATTCATTCTCCCACTTTGTGCCAAGTTCACCTTCTAGGGCCTTGCTTACTCATTCAAATTCAGAAAGTAAGCTATGGCATGAGCAGTTTGGTCACCTCAACTACCACTATCTTCAGCAGCTCAGCACTAAAGACATGGTCACAGGTTTACCTTGAATCAGTTTTTCAGAGGGTGTATGTTTAGGTTGTTCCATGGGCAAGCATCCCAAAGAGAAGTTTGATAAGGGGACAGCTTGGAGAGCTTTGGAAGTTCTTCAACTTGTTCATAGCGATGTAGTAGGTCCATTTCCAGCACCTTCATTTAGTAAGGCCCGCTATGTCCTCACCTTCATTGATGACTAATCCCGCTTCACTTGGGTCTACTTTCTTATTCATAAGAGTGAAGTATTTGACAGATTTCAGGACTTCAAGACTCATGTAGAGAAGCAATCAGGGAAAGTGGTCAAGATTCTTCACACAAATAATGGAAGGGAATATGTGAACAAAAGACTTGAGGATTTTTGTACATTTGAGAGGATTGATCTTCAGCATTCTGTCGTGTACACTCCACAGCAGAACGAGGTTGCAGAACACAAGAATAGAACTCTCAAAGAAATGGCTAGTTGTATGATACATGCATGTTCTCTTGATCCTGCCTTTTGGGCAGAGGCTATTAGTTGTGCTACACACATCCAGAATCGGGTTCCTCACAAAGCTTTGCAAGGTATTACTCCTTTTGAAGCTTGGGCTGGTAGGAAACCGACTGTGAGACATTTCAGAGTCTTTGGGTGTCCAGCATGGTCTCGCATACCTCCATAGAAATGCAAGGCATTGGAACCTCAGAGTTGGCCTTGCATATTTGTTGGATATCCTGAAGGTGTTAAGGCATATAGATTGATGGATCCTGAGACACATGAGGTGTTCATTGAGAGGAGTGTTCACTTTGAGGAAAGCTCTCCTAGCTTAGCCTCTCTACCTCCACCTTCCTCCATTGTGGATAGTGATGCTAGTGATTCAGATGATGAGACTCCTTCAACTCCGACTCGCAGGGTTACACCTCCGCAGGGTCCACTTGCAGTTGAGGAGCCTCATTCTCCACCTCCACCTAGACCTCGTTGGGCTCGACAGACACTTGAGTCCGCGGGTTCTCTTATTGGGGATCCTTCAAATACATGGAGAACCCGATCACAACATCAGGATCTACCACATGCATTCATTGCTTCTGCTTCCAATCCATAGACATTTAGGGAAGCATCAGGGGTTCTTGAGTGGGACCAAGCTATGGAGGAAGAGTATAGTTCCTTGATGAGGAACAACACATGGGATTTAGTCCATCTCCCTAAGGGGAGAAAGTTGGTTCGATGTAAGTGGATCTATCAGACCAAGTTTGCAGCAGATGGTAGTGTGGATAAGTATAAGGCTCGACTTGTTGCGAAAGGTTTCTCTTAGGTTGCAGGTGTTGACTATACTGAGACCTTTGCACCCGTAGCCAAGATGAACTCCATTCGTTTGACACTTGCTATTGCTGTAGCTCATGGTTGGGTTGTACATCAGATGGATGTGAAGAGTGCTTTTCTTCATGGCGATCTTGATGAGGAGATTTATATGGAGCAGCCACAGGGTTTCATCCCGGATACTTCCTTGGTTTGCAGACTAAGGAAATCTCTCTATGGCCTTAAGCAGGCCCCCAGGGCTTGGTACGCCAAGATGGATTTCTTTCTTCTCTCTATAGGGTTCACCAGGTGTCATTCTAATCCGAATGTCTACATTTTGCGACAGGATGACTCTCACTTGATACTTGTGCTCTATGTTGATGACTTGATCATTATAGGGAGTACTTCATCCATCATTAGCAGGGTCAAATCTGCTTTGCATGACAGATTTGCTATGACTGACTTGGGTCTTTTGCACTACTTTCTCGGGATAGAGATTTCACAGTCACCTTCTGGGATTACACTATCGCAGCCCAAGTATGCTCTTGATCTACTTGCACGCTTTCATATGGCTAATTGTAAGCCTGCTCCGACTCCCTTTCTTTCAGGAGTTAAGCTTGAGGCTCATTGTTCTTCTCCACCAGTTGATGCCACTTTGTATCGTCAGCTTGTGGGTGGTCTCATCTACTTGACCCATACAGGCCCTGATATTTCATTTGCAGTTGGCATGGTTTCCCGCTTCATGCAGGAACCACATGAGCTTCATTGGAAAGCTGCCAAACGCATCCTTCATTACATCTAGGGTACACATCACTATGGGATTCACTATGCAGCCGACACAGAACTTTGCTTGGTTGGTTACACAAACTCCGATTGGGCTGGTGATCTTGATGATTATAAGTCTACTTCTGGTTACAGTTTTCACCTTGGTTCGGGCCCCATTTGTTGGCAAGGCAAGAAGCAACATGCTATTGCTCTCTCTTCAATTGAGGCTGAGTATTGAGGTGTTGATAACATAGCGACTGAGACCATTTGGCTCCAACAGATTCTCACAGAGTTTGGATTCACCGCTCCACGACTGACAGTTCTACATTGTGACAATCAGAGTGCTATTGCGATCTTGAAGAACCCGGTCCAACACTAGCGGACCAAGCACATCGAGATTCATATGCACTATATCCAAGAGCTCATTTAGGAGCAGGTCATTGATTTGCAGTATTGTCCTACAGCGGAGCAGGTTGCTGACATATTCACCAAACATTTCACCGAGAGTAAGTTCTAGCAGTTGCGAGCTCTCTTGGGGGTGCGGGATGTGTCATTAGGGGGGGTCAGCTGACTTCTCCTTCCTCTCTTATGGGGGGGACTTTTTCGTCTTTGAGGTTTTGTCCTTCTTCTTTGAGAGTCTTTTGTACATGCATCTCTCTTTTGGGGGGGAGTTTTTTTCCCACTGGGTTTTCCCCCTTTCTTCGTTTGTGAGAGATTGCATTGCATTATTTTGCTTGCATTTGCATATTGTACATGGGTACCTATCATGGCCTAGTAGTCGGGACCCATCTTGCATTATTGACTTGAGTCTTCATTCCCCTAAGTTGCACTTAAGGGGGGGTGTTGGTGTAAATAAATATTCATTTTGGATATTATTACACTTTACTTAAGTTAACTTAGGATAATGCATCTCTTCGTAGTTTGGAT
The DNA here is from genome assembly GCF_030272615.1 of Cryptomeria japonica. Taxonomy (NCBI): domain Eukaryota; kingdom Viridiplantae; phylum Streptophyta; class Pinopsida; order Cupressales; family Cupressaceae; genus Cryptomeria; species Cryptomeria japonica. The sequence goes on along the minus strand of NC_081415.1, from coordinate 46,549,024 downwards.
TTGAGACACTTAGGGAAGTGTGCACATAGGGATAGAGCTTGTAGGAGAAATTCCACCTTTTGTGGTCTTATTTTGCCATTACACTCCACATTCGGTGGGTCATCCACCTCTTGTGGAATATTATATTATTTCTCCTACCTACCCTTAGTATTTCTTACCTACCCTTGTTTCTCATTGAGCCACATGTCATAATTGTGTGCTCGTACATCCATATGGCCTTGCCTATATAAGTAGGCCTATATTCATTGTATTGGTTAATCTAGTTGATCATTTGCATATTGATCAGTAGAGGAAACCAAGAGGAAGGAGCAACTTCAAAGGAAGAGGATCAAATTTTGAGTTTCAAGGAGAGGGCAGTAAAGAATACTCAAGGAATGACAACAACAACAACAAAGGCAACTTGAGAGGGAGAAGGCCTGATTTCAAAGGTAGATCATTGGGAAGAGGATTAGGATCAATAAAATGTTTTAACTACAACCAAGAGGGACACATTGCCAGCAGATGCCTGGAGAAGATGGGGTCTATTTCCCAAGGAGAGAGGAGAGCCAACCTAACCCAAGAATCAGATTACCAAGGTAGTAGTAAACTTGATTCATATGGTTATCTAGAGACATGAGAGGCACTAATGTTGAGAAGAACCCTCTTGAAGGTACCAACACCTATGGAGCCACCTCGGAGGAAGTCTATCTTCCGCACCACTTGCCAATCAGGAGGAAAGGTATGTAAAGTTTTGATTGACTCAAGGTCTACTGAGAATTTTGTGTCAATAGAAATGGTAGAGAAGTTGAAATTGAGGATGATACCCCATCCATACCCCTATAAGGTGTATTGGCCCACAAATGGGCAACAAACACTTGTAGAAGAGCAGTCATGGGTTGAATTCCAGATAGGTGCATATAAAGATAAGATTTTGTTTGATGTTGTTAACATGGATGCTTGTCACCTCTTGTTTGGAAGAACATGGTAGTATGATCTCAAAGCACACCATGATAGATTTAGGAATACCTACTCCATCACAAAGAATGGCAAGGTCATAGAGCCATTGCCCCTGACTGAAAACAATGAAGAGCATAAAGAAACTAAGTCCAAAGTGATGATGATGGAGGGAAAACCATTCCTCAAGGAGATAAAGATGGAAGAAGGAATATTCTTTGCATTGCTTCCAATACCAACCTCAAAGGAGAAGCTTGTTGCAGATGACAAAGCAGAAGGAAAGGACAAGGATCTCAGTCCAAAAGTAAAGGAGACCATTGGTAAATACCAAGGAATAGTTGCAGATGGAGTGCCAAGGAGTTTGCCGCCAATGAGAGAGATCAGTCACTGTATTGACTTGATCCCAGGGGCTACATTGCCTAACAAGGCTGCATACAAACTCATACCACAACAAAATGAGGAGACGGCAAGGCAGATTCAAGAGTTGCTAGATTCTGACCTGATTGGAAAGAACCTTAGCCCATGTGCAGTCCCTGCAGTTTTGGCACCCAAAAAGGATGGAACATGGAGGCTTTGTACTGACTCAAGAGCTCTCAACAATATCACCATAAGGTATAAATTTCCAATGCCTAGGATAGAGGATTTGCTTGATTGTTTGGGAGGTGCAAAATATTTTTCTAAAATTGATTTGAAGAGTGGATACCACCAAATTGGGATTAGGCCTGGTGATGAGTGGAAAACAACCTTCAAAACAAATGAAGGGTTGTATGAGTGGAAGGTTATGCCATTTGGTTTGTCTAATTCTCCAAGTACATTCATGAGATTCATGAATGAAGTTTTGAAAGAATTCACAGGGAAGTTTGTCATAGTGTATTTGGATGACATCTCAATATTTAGCAGGACTAAGGAAGAACACTTGAGGCATCTAGACATGGTTTTGAAAAAGTTGAGTGAAGAGGAACTGATGATCAATATGGAGAAGTGTTTGTTCATGCAAGAAGAGCTCATCTACCTTGGATTTGTGATCTCCAAAGGTCACTTGAAGATGGATCAGGATAAGATAAATGCAATTCTTTCTTGGCCTACTCTTAAGACTATTGGTGAAGTTAGAAGTTTCCATGGATTAGCCACATTTTATAGAAAGTTCATAAGAGGTTTCAGTCAGATATGTGCTCCAATGTTGGAAACCATAAAAGGTGGTCAAAAGTGCAAGTTCTCTTGGACAAAGGAAGTAGATGAGGCATTTAAAACTCTCAAGAAAAAGGTAGCTCAACAATCGGTACTTGCCTTACCTGACTTTAACAAAGTGTTTCAGATTGAATATGATGCTAGCCATGTGGCCATAGGAGCAGTCATAATCCAAGAAGGCATACCTATAACATTCTTTAGTGAAAAGCTCAATGAGGCAAAGAGAAAATATTCTTCTTATGACCTAGAAATGCATTCACTAGTTCAAGTTTTGAAAAAATGGAGGCACTATTTGTTACCAAAGGAATTTGTGGTCTATACTGACAACCAAGCCTTGAGTTTCATTAATAACCAAGAAAAGTTAAACCATAGGCATATGAAGTGGGTAGAATCCTTACAAGCCTATACCTTTTCTATAAAACACAAGAAAGGACTAGCCAACAAAGTGGTTGATGCACTAAGTAGGAGAGTGTTAACCATATCTGAAATCTAATTAGAAAGCATTGGGATTGATGCAATGAAAGATATGTATGTTGCGGATGAGGACTTTAAGGAGATATACAAGGCATGTACTGAATTTGGTGAAAGGTATCATGTGGATTTTTCTAATTTTCTGATCCAAGATGGACTTCTTTTCAAAGGTGGGCAATTGTGCATACCAAAGTGCTCAATGAGGACTAATATCATAAAGGAAAAGCATAGTGGGGCTATGGCAGGTCATTTTGGCTTGGACAAGACACTTGAATTGGTAAGGAGGCACTACTTTTGGCCCAAATTGTAGGTTGATGTATGAAAGTTTGTCGATGCATGCACCATTTGCCAAAAGGCAAAAGGAAGAAGCACCAATGTTGGTCTCTATCAACCCTTACCCATTCCCTCAAGACCTTGGGAAAGTGTGTTAGTGGACTTTGTAATGGGTTTACCTAGGACCCAAAAGGGGTTTGATAGTGTAATTGTGGTAGCGAGTAGGTTTAGTAAAATGGCACATTTCTTGCCATGTAAGTCCACTAGTGATGCATCCTATATAGTAGATTTGTTTTTCAGAGAAGTAGCAAGGATTCATTGACTCCCATTGAACATAGTGTTTGACAGGGATGTCAAATTTTTTGGCCATTTTTGAAGAACTTTATGGAGGAAACTTGGCACCAATTTGTCCTTCTCATCAGCCTATCATCCACAAACGGATGGACAGACAAAGGTAGTAAACCGGTCATTAGGGAATTTGTTGAGATGTCTTACAAGGCAACATGGTGAAAAGTGGGATTCAATCTTACCTCAAGCTAAGTTTTTCTACAATGACACTATAAACAGAAGCACAAGAAAGTCACCATTTCAGATTGTCTATGGGTTACATCCAAGAGGGGTATTGGAGTTGAGAAAACTGCCCCATACGGATCCCATAAGTGCAGATGGTGAGAGGTTTGTTGAGGCCATAAAGGAAGTTCATGAGCAAGTCAAAATACAACTTCAAAGGTCATTAGACAAGTAAAAGGAACATGTAGATCAGAAAAGGAGAGAAGTGAAATTTTAAATTGGAGATTTGGTTTGGGCAAATTTGAAGAAGGAAAGGTTACCCAAGGGCAAACACACTAAACTCATGCAGAGGAAAGTAGGACCATGTCAAATCTTGAAGAAGTTTGGCACCAGTGCTTATGAAATTCAATTACCACTAGACCTTGGCATGTCTCCTATTTTTAATGTGTGAGATCTAACTTCTTTTAAAGGTGACTCTAATGCAGGCAACTCACAACAGGTCCTAGAAGATGTAGCAGACATAGACATTCCCAAACATGAGCCACCTAGACTTGAGAAAGTGTTGGACACCAAGATTATAAAGAAGACCAGGAACAATGAGTAAAAACAATACTTGGTCAAATGGAAAGGAAAACCAGACTCTAAAGCTATTTGGTTGGATGAAGATCAGATCAAGAAGCATGGCACTACATTACATGACCTCATCTCAAGTGAACTTGAGATTCATTCACCCTGGGAGTATGGTGCAGGAGCACCTCAAGACTAAGATGATAAGTGAAATAAAGGATAAAGGTCACACATGGGAATGTGACCTTTCAATCTATGTGATAGGGTAGTCTTGTTTGTTTGATTTTTGTAATAAACCCCACCTTGTCACCCAATGACATGGATTTGTCAAATTGATGAGCCACCATGGGCATATGGGCCTAGGGGTATTTAGTTGAGTATTTTATAGGTGTTTATGTATTGGAGATGTCTTAGGAATGTTTAGGACATGTTGAAACATCTCTAGGTAGGCGGATTTAACATATGTCAAAAGTTGCTCAGACTTGACAACTTTTAATGACAACTTTTGGTTGCAAATAGCAACTTCTTTCCAACGGTCACCTCGGTTCAAAAGGTGGTTGATAAACATTTAGGAAGGTATAAAATTTCATTCCCAATCATCATTGGAGGGAGAAGATGACTTTGTAAATATTTTGGCATCATTGAAGTAATACAATTCTGAAAATTTCCTGAAATTTTGTTATTCTACATAGTGTATTGTACTGTACAATCATTTTGGAATTAGGAAACCATTTGGATATGCTAGAGTGGCCAATAACCTTTCATATGCATCAAGTCTAAGGTCCTAATTCACCAAGACAAGGGAGAAACCTGCCATTTTCTGGAAGTGGTCTAGATTTGACAGTTTTGCTTAAGGTTTTGCAAAGAAATGGCCTCATCTTGTTGATCCTTCATTGGTGGCTCATGACTTTGGAGGGGATGCAAGTATGGCCAATTTATTTTATGATTTTGAAGGCCTTTTTCAGGTTAGGACCAGTTGGAGGTGAGGGTTTGATGCATTAAGGTGGGCAACTACATGTGGCCACCGTGCAAGTGTAAGCAAACAGGTCTCACATCAAAGGTTAGAGGTTTGATCATGACCTAAGACTTAGTAATTTGTGTATTTTCCATGTCCTAAGAGTTTTCCTTGATTTTTTTTGGTGAGTTAAGGTATGTGTCTACACACTCCTTTGTAAAATAGGCCTAATTGGGGCTATTAGGTCTCCTAACTAGAATAGGGTTTGAGTTCTTGTTTTCCCAACCAGTCAAAACCCTTAGGATATGTTTTGTAACTCTAAAAAAGGTATCCAAATATGGTATTTTTTGTCTAGGTCTTTTGGATAAATAAGGAGCTAAGTGTGGAAAACCGGTCTGGCAGGACTACTAGGATTAGTAGGCCTTGTTGCAGTAATTACCCCAAAATAGTAGAGGGAACCTAAATCAATGATAGAAGGGGGGTCTCTCTGATCTAAGGGACTTCAAACCAAACCTTAAATATCCATTTTTTCATTTGAGAAGGGACCAACCTATTGTTGGCCATAGGGTCCTTAAGAGCCTCTAGAAGACCTTATGAGATGCTCAATGAAAGAGACCTTGTGAGGGAGCTTCTTTGAAAGAAAGGGATGTGGGACTTGTCAAACTGATATTCCTTAACCCCTTCTAGTGTGTTGTGATTTCTAGGGTCCTTGGTGCACTCTTGGATTAGGGGAACCTATCTTATACCTATACCAGGGCTCTGCATCACAAACTCATTCTGAACCTTAATCTCCACTCACTTCTCTAAAGATTCAAAATGAGTACTCACAAAGTTAATTAAGTTCTTTGGCTTCCTGGATGGATAATTTGAAATTTCCTTGACATATGTAGGCATTATCTTTTGTAGGAAACCAGATGCAAGATTAAGTAGCTCACTATCCTCAATGAGATTTCAAAATTTCCTCTCTAGCCTTAGCCTGAGCAAATGTTGCTAACTTTAGTTTTTGTACATGAGAGAGGGTGGCTAAGTTAATAGACCCTTGGGATAGTGTTGGATCATTGAAAATCTTCTTATCCTTCTCAAAAAAATATTGTACATCCTATGCAGTGTCTCTTGCTTAGCATCAATTTCTACTTTGACTTCTTTCAGACCTACACCATCAACTGGAGCTTGAGCCTCCACAGAAGGCATTGAATCCATAGGCTAATTTGGAGGATTCTGTGTATCCTTATTCTCATTACCTTTACCTACCTCCTCTTCACCCTTATTCAACTCATCTTGCTACTTATCTTTATCCACATCTTCCTTTTCCGGAACATAGTGAATATTTACATCAACTTGATCATTTGTTGATGAAACAACATCATACTAGTTATGTTTTAAAATTGGCTTCAAAATATTTTAAGTATATTTAATCACTTCATCTATATGCCCAATCATGATCTTGTTTATTCTTGTTTTTCTCCTAAATTGATTTTGGGCTTCCTTAAGTATTCTCTTAAGCTCTTCTATTTCTATTACCTGACATAAATTAAATATCACATACTCCTTTAACCTATCATCTTCCGCCTTTGCAATACCTCTCCTCAATTCTAATAGGTTATGTATACACCTAAAAATTGGCTATGAGCAATTAAATAAATATTTTATATTTATTTAATAATTATTCATCTATTAAATAGTTAATTTGAAAAGATTAATCTGTTTAATTCATTTCATGTCTTTCTATTAATTAATTCATCTATCTTATTCCTCTAATTAATTAAATATCTAATATTTAATTATTCCTCTAATCAAGTTAATTAAATATCTAATATTTAATTATCTCCTCCAAGTTAATTAAATATCTAATGTTTAATTATCTTCTCCAAACAATTAAATATCTAATATTTAATAGTTATTCTCCTATCCTATAGTCTCAAATATTAAATAATTTCTAAATTATTTAATCCCCTTTTCTAACTCACCCTCCATCTCCACTTCATCTTCCCTTTGCCAACTCATCAAACATGTGGCTAAGGAAATTAATATTCCTTAAATATTAATTCATCATTTTTCTTCAACCTCCAAAATTAATGAAATTGTGTACATACACACATTTCATAACCATTTCCTATATTCTCTCCAACACCCCCTACATCTTGGGAAGGACTTGAGTCCACTTGTCCTACCATGCCTAAATTTCCTTCAACCATCCCTAGATTCCCTCAGTCAACAACCCAGTCAAGGTGAGATGAGTGACACTTGTCTTCTCCTTCCCCCTTTCTCTCAACCTTCACCTTTGCTCACAACCATTCAAATTTGCAGATCTAATCATGATCGTTGATTTGAGCTACATCATCTTATCCTCTCAAGGTCTATAAAATCAAGAGATTCAGTTGAGAGAGAGTTAGACTTGAAGAGACTTCAAGTGCATTTTGCAAGCTAATCATATGAATCCGTGAGTTTTTGAAGCAAATAGCAATAGCAATTATCATATAGCATTTTAGCATAATCATTTTAGCATAATCATGTAGCTTTTGCATATCATACTATCAGTTAACTACAAGTTATCAGTCCATTCTTCATATGCCATCTTGGAAGCCAATAGTGCATTGTTTGAGAGCACACCATCTGCAACAAGGAATAGTGGAGTTAGGACACAATGAGACATAAGCCATGAAGGTAAAATAATGTTTTATTTTAATATTTATTTCATGCAGTTTCATTGGTGGATTTTGGATTTCCTGTATGCATTTCCATTGTATTTTGTGAAACTAACTTATTACAGGTAATATTCTAAGGATGAAATTCAAGCTCACACAGGTTATATAAACTTTTAGGGATCTCTGACATGATCTCAACAAGAGACCTATTGAAAATGTTTAAATACTTTATATTGGCTTCTTCTAGATTTCTTTTCCTAGCATCATCAAACTTGTAATAAAAATTAGAAAGAGGCTTTAGATTACCTTGCACTATTAAAGCTTCCTTAGCCTCTTGGATTGTCATGTCAGGCTTATCAGAATCTATCTTCACTTTTTTGTTGGCTTTGCCTTCACTGAAGGGCTTGTCCTTAGAGACTTTTGTAGCTTTGGTGCCCTTGGTCTTCATTTGCTTCACCTCTTCATTAGATCCATTCTCCTAATTATCCTTCATAGTAACATATACACTTGCACTCTTCTCTTTCTTCCTCTTTTCACCTTTACCAGATGGCTTTGTTGGAGATTGGGTTAATTTGGCAGAACCAGAGGAGGGAGCATCACTTCTAGTCTGTCTTGGCTTAGGAGCAGAGGCTTCTAGACCAGTTGGTTCAACTTTTATTAGCTTCTCTACTTGCTGAAATATTTTCTTGGCCTCTTAGACTGCTTCCTTAGAGATGCCAATACTTTCTACATTCTTCTTTGTGCTTCCTCACCTTCTTCTAAATTTCCAACTTCTTGAACTATGAATGTAATTGCATGTCCTTCTCAGCAAATGTGTCAAACCTCTCTTCTGATGGATCTACTGATTTGTTCAAGCGATCTATTGAGCATATAGCTCAAGAATTTTCTCATCAACTTCATACCCCATGGGTATGATTCAAACAGTTCTAGGTTCAATGGCTTCCATTAGGCATTGGTCTATATCAACCATGAAGCAAATAATATCCTTATACTTCTCAACAATATATTTAGAGATTCTCTCCCTATCCTGCATTGCACTCTGATTTTTTTTGAAATATCCCCAAAGAGCGGCTTTCTGGGTCCTATTGTCACCAACATTGTATAAGTGTTATCTGATCTAGATAGCTACCAATCTGTCATATGTCCATTACACTTGACTTGTTCCCATAAACTCATTCATGAAATAAAAGAATAATCACATAATTAAAGTACCATATTTGAAAGTATGATTCTTGTCATGCTTGATCTTTTCTAGGTTCTACATCACCTCACTTCAGAGCAACTCACATAGATCATACTTCTTGTCTTCCTAGATCATCTCATAAGCTGCATAAATACTAGTATTGAGTATTTAGTTCTCCCTGGTGGAGCTATAAATCTTATACCTAATAACCATGGAAGCACATCTTACATCATCCTCAAGAGTATTATTTATAGTCATAGCCCTTCTGTCGAATTTCAAACTAGTTGCATCAATGGCTATCTGGTTCTTCACAAATTTCAAAGAAGACAAATCACTGGTTGAGCATAACCCTATTACAACCCTAATGACACTCTTGGTGATTTTGAATGCCTTGTTTAACCACATAAACTCATCGTGCATCCTACTAAGCACATACTGGACCCACTCGTGTTCATCGAGCATCAAGAATTTGACAAGCTACACAATTTTTTTCTCTTCCAATACTTTGAATTCTGGTTTTAGCCTAAAATTCTTATCTATCAACTACTTATTGTAGAGATTAAACAAATGAGATCTTCCTAACTCCTCAAGGTTTGCATGGATATAAACCCTAATGTCCTCCACATGAAGAACACTGTATGGAACCAATGAGAATGCACCTTACAGGTCTACTTCGACTGAAAGAAATGAATGTTTCTTGAAATTGGGTTGAGCTCTTTCAGTAATATTGGCAACCAGAGGGGTATCCATCTTCATAATTCTTGAATAGAAAAGTTTTGCAGAGAAATACTTTCTTACCCAGATTAGGGTTTTGCACAAGAATCACTTTCATGCTTCGATCTCTTGGATAATCTTCTCGCAGAGTGCTCTCCTTCTCTTCTCTCGAATGCAAAGTGACAAGTGAAGGCATAAAGTTTCCTTTTATTACTTGCATATCTAACTTTTAGGGTGCATTAAATGTGTTATGCCCTAAACCTTTCGGATACTCAGCTTTTACAAACTACTTCATAGATTTCATCGATGAATCTTCATTGGAGCTCAAATTCTTCTAGAGAACACCTCAAATCATTTGTGTTACCCTAATATAGCATCTACCAATCTGTCAAATTTGAGTATCATCTGCTATAAGGGGTGCATAGGATTTTCATGACAAGTCCCCCTAGGAAAAATACCTTAATTCAATTCTTGGATTAATTTCTATGATGCTAAAAATGTGGTATATAGGAAAGGCATACACATATAATGAGACAATAAAAACATAATGGAAAGCTTAATTGAAAACTAGATTAAAAATGCAAACCATAAGCCTTCCTTGAAATATCCCATTTTCCTCTATTCCCGAGGACCTTGAAGGTGTTGGATTGGTTGGCTCTCAGCAGAGTAATAACCTCCAAAGTGGCAACTCAAGAGTTGAGTAGCTATTTGATCATGATTGATTATGAAAATGATATGAAATGCATGATCGAAGAAACTAGATTAACATGCTATGATTAATCCAAAAGCTAATTACTAGATAATTGAAATGCAAATTTCTTATAGTAACGATGCTAAGAATATGAATGCAAGGGATCCTTATTGCTCCAAAATGGGGAATACTTATAGGAATTCCAAGGCCAAAGCTGAGGTGGCAGGAATCGACGGTCCAGATCTAATCTGAAGATATCAAGGGCCAAGATTGAGGAAGTTAGAGAAGAGGTTGGAGGAAGGGACACTTGTCATCTCTGTGGTGACAAGTGTCAAGGAAACTTTCTCGTGAGAGGGCAAGTGTCCAAGGGAGGAGACATGTGGAAAAAGTGCCATGTGTCTCAAGGAGATAGTATCCACACCATAGGAGGTTAGGATAAGGAGGTTAGAATGTGCAAGATAGGATAGGGTTAGTTAAACCCAAGGTTAGGTGGAATGGTTGAGGTTAGAGGATGGTTAGGAGGTGGTTAGAATTTAGGAGGCATGTAGGTAATTTGAATTTAAAAATTCAAATAATAGGAAAAGGCTAATTAACTTTCAACAACTCATAAATTGATTTGTTTTAATTAATTAGGGGATTAGAAGGAATGAATCAAAGGGGACTATTGAAATGAACCTATTAAATAAATCCTTAGATTTATTAATAAGTAGATGAATGGGAGAATTTAATCAAATTGCTAATGAATTCAATTAAATTGGGAAGGGGATTAATTAAATAATTGCTTATTTAATTAATTATCTTCAAACCATTTTTAGGTGTATATATTTTGTCCCTCTTTGAAGCAATGTGTGATGACACGTTGAATCAAAGAATAATCTCAATGTGATGATGTTGACGTGATATTGGTTTGATAGGATGCCCCAGCCATTGATTGCTAAATTGTGATACAATGATGCCCCCTTGAGAGATCAATTGAGAAAATTGACCTTTGGAGTTTTTGGATCTTTGCGAAATTGATTTGTTGATAGATTATAGGATGATTCCTGCAACTGTGGTTGATCAAAGTGCAAGTTCTTCGATCACTTTGATGTGGTTCTTGATGTGATGATTGATAGAGTTTGATTGAAGATGATAAGATTGATAAGATCGAGATTTAGTCTAGTTTAAGGAATGACACCTCTTGTATAAGATATAATAGAATAGATCAGATGAGATCAATTGATAGAATTGATAAGATTGATTGGATAAATAACTGATAGTTTGTTGATATCATGTTGCAGGAAGATGCATATATGTTGATGTGGGTTCATTTGAGGGGGTAGCATAATATTTGTGTTGGGTTGACAATAACTGGAGAGAGATGAGTCATCATTCTAATTGTGTATACACCTATGATGATACATTGATGATTCGTGTGATAGATTTGACCTCGGATAAGATGAGCTTTTGTGATCCTATGCAAGAATGAAATGCAATGCCGTGATCGGACCGGTCATGTGGTCATTGATTTGTTTCATCATTGAGCCTTTAAAATGTGGGAAGTGAGTGCAAACATCAGTGGTATAATTGAACCATGATGACCTGAGCACTACTTTCCTAGGTTTTGATATTGCAAGTTAGCACAAGCATCAAGGTATAATTGAACCAAGATGACCTGAGTGTTGCTCGCATAAAATAGATAGTATTAATCATTTCTATATGCAAGTCCGAAATGTCTTCTATGATACTCCGATGATCATGTCCCGAGACAACTTTGCACATATCAACGATTAATTTACAGACAACAGACAAGAAAAATATCATGTTCCTTCCTTGTTCCTCTAGTAAAAGACATCTTGAAGTTACTTAGAAATCATGATAGCAAAAAATCAAGATAAAATAGTTGAACCATTATTGTTAAAGTGTTAAAATCATAAGTCAAGATATATCATCCATTGATATGTGTTTGTCATGTTTAGACTGATATGTGATAGTTGATGGTTGACAATGTGATCTTATGTTCAATGTTGGATGTGCCTCATTTTTTTGCTTGACAAGTGTTGTCTAATTGTTGTTATACCTGTTTGAGTAAGCTCAAAACGATGAAATGTTTTGCCCCTAGCTAGGTTCAAGATTTTGCCCCCAGTCTAGAAACAAACTTTATTATGATATATACAATGATCCAAATCATGACAAGAAATCACCTGGGATGCCTGCGTATGTACAAAGGCTTTATTATGGATATGAACAACGCTGATGGAAAGGAATGCAAGTGGAAGGATGCATGAACCGATAGATGGAAGAGCTAGTTGACAAATAACGCATGTTTGTTAGGTTTTCACCATATGTTTTTATTGCACTTTTTCTCATATTTGATTTTTTTTATTTTTTTCATTGTTTTTCACTATTTTTGTATTTTCCGCTTTTCCACTGTTTTTGGATTTTTTTGCTTTTCCACTGTTTTTGGATTTTTCTTTTTTTCCACTGTTTTTGGATTTTTTTGCTTTTTCAGACATAAAACTCCTTCAGATGCATGCTATTGATGGGTTCCTTGAGCTGATCCCCGTCCTGTGTTGATAGTTGATATGCTCCTGACCCAAATACTGTTGTGATCACAAATGGACCTAACCAGTTTGTTCCAAACTTTCCTTTCTTTTCTCGATCTGACTGGTTTCATGGATTTTCCTTTAGTACTAGTTCCCCAATTTGAAAGACTCGTGGTTTGACCTTGTGATTGTAACTTCGACACATTCTTTGTTGATATACTTTTAAATGATCAAAGGCATTTTGTCTTCGTTCATGGATTAATTCTAACTCTTGCAATCTAGATACTCATTGTTCTTCATTTGGGATAAGACCTTTTAATGATATCGTAGAGAAGGCATCTATACTTCTATTGGTAGTATTACTTATGATCCATAAACAAGAGAGAAAGGTGTGGCACGTGTTGGTGTGCGGATACTAGTACGGTAGGCCCATAGAGCAGGGTTCAATTAAATATGCCAATCTCTGCCATCATCATTCACTGTCTTTTTGAGGATTTTCAAGATAGTTTTATTTGATGCTTCTGCTTGCCCATTCCCTTGTGGATAGTAGGGTGTGGAAAATCTATGTTGGATCTTGAATTTATAACATAGTTCTTGGACATCCTGATTCTTGAACGGTCGCCCATTATCAGTGATAATGGTCATGGGCATTCCATAGTGACAGATGATGTAGTTCAAGATAAATGCAACAATTTGTTTTCCTGTGATATTGATGAGAGGTACCACCTCAATCCATTTTGTGAAATATTATGTAGCTACAAGGATGAATTTGTGACCATTGGATGAAGATGGATTTATATTTCCTACTAGATCAAGACCCCATTGGCATAAAGGCCAATATGTCACCAAAGCATGAAGTTCTTGTGCTGGTGCATGAATTAAATTTCCATGGATCTGACATTGTTTGCATGTTCTAGCTATCTGGAAAGAATCTCGTTCCATAGTTGGCCAATAATAGCCCAAGCGTATGAGTTTTTTTCAAAAGGGTAAGACCACTTGAATGAGTGCCACAAATGCCATTATGGACTTCATTTAAGGCCTTCTTAGATTCTTCTTGCTCGAGACATCTTAAAAGAGTACTTTCCAGATCTTGTTTAAAAAGGGTATCCGTGACAAGAGTATAATGGGAGGATTGGCAAATGAAATTTTGCTTTTGGTTTTTTGACAAGTCCGGAGGGAGGGTGTTATCTTTTAGGTATGTATAAGTTTGGCCATAGCGGGAGGAATCATGCCCAACAAGGTGACAAATAGTTTGGGAATCAGGACAATTATGAGTAGGGTAAAACAACTCTTCCACCAGGAATTCGTAACGCTCTTGATTTTCCTGTGTTTGAAGGAGAGAAGCAAGTGTTGCCATGGCATCTGCTGCTTTGTTGTCATTCCTTGGAATTTGCTCAAAATTTATTTCTATAAAATACTTCTTGAAATCATCTACCACCTTTTTTTAAAGCATTAGTTTGTCATCCTTTGTTTGGTAATCGTTGTTAATTTGATTGATAACTAGCTGAGAGTCTCCAAAGACTTGGAGTTGTGTAATGTTCCATTCTATAGCCATTTTGATACCTGTAACCAAAGCTTCATATTCTGCTATATTTTTTGGTACATGGAAAGCTTAATTTGTATGCTTTTGGAATTGTATGACCTTGTAGTGTAATGAATAAAATGCTTGCTCCTAATCCATGTTGTGTTCTATTATTGATGCTTGCTTCTGGACTAATATTCAGGTGATGTATAATAAGATCTGGATCGAACCCTGGAATGTCTACATATGACCATCTTTTGATTTGCCTCATTTTTAAGAGTTCTAAATATTTTTGCCTTTCTAGTTCTGATAGAGAAGTTGTTGGATATAGATCAGTTATGCCAATGGTATCTGCCTCTATTGGTTCTATCAGGATAGATGACCTTTCTTGACAGTGTTTAGGTAAAGTGTCAAATCTCCCATCTTCTGGTGCCTCGAGGAGGTTTTCACCGTTAGATGCATCCTTTCTTTTTACTTTTTCTCAGTCTAATGTTGCCAATAAATGGTTTCCAACATTAGACCTGATATTGTTTTCTTTATTTTAATTTTTTGTGACTAGGAGATTTGGCACCCACTTGACTTGAAGATACATTAGCGAAATTCCTGGTGAAAGTTGTTGTGGGTTCGATTGCATTAAGATATAAGGATATGGCATGGTCATTAGGAAAGGTATCAATGGCAGTATGTCTTTCATTTTCCCAGTCCATAGGTTCAAGATGGATTAAAGGTAAAGGATCCTCAGGTTGAATTGTTTCGAGGATATTAGGGGTCATGATAGAAATGTCAAAATTTTCAATATGTATTTCCATGTCTAGAACAATACTCTCATCAAAATGACCTTTCACAAGTAGCTCCTGATTGTCCTCGATTAAGTCCAAGTCAGTTGAATGTGATTCTGATTCAAGTGGACTAGTTCCTAACGTTTATCCTGCATACGTGTGAACTATATTGACACCTACATCTTCTTCATCCCTTTCAATTTCAAGTTTCTCTTGTTTGTTTTTCCATGATAGCAAATATTCTCCCTTCTCTCGATCTCTTAGCTACATTTGTTTTTCCATGCTTGACAAAATTGATGCAAATGATTGTTCCTTAGATTGTGTGTTTGAAGATGTTGCCTCTTTGTTAAGTGGAACAATGACCTCTTGAGCTAGTTTTAGATTACTACAACACTGCAATGGATTTGAGTCTGTTGAGATCATGATTTCTTGGCCATTGTATGGAAATTTCAGGCACTGGTGACATGTTGATGGAATATCTTGTATGTCATATATCCATGGTCTTCCCAAGAGTATGTTGTATGGTAAGTCCAAGTCTAGAACTTGGCATGCTGTCTCTTTGTGCAAAGGTCCCACTGTGATGGGTAATATCACAATTGCTTTAGAGGAATGCTCTTCTTCATCATATGCTTTGAATGTGATCTTTTTTGGGGGATCAATTGCATCTTCTGAATAACCTAAAGCACAGACAAGACTCAATGAGTAAATGTTTAAGCCAGCTCCACCATCTATTAGGACACGTTTAACGAGCATTCTATGAATGAGGACTTCAATTTGCAAGGGAGCATTATGGGGATGTTGCAAGGAATCAATTCTTAGATATGAAGGAGATAAGATTTGAATAGGATCCTCTAAAATAGGTTTTATGGCAATCAAGGATATCCCTTGGGGAACTTCATCTTTGGGTGTATTTTTTGGTGATGATTCTATGGAAGGTTCTTGCAAGCTTTCAAGAGGTGTAGGAATAGATGCCTTTGGAGAGTCAATTTGCTTATGGGGGAATGAGCCATTGCTAGACATAGGTGGGCGATTGTGATCTTTCTCATCAAAATCCCTTAGGGATCTCTTTAAGAGTTGCATAAAAGAGCCACCTTTCTTCAGAGATGTATTTGAATCCTTGTGAGGTTTTGACATGGTTGGCTTTTGATTTTGGACTTGTTTGATTTCTCTGATATGTTGACTTGTTATGTTTTCTTGTATTTTGCTTTGGCATTCCATGTTTCTATGATCTTCAACTATTTTGAATGTTTCAATTTTTGTTTCAGCGATCTTATGTCTTTGCACTCTAGTTAAAATGGGCATATATGTGTGTTTAATATTGTGTAGGAATTCGATTGTCTAAAGGTGTTTTGATAAGTGACCAACTATCAACGTAGATATGATAGAGTGATATGACACAAAAAGATAATTTAAGTATTTGTAGATTTGTAAGTTTTTCAATCTTAGTTTGGAGTGCAATGATGATGATTTTGATAAAACCAAGTCCAATAGGAACGATATATCCTACAATGTGGGACAATGTTATCCTGGTCAAATGTTGCAGTTTTTTGATAGAGGATGATAGATCCTGATGAGAAACTATGTGTTGAGTGATTAGTTTATCAAAAAAGGTGTGATGTTGCACTTTGAGATGTTAGATCTTAAACTTGTTCGAGATGAATACTTGAGAACCTTAGTGTGCCTTGCTTTGAATCTATTTTAGCAAAAGATAACCTGATTGAGTGACCCAAGAAGATGACCTAGTCTCTATGTTTGATTGTCTGAGAAATGGGTTGTTTTTGTTTTTTAATTTTGGTGCAATTTACTAGAAATGCTAATAAAATGATCAAAAACATTGCTATATGGACCAAAAATGTTGCTAAACTGACCAAAAACACTGCTATATTGACAAAAAATGCTACTATATGGACCATAAACGTTGACAAACTGACTAGAAATACTGACGAGTTGACCGAGAACACTACTATACTAACCAAAAATGCTGACAAACCGACCAGGAACACTGAGGAACATACCAAAAATGCTATTTTGTAGTGCAGTGACTCTAAAGTTCAAAACAATGATGTTTAGACTCAACAAATTGGGTGTTTGAACTTAGGAGATTGTTATTTTTACCTAGCTTTTTAATTTTCAAACTCAGATAACTGAAATTTAGACCCAAAAAGTGCATACTAGGAGATTTAGTGTTGAAACATGACCAATTTGACATTCAACCCAAAAGAGCTGATGTTTAGACCAAGAGAGCTGGCATTTAGATTGAGAGATATGACATTTAGACTAGAAGAGCTGACATTTAGACCAAGAGAGCTGATGTTTAGACCAAGAGAGCTGACGTTTGGACTAAAAGCGTGACTATTTGGATTGTATGTGCGACTATTTGGATCGTATGTGCGACTGTTTGGACCGTATGTGTGACTGTTTGGATCGAAAGAGCTAATCTGTTATGAAACTTGTAAATTTGACAATTTGAGGTTCGAGTTTGCAATTTTTGTTGTATTTTAATGGATGATATCTTGACTGGACTAAAAGTACAACTGTTTGGACTATAGGTGTGATTGTTTGGATCGTAGGTGCAACTGTTTAGATCGTAGTTGTGACTATTTGGACCGAAAGAGCTAATCTGTTGTGAAACTTGTAAATTTGACAATTTGAGGTTTGAATTTGCAATTTTTGTTGTATTTCAATGGATGATATCTTGACTTGACTTACAAACACAAAAAGCAGATTGTATTTTTGTCCCAAAGGACACATAAAGTGTATGTTCAAGAAGCTTTAAAGAAATCCCAAGTTTTCACGGGTTTTGAACAATTGAAAACACATCATTCAGTCTATCCTAAGGAGATTGACTTCATTATTAGTTCTTAGCCCACACTTGGTACCCTGTCAGCTCACACAACCTTGTCACCCCTTAAAGGGCGCCTGTGTTTTTGCCTTTGCGAGAGCTAGTGGAGTCCCATTATGAGCCTAGCAATAAGGTCTCAAAAGGGGAGTTCGCACATACGGTCAAGAGGGACATATGGCGAGTATCTTAAGGAGAGATTCTTCCCCCTCCATGCACTAAGAATTTAATAATGTTCGTAGGTAAACTAGGTAGCTTCTAATTTTAATTGGAACTAGTATGGGATTTGTTCAAAGTGTCAAGGTATAAACTCAATTAAGAGGTCTCCCAACCTTGAAAACCAAGGTTTGATATACCCGAAGGTACGTAGGAGAGAAATTCCCGAGCACTTCTGTTGACTTGATTTTCATCAAATCATGTTTATTTTATAGTGGGTTGGAGTACTTGGCATTAGTCGTTCCCACTTGGGTCATTCCCCTCTCACCAGCCTTAATGGCTTTGGCCTAATAGTCTCCTCGAGAGGGTTGGCCCGCTAAAGATATGCACTATTGAAATTAAAAGATGAGTCTAGATTTCTGATCACTTAAGAAAGGTGAGAGCATACTTGCCTATCATCAAAACACATAAGACATGTTTGTTCATTTCAAATCTAATTAGTCTATGTGCCTAATTTAACAAAAATAAGTGCAAAATCTCGCGGCTGCAAACAAAGTTAGTAGTTTAGATTGCATTCTTTGATGACAAAATGGTTTATGACTCCGGTCTCTCATAGCGAAATGAGTACCTACAAAACCAATAATCTACAAATTAGGTTCAGGAAAATGACAGTCCAGAAGAAGAAATAAGGAATGCAACATACAACATTTACAAAACCAATAAAAAACTGAAAATGCCATCAAATTGACCAAGAACGTCATCATATGTGCCAAGAACGTTGCCAAATAGACCAAAAAATCTATTCTGTAGACCAAAAATGTTGTTTTGCACATCAAAAATGTTGTTAAATAGACTAAAAACGCTATCAAATATACCAAAAACTCTATAAAACATACCAAAAATGCTAAGTTACAGATTGAAAACACTAAAATAGAGAAAAACATAAAAACAGAATTGAGGAATCTCCCATAAACACCATTTTAGGTGCCAAAACGCTACAATAGAGACCAAGAACGCGATTCGGGAGCCCAAAAGAGCTAATCTGCACTCCGAAAGAGCTAATCAACCTGTCAATGAAATTTTCTGCAAGCAAACTTGTTAAAGATCAAAGGGGCTAGGCCCCATAGTGGGCGCCAATTAATGTGATGCTAAAAATGTGGTATATAGGAAATGCATACACATATAATGAGACAATAAAAACATAATGGAAAGCTTAATTGAAAATTAGATTAAAAATGCAAACCATAAGCCTTCCTTGAAATGTCCCATTTTCCTCTATTCTTGAGGACCTTGAAGGTGTTGGATTGGCTGGCTCTCAATGGAGCAATGACCTCCAACATGGCAACTCAAGAGTTGAGTAGCTATTTGATCATGATTGATTATGAAAATGATATGAAATGCATGATCTAAGAAACTAGATTAACATGCTATGATTAATCCAAAAGCTAATTACTAGATAATTGAAATGCAAATTGCCTATAGTAATGATGCTAAGAATATGAATGCAAGGGATCCTCGTTGCTCCAAAATGGGGGATACTTATAGGAATTCCAAGGCCAAAGCTGAGGTGGCAAGAATCGATGGTCTAGGCCTGATCTGAAGATATCAAGGGCCAAGATTGAGGAAGTTGGAGAAGAGGTTGGAGGAAGGGACACTTGTCATGTTTGTGGTGACAAGTGTCAAGGAGCCTTGCTCATGAGAGGGAAAGTGTCCAAGGGAGTAGACATATGGAAAAATTGTCATGTGTCTCAAGGGGAGAATATACACACCATAGGAGGTTAGGATAAGGAGGTTAGAATGTGCAAGATAGGATAGGGTTAGTTAAACCCAAGGTTAGGTGGAATGGTTGAGGTTAGAGGATGGTTAGGAGGTGGTTAGAAGTTACGAGGAATGTGGGTAATTTGAATTTTAAAATTCAAATAATAGGAAAGGGCTAATTAACTTTTAACAACTCATAAATTGATTTATTTTAATTAATTAGGGGATTAGAAGGATTGAATCAAAGGGGACTATTGAAATGAACCTATTAAATAAATCCTTATTGTTTATGGTGAAAATGGATACAATAATAACAAAATTGAAAGGCTAAATGAATTCAACCACCAAACCTTAGTCTAACAACAACAAAGATCCACCATAACATATGAAGATTACCTAAGACAATGCAAATAAAACAAAATCACAAAGATTATACCATCACATGTCCAATAGGGTTTTGATCTCCATTCTTCCTATCTCCATTGATCTTGCTTGATATATTTGCTCTCAGATTTTATGTGCACAAGAGCTCAACAAAGAACAAAATGTGGTTGCAAGTAGAATCGTAGTGTAGCCAAAATGATCATTAGGGTTTGATAATGAAGAAAGCATCTCCTTAAATAGAAGACACAATATGAAATGAAGGGATAAGATTGAGAGGTGTAAAAAGGAGATCGGCTAGGATTAGAGGGTAGGTAAAAGAAATAATAAAATAATGAAAGAGGTAGGTAGTGTAGAAATTAAGAGATGAATGACATGTGTCATGTGTAGAAAAAGCTAATGAATTAATTAAATAAATAAAGATTTATTTAATTTATAGAAGAAGTGGGATCAATTAAATAAATAAGATATTTATTTAATTTAGGAAAGGGATAATTTAAATAAATAAATGTATTTATTTAAATGAGGAATAAGGCTAGAAGAGGATAAATGAATTAATTAAATAAATAAAGATTTATTTAATTAATAGAAGAATTAGGCTTAGATAATTAAATAAATAAAATATTTATTTAATTAGACATGACAATTTTGAGTGTCTACATTTTGCCCCTCTTTGAGACAATGCGGCTTGTCGCGTTGTTTCAAAGAAGATAAGATGAACTGATACAGAGTTGCCCCAAGATGGGAATGATATGCCCCCTCGAGAGATTGGATGAAAATGTTTGAAAAGATTGCAGACAATTTCTCGATAAGAAAGATGGAATAGAATGGACTGACCGGATAAAGTGACAAAGTCACGGGATGAAGAAGACTGACTCAGGAAACGAGGGCGAGGGCTAGGGTAGGCTATAAGATAGACCACGGGGAAAAAACATCCTCATTGTCATCTACACCTTCACGAGATCAAAGTGCAGAGCGAGAAAAGAGCAGGAGCAGTCAGCAGCGATGGCTTTCGTGCACAGATTCAACCGTGTTCGTCGATTCTAGAGGCCAGTAGAGGCAGGAGAGCCAGTAAGTACCATAAAACCTCTTTGTACTTTGATGAATTTATTATTGTCATTAATGCATGCGAGTTAGAGCAATAAATGCACTTAGAAGTAGAGTTAAAAAATGTCCAAAACCGTCTAACCGTGTCTACGTCGGTGCCAGGCGCGTCTGTGTCCGCCAGGCGCGTCTGTGTCGGTGCCAGGCACATCTGTGTCTGGAACCGTGTTTGAGTCGAATGCGGCCGCATCTGTGCTGTTCAAGCGCGTTTGTGTAGTCTAGTCGCGTTTATGAGCAGCATGAGCACGTTTGTGTCATATAGGCGCGTCTGTGTTGTACAGGCGCGCTTGTGCAGTCTTGAAGCGCATTTATGTAATGAAAGCGCGTCTATGTCAAAAATTGCAAGTTTTTGGTCTTCTAGGTCAAATCGGCAGTTTTGTGATGAACATACACTGTCGATTGGATAAGCTGCTGAGAGGATACACTCAAGTAGGTCCTCTAGGAAGACTAGGATAGATCAAGACACTTTGTGATGAATAGTGAGTACCAAGATAGAGTACTTTGTGATGAACAGGGAGTACCAAAATATGAGCAACACTTTGTGATGAACAGGGAGTGCAAATGTGAATAACACTTTGTGAGGAACAGGGAGTGTTACACACGTAGTACTTTGTGATGAACAGGGAGTACCACTAAGATAAATAGCAACACTTTGTGATGAACAGTGAGTGTCACTATAGTAGATAGTCATATGCATTTAGATAACATTTTGTGATGAACAGTGAATGCCACCATGATTGACATGATTGATTTGCTTGACTGCAGGAGTATTTGCCGATGCTGGAGTCACGGGAGAGATTCCCGTCGACTCAGAGATTGCGACCTGAGCTGACAGCTGAGGAGCGAGCTGCCATCGAGGCGATGGGCTTGAGACATGTATTATATGTGCCTAAGTTTCAGGCAAACATGGGTTTGCTGACTGTGCTTGTTGAGAGATGGCATTCTAAGACGTGCACTTTCCATTTGCCGATGGGTGAGATGACTGTCACCCTGGAGGATGTCTATAGGATTCTGCGGATATCAATTGATGGAGATTTGATTCCATATGATCGTGATGGAGATCGGGAGGCATTGAGACGGGTGTTTCAGGATCTTGAATTAGAGATGAGGGCAGGACACGTGGCGTGGGACACCATGACAGCCATAGGGTTAGCATTGCCGGTCGTGATCGGAGGAGCTATCAGTGGGTTCTTATGTCCAGACAGGGCGACGCGGGGATTGGCTGTGGGCTGGGGAGGAGCACTGGAGACACAACACACCAGATATGCCTGGGGACCATGTGTGCTAGCCGATTTATATTACGAGCTTCACCAATTTATTTACCATGGGTCAGTGGGATTGGGCTATGGAGTGACACTGCTACAGGTATGGGCCTATGAGCATCTGCCGATTACCCAACTGATACACTTCAGGGGTAGAGGTCATGGATGCAGCTTTGTTCATCTATATGACATGATCACATCGCAGCCGCGGATTGGCAGGTTAGAGCATTGGCGGCGAGTGATCGATGAAATTGATGTGGTCATCTGGAGACCATATCTGGGATGCGAGGAGTGGGAGGATGACGCAGTGGAGCTGCCCTACAACTTCCAGAGTAGGTACCTAATTGGGCAGACGCCCTATGTATTTGAGAGACAACTGGTGGACAGGGTGTGCAGGCAGTATGGCAGGATCTAGAGGATGCCATGAGGCTCGGGCATATATGCCCGCACAGTTAGGGATCAGGCACAGTTTGGGCCACTACTATCATATGATCAAGCGCTTACATAGCTGGCAGAGATGGTGCCTCTACCCTGGGATATGTGGCTGGAGATTGAGGATGTCGGGATGGATGCTGAGTATACAGCATATTGGGCAGAGCATCCATTCCCCCGATTGACAGATCTAGGAGAGCTATTGGAGGGAGATGGAGGTGGGGACAATGATGATGATGGTGGAGGTGATGGGGGCAGAGGCTGACGGAGGCGGAGGGGAGTAGTTGGGGAGAGGAGGGTTGCACCTCGAAGGGAGGGTGGACAGGAGAGACCAGCTCAGGTGGTGAGGGGTCGCGATGGATTGCCCCTACAGGTACCAGCGGCACAGGGTCTCGGGGCACAGGCACAGAGACAGGGACAGGTACAGGGACAAGTGCCAGTACAGGCACAGGAGCAGGGATGGAGACAGGTACAGGGACCGAGGCATGTACAGAGACAGGTACCCGTATAGGCACCAGTACAGGTACAGGTACGGGGGCAGGCACCCGCAAAGGGAGAGCCACAGACAGAGGCAGAGGGGGGAGATCCAGAGGAGGATGAGCTGATTGAGCTCAGGGAGATCTGCCAGGGCCAAGCAGATGAGATACAGGATCTGGAGAGGGAGAGAGACCGGCTCAGGATGAGGCTCAAGGATACTGAGCGGGAGAGAGATCAAGTGATTTAGCGCTACACAGAGGCTGAGACAGCGCTGAGGGCAGGGAGACAGGTGGCGGAGGACACAGGGGCAGGCTATGCATATGTCCTACGGGCAGGAGAGGAGATTGCCTACTGGCGAGACCTCTATTATGGTGCAGTGCCAGCAGATCAGCGGGCGAGGAGCTTCCATAGACCATCGCGGACAGCGACAGCTACGGGAGGGAGCCGGAGGAGACAGGCATTGAGTGGTGGGGTCATGGGTCCTCCACCACCACTAGATAGAGGGGACAGGAGGGATGATCCTGGGGCAGGTCCTTCGGGGGCTCAGATTCCATCGAGGCCAGGCGGCTCCGAGGGAGGGAGTTCATCATAGCCTTAGAGGGCTCCCTATGTATCAGTATTGTACCATTTTTGTATGATGATGTAGACACCTGCGGGTGATTTTGTAGCCATATGATTTTTTTGACATCATTATATCATGACACTTTTGATTATATATATGAGATGATTCATTTTTGCGGTAGCTATATGCATGTGTACCTATGTGATGTATGTTTCTATGTGATGCTTATGATATGGATGCAAATATGTATATGATGCAATGCAATATTTTTGTTCTTTTATGTTTTATATGTGTATGCATGATGCAAATGTGAATGTATGTAATGCAGATGAATATGATAATGCAAATGTAAATTGTGCTAACAGGTGTTGTATGCAAGATGTGATGCAATTGTGATATCTGTATGTATGTATGAAATGCTTATATGTGAAAATGCAGGTGCAAACTTCATGAAATGTAAATGTGTTTGGTGTGTCATTATACTCAGTCATGTGATAGCAGGCTACGCGGACTCAAGAAGGACGATGGAAGTCAATCAAGAAAGGGGGATGAAAGATAGAAGATATGAACGTGAAAGAGCTTCTTGTGCGTTATCATCATTGAGCTTTATTATGGCAAGTAGGTTATGACAATCGAGGCATATGTTCGACCCAGAAAGTCATTGTACCTGTTTGCATGGAGATAAGACAGTCACAAACAAGGAATGCCCCAGTTCATACTAGACTCACAGTGTCCTCATATCCTTGGACAAGTCATAGCATTACTAAGAGACAATCCACAGACAACAAATGCAAATAGGTGACGATACCCCATCCTCGCCTTTCTAGTCAAAGACATCCTGGAGATAGAATATCTAGTCAGAGACATCCTGGAAAAGCTAAAAGACATGTCACCAAAAGATAAAATCAAAAGAAAACCAAGACTCGACACCAACATCCACTGTAGTCCTCAAGTTTAGTGTCTCTTGTCACTTGTATAAGTCTTATTTGATTGTAGTCACAATGTTTACTTTCACAAAAGGATAGATAGCACTGAACCATATGTTGTCTGAGTCTGTTAAAAGATTTGATTTGGTGAAGCCCATTGTTCCCGCTGTCTCATCTGAAACTGACTGAATCCATGAAGCTGATACCTTATTGCGGAGAAGATGAAACTTTATTGCGGACCTGTGATGCAAATGTTGCTTTATTGCTGATTGTGCGTGGATAGATTGAAGGAAGTTGGAAGAAACTATACTCCTCGAAACATGTGATGTTCTTAGTTCCACACCCATCACTAGACGTAGGATTTGCTTTAGCCACAGATAGGATTTGATTTATTATGAATGGAAAGAGATGAATATGAAGGTCATTATGAATGGCTAACCAATCTTGGGTAGATCAATAACAAGCCATGATGGGAATGGGTAAGTTTATTATGGATGAATTGGTCGTGAGTGTGTGCAAAGTGAAAGGATGAAAGTGAATCTTGAAGGAGGGAGGAGCAATGTCTCTACACATGGCGCTGGTGACCCAGTTTTCACCATGGTACTTGCCCAGGGCACCACTGAAGTGGTTTTCACCATTGGACGAAATTATTTCTCTTTACTTTTTTCGATTTTTCAATGTTTTTTGTTGTCACAAGGCGCCTGTTTGCCAGGTTTTCACCAAGTAACATTTTTTTTTTTTTTTTTATAATTTTTTTGTATTTTTGAATTAGGATATTCTGAAGAGCTATGTGTAGAACTTGCAAAGGTGCATGCTATTGATAGGATCCTCCAAAGGTTCACCTTCTGTAGTTGAGAGCTGATATGCCCTAGATCCATATGCTGCTGTAACGATGTAAGGACCAAGCCAATTTGGTTCGAACTTGCCCTTCTTCTCTCTGTCTTGCTGATTCTTGGGGTTTTCTTTGAGAACCAAGTCACCTACCTCAAATGTGCGAGGCTTGACCTTGTGATTGTAGCTGTGACTCATTCATTGTTGGTAAGCCTTGAGATGATTAAAAGCAGTTTGTCTCCGTTCATCCAACAGTTCTAGTTCTTGTAAGTGAGAGACCCTGTAATCTTCATCAGTGATGATGTTTTGCAAAGAGACCCGTAAAGAGGGTAACTCAACCTTAATAGGCAAGATGGCTTCAACACCATAAACAAGTGAATAGGGTGTAGCTCCTGTAGGTGTGCGGACACTTGTGCGGTAAGCCCAAAGTGCGGGATTGAGTTGGATATGCCAATTACGACCAGCGTTGTCGATTGTCTTCTTGAGGATTTTAAGGATTGTTTTATTAGATGCCTTAGCTCGGCCATTACCTTGGGGGTAATATGGTGTGGAGAAACAATGGGAAATATGGAAGCGGTCACAGAGTTCACGAATATCCTGATTTTTGAAGGGACACCCGTTACCAGTAATAATGGAAACAGGAATACCGTATCGGCATATGATATAGTTAAGGATGAAGGTAGCAATTTGTTTTCCAATGACTTGTGTGAGAGGCACAGGTTCAATCCATTTTGTGAAATACTCTGTGGCTGTGATAATGAATTTATGACCATTAGAAGAAGGAGGGTGAATCTTGCCTATGAGATCGAGTCCCCACTGACAAAAGGGCCAAGGAGACGCAAGTGGTTGTAGTTCTTGTGCTGGCGCATGTATGAGGTCTCCATGAATTTGACATTGCTTACATTTCTTGACAAACTAATATGAGTCTTTTTCCATATTGGGCCAGTAATATCCAGTCCTAATGAGTTTCTTGGCCAAGGTAGGACCACTAGCATGTGGACCACATATCCCTTCATGCACTTCGCGTAATGCAATCTAAGCTTCGTCGCTTTCTAAACATCTAAGAAGAGTGCCATCTAGACCTCGCCGGTATAGGATATCAGCTAAAATGACATATCGAGAGGATTGGCGAATGAAAGTGCGACGTTGGTTATTTGATAGATCAGGAGGTAAGGTATTGTCGCGAAGGTATGTGAAAATGGAACCATATAACTGGGATTCGGGACCAACAACACCTATCATTTCAGTAGGAATGAGCTCATATGAAGGAACCAAAAGGTTATCCACCAAGAACTCATAGCAGGTCTCATTTTGAGGTAGATCAATCAGTGAAGCAATTGTAGCCATGGCATCTGCAGCACGATTCTGCTCTCATGGTATCTGCTCAAAATCTATCTTTGTGAAATGTTGTTTCAAATCATCCACCATTTGCTTGTAAGGCAGTAATTTTTCATCTTTTGTTTGGTAATCATCAGTTGCTTGACAGATGACAAGTTGGGAATCCCCAAAAACACGAAGTTCCTGGATCTTCCACTGAACTGCAATTCGTAATCCAGTTGTTAATGCCTCATATTCCGCTATATTGTTAGTGCAAGGAAATGATAAGCAGTATGATTTTGGTATAGAATCTCCTTGAGGAGTTATAAAGAGAATACCAGCTCCTGCCCCATGCTGTGCGTATGAGCCGTCAAAGTATAGTTGCCATGGCTTTGCCTGTGATATTGTTAAAATGGATTCATCTGGAAATTCTGAATTTAGAGGAACATCATCAATCATGGGTGCATCTGCTAATTGATCCGCGATGGCTTGTCCTTTTATTGCTTTTCTATCCACATACTCGATGTCAAATTCACTAAGGATCATTACCCATTTGGCCAGCCGCCCAGTAAGTGTTGCTTTATTGAGGAGGTATTTCAATGGATCTATCCTTGAAACTAACTTAGTCTTATGAGTAAGCATGTAATGTCATAATTTTTGTGAAGCAAAGACCACAGGGAGACATGCACGCTCGATTGGTGTGTAATTTAGCTCATATCCCACCAATGTGCAACTGATATAGTATACGGCTTTTTCCTTGCCGTCAACAATTTGTTGTGCTAGGAGTGCCCCCAGTGCTGTTGGAGTGGCTGATATGTATAGTAGCAAAGGCTGATCTGGAACTGGTGGCATCAAAACTGGCGAATTCAAGAGATAATCTTTGAGCGTCTGAAAAGCTTGTTGACAATTATCATCCCATTTGAATTTGATATTTTTATGTAGCAAGTGTTGAAAAGGATTACACTTATCTGCAAGTTGTGCTATGAATCTTCGTATAGACTGGAGTCTCCCTTGTAAGGATCGAAGTTGACTGATATTTCTAGGTGGTGGCATGTCCAAGATAGCCTTGACTTTTGCTGGATCGGCTTCGATTCCTCTTTTGGACACGATGAATCCTAGGAGTTTCCCAGAGGTTACTCCAAAGACACATTTCTTGGGGTTTAATCTTACTTTGTATTTTTCCAACCGATCAAAGACGACTGAAAGTATGTCCAAATGTGTATTTCTGTCTACTGATTTACCCAAGAGATCATCAACATAATCTTCCACAGTTATGTGCACGAGATCATGAAAGATAGTGGTCATTGCTCTTTGATATGTAGCACCTGCATTTTTTAGCCCAAAGGGCATGACATTCCAATAGAAAGTTCCCCAAGGACAAGTGAATGATGTTTTGTGTTGATCCTCGGGTGCGATCCTGATTTGATTATAACCAGAAAATCCATCCATTAATGATAACATTTCATGACCCGCTGTGAGATCAACGATCAAGTCAATATTTGGTAATGGGAAGTCATCTTTCAGACAAGCTTTGTTGATGTCTCTGAAATCTGTACATATTCTGATGCTGCGATCTGGTTTACTGACAGGTACTAAATTGGAGATCCATTCAGGATAATCAATTGGGCATATGAATCCGACATCCAATAACTTCTCCAACTCTGCTTTGACTAGTAATGCCACTTGTGGATGCATTTTTCTTAATTTCTGTTTCACTGGCTTTGCCCCCGGTTTGACTGTCAAATGATGCATTACCAAATCCGGATCCAGTCTAGGCATATCAGCGTATGACCATGCAAAATTGATTTGTTGTTCTTTAAAGAAGCTTATGAATTTTGACCTTTCGAACTCTGTCAATGATTGAGCCAGGAATATGTTGTGTGGAACCTCTTCTGTACCAATGTTTGTTTTGATAGTCTCCTCTACCAACATGGATGACTTTTCCTCATATGATGCTGGGAGAATGTCAAGCCTTCCATCTTCGGGTGCCTCAGAGAGGTTTTCGCCCTCAGATACGTCCTTTCTTTTTACTCTTTTGGGATCAGATAGCGCCACAGTGTGGTTTTCGCCATAAGACCCTTGATTTGTTCTTATTTTCACATTTTTGCGATTGGAAGGTCCGACACCCTCAC